>NC_141696.1:222972860-223615985 GCF_964263255.1 Lissotriton vulgaris | reverse complement strand
GTAGGGACATTGGCACACTCACGAAAGATAAAAGATAACGCAAAGGTAGTAGGCCAAAGGCGGTGTGTTTTATGCGTTTCTATGGAAACGAGAACCGCGGAGTGACTGTGGCCCACTGGAGGGCGCTGGCACGCGAGCTCCTTCGCGCCGGCCGCTCTGGTCCCCCCTTGTCTCTTGGCATCATCCTGTGGCATCGATGCAGCTTTGCTTCACTGGTACAGTCTGTTCCCAGCGCCGCTGCAGAGCCCGCAGGCGCCCCGCACAGTAACTCGAGTGGTGGCTGCAGTTCTGGGGACGCTCCTCAAGGTGACTGACTGCCAGGGATGGAGAGGGGGGTTCTTACCAACTCTTCACCGCTTTCCTTAGCGGGAGGGGGGGCAGATGAACAGGCTCACAGACAGCGGGAGGGGGGCGGACAGTGGGAGGGTTAACCGGGCTCACGGACAGCGGGAGGAGGGGCGGGCGGGCACACAGACAGCGGGAGGGGGGACGGAGGTTTTGCCTTTAGAATTTGGCCGTTCGGGCTATTGCAGGGTCTTAAAACTCAAACAGATGGTCGGTCACGGACAGCGGGAGGGGGGGGCGGAGCACTGACAGCGGGAGGGGGGCGGCGGGAACGGCCAGCACTCACCTGGACCTGGACTTCCTCCGGCGGCGGTCGCCCGCGGAATGGGAAAAACAAACAAATTTTTAAAAAAACGAAACTAAGCCCACCGCCGTGATGACGACATCGCAGAGGAGGAGGGGGAAAAAATGGCGGGAACGCCCACAAATCTGGTCCGACCATGACGGACAGATCTCTGTTCCAATGGCTAGCCTCCATTTATGGAGCTAGCCAATGGAACAGAGGGCGTAATCCCAAGCCCACTCTGTTGTAACATAAGATTTCGCCTGCGCCGAAAAGCTGCGCAGAGCGCAGCCTTCGGCCAGTCGAATCCTAAAAAGGGCAGCATGGCGGTTGGTCCTTTAGTGACAGAGGCCATTGATATCTAAACTATAATCGAAAGGGACAGTGCATTATGGAGTTCCAGAAAAGTCTCCCTACAGATGAAAAGGGACAGTTCTGAATGTAAATATGAAAAAGAGACAGAAGTAATTCCTGACCAGAGGGAAAGACCCAAATATGCTTAAAATCAGAGAGTCTGGTAATAATGGCAGCGACTTCCTTCTGACATTGACATTGGCTCAATTTGAACAACAAAAATAGGGCAAAGAAAAGGCCAGAACCATTAAGATAACTCAGCTGGTTGAGTTTCCTTTTCGGAGACCCATATTCCAAGAGCTGTACTCAGTCTGTTAACCCCTTAAATGAAGTGGCGTACGTTAAGTTGGGTGATAATAACAGCTGTTTAATGTGCTAGGGACAAATCAGTTTGCGGTATGCCCTGTACAGACCATCAATATTTTCAAAAAGAGAGAATATAAAATTAAACAAGCATTGGCATAGTCAATAGGTCTCGCCTTTGGGACATTATAAGTGTTTAGCCATGCAACAGTTGATGTTGTACCAAGGATATTGTGCTGCATAATTAAATACTTATAAGGTCCCAAAGGCGAGACCTATTGGCTATGCCTATGCTTGTTAGGATTGTTAGAGGCTTTAAGGCCGAAGAGAAAAGAGCATGTGAAAACAGGGCAATACTGTGTCCCATGTGATAGCTGGGTGAAGAATCAGTATTTTATACACCACCCTTGCCACAATTTTAGCATTAAGGCGCTTTACAGAGAACAATGATGCACTTACAGGTATAATAATGCACAGAACATATGCCGCTTGACCAGAAGCAATGAAGAAAAATCACGCACATAACAGCATAGTGGTGTAACTGGGAATGAAGGGAGGAAAGAGGAGAAATTGGGGCGTGTGGAGGCAAGAGGAAGAGGGCGCAGTAAGAAGGGGAAACATACTGTTAAATACCATGACTTTAGTCGAAAATCTGCATTGCTTTGGCCCAACGTTACTTGCGGGGGGTAGGTTGAGTGACACCAGCAATACTTGCGGGGGCGTTAATTGGATGTTGAGTGACACCAGCGATACTTGCTGGGAGGGGGGGTGTTGGAGTTTGAGTGGCACCAGCAGTACTGGTGTGTGTGGGGGGGGGGTTGTTGGAGATTGAGTGACGCAGGCGGTAGTTGGTGTGTGTGTGTGTGTGCAGGGGTTGGAGGTTGAGTGATGCCAGCCGTACTTTCGGGGTGGGGGATTAAAGGAAAGGTTGGAGGTTTAGTGGCATTCGGGGTACTTGCTGGGTGGGGGGGTTGTTAGTTGAGTGACGCCAGGGGTACTTGCATGAACGGCAGGCACGCAGCAGATTCTCATTGTTCCCTGCATGATGTACCTGGTGGGTGGCCTGCGTCCCTCCAGCCTGCACAGTCGCCAGCCTGTCCTAGAAGCGAGAGATGGGGTTGTCGTGCTTGATGCCCTTCTTGGCGCAGCACTGCTTGTAGATCTCCACCAGGGACAGCGATGAGGGGTTGTCCTTAACCAGGCGCATTTGTAGGGAGACAGCCACTACTGGGGCAATGCAGTTTAGAGAGAGGGATATGAGTTAACTCCTGCAGGCTGAAAGTGCTAAACATAAGTATACTTGTTGAAGGGATTGAGGCGGTACTTCAGTATTTACCATCACAATTAACATTCGGAAACACTCAGTACATGGGGAGCTTCCACACTGGCGTCCGTTCTCCTAATCATGTTTATGAACCATCACAGAATAAACAGCCAGTTTCTAAAGCACACCTTTACCACTGGCGGAGCATCTTTGCACTCATCTCATATATTTATTGCACTCAATGCAAAGAAGCTCATATTATCACCTTCGAATGATAAAATACTAAGAGAACCTGCAATTAAACACTGGCCCAAGAAGTGGACAGAACATATGTCGCTTGACCAGAAGCGATGCAGACAAGCACAAGCGTGCGCACCTCGTGAGGCAGCGAGGGGAGAGGGCAGGGGGCCTGCGCGATTCCCTTGCAGGAGCGAGCAGCAAGGCGTGATAATTGATAACACATGGTGCAACTGCTCGCTCCCGCAAGGGAATCCCCAAATGTGCACGCGTTGCCATTGAAAGCAATGCAACGCGTGCACGTTTTTGGGCAAAAAAGGGAACCAACGGTCTTTTTCCTACGCAGCACATGCGCGTTGCGGACGCGAGACCTAAAAAGGGATAACAATGCACTCTACCAGTAAACGGTAGTCGAAAGATAGTGAGATGTTAGAACACTACTGCGTCAGTGCATAGGAGCATATTACATTGATCTGGAAAAAATGTCAAATTAAGCTTCTGCAACTGAAACTGTGTGCAAAACGTATAAATAGTCAAGTAAAAAACCTGCATCAACAGGATTGGTGATATGAACTATGCTATCACTTCAGCACCCCTCCCCCACTCACTGAACACGCACACATATACCTAGAAATTACATTTAAGCAAAAGAAACTAAATAAGGCACTGCATTTCAGGCTAGCACCAAGGATCGTTTTACTGCCTTACAATAAGAAATCCTTAAGAGGCCCTGCATTCTCAGTACAAGCTGCCCAGCTCTGGAACTCATTGCCGGTACCAATTCAAAACATTCAGGGGCATTTAGAGTTCAAAAGAGAGGTCAGGATGTTTGTTACTGAGGTACTTACATCAACTGTTGATCAAGAGAAAATACCCGGAATCATTATTCTGCCAATCAGTATATATATGGTTGAGCTATGGAGCTGTGCCAATCAGCACACCACAATAAAAATACAGATGCAGGCACCCTACCCAAACTGGAGGCATCCACCGTACACAGCCTCACAATGACCTTGACATAAGAATGGAATATAATATCTATCCCAATGCCAAGTTATGCGTTTCCATTCAATATTGGAAGAACCCGCTGTCATTCAGCACATTAAGACCTGCATCCTGACTAATGAAATAGAGGATTCTAACCATAACAACAATGGCGGCTCCTCCGTAATCGCGAAGGAGCATCGCCACCGTGCAGATAAAAAATAAAATGATAATAAAATTTTTGTATTAACGTTTAATTTTTCTCTGACAGCGGATGCTGCCGAGTCTAGGGAGGGGCGGGTCTGGGCTGTCCTCTATGGACAGACAGCAGAACCATAAGAGCGCATGCCGGTTTGGCCGGTTGTCTGAGGACGGTCAAACTGACATGCGCACTTAGATTCTCCGACCCAGCTGCATTGCACAGCCGGGTAAAGAAACGGCACAGGCTCTAAGTCCCTTAGTGAGCGCCTAACCACGCAGCTCAGACCAATCTTGACACTGATCTCATAGCATGAGAGCAGCGTCTGGATTGGCTGGGGAGTCTGGGAGCCTGTGCTGCCCCTTGGACGCCATCTGGGGAGAGAGGAGCACTGAGGTGGCTGGCAGCGGGAGTGGCAGGTAAGTGCTTTTTAAAATTGTTATTTGCCCCCCCGCCCCACCACTTTATTTGGCAGTAGTCGCCCCTGCATAAACCCCGCACACACACAACACACACATGGCAGACAAAAGCTTCCCTATCTCCTACCTCTAACCACAAGAAGATAGTAATGCAAGTCTTTATAAACGTCCTCCCGGACCATGTCTCAATCTGATATAATCTGGGAGTCCATTAGATATCATTTAGCAATTCACTACCTGATCCCTCATCGTCAACAGCAGGAAATGTCCAGGTGACCCTCGCTGATAACTGGAGGGCATAGACACAGGCTGAACTAGCCTGTTAAACTAACCATTCGGGAATAACTAGCGAAGAACAGCGAGGTCTGCCCACGCTGCTGGTCACCGGAGGAGTCCAGCATTGTCCATCCTGCAAGTCCTGAATAGTCACACGCTCTGAGCACTGACATCCTGGGATGACAACAGAATGAGTATAATGCGGATGTATGATGGTACAACGCGGTAGAAAACACTGCAGTACCATCACAACGCAGGTTTTACAACGCAAGTCGTTACCACGACTTGCGCTGTAGGGTGCTGGACTTAGGAATAGTAAAATTTACTATTCCAACATCAGCTTACGTACAGTAAGGAAGGTGTTTGAATAGTAAATCTTCTATTCCTTAGTCTAGAGCGCCCTCCAGCGCAAGTCGTGGTTACGACCTGCGTTTTAAAACCCGCGTTGTAATGGCACTGCGGTGTCATTACCGCGTCGTAATGGGTGTTTACCGTATAATGCAGCACATCTTGGCAAATCCTCTTACTTGAGGTCTGAGATTGGCAATCCTATGAAGGAGGACTGCTAGGCTCATCTCTGATCCCCCCTCACTCTTTCTCCACACTTGTACCTTCCACAGAAAATAAAATACAAAAATAGAAAAGCTCATCAGAGCTGCCAGCATACCACAAACTATAAAAATGCACATCTTTCTGTAACAACTTTCTCACTCATTACAAAGACAAGCACTGCAACTATAACACAATATCCACACCCCACTAGTCAGCACACACAAAATGGGAAAGTTTCCCATTTAGGCTAAAATCAAATACCACTAGCTTCCAACCACACCCCCACAGGACACAGTGTACTATCCATAGGGGTAAGTGCTTCAGCGCACCGCACTGGGGCAGTAAGTGATGTGCTAAGTCTATAATACACCACATGGACGCACACACTGTCACTCTTACTCTCCCTTGTAGAAAGCAATTCCTGTTTCTGAATCACAGCTACAAGCAGGGAATACTTTCATCTCCGCCCATCAACTACTCCCTATCCACGAAGGCATACTCTTCCTACTCCAATAGTTTGTCTGTTCATGCGGAAGATTTATTCCAGTTACCCAGATCTAAAAAAAAAAAATATCTAAAAAGAGCATAATGTAGCATCGGATGTCAAACGTGTTAAGACTGCCACCTGGTGGTTGTTTTATGTATTTTATATCAGGTACAGAATTTGCGACCTTATTTTATTTTTTAAATGTATAGCTTTTATGGGGTGTACATCCGTGATTTACCTACCAAACCAGAGGCCGGGCTTGGACGTCATTTAAGGGTCGCCCCTGCCTTGACCCTTCCTACCCTGGCACTATTCTTAGACCCCTGGCCTCAGATTTGGCAAAATCAGTGCCTGAAACACAGGTGCAGCTCTTCCTAATGGACGCTGGTTGGAGTCCACTTGCCTAGTTTCTGTTATTTTTTTAAATTATACAAATAGTACATTGGCTCGAATATCATCCCATCTGGAAACTAGGGTAGGTAAAATAAATGCTGTTAAATGTATGTTGTATGCATGCTTGCGGGTGAGAGTGTTTATGTGCACAAGAGTGAATGTGTTAGTAAGTTTAAGCCTGTGTGTGTGTGTGAGAGTCAAAGTAAAGGTCAAATGACATGCAATGTCACTTCCGCTACCTCAGGCATTTTGGTGAATTGGTGTCCATGAGGGCGGGGTCTGATTACAGGGAGTGGATGACGCTAGTGCAAGATAATGGGTCATTTTAACTCCCTGTACTCTAAGTTTAGGGAGACACCCAGTGCTTGAAATGGAAATACAAAATCGGAGTTACCCTCTTTCTCAGAGTACCTCTTTGTTACTGAGAAGTGCAGACATTCTCCCACTAAAAGTATTGTATCACTGCTGAGAAGTGCAGGCACTTTCCTGTGGAGTAACCCAAATTGATGGGGCCCCTTGCAGAATGCGATAAAGAGTCCTAGATACTCCCAAATCTCTGAGTTCTCAATAAGCTTTAGACTGATGGGGACCTCTGAAGGCGGCCCTATCTATCACGTTTCTCTGGTCCATTCGTCTTGGTTTATTAAAGTTCTGTGGCCAAAGAAGCTTAACTAGAAATCCTTTCCAAGAGGCGTAGCTTAAGTAAATAAAAGTGTGATTAAGGAAATGTGAGCTGGAATACAATGCTCGACAGAGGCCTGCTGCCAGACCAGCATCTGGGTGACTCTATGTGAGCTTGCTATTATTGCATCAATACATACCACACAATAAACATATGCCTAAAGCAAGCTAGACAGCTAGACATATTGTCTCTGCGTTAGCTTATTCCCATTCCGTGCTCGCGTTGCCCAACAGCCGACGCGAGCACTACTTTCTGGGTGCTGCGCACGACCGTTGGCCAAAGCAGCCCCGCCCACTCTGTAGAACGCCCGCACCACGGTGAAATGTCCGCCGCGGTAAACGGGTTAAATGATTGTTGGACAGGCCCCAGAAACGGGCTCGCTCCCTCCCCGCATGACAGAGCCAGGGCACCGACCCTCCAGAAGCTACCCACAGAAGTCACCCGTGACCCGTCCCGCACGGGACACCTACCCCCGAACATCTCTGTATCACTGGCCCGGGCCACCGCCAGCACCCTTGCCCGGGCCCAGCCACCATCTTGGACACTGCACCACGAGGCCGCGTGGCCTCAGCTCGACCCTAACCCTGGGCCTGGCCAGGCCCCGACATCCCGGCATCACCATCCACCCAGGAGGTGAACGGACCACTTGGCAGGTCAATGGGAGAGAGGAGCGTTGATGGCTCTCCCCCGCCAGGTGCCGATCGCCCCCAGCCTCCCCGGGCGCTGGCTCCACCCCCCTGCTGGGTGTCTGGACTCCCTCATCCCGGACCTCCCGACCTCCAAGTGCGAGGGTCCGGACATCAAAGGGCGCCAGACCTATAACTGGGGCAGCTCCAGAGCAGGAAGGCAGTTGTATCCTGGAGTCGAGAGACACTGTGAAGAACTCATCCTTGACGGACTGCTGGCGCTGCCGCAGCCCTGCTTTGTGAACTGTCGTCCTGCCTGCTGGCGCTGCCGCGGCCTTCTGCAACCTCCATCCTCGTTCGGGACCTGCTGGCGCTGCCGCGGCCCGTTGCAACCACCATCTTCGTCGGGACCTGCTGGCGCTGCCGCGGCCCGGTACCATCTACGATCTCCTCGGGACCTGCTGGCGCTGCCGCGGCCCGACCTCCTAGAACGCCGAGCTCGAGGATTGTGAGCTACCATCATTTCATCCACTACCAGTTGGTAACAAGACTGTCCCGCTACCCCCTTTTCCTTCCAAGAGACTAGAACCGAGGGGACCCCTGTGTCCAGACCTCCTTGTACCATACTACCGTACTTCAAGATTTGCTTATAAAGAACGTGAAACCTTATCTTTGTGTGGTGTCCATCTGTGGGGGGGAAGTTACTTGTCTGTACGATCGCTGGAGACGGCTGTCCCCGGAGACCTCTCCCCCTGTCCTCGGCCGACCCTCCAGGTCCCGTCTAACATTGGTGGCCAGCGGCGCGATCCGAACCAACGCGTACCGTACAGAGAGTAACTCACCCCACGACTAAACCACAATGTCAACCAAAGAGAGCGGATCCACAGAGAAATTCCAGATGGAGAAATTAGAAGAGTACAGCCATCGAGAGCTAAAACAATTTTGCATGGAACTAGGCATCGCTACCACCGGTCTGAGCACGAAAGACGATTTCAAACACGCCCTAGAATCTTGGGCAGAAACCGGTGCCGTCAGACCCCAGGACCAAGACGTCGAAGCGCCAGAGACAAACACCACTTCTCCCGAAGAAAGGAGAGTGGGTCTCTCCCGGGAAGAGATCCAAGAACGAGAAAAAAACAGACTCCACGAATTAGAGTTGGCACGGCTCAAGTTGGACGGAGAGCTGAGACTAGCAGAACAAAAACTGAACTTAGAACACTTACGGCTCCGAGAAGAGCGGGAAGAAAAGCAAAGACAAAGAGAACTCGAAGAGAAAAGACTGGCATACGAACACGAGCGCAAGCTAGCTGAAATCGAACTGCGAAAACAAAACAAAGAACTAGGGGTGCCCGAGCAACCGCGCACCCCGGGCGCTACAGAACCTAAAGTCCACATCCCTAAAGATGTCGTCCGAGAATATTATAGGAACGACGACATACAACAGTGGTTCAAGGCCTATGAGATCGCCATGACCTCCCACCGAATCGATCGAAGTGACTGGGGAGCCGGCCTGTGGGGGAGGTTCGTCAATGAAGGCCGCGATGCCCTTCTACAGCTCCCGGACCATCAGATGACGTCCTGTGATCACATGAAGGCCGCCCTCCTCACTCGTTATGGGCTCACGCCCGAGATGTACCGCCAGAGGTTCCGCGACTGCACCCGGATCCCGGGTACAACTTGGGTGGAATATGTGAACTATTTCAGCCGAGCCTTCGAGGGATGGATCAAGGGTAGCCGCGTAACCACATACGAGCAACTCTTCAACCTCATTGTATGGGAGCACCTCTCCAACAACTGCTTCGTCGAGCTCAGGCAGCACCTCCTCGCCAGTAAATTGACTGACCCTCGGCAGCTCGCCGCTGAGGCTGACCGTTGGGAGAGCACCCGAGTGGCCCGGAGTGGGCCACACGAGCAGAACCGAAACAAGCAAGGTCACCATCGTCCCCGAGGAGGAGGAGGCCAGGGCCGGGGCAGAGATGCCATCCCGGCAGCTCCCGCCAACAACACCCCGCCCCTGGCTGGGCGGGGGAACCCTCCGATGCGCCCAGGGTTCCGAGCCAATGTCACTTGCCATCGGTGCCAGCGGGTCGGCCACTATGCCAGCGACCCGAACTGCCCAAAGAACCAGACTCCCGGGCCCCGCCAGGTCGCGGCCACATCCCTAGGAGAAGAACAAACGTCCGAAGAGCATGAAGAATACGAGCAAGAGCAGCCCGAGTGGGAACCTGCCGCCATGGTCCTGGCTTGCCTAGAGGGAAGAGACATGATCCCGCGGGTCCCCCTACCCGCGAACACCAGAAAATACAGCCAGTGGGTGAACATAAATGGACGCAAGGCCGAAGCCCTGCGTGACACCGGGGCCAGCGTGACGGCCGTCCGCTGTCACCTGGTGACCCCAGAACAAATCCTGCCAAACGTCCTTTGCCCCGTCCGATCGGCCGACAACTCTGAGAGCCTGTGTCGGATGGCCTGTGTCCCCTTAGAATGGGGAGGAGTGTCCGGCATGCTAAAAGTGACTGTCCGCGACGATGCCCCCGTGGACTGCCTTTTGGGAAACGACCTCGAGAGTTCCCCGTGTGCGGCCGTTGAGAGAAGAGAACACCTGGGGATGTTGGGCCTCCCGGACTGGGCATGCGTAACAACCCGGTCCATGGCCGCCCGTGCCATCCCCAGACCCGAAGAACCCGAATGGCCAGCACCTCCTCCCCCGATCACTCCAGAGGGAGACACCGTCCATACTGACCCCCCAGAACAAACCCAGGAGGAGCCCGCTCAGCCCCAGGACCTTCCAGACCTGGCTCAGTGGCGTCAAGAGGGGGGGCCCGGGGGGGCCCACCCAAGAACAATTCCAGCAGGAACAAAAGACCTGTCCCTCCCTCGAGGGACTCCGACAGCAAGCCCTCGCCCAGAGCGCGGGAGACACCGCAGGGGCGCACTGGATCTACTGGGACAATGACTTACTGTACAGCGAGCAGAGAATCGCAGAATTGGGGGCCAGTCGGGTGCTGGTGGTGCCCCTCCGCTTCAGAGACTTCCTTTTGAACTTGGCACATGATGTCCCCCTGGCTGGGCACCTGGGGCAAGACAAAACATACAACCGTCTGGTGACCCACTTTTACTGGCCCAAGATGCGAAATGACGTTTCCAACCACTGCCGGGCCTGCCCCACCTGCCAGGCCAGCGGAAAGAGCGGCCGAAAACTCAAGGCACCCCTGCAGCCATTCCCCGTCGTCACCACCCCGTTCGAACGGGTGGGAATAGACATTGTGGGGCCCCTGGACCCCCGAACAGCACAAGGACACCGATTCATCTTGGTCCTGGTGAACCACGCCACCCGCTATCCCGAGGCCATTCCCCTTCGAACAGTGACAGCACCAGTGGTAGGCCGAGCCTTGATGGGAATCTTCTCGCGAGTGGGCTTCCCCCGGGAGGTCGTCAGTGACCGGGGAACGAACTTTATTTCGAAATATATGAAATCCCTCTGGCAGCAGTGCGGAGTCACCTACCGATTCACAACCCCCTATCACCCCCAAGGAAACGGACTGGTCGAGCGGTTCAACCGCACCCTCAAGGGGATGATTATGGGGCTAGAGGAACCCCTACGCCGCCAGTGGGACGTGCTCCTCCCGTGCCTCCTCTTCGCCTACCGAGAAGTCCCCCAGAAGTCCCTCGGTTTCAGCCCCTTCGAGCTCCTGTACGGGCACCCTGTCCGAGGGCCTCTCAGCCTAGTTAAAGAAGAATGGGAGATGGCCCCCCTGAAAACCCCTCCAGACGTCTATAAGTACCTCCTGACCCTCCGCAACCAGACCAGGCGATTCAGGGAGATCGCTAAAGCCAATCTTGAGGCCAATCAGGAGGACATGAAGAAATGGTACGATCAACATGCCTCCTCCATTGAGTTCGAACCTGGTCAGCAGGTGTGGGTGATGTCCCCCACCGAACCTTGTGCCTTGCAAGATAAATGGACAGGACCCTTCAAGGTGGTCGAACGCAAGGGCCCTGTCACCTATCTCATCGACATGGAGTCCCCCCGAAACCCCCTCCGGGTCCTCCACGCCAACAGACTCAAACCGCACTTCGTGCGCTCGGAGCTCAGCCTACTGATGGCTACAGACAGTGGGGCAGAAGAAGACTCCGAGCCCCTCCCTGACCTACTGAGGACCCGGGAAAAAGATGGTTCCGTGGACGGGGTCCGACTCTCCGATGCCCTAACCCCGGAACAGCAGCGGGACTGTCGGACCCTCCTGCTGCGATTTGCGAACTTGTTTTCCCTCACCCCCGGGGTCACCCCCTGGTGCCTTCACGACGTGGACACTGGAGACAGTCCTCCTATCCGACACCGGGCATACCGAGTCCCAGACCGGGTGCGCACCTGCATCCAAGAAGAGGTCGCCAGAATGCTCACACTCGGAGTCATCGAGCCCTCAGACAGCCCCTGGGCCAGCCCAGTCGTACTGGTACCCAAAGCGGCTGCCCCGGGCACCACCCCGAGCTCCGGTTCTGCGTCGACTATCGGGGTGGGTCTGAACGCTGTCACCCGAACCGACGCCCATCCTATCCCCCGAGCAGATGAACTAGTCGACCGCATGGGGGCTGCCCGCTACCTGAGCATCTTCGATCTGACAGCGGGCTACTGGCAGATCGGCCTCACCCCCAGGGCCCAAGAACGATCCGCTTTCTCCACCTCGGATGGGCACTACCAGTTCACAGTAATGCCCTTCGGTATGAAAAACGCTCCAGCCACTTTTCAACGACTTGTGAACCAGGTATTGGCGGGCCTCGAAGACTTCAGCGCCGCCTACCTGGACGATATCGCAGTCTACAGCCGCCACTGGTCAGACCACCTCTGCCACCTCCAAGAGGTCCTGCAGGCCCTTCAACGAGCCGGCCTCACCATCAAGGCCAGCAAATGCCAAATCGGCCAAGGGTCCGTGACCTACCTCGGACACCAAGTGGGGAGCGGTCTGGTGGCCCCTCTCCAACTCAAGATCGCTGCCATCCAGTCCTGGCAGCCCCCCGTCACCCAAACCGAGGTACGAGCCTTCTTGGGGCTCACCGGATACTACCGGCGGTTTGTGAAAGACTATGGCAGCATTGTGGGGCCCCTCACGGAACTCACATCCAAGAAGCATCCCAAAACGGTCAATTGGACCCCAGACTGTCAAGCGGCCTTCGAGAAGCTGAAGGCCGCCATGTGCACCGCCCCGGTGCTCCAGGCCCCCGACTACAGCCGTGAGTTCATCGTCCAGACTGATGCCTCAGACCATGGCATTGGGGCCGTCCTCTCCCAACTGAACCCCGAGGGAGTCGACCAACCAGTGGCCTTCATCAGCCGCCGCCTACTGGCCAGAGAACAGCGCTGGAGTACTATCGAGCGGGAGGCCTTCGCAGTGGTGTGGGCCCTCAAGAAGCTCCGATCCTACCTCTTCGGTACCCACTTTCGGGTACAAACAGATCATCGCCCCCTGCAATGGTTAATGCAGATGCGGGGGGAGAATCCCAAGCTGTTGCGATGGTCCATCTCCCTGCAGGGGATGCACTTCACTGTGGAGCATCGCCCTGGCCAAGACCACGCCAATGCGGATGGCCTGTCACGCTTTTTCCGCCTCGACGAGGAAAGTCCCCAAGACGATGGGTGACTCTCCCCGCCTTCAGCTGGGGGGGACGCATGTTGGACAGGCCCCAGAAACGGGCTCGCTCCCTCCCCGCATGACAGAGCCAGGGCACCGACCTTCCAGAAGCTACCCACAGAAGTCACCCGTGACCCGTCCCGCACGGGACACCTACCCCCAAACATCTCTGTATCACTGGCCCGGGCCACCGCCAGCACCCTTGCCCGGGCCCAGCCGCCATCTTGGACACTGCACCACGAGGCCGCGTGGCCTCAGCTCGACCCTAACCCTGGGCCTGGCCAGCCCCGACATCCCGGCACCACCATCCACCCAGGAGGTGAACGGACCACTTGGCAGGTCAATGGGAGAGAGGAGCGTTGATGGCTCTCCCCCGCCAGGTGCCGATCGCCCCCAGCCTCCCCGGGCGCTGGCTCCACCCCCCTGCTGGGTGTCTGGACTCCCTCATCCCGGACCTCCCGACCTCCAAGTGCGAGGGTCCGGACATCAAAGGGCGCCAGACCTATAACTGGGGCAGCTCCAGAGCAGGAAGGCAGTTGTATCCTGGAGTCGAGAGACACTGTGAAGAACTCATCCTTGACGGACTGCTGGCGCTGCCGCAGCCCTGCTTTGTGAACTGTCGTCCTGCCTGCTGGCGCTGCCGCGGCCTTCTGCAACCTTCATCCTCGTTCGGGACCTGCTGGCGCTGCCGCGGCCCGTTGCAACCACCATCTTCGTCGGGACCTGCTGGCGCTGCCGCGGCCCGTTACCATCTACGATCTTCGTCGGGACCTGCTGGCGCTGCCGCGGCCCGGTACCATCTACGATCTCCTCGGGACCTGCTGGCGCTGCCGCGGCCCGACCTCCTAGAACGCCGAGCTCGAGGATTGTGAGCTACCATCATTTCATCCACTACCAGTTGGTAACAAGACTGTCCCGCTACCCCCTTTTCCTTCCAAGAGACAAGAACCGAGGGGACCCCTGTGTCCAGACCTCCTTGTACCATACTACCGTACTTCAAGATTTGCTTATAAAGAACGTGAAACCTTATCTTTGTGTGGTGTCCATCTGTGGGGGGGAAGTTACTTGTCTGTACGATCGCTGGAGACGGCTCTCCCCGGAGACCTCTCTCCCTGTCCTCGGCCGACCCTCCAGGGCCCGTCTAACAATGATTAAATATCAACTATATTGTTGTGAATATTTAGAATTGAAAATGTTTCAATTCTGAAAATGTGAGACTGTGAATTAAACATTACTAAGGTCTGAGGAAGGAGGAGTGGTCTTTGAAGTGTCTCAATTACTCCCGTTCTCCCTTTCACACTATTTTTCTCTGGAACGTCTTACTCTGTTTAAAAAAAAAAAAACCTTACTCTGTTAGATACTTACACCCTTTTTCTCCCCACTTCTGAAAACCATCATCTCCTTCCTCTTTCTCTCTGCTGTCTTTTCACTCTGTTCTGCCTCTACTTCCTTCGTACCCCTACCTTTTCCATCCTTTTCCTTATTTACACTCTCTCTCTTCTCCTGTAAAGACAGTATTTTCTTTTGCTTTAGCACTGTCAACAGCTGTGTAAATCTCCTTCACATAAAATGGCAATTGAAATTGGTATATATTAGACCACCGCTCTGTGCAACTTGGCTCCCTTCCTACACTTTACTTTACTTTAGACTCATTTATATGGCGCACGAATCATCCCCGTAAGGGTGCAGTTTTTGCTAGTAAACTTAAAGTTGAGGGCCACGTTAACAACATCACTTCCACCTCTTTCTTCACGCTAAAACATTTTAGAAAGATCTTCCCCTTTATTCCTCATAATCCACAAAAAATATGACCTCAGCCCTCATACTCTCCAAAGCTGACCATTGTAATGCCTTTTTCCTGAATATGAGGAAAACGTGTATGACCAAAGTCCAGATTGTACAGAATGCAGCTGAGTGCTTGCTTCTGGGCATTCCTGAGCACCAATCTGCCTTCTCAGCGCTCAGTCGCCTGCACTGGCTGCCAGTCAGGAAGCGCATTGATTTCAGAGTTTTGTGCATGGCCTTCAAGGCACTCCATGGCACAGGCCCGGAGTACCTTAAGCACAGATTTCAGTGGTATACCCCACCTAGACTGCTGCAGTCTGCTTCAGCGTGCAATCTTGTAGCGCCCAAATACAAAAAATCTGGCTGGGGCAGTAGAAGCTTTATTGTGGCCACAACCAGACTCTGGAATTACCATCCACGGGAACTGAAAAGGAAAAATGACTGTTAGCCTTTAGGAAAGCACTTGAAACGTGGCTTTTTAACTAATAAGGCTATCCTCTCACTGCAGTTGCCTCTCTGAGTTAGCGCCTAGACACCCTTGGGTATTAGATACGCTTTACACATTTTATTTTCATTTCACCCCACAAAGAGGCCAAGGACTGAGGCACCTCGCAGTCCAAACATTTTTATGACTCATGGACAGACACGGTGAGAAATTCCCACTGCCTCCAGCATCAACTCCAGGCGCCATCTTGGGCGCCCACCCACAACTTCCACCCACCCAGACACTTGTCCAGTATTTATCAGACCTGAGAAAACTCCTGCTCCACTGGATTTGGATGTATCGGGTGTAATAAACAAAACACAAATAAGAGCTGATCCTACAAAAAAAATGGGAAAGACATGGGGGGAGGAGGGGTTGATCTTAACACACCCAAATCCGCATGTCCTGATAATTATCAGACATTTTTCACCAGATACATTTTGACAGGCTGCACCTGTCTAAATGTATCAGGCAAAAACTGTGGGAATGCGGAGTTAGCCGCCAAACTCCAAACCGCGACACGTGTGATGAAAGGAGTTACTGCACATGAGTTCCACAATAATGCAATTAACTCAGTCACTCGTAGGGAGGGATCTAAAGGCGACTGAGTCCATCAAGAGCCATATGTTTCATGAAAGAAAACAACAGAAAAATCAACATCCAGAAAAATAAAATACCCTTAAGAAATGCAAGATGAAATAAAACATGTGAGTTGAAGACAAGGACTGCATCACTGACATGGAATACCTTCAGGGTTTTTACTGTGGTTGTTGTGAAATCGACCAGTGTTTTGGTAGTACAGTTAAGAACATGAGTATAGGGCCTGGGAGTAACCCGTTTCTTTTTTTTTTATTATTATTTTTTATTTTTTTTGGTATTTGCGTATATACATACAGTTAACAGGGTGGCTTCATTGTGGTAAACCAAAGGCAGTTTCTAATCGGTCAGGGTGTGCATTGGCACCACCAAGCTCTAAATGATTGAATGTTTTTATTAGGCGTTAATTGTCACCTTTCGGTTTCTTCAGAGCACTGAAGAAAATGTCGAGGAGTTTAGGTTGAAATAGAGAAGAGGACATTAAATCCCAATTTACAAGAATTAAACGGAGAGCGCTCATTCCTTTACTGTCTTCCTTCCAGAAACACATAGTCACACCTTACCCCAATAGTGTGTCTGTCCACAGGACAGTTTTATGTCTCCTTCCTCTGGTGTGAAACAAAATACTATGAACACAAACACCCATAAACTTGTAAAGACTGCCATGTGGGATGCCACAGTGTTATCTTATGCTATACTGATAACAAGGGGAGTTGGGCCCGGTGGGCCAGGTTCTGACTGGGCCGTATATAACTGTTGGACAGGCCTCGTGGAAGGCCCGCTCCCTCCCCGCATGGCGGGGACCAAACCCCTGCTCTCCCTGTATCCCCGACAAGAACCGTCCCGGCAACCCGATGGGGCAACCCACGACCCGTCTACTACAGAGCTCCAGCCCCCAACACCCCAGTACCGGCTGGCCCGGGCACCCCGTCAACACCACTGCCCTGGTCCAGCCGCCATCTTTGGACACTACCTGGCAAGGCCGCGTGGCCTCGACTCGACCCCAACCCTGGGCCTGGCCAGGCCCCGACATTGAGGCACCACCATCCACCCAGGGGGTGAAGAGACCACTTGGCGGGTCAATGGGAGAAGGAGTGTCAATGGCTCCCCTCCGCCAGGTGTCGATCGCCCCCGGCCTCCCCGGGCGCTGGCTCCACCCCCCTGCTGGGTGTCTGGACTCCCTCATCCCGGACCTCCCGACCTCCAAGCGCGAGGGTCCGGACATCAAAGGGCACCAGACCTATAACCGGGGCAGCTCCAGAACAGGAAGGCAGTTGTATCTTGGAGTCGAGAGACACCGTGAGGAACTCATCCTTGAAGGCCTGCTGGCGCTGCCGCGGCCCTTTCCTGTGAACCATCATCGTAGCCTGCTGGCGCTGCCACGGCCCTTTCCTGTGAACCAACGACCTAGCCTGCTGGCGCTGCCGCGGCCCTTCTTGCTGTGAACCATCGACCTAGCCTGCTGGCGCTGCCGCGGCCCTCCTTGCTGTGAACCATCATCGTAGCCTGCTGGCGCTGCCGCGGCCCTTTACTGTGAACCAACGACCTAGCCTGCTGGCACTGCCGCGGCCCTTCTTGCTGTGAAACGTCGACCTAGCCTGCTGGCGCTGCCGCGGCCCTTCTTGCTGTGAACCATCGACCTAGCCTGCTGGCGCTGCCGCGGCCCTCCTTGCTGTGAACCATCAACGTAGCCTGCTGGCGCTGCCGCGGCCCTCCTCGCTGTGAACATTCGACCTAGCCTGCTGGCACTGCCGCGGCCCATCTCGACGGATCCCCAAGGTCGAGGATTGTGAGCTTCCCTCTTGCCGCCCCTGTACCGGACCGGTACTAAGACTGTCCCGCTACCCCTTTCCCCGGTAGAGACTAGAATTGAGAGGACCCTCATGTCCTGACCCCACTGTACCGTACCACCTTGCTTCAAGATTCGTATATAAAGTGTGTTGAACTCATCCTGGTGTGGTGTCCATCTGTGGGGGGGAAGTTACTAGTCTGTACGATTGCTGGGGACGGTCCTCACCGGAGGCCTCTCCCCCCGTGCTCGGCTGACCCTCCGGGTCTCCTTCTAACAATAACTGTGAAGCAGGGGAGAAGGCCAGAACCTGTATTTTTTGTGCATCTTTAAATTAGCACTAGACCAAACTTTTTTAGTTCATTTGATCTGGTACTTTATTTATATACCTTTTAATGCAACCGTATCTACACTTATTTTTGAATTCACACGTAGCCTCCGCCTCCGACCGCAGTTGACTCCACGATATCGTGGAGTCAACTGCGGTCGGAGTCAACTGCGGTCGGAGGCTTATCAATAAATGTGGCGTCCCCTCCACATGACATATGAAGAGTAAGCCCAATCTAGAGATTTGGAAAAAGTCGTCCTCGGCCTCTCAACCTGGTTTTGTATAATTGATTTTGTTTTTAGAATACATGAATTTGAGTAACCAATGATATATATTGATGGCTCCAGTGTGTTGAAAGAATCTCTACTGGAGTTTCCTTGAATAATGCATATCTTATAACTGTTGTATTTAAAAAAAAATGATATAAAGAAATGAAAAAAGTTTTTTACAGAAAAATGAAATAAAATGAGTAAAATTCAAAAATAAGTGTAGATAGAGTTTGTGTATGCCTTGTGGTTGAGAGGTAACTCCGGTGATAAAAGTATCTATAGGTCAAGAAGGAGTTTTTCAGTTGTTTTGGTATCTCTTTTCCCCTCTACTCCCTGACCTGAAATTATCTTGGGAGGGGGTCCCCATTCTATTCTATTTAAGCTCCTCAGTACTGCCTTTAGCAGCTGCCTCTCCCTGACCGCGACCCCAGCAGTTGTCGGTGTGCAGGCGGTGTCAACGGTTCAGCCGCAGTCTTTGGAAACGCAATCCACCCATCTCATAATACTATGGTCAGACCGCCACCACCGGTATGGGAGTTCACGGACTGCCAAAGTCTTAATAAGGCCCGAAGACTTAATACTACTGAGAAAAATCAAAAAGCAAATTAAAAGGGCAGAAATTTCAGTTTCGGACAGTCAGTACATAAGCTATGAATACCAAGATCCCAGGAACAACTGTCCCTAACAAAAACATAAGGCTTCAAGTCATTTCCTAAACAATACAAATTCAGTAGTATTTTTTGAGATAGTATGGGATAGAGTTCCAACATTTAGGACCCACCATTCACAATGCTTCACCTCCAGTTCTAGGTTTATGGAGTCTGGATATTTTGAAATATTTAGAGTTCTCAGATCTTAAAGTTCTACTCAGAGTGTTCTTTAAAAAACACCTGATGTAGCGATGGACAGTGTAAATGTACTGCATAAACCATGTAACGCTGAGTGTGACGTTTGATGATGCAATGTATGAAAGTGGTGCATTAGTTTTTGTGCCATTTTGTGGCAGGGTGTAGTATGCAGAGAGGTGGTGGTGTACGATCGTAAAAAAGGCTTAAGGCTGTGTCATGGGTGTACCTGAGACTACTGCTGTGCAGTCTGTGTTTTTTGGACTACATGTTAGGAATAATTTACCCACTGTAGGTAAACCCTGGAGTCTCGGTGCTCATCAGCAGTTGCTCTTGGCTAGAATCAGTACTTTAGAGAGGTACAAGGCACGGTTGCCCGACAGCAGGGGAATATACAATTTGGCCTACCCATTGCTATTTTAATTTAAGCAATTCAACATCATTACAATGTGTTTCCTGCAAAAAAGTAACATTTAAGCAAATCTAGAGAAATGCGAAAGTACCTTCTGTCTTTTAACAGGATGACCCAGACCAAGAGCAGTCCACAAGACAATATTAAACATATGGGGGAGTGGACGGAAGGACACAGGAACACAGGTGACTAGCCGCAAAGATACTGTGGGAAACAGAACAATACCAGTGGTTAATGAATATATCAAATGAACCCAATTTAAATATAAAGACAGAAAACATGAAGATGCTCATCAAATGAAATGAATAAAGAAAAGAAAAAAAAGAAGAAAAGAGAAAGTGATATTTGGGGAAAGAGATAGATCAAGGAGAAAAATCCTGATCTACAAGGAAAAGCAGAGGAAATTAGCAGGGGACGTACCAGCACCTAGAGTAAGACAAGCAGTAGGGAGATAAATATGAATAAAGACGAGATAACAGCCCGATATAAAAGTTATTGAGTGAGAAAGAGGGAAATAAAGGATATGCAAAAGTACAGAGAGTTAGTTAGGAGCGCAGGGCAGAGGTTACCATGGCATTAGGTGGAGTGCTTTGGAGAAAAGATTTGAGCTTGACGGGATCATTAGAAGAACTTTCACAAGTAATTTTACATATGTAAGGATGCAAAATGCCATAACAAATGTGTAATCGTCTAATTTGTGAGCGCAAATGAAGAAATTATTTTCTTCTGGCATTGGTTGCGTTGGAGAGATCTTGAGATATAAAATATTACGACTAGACCACATAAGACGAAGTTTTTCTTTTGCCACCTTTAACACGCAAAGCAAGTCCGTAAATTCCAAGAACAACATTATAATTCATCTAGGTCTGGGAGAGTGAGGTTGAAAGCGGCTAAGGGGTTGTGCGCGTTGAATGTTCATGGTTGGTTCTTGTTGAAAGCCCAAAAGCTCCGGCAGAAACTTTTTCAAGAAACCAAGGAGGTTAGGGCCCTCCAAATTTTCTGGAAGGCCGTATAAATGTAGGTTATTACATCTTTTTCTATTTTCATGGTCCTCTGTATAGAGTTTGAGCTTTTGGATTTCCTGTTCCAGAAGAGGAATCCTGGTACTGGTATCATGTAGATCACTGATGTGATGGTCCATGTCAAACATCTTATCTTCCATAGCCATCTATCCTAAATTTGTTGGAGCTTTTCATTACTGGCAGTTGTGACGGGCTTTAGATTCCTCACCTCATCAAGTATAGTGTCAAGCACAGGATTGTAAGATGATAAAATGGGTGAGAGGGATAGTTTTGCCCGTTTAGGTTCGGTGCCAGATGAAGAAGGCTTGACAGTAGCTAGAATATCACTGGCCATTTTGGCGTAATGAAGAGGACGGTGTGTTGACTTTTGTAGAGACTTACGTCTGCCCATATAATACTAAAACAGCATGCAAAAGTATCATGTAGCTTTCAGAAATAATTTTTTTTTAATGCAAAGGAAAAGCAACAATACCGTAAATGGGCAAAAATACGGTGTTGGGAAGCTAAAAGGCATAATAGTTCACTAAAAAATGCAGTAAAAGTCAAACAACATGAAGACACCTGAGGCCATATGTGTTGAAGTCGAGGAGAAAACAGAATGCCAGAAGAATTATATAAATATATAGTTACATGTCATTGTAAAATGTCCATTTAGAGATTGAGGAGAAAAAGAAAAAAGAAATAAAGCACGAAGAAATGTTGCTAAGTATTTTGTTGATTACAACGCCGGTTACATCAGCAGGGACCCATGAAATGTATGCGAGTGTGCATGCACACTAAATGGCGGCCGCTCGCAGCTGAAGAGGGAATCACTGCAACAGCTCCAGGTAAGCAAGGGCACGTCAGCAGCTGTAAACTCAGTCAACAGATAATACCAGTTAAAGAAGGCATTACAGATCAAGAGCAAGCGCTCCAAATGTGCAGAAAACGGCTGAAGAAAAGCGAACAGCACCGCACTCGAAGCAGAGCTCAGGGAAATGCCCCCATCTTGCTTGGAGCTCGAACCACGCTGCCCCACCTCCACTATTTTTTTCCCCAAACAATAATACTAGATAATTGGTGTGCTTGGGTCCGACTGGACATTTTGTAACCCCACAGTCGAAGCACAGAAGCACTTTTAAGGGCACATTTGAGACATTTCCACCTCGTTAGCAGTAAAGGGGTAAGTGGTAGGCAGACCCCCACCTCCGGGGCTTTTCCCAGAGGTAAAGAGGATGCTGTGGGGGAGGGAGGGATAGGGTGAATAAAAAACACAGTGAGGCCACGTTGCAAGAACAAGCGAGTCTGCGCGTGCCTTGGTGCTCGGTCACAATAAACCGCAAGGTATCCAACCCACCCCACCCCACCCTCTAGGGAAACAGTCTGAGGGACTATGTCTTCTCTCTATAAATAGTGAGGGGACGCCATCTACTTGCACCTACCCTCACCTCTTGCCATATTTGAATAATCTCTCGAATATGCTTTTTCAAAATCTTTTTTTTAAGTTCTTGTCAAGGGAAATGGTCACACATTTTCAATGGCTGATTAAAAACTGACTGACAAATGATTATTTTATGCTCCACAAAGTCTACATCAATGGTTTGGGAACTAACTAAAGGCTACTTTTCTTTGATGATACAGGAATAAAGAATTAACAAACCAGGTGTAGCTTAATTTCCCCCAGAACTCCTTGGCTAACCTGTTGAAGCCACAAGATGGAGAGTTTCTGGATGCTGGACCCTTTAGTAAACCTGGCGAGGAAGGCAAGGGGTTATTTGATGCAGGGAAAGGGACTTTGTTATTGGGAACAGAAAGAAATCAAAAGGCTGCTCATGATGTTTTATTGCTAGGTTTTGAGCAGATCTATAACTTTTTGGAGATTCATAGAGGTTTTCGTGAGTACAACAAACATTTGTGACAGTCAATGCTTTAAATGGGATGGTACTCACAGAAAGGCTTACGATCACACAGTGTTGAGTCAAGGACACACATTAATGGCCAAAGATTACACACTGTGAGTCAAGGTCACACAGTAGTGAACCAGATGGGAGAGTGCGGTGAGTAGTGCGGAGAGGAGTTGGCCAAACGGCTAGGGCGGCTGACCTCGAATCTGGGGAACCGGGTTTGAGTCTCGGCAATGACGCTGAAGATCCTGTGATTTGGGGCAAATTACGTAATCTCCCGTGCCTAACAAAAATGAATGAGTCCTCATGTAACGTAACTGGTGTGTAAAGCGCCCTGATACCCGATACCGGGTCAAGTTTGGGCTATATAAAACTCTGTTAAAAAAACAATATCAGACACTGCTTGGACAAAATCAGCTAGTCGCTGGCTGAAGATCAGGCAATGCTGGATCAACATCAGATAGAGCTTAGCCAAGATCACCCTCTGCTGGTCAAAAGAACAGTCAGCATCATGCATGACTGAGTCAAGGTCTCTGAGCACTGAATCAAGGCAACATCACGCTGGCTCAGTTTTGCCTGTTTCTGACCCATTCTTACTCAACACAAACACAAGATTATACATCTCTAGCTTAACAACTCACAAAACTGTCGCAGAATAAAACAGTGCGGATCCCTGATCAGACAGCCAGGGCTCCAGATCAAACAGTACTTAGCCACAGTCACGGCAGCCTTAAGATCACACTGTGCAGATCATTATACCTGATAAATTTATACTGAAAATCCTGTGGCGTAGAAAGCATAGTTCAAACATAACATTACAATGACTTGCGCTGGATGGCGCTCTAAGCTAAGGAACAATATGATTTACTATTCCAACACCTTCCCTACAGTAACGTAGGCTGGAGTTGGAATAGTAAATCATACTATTCCTAAGTCCAGCGCCCACCAGCGCAAGTCGTTTTAATGACTTGCGTTGTAATGCCTGCATTGTAAAGGTATCGTGGTGTGAACACTGCGATCTAATGTCGTACAGTCGTTTGAATGCAATGCGCTGCTTACACATTTGAGAGGGTCATAGTAAGAGGCACGCAATTAATTGTCTAGATATGCCTTGTGCCACATTTGCAGAGGGAATTTGTACATACATCAAATTTGAGCCAATTAAGACGGGTGACGCAAGGGCAAAATGAATACTTGGCAGATGGCAGAAGTGTCTTTATATAAACATGCCCCCAGCCCCCAGCCCTGATCCATGCCTAGCTCCTGTGCTCAATCCCATTTAAAGCATTGATGACACTCCAAGCTTTCCTGGAGTAATACAGTGCGTGATCTTTTGTCGATGAGAATGTCCACCAGGTGGAATACTTTGCATGTGTAAATTTGATGCAAATATGTATTTGCACAGGTATCCATCGGGCTGTTTTCCCTACTGTATATAGACGTTTGTTTGAAGAATTTGCAGCAGGTGTGTTACAAGCCTCGGAGTAGCTGTTGGAATGCAGCTCAGGAGGAGCCTAAGCAATCAATCACTGTGCAGCAGGAACACTTCGGGACATATTACCACCAAGTAGCGATATTTATCGCTAAATAGGCTTAGAGACAATTTTTTTATCGCTGCCTTTCGCTGGATATGTTAGCGGAGAAAACATGCTATTAGCAACGTTTTTCTCCATTGTGCTAAAATATCCAGCGATAGCGGCGAAATGCGTGAACATCGCTGAAAATACAGCGATATTCATGCATTAGCGACAAAATGCTCTTAGCCATGTTATCCACCTCCCATTGGATAACATGGCTAAGAACTGGTCTGGCAGGTGTTATTATTTGGAGATATTCGCGCTTAGCGCAAATATCTCCAACGCTATGCCTGCCTTGCTAATAGGCGATAGCAACGTTAGCGACTGCTTTCAGTTGCTAACTGGTTGGGTACGCCCACTTTGCATGTCATTAGTGATAAACATCGCTGACATGCAAAACGGGCCACAAACCGCTCGCTATCGCCTAAAAGCTGTTGCTAACATCAGTTAGCGACAGCTTGCTAATAGGGCGATCGAATTATCGCCGCTTAGCGGCCGAAAACGACCGCTAAATCAGAGATAATTGACTATCGCCCCCCTTGGTAATATGCCCCTTGGTATCCACATTTGGCTGTAAAGATATTGACTGTGCCTGCAGGAGGCTGATTGGCTGTGTCCCTCAGTTCTGAAGCATCTGTGTGTGAGTGATCTGATAGATTCCAGAGAGCAGCGTGTGGTCTTTGAAGATCAAGGAACCTGCAGATTAGAGGTCACATTACAAAACATTTTTACTGTGTTATTTCATGCCATTGGTGTTAATTTAAGCAATGCTTGTTTCAAACACCGCATACCACCATATTATGTAAGGAGGATTGTGGTGGTGATAATGTGTGACAAAAATATGTATGCATATTTGTTGTGTTGCATGTTAATGTGCTTGTGATGTGGTCAGTTGGCTTTTGTACTGTGCCTCTGTGTTTTTATGATGCATTTGTGCAATGTGTGACGTTGTTGTGTTGTACTGTGGTTGTTGTGTTGCGTTCTGATTTGAAAGTTTTGTTGTGTTATGTCCTGTTGTTTTGCATACGCAATTGCCTTTGTTCCGTTCTGTTTACTGCAGATATATCAACAAATACTGCCACATTTCAAGCCATACAGAGCACATGCCTTCCAGCAACACGAAACCATTTAGAACTGTTGAAGGTGGTTAAAAAGTCCTGCTCTTTTAACAATTTAAGACACCTGTCAACACAAAACTGTGGCAGAGACTGTATCATGAAGTAGCAATTGTTGTGCTCACTCATAAGATGCAACTTATGAAGTCTGAAGGACAGCACTGTGGGACATTGGCTCTCCTCCCCTAGCATGACGGCGAAGGGAAAGAAGATCTACTTTGCAGGTGAATGATCCTGAATGGGGCCTTTGTAGAGTGAAGAACGACCCAAGGTGTGGACAAAGTAACTCAAGCTCTGCTCCAACACACTGGCAGGCAAATTCATCAGTCCTCGGCACATCTATAGAGGCACGAGGCCCAAGAAATGTGGGCCCAAGAGATGGAAACAGTAACCCAGGTCTGATGGCTTCTTTGAAACCAATAAGTGTTTTGGTATGTTATGTTATGTTTTGTTAAAGGTTTTTGTAAAGCTTGCATACACCAGTCGGTTTCATGGTGCTAAGTGGATGATGCATTGTGAACCAACCCTATTCTGTTAAATGGGTGGCTAGGGTATCAGCACTGCAAGTTTGGGGGTGGTCCATCCCTGAGCCTTATGGGCCTATTTATACAGCAGAGAATGATCCTTACTCAGTTAGGGCGACAGAGTAAACTACTCCATCATCCTGCAGGTGAACCATCATCTGACTCTAGAGATGCTTACCAGCCCAGTGGTCATCTCTTACATAGGCAGGAACCACAGTCATTGTGGGTCCTGTCAATGTATTAAAACGTTGACTGACAGATCTGGCAACGTGATCATACCGTCCTTCAAACTTTTAACAGTTTTTTTTATTTTCAAAAACCCAAAACAGTATTTTGTTTACAAAAGTAAAAAAACGAATGACCCCCCTACACCATAGAAGTAATCTTTCATGATACTGGGGTTATTTTGCAGTTTTCAATGTCCCTTTCTGCCAGGTTTTACCTAGTGGTGACGGCAAGTGAAAAATGGCTGTTTGACCGGTCAGTTAAATTGCCACACCTCAGCCGGGCCATCATAGGTTTACGTCAGCCGCAGAGGCAGAGTCTCCATCACTGACATACTGAAGTTCCGCCCGACTCTAAGTAAGGCAGGCCGGGGTTCAGTTTGGCGGGTAGAGTGCTCTATCACGTTTACGGTGGAGTACCCATCTCACCAAACTCTAAACTGGGGCCTCGGCTAGTTAAATGGTAGTCTAGACTGATGGGACCACATTTGCAACCCAACACAGGTTGGACCCTTAAAAGACTAAGCTCAATGTGCCCTCACATTGATTCACAGAGCCTGTGCTGGCTCCCTGCTGACTATCTACAACCCCCAGGGCAGGTGATGGACACATCTAGGTTTGACCATTAGGAAGGTTGGAGGGGCCTCAGGTCTAGTGATGAAGAGTAGGATAAAGTGAGATAACTAATTAGCTGGTGAGGGTGAGTGTACCGCTAGGGCCAGCTTGAGTGTAAGCTCATACCTAATACATTCCCAGGGTAAGATCCGTGTTTACATATGAAGGTGCTATTTCAGATGGCTGCTGGAAGGTACTTTATAGGTGTACATTATAAATACACTTCAGGGTTGGCTAAGGACACAGATGAGTCGGTTTTGTTTTGCTCAAAACTATTAGTGGAACGGTTTCCAGGACCTTAAGGCAAGAGGCTCTCAGAAATATGAAATGACAATAGGCCTGATTTTTTACATACATGTACATACATACATACATTGGCGGATGTTTTACATACATGCCAACAAATCTGATTCCCGATTTTTAAAGCCAAATATAGATTTACTTTAGCTGTCTCCCAACTAAAATTGCCTTGGTTTCAATGTAAGTCAATGGGGAAAATAAGGTTCCCGGATTTTTTACAAAATCTCCCTGTTTCAGCATGTTGGCATGTACGGGGCACTCCACCACAAATGTGTGTATCCTGTCCGAGGCACTTGTAAACGGCAGGTGGGATGTCCATTTCGTTTGTGAGGGAGTAGCTTGTCTACCTACCTCTAAATCACGCCAAATGTCTGGGAATGGGCATGACCATCACATACTTCGCACATCAGATCACAAGGCGAACCCACTCTCGAACAGGTCAGAACGACAGGCCAAAAACGAGGGAACTTGTGTCACAGATACACGAAACCGGGGCGAATCCACTTGTTTTTATCCACAGGCATGTTTCACAGTGAAGAAACCTGCTCCGCACACCTTCATTAAATAAGCCCGCTCCTTTAATGGGAGAAAATATGCACGTGTTTCCAGCGTGAAAATGTGCCTGCAACAGGTATACAAATGTGTAGTGTCCGGAGACACGTGGGGCAAGGGATACCTAGGCCGCAGAGTGGGGCCTAACTATGACACTTAAATAATCACGCACACACTGTCTGGTAGTTAGGGCCAAAGACCACGAGCGGTCTTCCGGCCGTTTATTTATACCCAGGGGCTACCCCGCCCCTGAGGCATATGCGTGCGTGTGTGCGTACGTGTGCGGGCCGGGTGGCTCCGTTACTACATCCCTCCAAACTTACAGATCAATAGTCCCGGCCATGAGTTGTCTTTAATCAGTTCATGGTCCATGCATAGTCCTTTAGCCTTTGGCTGGGGGTTGGATTGGGTCGCAGGTGGTATCTTTGGCTTCGGCGACATTCCAAACCTTCCAACTCCACTCCGCTCCGGACGATGTTGGATGTCACTCGAGGTACCTTCGGGACTGATGGTGTGGCCCGGCTCGAGTCTCGGTGGAGTCGGTCCTTCCTCTTCTCGTGGGGCTGTGGGTGACTCCTCATGCACCGGCTCCTGGTCTCCGTCCTCGGCACCCTCAGATGCAGAGTCGGCGTTTCCACTTTCACGAGAGACACGCTTGAACCATGACACATTCCTAGTCACGGCTCGTGTGCCCCTGGCTGCGGATACCATGGTGCCGTGTACATTCACGACCTCCCACACTTCCGATTCAAAGGCTGGGTCGTATTTTGAATGTCTGTGTCTATTCTTGAGGACCACTTTGTCGCCGACTACCAATGATCTGGTCTGGGCTCTTCTGGCCCGGCTGGCTTTGTCGTTCGTGCGCTTCCGTCGTTCTTGAGTGGCTTCCTGGTCCATCTCTGGAGGACACCAGGTAGGTGTAGCTGGCACGCAGTCTCTTGGTACCTTCTTGAACACCAGGTGTGCCGGAGCGCAGCGTGTGGTCGAGTGTGGCGTTTGTCGGTATGCGCTGAGGAATTGTGACAGGCATTCTTCTGCGTCTTCCCTTCTTTCCACTCCAATTTGCAGCGCGCGGTTCAGGGTCCTCATGAACCTCTCGACTTCCCCGTTTGCCTGGGGCCATTGCGGAGTGATATTTCTGTGGTGGATGCCCCGGGCGGCTAGGTATGCCTGGAAATCTCGTCCCTGAAAGGGAGGACCATTGTCTGATCTCATCTCTTCTGGCAAGCCCACCATGGCGAATACTTTCTCCAGGGCTTTCTTCACGTGAGGGAACGCAGTGGATGGCACGATTTCCACGATAGGAAAACGGGAGTAAGAGTCAATCAAGACGAGGGTATGCCGCCCATCCGGGAAAGATCCGAAGTCCACACTAACTTTTGACCATGGCTCTTGACAGGGGTCTTCGGTGATCACCGGGTGGGGAGCGGGTTCTCGGCCCGTGATGGTGCACGAGTGACAGTTGCCAACTTCTTTCTCCACTGCTGCATCCATGCCGGGGAACCATACCTTGCTGCGCAGGCGTCCTTTGGTCTTTGACACACCTTGGTGTCCTTGGTGTGCGAGACGCACGACCTCCTCCTGTAGCCTTGCAGGTATCACGATCGCTGTCCCACGTAGGATCACGCCATGGGGTCCGACACTCAGTTCACTCTGCGCCCTCCAAAGTTGTTGTCTTGCCAGCTGCTCCTGTGGTGTAAGGGCACTGACCCCATCCAGGAAGTGCTTCCAGCTCCTATTTGACAGTGTGGCTTTCACTTTGAGGAGACACTCGTCTTCATCTGTGGCTTTTCCGATATCTTCCAGCGTCAAGGCAACTGGGCAGGCATCCCGAGAGATCATCTGCACGTATTCCTCGACGTCTTCTACGTCGCCCGTCGCTTGGGCTGCGTTGGCGGTGCCGGGGTGTCTTGACAGGAAGTCCGCGGGATTGTCGGCTCCAGGCCGGTAGATGACTTCGAAGCGGTATGTTTGGAGTTGGACGGCCCATCTCTCGATCCTGGGTGGAGCAAGCCTGGCTGTTCCGGCAAAAAGAGGCACAAGGGGTTTGTGGTCGGATACTACTTTGAACTCGTGTCCATATAGGTAGAGGTGAAAATGCTGGCAAGCCCATTTGATGGCCAGTGCTTCGCGTTCAATTTGGGCATACCGCATTTCCGTCGCAGTCAGTGCTCTGCTGGCGTAGGCTGTCGGTACCCATTCGTGCGCTTCAGTCTCTTGCATAAGGACAGCCCCCAGACCAACAGGGCTTGCGTCCACAACCACTTCCGTGCGCCGGTGAGGTCTGAAGTAGGCCATGACCTTGTCGTCGATTAGAGCAGCTTTGATTGCCAAGAAGGCTTCGTCTTCCTTGGCGGACCACGTCCACGGTTGGCCCGATTTGGTGAGGGTACGTAGAGGCTCGGATAGGGATGCCAATCCAGGGATGAAAAGGCCGCAATAAGTGGCCATCCCCAGGAAGCTTCTGACTTCGGTGGCTGACGTGGGTTTGGGGGCAGTTCGGATGGCTTCCGCTTTCTTCGGGTCGACCTGAAGTCCCTCCCTGGAAAAGATATAGCCGAAGAAATCCACGGATTCCTTGTAGAAGGAACACTTTTCCCTATGGAGGGTGAGCCCGTGGTCGGCGAGGCGTTGCAATGTGGCTCGGAGGTGGACGTGGTGTTCTTCCAAGGTTTTGGAGAAGACAAGGATGTCATCGCTTAGGTTTATGACTCCTGTTAGACCTGAGAGTGTCTCCCTGATGGCGTTTTGGAAGACTTCGGCAGCCGATGACACCCCGAAGCTCAGCCGTTTATACCTCCGGAGCCCGACATGGGTGGAGAACGTCGTGATGTTGCGACTATCCGGGTGAAGCTCAAGCTGGTGATATCCGGCGTTGAGGTCCAGTTTGGAGAACCAGCGAGCGCCGTTGAGGTCTGCTACGATGTCGTCCATGGTTGGCGTCAGGTGCCTTTCCCTTTTCACTGCTTTGTTCGGAAGACGCATGTCCACACACAGGCGTATAGCGCCCGGTTGCTTCGGTTTTGGGGCGATCACCAGCGGCGACACCCATGGTGTCGGGCCCGACACCTTTTCGATTACTCCCAGTTCCTCGAGTTTGCGCAGCTCTTCCTCCACTTGCGGCCGCAGGTGAAATGGCACTCGTCTGTGTCTGAGGGCAGTGGGTCGGATCGTTGGGTCCACATGTAGCTTGAACGTTTTTCCTTTTAGGCATCCGAGTCCTTTGAACAGGGTCGGGAAGTCCCGCAAAATGGCTTCCGCGTGCAGTTCATGCACTTGTCGCGCGAAGAAGACTAGTTGCAAATCCTCCGCCGTGTGGCAGCTCAGAAGCGTGCCACGCTTGCCTCCGGTAACATGGAACTTGGTCTTGACTTGTTGGTCATTGCAAGCGGCTGTCACCTCGATCACCCCTCTCAGGGGAAGCGGGTCGTCGCTGTCGTAGGTGTAGATCCTGGCGTTTGAAGGTGACAGTGGTGGGCGGAGTGACAGTAGTTCGTATTGTGCGCTGTCCATCACATTCACTGAAGCCCCGGTGTCGATGAGTGCTTGCACGGGAGAGCCGGCGATAGAGATTTCGCACATCGGGGGTGGTCTTCTTCTGGAGCCTTCTCTCCCCACGAAGGAGACGAAGAAAACGTCATCGTCATCGTCATCAATGCGGAATGCTGATCTGGAGGCATCGCTGCACGGGCCCGGATCGTCCAAAGAGAGTTGCCGTACAGCCTGTGCAGGGCTTTTCCCGCTCGAACTGAGGCGGCGGTTACCGCTGCTGCGGCACACTTTCGCGAAGTGGTTCATTTTTCCGCAGTTGGAGCAGACCTTCCCTCTCGCAAAACATCTTCCTCCAGCAGGATGTTCCATGCCGCAGTTCCCACAGGAGTTCCGGGAAGAAACTTGAGATGCCCCCCTCTGGGTTTGAGGCCGGCGCCTAATGGCGTCCACGTGCTCCTCCTTGATATGAGGGATCTTTACGGGTGTGCCGGGTCGGTCGAGAGCAGCCTGCATTTCATCAGCTCTGGCGTTAAGAGAGCTCATGCGAGCGTGCAAGGACGAGGATTTCATCCAGAGAGATCCGTGGCTGTCGAAGGATAAGGCGTCTGAGTTGCACCGACCGGCACCCCTGGATGAGTTGCGCTCGAATCTCTAGGCGCTGGTCCGGGAGTTCGCAGGCGATAGCTAGCTTCCGCAGTCGGGCATAGAAAGAGTCAATGGGCTCCGTCTCGCCTTGCCTGGCCTGGCGCAGCTTAAACCACTCGTAGTCAGGGTTCACCCTGGGGTCGAAGTATAGGTTCAATGCTCTTACCGCGGCGTCGTAGTCCTGATCGCCACCCCGATCTGGCAGCGTCTCGAAGAGTTCATACAGCTCATCGCCGCCATAACACATGAGCAAGGAGCGTTTGACCTTGCCATCAGTCTCACGGACGCCGACAAAGTAGTGCTCCAACCTTCCGATCCACAGGCGCCACCTTGCCGCAGCCGTAGGGGGATCCGCAAGTTCGCTGAACGGAGGGAGCGGTGCCGCAAGGCCATGCCCGGGGGGGGTCGGTGCGGCAGCCGCTGCAGCGCCAGGAGCGGGACCAGCACCTGGGGGCGGCACCGTGGCCGGAGGACCAGTCGGAGCAGGTGGCTGGATCTGAGCAGTAGGCGCAGCTGTGGCATCACCATCGGCCTGCTGCAGGCTCATGGTTGCAGAAGCAGGGGCAGCACGTAGAGCGAGGCCAGGACAGGCTGAGATGTGCTGGTATGGTGTAAGGCCAGGACAGGCTGAGGTGTGCAGGTACGGTGGGGAGCGGGTCCCACGTGGCAGAAGAGGCAGCGCTGAGGGCCCAGTCCGTGTGAAGCGAGCAGGAGCAGGCCCCAAAGGATCAAGAAGGCCAGGGCCGGGTCCGGTGATTGAGGCAGCAGATGTGGCCTTAGGTGCGCAGGGATCGCAGCCGAAGTGAGGGCCGATCACACCCCCCGAGAGGAGAACGCCGTCCGCCCAATGCGTGAGGAGACGCAGGGCTCTTCACACCGGTCGGCAGCCTGATGCGTGAGCTGAGTCAGGGCTTACGCGAACCGGTGCGGTGTGCGCATGCGCGAGCTTGAAGCTACCAGCGCGGCCGCCGAGGACTGGGCGCGAGGGCCGAGGATTGCCCCCCGAAGCGCCGGCGACAAACGGAGGAGCGCACACCGGGGTAGCAGGCGATTGCACGCCGAGCAGGCGGGTGAGTGCAGGCGTGAGCGCTGGCGGGCCGCTGGAGAGCGGGCAGGGTAGCGGGCCGTAGGCCGCGGCCTCGGAGAGGCGCGAGCTCACCTGGTGCACCACGGCCTGGTGCAGTATACACGTGGCGGTGCCGATGCCGGGGCTCGTCTGAGCAGGGCCCGGGTGTACACGGGGGTACAGGATGACCGGCACCGCTGTGTGGCGAGGCGCGGGTGACAGATCCCACCCTCGTCGCCAGTGTAGTGTCCGGAGACACGTGGGGCAAGGGATACCTAGGCCGCAGAGTGGGGCCTAACTATGACACTTAAATAATCACGCACACACTGTCTGGTAGTTAGGGCCAAAGACCACGAGCGGTCTTCCGGCCGTTTATTTATACCCAGGGGCTACCCCGCCCCTGAGGCGTATGCGTGCGTGTGTGCGTACGTGTGCGGGCCGGGTGGCTCCGTTACTACAAAATGCACACAAAATGATGAGTTTGTAAGTGTTCATTTACGTTTGGCGATGGCCTACACAGGACCGTCCAAAATCCTGTCAAAAATAAGCTAAAGCTACACATCTAGCAGCCGGTGGAAATTAATTATGTATTAATGCATTGAGGCATTAATAAAGGAGTTTGTAAATATCTTACTACCACCGAGAGGCATACATACCCTTTTTCAGCAATTACATTTGTTTTTTTCCTGCGTGTTGTTTAATTTTCATCGGTGGGCTCTTCTTGGATGCTTCCCGGAAAACATATTAGGGGAAAACCGTACATTGAACGCCTGCGCTAGCCTATTTTTGCCGGCAGGTGGAGCCAAACACCAAGAATTCCACCACGAGGCCTTTTGAAGTGGGGAGAGACATTTATTGTTCACGTTTTAAAATTACTAGTTACATTTGACTTTTTACCTTGTAGTGAATTATAGATGGAGTGGCGATTTATCAAGTGAAACTATTTTAAGTTGTGGAAATTTCTTGAAAAATACTTCTGCAGGAATGAGATAAGGGGGCAGGGAGTGGCAGGTGGTAGAAGAGAGATGCGTGAGGTGGAATCAAGACTGCGCTGTCTAGCTGTTCGGCAATGTTGACATTCATCAGAGTCGACCGTGGGCCTTTGAGAAAAATGTGGGCACTGGCATGTATTATTTTACAAATTAAGCAGAAAAAATCTGTTCGCGCTGAAGATGTGAGTGTAGAGCGAGGCTTTGTTGTCAGGAAGTATTCCCCAAATCAGTGCTAAATTTGTAAAAAAAAAACAAACGTGCCAGGGCTCTCATCAGGAGACCACTGCAGCTTGCAAGACACATTCCCCCTGCCAAGCTACCAATGATACCACAACACTAGTACTAACCTTCAGGCTCCTACAGTGTGACAATTCGGACTATTTCTGGCCCCCTAAGCTATAAGAATGGCTTGAGCGACAGTTATAGTAATTTTTAATGTATATATTACATTAATAACTACAATTTGGTGTGGTCAACTCTAAATTGTCCAGATAGTGCCACCTTGTGGCAGACTGTCACAAGCACCGGTGTGGACAATTAAGTGCTTGGAGCCGAGCACCTGAAACCACAGGCAAAAATTAAGTACTGCACCAAATGCACCCTTCTTTGTTAGAAGAGACTGCTGTCCTCACCCTGGACTGGCAAATACTGGTATCATTGGAAGAAGATAACAGTAGTGGGTGCAGGACTGTTTCTTACACAAAGTGAGCGCCATAACCTTCTCTCAGACTGGAAGAAGGGCTCTGTCAGTCCTTTCGTACAGGTTCTTCACTTCAAGAATGAAAGGTATAAATCGGATAGGCACGTATGTCTGGCCGTGATTGTGTGTCAGAGCTAGCATGGAGAGCGGGTGTATGCATGTGACAGCAGGTACAAAGGAATCCATCTTGAATCTCCTGTGTAAGAGTGATACACAGGTTGGAGGCGGGTCAGAGCATGCTAGGCAGGGATGCAGATTGTAGGTAACAATTGGAACATTTTTGAAGGCCTCTGAAGAGCATCAAGCAGAGAGAGATGACCTGATCATTTACTGCCTTTTGTCTTGCAAACCCCTGTCAGGGAACACCTGGTTCTACGCAAGACGGCGACTGAGTTGATGGGTGTGAGGTGAAACCCTGACAGATCAGGCTGGGGAACACATCATTTTAATCTCATATCCCAATATAAACAGGGAGGGGAGGGAATCCCAAGATCAGTGTTCCTGGATTAGCTCACCGACCTTGCCAGGCGGTCCACAGCAGTAGACTGTGGAAGATTTCTGAGACACAGGGTATGTGCCTCAGGCAGCATCAACCCTCCAAGATAAGGAATAAACTTGAAGTTCTGCTCAGCCCTGTTTGAAAAGCTGATTTGGAAGATGCTTGTAGGAAGGAGGTATCACTGAGTACAAAGGAGATACTGGACGTACATCCACCGCGAGGATCTGCCTGGAAGAGCAAACCCCCAGGCAAGTTTACAAACTAGGGAACAGTGCAGGAAGCACTGGAAGCCCCACAGCACGCACTGAGCAAGTAGCCAGGGGGGGAACAGTCAGCCTGGAGCTGTGGTGAGGGACTGTCACCTTTGCCCTCCTGCTAGTGCCCCGGCTTGGCCCATGCCATCTCACTAGGCTGGTAGCTTACCTTGGGGAGACCAGAATCCAGGAGGAGAATCACTTTTTTCTGAGAACCCGGTGGTGGTGCACTCCACCCACCAGGCTGCACACAGTGTGCGGCCATATTGTATACGTCAGCTATCACCACGAGCGACTGAGTCACGCTCTCCGCTCTGATCCCTTCAGACCTGCTTGTCCAGTTAACAGGCTGCCCGGGTCACGTGTGCGCTATATGTTAGTCTTCCATTGGACTCTAGTAAATTAAACCCCAAATGATCCATGGCTGAGACACAAATCGACACAACCTCAGTGGGCTCTTCTGCCCCTTTGGGTGGGGGTTGTGATGGGCCTGAGAGCTTTAACTGAGGAGGTGCACAAGACATTGGCACAGCTCCCTAGTCAAGAGACTGCAACTGGCATTCTCCAAACTCCAATGCAGGATCTGCTCCATCCACCACTGCCGGCCAGCGCGGGCTACTACTAAAAGGGAACCGCAACCTGTGCGCATGCGCCTGAATGCAGGGGTGGAGCTAGCCCAAATGAGCGCCAAGGAGGAAACTGAACGGTGAGATTAAAACACTATACCACAAACTGCCACTGGATCTGAATACATTGAACATGCTCTGCAATGATTACTGACCTTCTACGGGAGGTAGGTCGCAACTTACAAGAAGTAAGAATGCCTGGACTAAAAGTCCCAGAATGCACCAGAGGTCTGTTACACGGAGGAAGGGGCATTGGTAAAACACCACAGCCACAACCTTCTGATTACCCCCATTAAATCGTGACGGTACCTGATAGGTAGCATTCGATGCATTGTATTGAGCTATTAGTAGAAAATATGTCTATCTGTATATGGCATCAGTATAGCAGCAACCTGGCCAGAAGGCAATAGAGCAATAAACAGCATGCAAGGCAAAGATACAGATAATGAGTGACTGGAGGGGAAGCTAGATTCTGAAAGCAGAAGTGGACTCTACTTCATTGTGATGATGTGCTCTTTAACTCCTTGGCTGCGGCAGTAATTCCGCCATGGCGCTGGGGGGAGGGGGCCGCGCGGCGCTCCCATGCTCGTGACGGAACCGCTCCGTCACGAGCCTCGGGCGCGCTGTGCTTGTGACGGAGCGGTTCCATCACGGCCCGCCCTCTCAATGGAACTCCTAGCGCAGGCGTGAAATCAGCGCCACGCAGGCGCACCGAGCGGGCCGTGACGGAACCGCTCCGTCACCAGCACAGCGCGACCGAGGCTGGTGATGGAGCGGTTCCGTCACCAGCATGGAAGGGGTGAAGAGGTTAAAATTCAGCTCTTTCTTGAACTGGAGCATGGTTGGCATGGGCCTGATGGATAAAGTAATGCTGATCCATATCATGGGCTTATAAATGGGAAAGGCCTGTAGACTTCATTTTTTTCACTTCTTTATCTCCAGTCTGATGGTGTCCTGCCTGCGAGTGTGCAGGGAGCCACCAGAAGGACTGAGTTAGTGAGCCAGACAGGCAGGGGTGGCGGTTGTGATGTTTTTTGTACAAAATTGAGCACTATTGGCCATTTATTTAATGTGTTAAATGTAAGTAAGTCACATAGCAAAGGCAACCTTCATCTATAGTTTTCACTGAAGAGGGGGTCAGCATAAATAAATACAGGCAGTTGTCCACAAAAACAAAGAGCTTCAGATGCGTCCTAAACATCTTCTCTCTCTCCTATCCACTCTGCTCTCCTGCAGGATGCTCAATATAAACATGCACAGTCCACAAGAGAGCAAGCAGCACGAGCCAGAGAACACTGAGCCAGGACCAACATTCCAAGTTTCAACACACCTCTCTTCTTTTCCGGCCAGCAACCACATAGTAAGAAAAATCTAAGGACAAATATGAAATAAAAAAAACATACAAAATAATAATAAAACAAGCATAAATATTCTACCTGGAAATAACAATGATGATACCTATGTAAAAATCATACTTCTGTTACAAAAAGCTCACCACCCAAAAGCATAGCCAAACATTAGAAAAAGACCATGCTCAAGAGAGACCAACATTTCTCAATCTTTAAAGAACTTAAAACCTGGCTATTCGACAGATAACAAACTCCTTCCCCAAGCGCCTTGAGACCCTCTGGGTGAGTAGTGCGCTATACAAATTCCCGAACTTGAACTTGAACTTGAACATTTACTTTTCCTTCGTGAACAGGTTACATTTGTTTGACTAGTTAGCCTTACTTTGTTCACCCTCAGGCCTCCTCACTTTGCCTCCAAATCATAAACTGCTAATACCCAAAGCTGACTGTCTTTCCCGTTTGCCGATATCTGGACAGGAGAATAAAGAGGTAGTTAACGAACATAAGATGTGGAGTGTTAGGTCGCAAATGTACTTTGGTTGGACACCAAATGTGTCAGTGAGGAACAATGGAGGTGTGCCCTTAATCAGGACTTGTTGTTGAATACAGTTTTGGAGTAGGTCAGGAAGGGTTGGCCAAAAGAAGGCAACCTTCCTGTGGGACTTCAAACGTATGGTTAAGTGCAATCAGAGTTTTCAGTTGAATCTGGATTGTTATTCCTCTGATATCACTAGAGAAAGACTGCTGAATATAAGTCATTTGGGCATTACTATGACAAAAAGAAGATTGAGACGAACTTATTGGTGGCCTGGGAGGGACAGAGAAGTGGAGAAATGGATTGAATAATGATAAAGGTCTGACATGTGTCACTACACCCATGATTGTTCCGGAGAGTCTTCAAAGGTTGGAGGTAATTTTGAGTATAGATTTTTTTAGGCCATTTCATGTTTTACCCAGTATTCAATTTTTTGCTATTGTTTTGAGTGATCACTTTTCTAAATTGCTAGAAGGGAAGTTTATTCGGGAGCCTAATACTAAAAGTGTGGTTACTTATCTCAATGTCTTTTCCAGGGAAAATGTTCCCTCTGAATTGATTTGACACTGGTGTGCAGAGGTGAAAGAATTTTTGAGTGGAGCAAAGATTAAACACAAGAGGGGAGAGGATGTAGCCTTATGGCTAGAGCGGTTGACCTCGAAGCTGGGGAACCGGGTTTGAGTTTCTGCAGCTACCCTCAACATCCTGTGATTTTGGGCAAATCCCTTAATCTCCCTGTACCTAACAAACATTATTGTGTCCATTTGTAACAAAACTGATGCTCATGTAAAGCGCTCTGATACCCGATTTCTCGGGTCTAGTTTGCGCTACATAAAACTCTAAAAAAAAGAGATGTAGTATTTATTCGGCTCAAGTCTCGCAAATCAGGAACTGGAAAAAACTTGATATCACCATTTGGAATACTTATCTAAATTCTCACCTTCCCTGTTCCAAACAATTAGTTCACTTTTGGTCTACCTCACTGCATAAATGGCTTCTTACATTGATAGACCCTTGTCTACTACTCTAAAAAAATAGAGTAAACAACCACTGGCCCCCAGCACCTTGGTTCACTGAACCGTTGAAAGCAGAAAATGCGGACTGCAAAGCTTTGGAATGCAGGAGGAGAAAAAACGATACACCCGAATCTAAAACTGCCTACAAACCACGTTAAAAAAATATCTTAATCTTTGCAGAAAAGCCAGAGAGGATTATGTCTCCTCCACCATCTCCGATGCCCTTAACTGCTCCAAAACGCTATTTAATATGGTCAAGGAGCTTGTGGGCTCAAAAACTCTAGCAATGCCCCCTGCACTAAATAAACAGAAATGTGAGACACTGGCCACCTTTTTTATACAAAAAGCTGAACAAATCTACCAAGACATCATGCTTGCGCAAGATAAGGATCTCCTTTCCTCGTCCAAATCACCTGTTCCACTCTTCTCTGACAATACCTGTTGCAACCATATGGAGTCTCCAGGCACTTCTGATTACCTTCTTGACTCCTGGCCCCGGCTAAATGCAGACACTCTAATAAAATTCCTTAATAACATTAAATCTGGATCTCCCGAAGATCCTTTGCCTATCTCTGTACTTAAGCAACTGGACCCTTCTTCAATGCTTGTTATCACAGATCTCCTAAATGCTTCCCTTCAGGAAGCTACTGTCCCACCTGATTAGAAACATGCCATGATACACCCAACCCTGACAAAAGCAGGCACTGACCCTGACCAACCCGCAAACCATCGGCCCATTTCTCTGTTGCCGGTTTTCTGTAAAATTTTAGAGAAGTATGTTCATTCGCATCTCGCTCAGTTCGTGACCACCCAAAACCTTTTGCATCCCACCCAGTCTGGCTTTAGAACAGGTTTCTCCACAGAAAACACTTTGTTAGGAGTTACAGAAAACATACGCTGCCACCTGGATACTGGAGACACCGTGGCTCTTATCCTATTGGATTTAAGCGCTGCATTTGATACGGTGTCTCATACTGTTTTAATCAACACTCTTAGTTCTTTGGACATCCGTGGCTCAGCTCTAAACTGGCTCACCTCATTCCTGACTAATCGCACCTTTCAAGTTTTTTCCCGTACAGCCTGATCAGAAACCCATTCTTTCGCCCTTGGGGTGCCACAGGGCTCCATACTTAGTCCCCTACTTTTTAATTTGTATGTAAGACCCTAGCTGAAGTGGTAGAGGAATCTGGGCTGTCCTTACATTCATATGCCGATGAGTCCCAAATTATTTTTTCTCTCTCCTCAAAGAACACTAAGGACTCTTCCCCCCTACAAATGGGTCTAGTCAAAATAGCATCATGGATGCAACAAAACTATCTCAAATTAAATGGAGAAAAATCCGAGGTGCTCATATTTGGGAAATCAAAGATCTGTGGGGTCCTCAACTCTGGCCGGGTGAAATGGGCGCTCTTCCCACACCTTCACCCCAAGTTCGTAACAGAGCCATCATCATTGATGACTCGCTTAGCATGCACTACTAAGCGGTAAAAGTAACAGCTACATGTTTGGCCATTCTCAATTGGCTAAAAAAAATCTGCTGTATGTTACCAGAGTCCACTCAGAAAACCGTGGTCAATGCTCTGATTACGTCAAGGCTGGACTACGGAAATGTGCTCTACTTGGGCTCAAACAAAGTCCTAACACGCAGGCAGCAGATGGTACAGAATTCTGCAGCCAGGCTACTGTGCAGAGTCCCAAGAGCCACATCCATTTCTCCACATCTACGAAACTTGCATTGGCTCAGAGTAGAAATCCGAGTCAAATTCAAAGCCCTGATCTTCATGCATAAAATCAAAGCAGGTAATATCAAACCACAATATCTTCAATCCTTGGTCTGTCCCTATTTCCCCTCTCGTAAATTCCGTTCCGCCACGCAAGGAAAATTCATCTTTCCTAAAATCAAACTCTCCTGGATGGGCGGAAGGTCGTTTTCCTATCTGGGCCCCTCACTGTGGAATGCATTGCCTACAGCACTACTCAACAAGACTGACTATATTCAAATTCGCAAATCCTTGAAGACATGGCTTTTCAACAATTAACCGGCTACTAAGGTTCCATCCACACCTCGGATCTGCGGTTGCGCCGGGAAACCCTTTTTGTGCAGCTGCTGCACATTATAAATTTAAATAATAAATAAAAATAAATAAATATCATCCCCAGAGCAACGGTAAGTAAGTGTATAAGAGGAGCTGTAATTGATGGTGAGGATGTGGGGGATGTTCTTCGTGCCATGCTGTGGTCCTACTGCAACACGCCTCACAGTGCGACTGGTAATTCACCATTTATGGCTTTAAGAGGAAGGGCTACACAGGTGATGCTATGAGTTATCTTTCGGAAATGCTATCTGATGATACTGTGTTATTAAAGTTGCCACATCGTTGTTCCTTAGAGCAGACTTGGGCCCACCACTGATGTATAGGCTGTCTCTGTCCCTCCACTGCAATCTCTCTTGCTATCTATGCCACTGCAATTTCTGGCAGTCCTACCCTGAGAGATGCATGTGCAGTCAGCTGTTCCACCACACCCATGCATTTATTGTCTTCTGGATGTGTTTTACTCTACTGACTTGCATTCAAAATCACTAAACTATGGTTCTTCTCTTGCAGCTCCCTCACTACTCTTTCATTGAAAGTTCCCATTGAGCTCACTGGTTGGGGACTCTGAATTTGACATCTCAACAGAATCCTGAACTATGAATAGGCAATGGCTTGCTGGAATGAGTATGTGGTAACACATTAGAATTCTAAAAGAGACTCCACTGGGCAGCAGGAGGATTTCATTCTTGCCATTACACCCAAAGCTGAGACCATGGCCTATTGAGCTGGAGACCCTCCTGAAACTACTGTGCTGGCTTTTCTTATTGCCATGATGGTTGCTATGGTTGTTGCTGTGGCCCCTTGTGTGTTTGGTTTTCTTTTGGCCATGATGGTAGCAATGATTGTTGCTATGGTCTCCCCTGTGGTTGCAGGTATGGCCACAGCCATGGATGCAGGAAGAGTAAGATTATAAAAGCATGGAGTATAATTGAGGCTATGTTTTGCATAACACTGTAGTGTACTGTAGTGTACTCTATTGATTTTCCTGAACATACTTCTCACGGCCTAATAGGGTTGCTGTTATCATTTGTTGATCCACTATGTTATTTGACTGCTACCACACTTTCCTGTCATTGTAATGTGTATTGTCTCTGCGGTGATAAAAATGCAAATAAAGATTATTGGGAAAAATGGGGTATGCTGGAGAGAATGACGCAAAACACATGCAGCCGGCCCGGTAAGTCAGAACATGTATTCCTCCCACCAGCCAAAGGCAGAAGCTTGGGAGTGTCTTCACTGTGCAACTGCCACACACTGAAAGTAAAATATTCTTTAGAACCAAAAGCATGAAGCATGTGTTCTTAGACACAGATGACCATGTAGCTAGGTCAGAACATGCCTTCTCCTGTTTACCTGAAATGTTCTACCTAAACAGAAGAAACACACTAGGTTGCAGAAATCTAAACACACATGACCAAAATACATCTAGTAATCGCAAGACATTAACACACCCGGGAAGTTAAACAGGCAAACAAAGCCAACATGAAACACAGACAATTCGTATTCCCTTATATGAAGTTCTTGCAATAGACTAGATTTGACATCTCGCAAACACGCCCACTTCTGTAAATTATAGATCCTCACTGCATCCCTGAATGGTCAGAAACTTGCTTGCACTACATCTCTAGTGGTTGCAACCATCAAAACAAAAAAACAAAAAAGTGCACTGATCCTTCTAATTAAAACAAAGCATGCAACACACAGTAAGCTGACATCACCTAATCTCTTGGGCCATCATTCCATATAATGATGACATAGAAGAGATATGCAAGGATAGATAAAATTCACAAACAGCATCAGCATCATCTTACCACACACATTGCACACACTTGCTCTACTGCTCTTTCGGTTCTGATGCATCTTCTTGTGCTCTTACTCTGTCAGCTTTAGTCTTGACAGCCCTAACGCAATGATGCTTTCGGGTGGCAGTTTGTGCCTCACTAATAAATACATAAATACTTGCTCAAACACAGGGCTCTGTAAGGTATGGTGCATGTACAGGGACACATTGCTGAACAAAATGCCTGCTCTTCATCATAAAGCCGGGTCAGGCCTTTCATGAAATAAACTTTCCTCCCCCACAGTGCAGAAATCAACCTTCATCAAAATGGTGACAGCCCAGATGGAGTCTAGAACATCCAGCTGATGTGATCCAGTAAGCATCAATAGTCTGAAAACTCCTTGGAGGACCAGAAGAGACTGGCTTAAGAATGGTTGCAGTGACCTTGGGTGATGTCACATAGGCAGTCTTGACATATTTCCTTTGATGTATAAGGAGCAGATCCTAAGCTAGTCACCAACATTGACTGAAGCATGCCAGAATGAAGTGGGATCTAGGCAGGAGGTTAGTCTAAAGCGTCATTCATGATTGACCCATTCCAGCAGGAAGCAGTAGATATCCTGATTCTCCACCAAGCAAATGTCAATCAAACCCAACATTCCTTGTAGCAGGATGTGTAAGCTGTATGCAAGAGGGGTTTGTCATTAGGCAGCCAGGTCACTGCAAGTAGCTGGTCTGATGCAAGCAGAGCTGTCCTTGGCCTGAAGTCTGCAGTCAAGTCTAGCTGAGACAGAGCACCAACTCAAGGATACACCAGACCAGCAGCCAGGAACTCCTTGCAAAATATAAACTGGCCTCCTGGAGTGCAACCCTAACTCTTAAGACAAGCAATTTATAACTGGCTCCCCGTCGAAAAAAGAATAACCTTCAAACTGCTCACACATGCCTGCAAAGCCCTCCATAACAGCGGACCCCAATACCTCAATGAACAAATCTCCTTCCACGCTCCCAAGAGAATCCTCTGCTCTGCTGACCTAGCCATAGCCACCGTCCCCTGATCCACAGGGCCAGAGCGGGTGGCATATCCTTCTCCTATGTCACAGCCAAGACCTGGAACGAACTCCCCCTCCACAGCAAACGAAGCCTGACAGTGCACCTATTCAGAAAGAATCTCAAGACCTGGCACTTCGGATGACCACAGAGCTGCTCGAACCCCCGCCGGAAGGCCTTGAGACCCTCACGGGTGAGTAGTGTGCTTCAAATATCCCTGATTGATTGATCAAACTTTTAGCAGCAATTTGCACACCACAATAGAAGGCATGCTAAGTCTTCTACATCAGCTTGCCTTATGGAAGTGTCGGCTTTTACAGGGTTGGGAAATTACCATCCTGCAGCAAAATCCAATGCACCCCTAGGTGATCAGTGATTCCACCTCACAAGTTTGCTCAGCCTGTTAACTTTTGACTACTAGAAAGTGGTAGGTTCCTGAGGCAGTTTGCTTATTGTGTTTGGCCTGAGGGACGCAATCCCTCAACTCTACCTCATCCTCCTTACATTAAGTGAAAACCCCTTGCTGATGTCCTTAGTGCTTCATTCGAGACGGTGTATGATGGTGGGGACCACCAGCACTCATTTTTGGGGACTGGCACTTATTTTTCCTCATCAGACAATTCCCAGAATAAAAGAGGGATAAACAAAGGGGAAAGAAGGAGGACGAGAAAGATGGAAAAACAGTCACAAAGGGAGAAAGCAGTAACCTCCAGGAATGAGATAAAGCGCCAGGGAGTGTGTGTGGTAGTGGATGAAAGAGGCATGGGATAGATTCAAGACTACACAGCCTTGGTATTCTGTGTGTGACATTTAATTGCACTGGCCATGGGCCTCTGAGCAGAGCTTTGGGCACTGGCACTCTTTCTCTCACAAATCAGGCACTGGGCATCCAAGTGTAAGTATATCAGTCATATTCTTGCACAAAATCTGCGCTTTTGCCCACGACGTCTGCTGTGCCACCAAGTGCATAGCTTTGCTTGAGTCCAACTCTGAACTATTTTTAACCAAATGCCCAGAAGTTAATGTTCCAGAGTTAACTGGAATAAAATTTGGCCCTATTCTGACACTGAGCTAAGATTACCTGTATCCCTGGTTGGTGCACCCTCTGTGAACTAGTGCCTCTAGAAATGGAAATCGTGATCAGAAATTGTGATACAAGTGCCTGTAATTTACCCACACTCTATAAAATCCATATCCTATTATCGCTTAGTGCCTAACCTAAAACCCATTGTGCAACCTGCTTTACTCCCTGCCCTCCTTATGCGTGCCCCTAACTTGCGCTTTGATACCTGCCTATGTGTGTCAGTGAACAGAGAAACTATTTCACTATGTAAAAGTTAAAAAAGCAAGTATTGTCTTTGCCAATGTTTAGTTCTTGTCTCTTAGTTCCAATATTTTTTAAACCCCATGTCCCCATTCCCCCTAAGTGGTCTCCTTGAAAGGAACAGCTATACTTTGCCTAAGCCCTGTGTAATGCAAGGCAATTATTGCAAACCACAATGCCAATATTTATTCACTGGGTTTAATAAAGTGTGGGACTCCAAGAAGGCACTCTAGTTAATAAAATATCTTTATATACATATTTTGTAAATTGCTGGAGAAAGAAATTGGGTTATTAGTTGAGAGGGGTGGAAGTCCCACTCAAATAATAAGCCTAATCCTTGTGAGGGTGAAACTCAAAAGTCACTACATTTTTTTTTATATTTCTTTTTATTGAAAAAGAAAAACAAATCAAGGCATCTTTAAAATACAAAAGTGCATAGACTGTACGAGGGCAGTGCGTCATTTCAGTAGACATTACAATAAGATGCACACTTATAGGGGAAGGGGGAGGAGAAGAGGGCGCAGCAGTAACATGAAAGCAATCAAGAACAATAAGGGTTCAGGGGAAAAGCGGGGCATCAAGGACTGCAGTCGCTGTTGGTACACATATGTCGCCTCTATATCGATTCCAGGGACCCCAAACCTTATGACATTTTCGGGGGCGACCCCGAGCCAGGTATACAGTTTTTTCCCTGAACATGCACCAATCCATGTTTTCCATCCACACCTCAAGAGTAGGAGGCCTCTGGGACCCCCACAACTGTGCAATGTTCCGTTTGGCAATCATGGCCTCTAGGGTCACCCACTGGGTCTGTGCCACATTATGATCCCTGGGCTCCCAAACATTTAACAGGCAGCGCCTGGCCTCTGGCAAGAGAGCCACACCTGTGACCTCCTGCATCACCTCATGTATCCTACTCCAGTAGTGAGTGACTTCCCGACACTCCCAGATGATGTGGAGGAACGTCCCCAGCTGTCCACAACCCCGTTGACACAGACCCTCCTCGGAAAAACCCATCCGGACCAAACGGGGACCCGTGACATAGACCCTATGCAATATCTTGAGCTGAACTAATCTAAGTCGTGCCGGAACCGCGACCTCCTTCGGTGAGGAGATCGCCGATTGTCAGTCCTCATCATCAAGCTCGAGGCCGTCACGGGTCCACTGATCTCGTAATTGCGACAGAAGGTCTGCCCTGTGGTTAATCAGTTTTTTATACACCAGGGAGATGGTACTAACTGGCATATGGCCATCCAACACACGGTCCTCCAACGGGGTAGATTCCGGTATTTCCTCCCCTTCCGGGAAGACTGACATCAGTGCATGACAGACCTGTGCATAACGGAATTACTCCGTCCCTCCCAGTTCAAACTCAGTCTGCAAGGCCGCTAACGTTTTCACTTGTCCCTTAACCCAGAGGTCTTCCACCTTGGAGATGCCAATGAGATCACACTTGTCGAACCCCTTAGTGTTCCACAATTTACCAAACCTATCAGAGCCGAAAAGCGGGGTCGCCAAGGTCAAACGATCCTTCCACTCTAACGAACTAGTAGCATCCTGCCAGATCCGTACGGCCGTTCTCCTCGGCCCCGTCAGAGACTTTACCACAGATTTAGAATATAACGCTCTGTAATAATTGCCGCCGTGAAGTAGCCACCTATCCATGGCGAAACCAGGATTTAACTCAGGGCCATACACACCGTGGTTGATGGCACCTAACTGCGACGCCCAATAATATCTTTTAATGTCGGGGAGAGCAATGCCCCCATCATACCACGGGAGCGTTAACTTAGCAAGCGCAATACGAGGTCTGCCATCCCACAACAATTTCCTTTGCAGACACTCAACTACACAAATGTAACTAGCTGGAACAATATCAAGTGTGTTCTGAAGGGCATATAGAAAACGAGGGAGAGACATCATCTTGAAAAGAGTCGCTCGCCCGAGCAGTGACAGTGGGAGCTTCCGCCAGCCCGCAACATCTCGCTTCAACCGACTCAAAGGAGGGAGAAGGTTCTTTTCATATCGAACCACGGGGTCCATCGAAACATAGATGCCGAGATATTTGAACCCCTCTTGCGCTATCTGGATGGGGCAGTTAGGCGGTACGATCGGAGCATCACCACAAAGAACATAAAGATAGGATTTCGCCCAGTTGATAACCAAGCCACAGTTTCTACCGAAGGAAGCCAAAACATCACATAGTACTATCAAAGGTTTCCTGGGAGAAGTCAAGTAAAGCAAGATGTTGTCCGCATATAATGAGATGCGATCTTCGAACTGCGGAGACCAATGAATACCCCTCATTGAGGGCTCCCAACGGATCCAAGCTGCGAGAGGCTCTAGGGCCAATGCGAAAAAAAGAGGAGACAGCGGGCAACCCGGATGTATGACGTTACAACGCAGGCTATTACAATGCCTGCCTTTACAACGCGGTTTTTACATCCCATACCTTTACAACGCATAGCGCTTAGAGGTGCTGGATAGTGAAAATTTTAATTTTCTATTCCAACTCCAGTCCCCGTGGACACTAGGGAAGGTGTTGGATAGAAAATTAAACTTATTCCCTATCCTAGAGCGCCCCCCAGCGCAATGCGTTGTAATGGTTTGCGTTGTAATGACCGCGTTGTAACGGTAGTGCGTTGTAAAAGTTTCGTTGTAAAGGGTGTTTACCGGGCAACCCTAGCGAGTACCCCGCCTGAGACAAAATGTCGCCAAGATGCGTCCATTAACCACTATCTGAGCGAGAGGGTCCGCATAGAGAAGCCACACCCAGCCAATGAAATCCGACCCGAAGCCAAATTTAGCCAACACCGCCCACAAATACGGCCATTCCACCGTATTGAACGCCATAGTGGCATATAACGACGCCAAAATGGCCAGCTCCCACAGCGTCGCAGCCCTCGCGAGAGCCCTGTGCAAACGCCTAAGGTTCAACACCGTGTTCCTGTGCGGGATAAAACCAGACTGATCCGGATGAACTAGCTCACTAATAACCTTGATCAGTCTATTAGCCAGCAGCTTGGCCAGAATTTTAGGTTCGGCATTTAACAGTGAAATCAGTCGATACGAAGCACACTTATTCCTTGGTTTCCCTTCCTTATGTATTACCACTATCGATGCCAACCACTAATCGCGGGGGAGGAGACCACGATCACGGGACTCCAGGAACATGTCTCTTAAATATGGAGCAATCTTGTCAGGACGAAGTTTGGAAAGCTCAATCGGGAGACCGTTGGGACCCATCGCTTTACCCGAGTGTAGGGAAAGCATAGCTAAAGCTACCTCATCCGCAGTGATTTTACAGTCCATGAGGTCTCGGTCCGCCTCAGAAAGGCTCGGGAGTGCAATATCTCGCAACAGCAAGCAAGAGTTCTCCTCTGGCCTATCCGACACGGAAGAGTACACAGTGTGAAAATGATCGGCGAAACATGCCGGGGTCAGTGATCAGAACCCCACTCTCCAGTTCAATTTCAGGCACCACGCGACTAGCTCTATCTTTTCTATCCAGCCATGCAATTAATTTGCCCGCCTTGTCCCCAACATCATAGAGACGCCCCTGCTGTTCCCGACTAAGGGCCTTCACACCATCCGTTACCAACGTTCTATATTCCAGCTGCTTCAATTGCAGGACATGTAGTCTAGAGAGGGTCACCTCTTGTTCTAATTCCAGTTCCAAGTAATTTATCTCCATCTCTACCCTTACAACATCCTCCTCCTTCTGCTTCTTAACTCCAGTAATTAACGAGAGAGCTTGACCCCTAAGGACAGTCTTGAAGGCCTCCACAGCGATATCGAGAAAGAAACCGAACCCTCATTCTCCCGGAAATAATGATCAAAAGCCTTTACAAGCTCACTGCGAGTCTTAGTATTTCGAAGATACCAAGGGTTGATAAGGGCTATCCTTCCCCCAGAGCCCGGCGCCAATTCAAACCGAAGCCACAGCGGGGAGTGATCAGAGATACCCCGAGCCATATGTCTGACCTCCGCAACATAGGACGCTTTTGCAGCCGGCACCAAAACATAATCAATTCTGGAGAGACTATCATGGGTGCCCGAATGAAACGTATACTGCCGCTGAGTAGAGTGAAGCAGCCTCCAGCAGTCCACTAGGCCTATTGTGTCAATGAAGTCAGGCAGTCAGCCATGTGCCCCCCTGAGATCCCTAGGTGGATGTCTATCCAGCATTCCGGAAACCACCTCATTAAAATCACCACCTAGAATCAAAAACTCCCCAGGGAGATCGAGTAGAACCCGTCCCAGGTCAGCGAAGGTTGTAGACTGCAGGCCAGGAGGAACATAAATAGACACCAGGGAAAGTGCACGGCCCTCCCACCGTCCCAACACAGCCACAAAGCGCCCCCTTTCATCAAGGACCGTAGAGTCCACCTCAAGCGAGAGAGAGTTCTTAATAAGGATTCCAACCCCCGGGACCCGGAAGAGAACCCGGCGTGTACCACAAGACGATATCACTTCCTGTTCATGGCATGACATGTATTTCCTACCAAGTGGATTTCCTGAAGTAGAACAACATCAGGGGAATGTCGTTTTAAAAGTTGCAATACCACCCCGCGTTTAATCTTGTCCCCCAACCCGTTAACATTCCAGCTCATCAACCTCAACCCCCTACCCCCATCATGAAAGAGAAAGAAGACCCAACCCCTGTCTGAGTCCAGCATGTCAATAAAAATGTCTTGCAATAGAGCGCCTTGCGAAAACAGTAACCTGAAAACCAACACCCCCCCAACCCTCCCAAACAACCCGTTGCAATACCCCCACCCTGCACCCCTGCTTACGACTATAGAGCCACTCCAACTCGCAGTGTGCCTGTCGCCACCACATCTAAACTAAGCTACAAGAAGTAAAGCTGAGGAGGAGAGAGACCCTCTGATAGCCCCGCAACCCCCAATTCCATCTGCAATTAACCGTACATCAAAACTCGAATCACCACAATAGTAAACCCCCCAGTGTCCCCAGAAACCAGACAGTTGGTGTTCATTCCTGCTCCATAGTTCCTCCCTCCGCTCCACCAGATTGACTCTCTGGCTCTTGTCGAACCGGCAGAGTGTCCAACCAGTCGGCCACCACCTCGGGCTTATCAAAGAAGTAGACCCGTTCGTCATACTCGATCCTCAACTTGGCCGGGAAAAGCATAGCGTATTTGAGATCCATATCACCAAGTCTCGTCTTCACCCCCAGAAAACTCAGCCTCTGTTTTTGGACCGTCTGTGTAAAATCCGGGTAGAAACTGATTGATGAGTTCTCGAATTTCAAGGGCTCACTCGCTCGAGAGGCCTGGAGGATAGCGTCCCTGTCCCGAAAGTTGAATATCCGCGCTATCATAGGCCTCGGCTGGGCACCCACCTTCGGTCTGCCGCCCGGGATCCTGTGCGCTCGCTCCACGGTAAAGAACTTGCTCAGTCCCTTGGGCACTAGGCGGTTGACGATAAGGTCCTCAACAAAGAGGTCAGCCTCTTGATCTTCCGCCTTTTCTGGAACTCCAATGATACGGACATTATTCCGCCGGGCCCTCCCTTCGAAATCCTCCAGGCGATGGACAACAATGTCATTCGAGGCCTTCAGGTTACGGACCTCGGTCTGTAGGTCAACGACATCATCCGTTAAACTCGATGTCTTTATATCCAACGATTTGACTTTTTCATTAGTCTATGTAAGGTCCGTGCGAATCAAATTCACATTGATCGCCACTGTATCCTGTTTATGGGCAAGGGTCTCCATTTGCTTCCCGAGGGAAGACCTGAAACCATTGATGGCGGCCATCATGTCCTGTAAAGTTGGTTCAGTAACCGGAGCCGATGAGTCCCTCGCCTCCTCCAGTGACCTACCCGGTCCACTGGGCGGCCCCTTAACTTGGGCATAACGGTCCATGACATTGGTTTGAGTATATCCACTCCGTCTGGTGGTTTTCGACTTCTGCTTGTCCCCCTCCGGTTTGCTCGCCATTTCAAGAAAATCCCTAGTTGCTGTCCAAATCAAGAGCGGGGGGGGAAACAAGTGTCCAGTCCAGCAAGTAGTAGACCTAACTGCTAGGGAAGTCGACCAATGTGACTTATCCACTCAGAGTCCAGAAAGCGAAAGTACAAAATGGCTCTCGGGCAAGGCACGGGAATTAGCTAAAAAAGACGGCTCACACTCTAGGCCAAATTCCGACACCTCGTGTGTTGGTTAGTACGCTCAAGCACCAACAGGGGTACGAGCTCCTCTTCAATGAGGTGTCCCCAGGCCCGGGATCCGAACCCAGTGCCAAAAACGAAAGTACAAGTGAATCCGGACCGGCCGCCTCCGCGATCTTAGGCCGTTGTTTTTCGATTACACCCCGAGGACCATGCCAACCCAAGCGCCGGGCATCCAAGAGACGAAGGCCGCAAACTTTCCCGCACCACAACTCCGGCATCCGGGGTCCGATCGGGATACAAATTTCAGCTGTCACTTCTCCCGTGGTTCCTCTGCACGAAGATGTCGCCAGCAAACAGGATAAATGACAGGATATATTCGGGAGGTTACAAGGGTCTCGGGAGCCCTGTGCTCACGTGGCTATATTGGTTGCGCGCGAAGCTCCTCCCAAAAGTCACTACATTAACGTGCTCAACATTTGGTAACTCGGCACAAAATCAGTCAGGCTTAGCTTAGAGGCAATGTGCAAATTATTTATGCAGCACTCAGACAGTAATGAAGTGAACACAACACAAGAAAAATTCCAAACCAATTTTATAAAATAGAGTACATTTTAATAAATATAATGACATCAAGACAACAAAAAATCCAGTTATTAGAACCTGGGATTTGAGTTTTCAAAGTTTTCTGTGAACTTAGCAGCAAGAAGCACAAAATGCAACTCACAGTTATCTGGTTGCACTAGACTGGGGGAAAGTCACAATTGTAGGCTACATGGGTCAGATACAGGAGTAAGGTTAGTCCTGCTGAAGAGTTATCTTCTCAAGTCTGACCCAAAGGGTGACGTTGTAGTTGGCGGTGGGAGCGAAGAGGAGGCAGTCGGCGTGAGGAGCAGGTCTAGCCTTGTGGATGGTTGTTGTTGTAACATAAAGAGCCAGTTGTCGATGGAACTTCATATTGGCAAACATTGTGTGTTGTTTCTTTTGGGGCGAATTGCAGACCGTGCTTTGCCAGTCGACACGTGCTGTCACTGTAAGCACGAAGAGCAGGTCCTGCTGGAGCTTTGCGCTGGCAGCCATCGCGGGCGGGCGATTCTCAGCTTGAAGAGGTCACTATACGAACACAGGAGCCCAAGCTTCTGTATCTTCACCGTTTTTCCAGAAGTTCACACTGATGCAACCAAGGGAGAGGCATCCTTTGGGGAGCAGAACTCACTCCAGCAGAGACCAGGAGCAGGGCTCAGGCAGGTCCTGGCTGGTCAGCTTTGGAGTGGCAGGGACGTCTCAGGAAGCTGGTTGTGTCCCTGGAGCTCACACTGGAGGTCACCCAACTCAACCTTGGAATCAGTGAGCCTGAGTTCAAGGCAAGAGGCCCAGTTGTCCTTCTTCAATCAGCAGGGCAGTCCCTCTTCTAAATCTTCTACTGGTCTGGCAGTGCTCTGATGAGAGGTTTTGAAGGTCTCACTTTTTTACCTGGTGCCAACCTTTGTGTGGAGGGAACTCCCTGATCTACCCCAAAGCTGGCTCTGGTAAGTTCTTCCACTGGTCCTGGCTCCAAACCATCTAAAAGGAAGTTCATAGGAAACCCTCCCCTAGCACTGAGGGAACTAGTGGCCAGCGGTACTAAGCATTTTAACTGTAGCAAATGCTCCAATTTGGTGTTTGTTACCAGTAATATACAAATGGATAGTGAGTGATGCCAATTCAGTATCTGCAAGAGGGGTGTTGTAGGAGATTATTGGTGCCACCTTGTGAATGTCGATCAGCCTTATCCGGCAGCCAGACATTTCAATGACACGCATGAAAAAACCCAAACATGCTGTCTTTCTTAGGAACTGATAGGATCACAGAATGCAGATGAAGAGGGGACAGAGTTACCTTGCTATGGAACGTTGAGTCGCATTACATTATACTAGGATGAAGAGTTGAGATCACATTTGGAGGATTAAGCAAAGTGAAGCACACCTGGTGTCTAGTTACCATGTTCAATGTTTCTTAGGGACATGTTCCGTTATGCACATGAATAATCTCTGGAATGACAGACAGACGCACTTAGCATTTAATGGTTGCAAATGTTTTAATTCGCCATTTGAGACCATTAATATGATTTTTCAAGTACTAATGCCTCTTTATGAGTCGGAAAAGTTTCCTAAGTACAGAAGAGTGTTAGTTACATAGCTGTAAACATATTTGGTCGTTTGCTGCATGCAAGCACCACCATGAGAACCCTTGCTCAGGTCAGACACACACCTTCCAACTTCTTTAGAAGGGGTTTGACAGCCCATGCACCTGGCAGTCCCTGGCAGGATGTTACACCTGTTTATCTTGCCGAAACCACCACTCACTATTAACTCATAGCAACCAAGATCCAAACTTACTTTAAAAAAGTGCAAGTCATGTGTGATAAACGAGCTTCCTCATTTCTCCATACTAAAGGTCGCAGTTCTGAGCTTCTTCCTGTCTGTGGTTACAGTCAGGACTCTGGCCACACACCAGCCAAATGTTCAGACACAAATGTGCAAACCGGTTACTACACCTGACCTCTGCCCATAAGGCAGAGAGGTTTTAGTGAGAAGTAATTAAGCAAAGTAGACCAAGGAGGTGTCTACTGCAGCTCAAACTGCACACATTCACATGGACTATAATCATAATATGGCCCTTCTGTTGTCTAATAAGGAGCTTTGTTGCTTTAAGAGGGTTTACATTTTAGATGCAGATGAGACTACCAAAAAATGTTCTGTCAGTTGTGTACAACAGTCATTAGTCCAAGGTGGATCTTTCAGGAGCAGATAGAAATAAAGAGAAAAAAATAATTTCAAACGGATTTAGTATTAAGTGACCAGAGCTATCACTGTTGTCCACAATTCAAATATTTTTATAATTTGTGTTCCATTAATACTGATTTTAGGTGTTTTCTTTCTCCCTTTATTTATATTTAATCGACTACTCTTGGGTAAAATAAACTCACCTCTTGCAACCAGAAGCATCTGCATCAACAATAAACATTTTTAGGTTCAGGTCTATAGCCTAAAATAAACATCCACATTCTACAAATGGGTCTCTTTAACAAGCAGAACCTATGATCACCCACATTATGGCTCACCATTGTACTCAGTTCCTCTCAGAGCCAAAAAAAAAGATGAAAAAACTTTTATGCAACACATAGTGAAAAATAATTAGAGGAAACATTGGTTACACCACGTTTTAAGCTTCGTATAAACATTTTGAATGGCTTCTGAAGGCCCCTTATGTGATCTGATAGCCAAGGATTTATAATGGATCGGATGGAAATTTTGAGTTTATAAGACTAGTTACCTTGAATAGTGAGGAACTTAAATTTCACTTAAATTACACTAGTACGGGTTTGGTTGCAACTCTTTATATCAGTTGAAGAAAAGCGTGAAAGTAGGTGTTGGGTTTCAGAGCTTCCAGGGTCACCTGATGTATTGCACGAGGTTTAAACTTTTGCAACTCATTTGCCGGACTGACACTCAATTTTTTTCCCAGTTCTCCATTTCCACAGTGTTATCTGTTGGCCAATTTAGAGGCAACCAACCTTATGTAAGAACACATTTTACCGTAGACACAGAATGGGCAAAACGCTTTGATACACCCGGCCCTACGTTTTAGGCATTTTACTTCAATTTGAAATCAGCCTGCCTTCCACAGGAATCTGGATGAGCTGGGGAGTGGCGTACCATGGGCCCCAATAGAATAACGGAAAATGAGCCCCTTACTCCTGATTTGGTAGTGAAAAACATCTACAATTGAGGTGCAAAAGGTTCCTTGATCCCATGGGTACTGGTGCCACTGCACCTGCTGCTCGATTTATAGCTCCGATCCTGGAGCTAGGAGACAAGGGATAAATAGTGACCCCTTTCAAAAAAAGGGGGGCTGGACCTACCCCATCCTTTAACTATAAATATATATATGTATGGCCTTTCTTTATCCTGCTCTACCTGTCCGTTTGTTAGCGCATGTTTCGATTTTTAATACGTTTTTAGGTTTCGCCTGGCGTCCACTGCGCAGCAGTGTTCACGCAGGCGAAATCTTTTGAGCTTCAGTAGGGGGCTTTAACCCGCCTCTTTAACCCGCCTCTCTCTTCCATTGGCTAGCTCCATAAATGGAGGCTAGCCATTGGAAGAGATGGTTGTCAATCACTCTTTCCCCGTCACGACGCGATTCGTGGGCGTTTCTGGGTCTTTTTTTAAGTCCCGCCCCTTTTAACTCCGTCATTGGAGGTAGGCGTTTACTCATTTCCCCCGACCGCCGCCTGCCGGAAGAAATCGTCCAGAAATCGTCCTCGGGAGAGTGCTTGTTTAGAGGTTGATCTCACTCGGTTGCACTCGTGTCTATTGTCTCTTTGGCAGATCTGCCTCTGCCTCTGCTGCGTTTTTCCTGGGACGTGTTTTTTCAATTATTCCTTGTTTATTTTCTGCACTGTTTCTCTGTTAGCAGTAAGCTCCGGCACATAACTTAATAGATTTGAATATATTTTCAGGTCCACACCTTGAACTCCAAATATGCTCGAAACAGAAAGATTTTAATACCACTGTTGCATTTGTCTTTCTCATCGTAACACGTAAACGTAGCAGCCATCTTGATTAGGGAAACCTGTTGTGTATTGGGAAAGATTTATACCATGAAGGTGGCCCGCCCCATTTAAAATGACGTCAGTATGCTCTTTTTATGTCTAATACAAAGTTTATATCGGGACTCTGGCTTCGCCCCATCTATGATCACAATTAGGACCGGTAGAAACATTAAATGGTTATCAATATGTGCGTGTGTTCTGCTGTCCAAGTCAGCTTAACGCGAAGGATGAGGACAGGAGGCAGTAGCTGTTTATCTATATTTACTCGGAAGCGGAAGATATGCTGTTTTGCTAGCCGAAGCAACTTCCGGTGTCTGAGTGACGGTTAGCTGAAGGAAGATGGCTGCACCGGAGGAGCTGGATCTGACCCAGGAACAGACCGAGCGGCTGTTGCAGTTCCAGGTAAGGGGACCGGTGTTTACAGGCGGGAGAGTTTGAGAAGAAGGGAAGATTGTAAAATGGTTTCGTGTTGAAGAAGAGTCTTACAGTGACGGGTTAAAGATGGACTGTCAATGACAGGCTAAAGATTGGGCTCCCGCAGTCCCAGGCTTCTTCCTTTTGAACCAAGGGTTGTCCTCAAAGTCTGCTTTCAAGAGTGTGGTGGCTTTTGTGTCCTATTCTATGGTCTCTTTCGCTTAGGAGGTGTCGTTTTCTGGTGTCGTTTTCTGATGGTGCTGCTCTTTCTCTTCGACTGGCACATATGCCAATGGAAATGGGTTGGCAAAACTGCCTAAGGAAATACAACCTACACTCTGTACCCCTGCTTTGAGGCACGGACCTCTTCCGTTTGGATGACGGGGAAGAGGGCCCTGTTTTGAAATGGATCGACTTTGACAATGTGTCAGGATCTGTCTCCATAAATAGCTGGTCTCTCTCTATCTCTGAGGATAAGGCGAGCAAGGGGGTACTCTGAGAATACGGCGAGTCTGACCTTTCCCTGAGGGGAAAGGGTTCTACTCCGAGGATAAATAGCAAGTTCCCACATACCTCTGAGGATAGGGAATCGCAAATCTTCCTTGAGGAAGGATACTGGAGCCTGTCTGGGGACGCTGTAGCTTAAATATTTAAGGAGGGAAGGATGGCGGTTTTGCTCTTATGCTTGTTCTCTATGCTAGCCTCCTTTATGTAAACTGTCTAGCATGTCCCAGGATAGAGACATGGCGCAGGCACTTTTCGGTTTTCTTTGTCACAATGAGTCTTAAGTACATGTAACTCATTAACAACTTGTTCTTTATATATAACTTTACCTTCATTTTGTCATTTCAAAGGCTATACATAACGGGGACACAATTGCTTGGCTTATGTAGTACTTGCTTTACCCACACCAGAAGGTGTAAGGATTATTCGGAATTCGAATTCGTGACCTACATATAATGTTATGCTTCAGCGACGCACATTCTACTATCTGAGCCAACAAGAGAACTTTGGGTACCTTTTTACACTCTATTCCAATTTCTAACTCATCTACTTTGCAGTGTATTTAACAGTTGCACAAGCAGTTGAGAATAGGTTGCACAGGAATCCCAGCACCCCAAAATGTGCAATTTGAAATGAATATTGGTGGAACAGGACTCTGTGCTATGTTGCACTCAACAATAGGGTCCAGAATCTACTGCCTCTGTATCTTTGATTTCTTCTTACTCTCTCCCGTTTTCCCTCACACTCCTCCTGCCTCTTACCCTCAAACACATCCCCGTTTTTTCTGCCTTTCCCAGACTCTTTGTTCTCTTTTGTGCCGTACTGCAATCTTATCCGCATTCTTTACTGCTGCGTTAATTCTCCTTTCTATCCTATAAACACTCTCCAATTTGTCGTGTTTTTATTTTCGGCACTGTTTCTCTGTTAGCAGTATGCTCAGGCACATAACTTAATAGATTTGAATATATTTTCAGGTCCACACCTTGAAGTCCAAATATGCTTGAAACAGAAAGATTTTAATACCACTGTTGCATTTGTCTTTGTCATCGTAACACGTAAACGTAGCAGCCATCTTGATTAGGAAAACCTGTTGTGTATCAGGAAAGATTTATACCATGAAGGTGACCCGCCCCATTTAAAATGACGTCAGTAAGCTCTTTTTATGTCTAATGCAAAGTTTATGATCACAATTAGGACCGGTGGAAACATTAAATGGTTATCGATATGTGTGTGTGTTCTGCTGTCCAAGTCAGTTTACCGCGAAGGATGAGTACAGAGGCAGTAGCTGTTAATCTATATTGTGTGGCTCTGTGTTTGGCTCTGTGTGTGTGTGTGGCTCTGTGTGTGTGGCTCTCTGTGTGTGGGTGTGGTGCAAATGCAATAGGTCTCGTATTTGCGATAGATTAAGCTATTGGGATTGTAAATGACAATGCCATTTATTTATCTGTTTTCAAAACCAACACATAAATAAAAAGTTTGTCATTTACAATGCCAATAGCTCTAACTTTTCAGAAGGCAAGACCGTTGCATTGTAAATGCTTGTTTAAGTCTATAATTACATGGGGTAGTTGGGTATCATTGTCCATTTTTATTCTTCGTGCCACCTGACCTCTGTGTAAGTATAGGTTTGATTTAACATATGTTCATCTGTTTTCATAAACAGTGTTTTGATGATGATGATGATGATGATGTTGTGATCAGACTTCTTTAGGCTGAGGAGGAGTCTGGCTGCTTTGCTTTGTAGACTTCTATTTGCAAACTCTTTTCTCGGAACAATGCAACAGGTCCGTGGTCAGCTTTGTTGCTTGGAAGATTGAACGGAAGTTGGTGTTTTTAACCACTATGGTGATTTAGTGACTATAGTGTGGCAGAACGAAAGAAGATAAGCCTTATTTACGAAGTCAGTAATTAAACAATTGTTCACACCTCTGTGGTGCACTATTGGGCACCTGTTTGACTCACCAAACGGATCTATGCGGAATCTAAAGACCTCGTTCGAGGAAGATATGCTTGTGCCGGTATCAACCTATCCGGGCCCATATTACAGATAGGGATCACCTTCCATGTTTGCGCCACAGCGCACGTTAGAGCAGGTGCGCCAGGTGCGACCATTGAAAGTGCGCCCTATCAGGATGAATGCACTGGCCTCGGGGAGCCGAAATCTTGTACTGCCCCCAGGACAGCTCATTGAAGAGAAATATGGAGCAGTTGTTTTAAAGCTTCTCCATGTTTCTTTGCACTTTTAAAAGCGATTAGATATCCCCTTGCAGGAGGTTGCAGTGAGTGATTGCACCCGCCTGCAAGGGGATGTCTGAGGGGGTCCATGGGACCCCCTTTCATTCCTTTAGAATGCTGCATTTAGAAGATGCACTGAAAGTGCGCCACCTTTGTGTGTCGCACTGAAAATGCGCCTTCTGAATGCATGTTTACCTCTGCACCCTGGTCGGTAATAAGATGCGGGCGCAGAGGCAAAGTGATTCCCCACATTTGCATGGGGCCACACCCCATGTTTGTTTAAAAGCTGCTCTGTGTTTCTCTGTGCAGGCAGCAACCCGCCTGCACTTTTAAAAGGAATTAGAGATCCCCATGCAGGCAGGTGCGTGAGTGACTACACCCACATGCAAAGGGATGTCCCCATCATCGCTTTAGAGGGCTGCATTTAGAAGGCGCACTGAAAGTGCACCACCTTTTTTGCATCACACTTTCAGCGTACCTTTTAAAGGCATGTTTCCCTCTGCGCCTACATCGGTAATACGGCGCGGTCGCAGAGGCAAAGTGATTCCCTCATTTTCAGGGGGACACGCCCCCAAGCAAATGAGGGAACGCTCTTCAATGATAGCACTGACGCCCTATGTGCGCCAACACTATCTGTAATACCAAAGTGCCTAGGGCGCATAAAGTAGGTGCAAATACCCGTTGCGCCCCCAGAGCACTTATGTAATACGGCCCCTGGTGTGTTCTTCCCAACCCGAAATTTAACAATACTACCTCCGAGGTCTTTTACTCCGTCATTTACGGCCAGTATTTCACGTTTATGACCTGACAACAGTGTTAATATCACACGCAGAAAAACTCAACCCATCAAACTCTCTACTCAAGAACTCAGAGCCTATTTTAATCTGCCCACTGGCACGTTCATGGGCAGAGATGATATCTAGTTTCTCCCTTCCAGCAGCACACCGTGCAGCATCGGCAGGCAGAGAGAATGTTTTCTGAGCCAGGCCCTGCCAGGATTAGAAATGTTTACAGTGACTGGGGATGACTCACACAATCACAGCTCTGGGTGAGTCACACCGGGCTGGGCAATATTAAATAAACAATGTCTTTACATTATAATCAGTGCTGATCGAAGGATGAACCGCTCAAGGCGCCAGATGGAAATATGTTTGGCTTTGTGATTTCCAAATAGTGAATTTTTGCGATTTACTAATCGCAAACATTCATGTACTAATGTGTTTTTGACACATTTTGCGATTGCCTGCAGGTTGCAAATAGACCTACCTCATTAATATTCATGAGCTAGGACTCGGTTTGCGACCCATAGGAATCACCAGAATCACAGGGATGGTGGCCTGCTGGGGTCAGCAGACCACCAGTTATGTGATTGCTTTTAAATAAAGATTTTTTTTTTAAATGCAGTCGGTTTTCTTTAAAGGAAAACGGGATGCGTTTCAAAAAGAAAAATGAAACGTTTTCTTTTTATTTTTTAAAGAGTAGGCAATGATCCGTGGGACCACTGCCTGCTCTTGAAAAACATTATTACAAACACTCACAAAGAGGAAGGGGTCCCTAGGGTAACTTTGCCATTTGCGAATGGGTTACCACCTACTTGAAGTAGGCGGTAAAATGTGAATATTTTGCAACCGCATTTCGCTTGCAAAACATTCACACATACCATTACGATTCGATATTAGGAAGAGACGCCCTTAACCCACCCCTTCCTAATACTGAATCGCAAACCCATTTTACAATTCGATAATAGGTTACCGAATAGTAAAATAAGGCTTTGTACCTAGAAAAAATAGTTTTTTTACGGTCGCAAACGGCCCAAATCACCAATTCTGTGAATCGGGCCGTTAGCGACCTCAAAAATGCTACGTATATCTGGCCCAAGGTTACAGGGAAGTCCAGATATACTACAGCCCTACTTCATGACATTGACAAATACCTGGCTGCAGGGCCCTGCTAGGAACTATACATATGGGGAGGGAAGAGAACTGCCACTGCCAGGGCCACATTGCCTGCATTTAAACAAACATTGCAGATCTAATAGTTGTCACCTTTGGTAAATACTGGTGTTTCTAATTGCTTTTAGCTGTGCTTTAAATCATTGAGATGCTGTGCAGCATCATCAAAATTAAAAACGGTGCGGTGGTAGTCATGTCATTTCACCAGCGCGTGCACGCATCTAGTGGATGTGCACGTCAGCACAATGACACGGTTCCCATTTGCATTCACCTTTTATCTACTGATTTAAGATGGTGGATGTCATTTGTAACAGTAAATAAGAAAATTAAGAATGTTTTGCACAAAAGTACCAATTACAAAAAAAGGGTCCGGTCTGGCAATCTCTCCCTTCACCCCTATTCCAATAACTTGGCCCAGTCCATCATCCAATTGAACAGCATTCTTGCATCCAAATTCTCTTTCACTACCACCATCTTCCATAGAAACTAAAACCTTTCTCCACTGCCTTCTGCAAAACTCAAGAGAAAAAAAAAACTACATGCCATCACCACTCAAGATGCTCCTGATGACTTCCTGCCTTGTTTTCTGAAAACGTCACCTGAGGGGTGGAGACATGACACATAACCCCTACCTACGGTGTGCTTTAGAAGTGAAAATAAGTTGGACAGCATATCTATTCCCACTCCTTAAGGGTCTGCATGTCTCTGGAGATTCATCTGCCAGACCCACTGTCCTGATCCATTTTACAATAGAAATACCTTAGTGAGGCTCCACATTTACCAAACCCTGCATTGAAGATGGCTGAGGGCCCTTGGCCAGAAGAGAAACACAAACATGTCAGTGGGAGATAACATGGATTTTACATAATGACTGCTGTGAAATCCTCCAATCATTTACTTTAGTTTTAGCTAATCATGTTCTGCCTAAACCTGTTAGGTGTAGCCATCAAATATAGCTATGAATATTATGCATGGGCTCCAAGTAGATACCAGCATCAATTGTAAAGTGCTCTGCACTGTCCACAAAGGCTGAAGGGGCCTCAAACGTTCCAAAACACAGACTTCAATCATTATTTATGTCCATGTGGACTCTCCACTGAAATGCCCTAGCAGTAGAATGTTTCTGATCACCTAAATTCTGAATAGTATAGATAGATTTACTGAAACAAAACATATCTATTCTTGAACGCACTGAGGCCCGCTCAAGAACTTGCCATTGCCAGAAGCTTGGGTTATCCTCAAATATAACTCAAGTGCGGCCAGTTGAGGCTCACTCAGCTAACGTATAGAGGACTATCTAAAACAGAATAATTTATTTAGGGGGGGTGTAGCACCCAAAACACCCCCCTTGAAGCTACACCCCTGACAGAGGAGTGAGTCATGGGTAGGGAAACATGAATGAACAGCAATCACACCTTTAAGGCTCATGCTAGTCTCTTCATAGTGAATACAACCAGTGAAAGCTTTGGCTCTCTCTCAGGAGTGCTGGAAGGTTGATTTGACCGCATCCAATTAGAATGGTGCCCATTTATGGATCCAAGTCAGGAATTGAGATTCTGCAGACAAACTTTACGTCATAGGCCCACACAAGTCTTGGACCTCATTTGGGTTTCTGCCAATGCAGGGCTTTGTTTGCAAGACCATGTGTCGGTGCTCTCCTGGAGATCCTGGCACTTCTGTAATGCGTGCATTGGTGAATTGTGCATTAGTCTTGCATCACTAATGTTTGAAGTCCTGAGTTATCAATCCAGGTCTCAGAGACTTTTCCCTTCAGGATACAGGCTTTGACTATTCATACATTCCCCCCTTTCTGTCTACTGGAGACACACCCCTTGCCTCCAGGTAACTCTCCGAACAGGACTCTATTGCGCAAAAAGAGTTTAAAAGGCCTGACGACACATTCAGTGTGGGGTAGCAGAGTCACAAGCAGTCACTGGCTGTAGCTGTCCACAATAAACCATAGGTGGCTAGTACAAGGCCAATTTTAATAGCATTTGTGCTGGAATCAAAACCTTGGTGTTGGAATCGGGTGCAGAAGTTTTGAGTATGTGCTTGTCTCAGTGGTGTATGAGTTGGCTACTTGGCACTAAGGTTGTTTTAATCCTGTTTTCAAAAGCCAAGTTAGCACCGAGAATTCTTTGTCTGTGATCTCCATCAGTCTGCAGTTTTGCTGTCTGCCGTGGGTGGACTCAGTGCATTTAGTGCAGTGGCACCAGAACTCAGTGTGTGAGGGGCCCGCTTCATTTGAATTACAGATGCATTTTGCTATCACTTAAGGGGCCCCTATTTTTGTCTTGCTTGCATTAGGGATCATAGTGACTTTGCTATGCCACTGAGTGGCATCTGAAGGAGTTGCCAAATGCAGCTTTGCTTCAAAGGGGCACTGTATCTTCTGTGTAATATGCTCTGGTCTGTAATGTTTCAAAGAGCCAGCCCCAGACATTTCCAACAGACATGCTATCATTTTAATGCAGGAGTAACAGAAATGCTCAGCAAGACTACAATAATTTCAGCGGGGCAGTATTGGAAATTCTCAGCACGGCTGCTGTAGTTTTAATTGGCAGACCCAGACGCTCTCAGCAGGGTGCAATAAATTCAATGATGCTGCTAGGAAATCTCCAGCAGGATTGCTACATTTGTGATAGTGCATTACCGGAAATTCTCAGCATGTAGCTCCAATTTTAATAAAATGTCACAGGCATGGCTCTACATCACTGCTATGTTTTAATAAGAAAAGAGCTGTTCTTGCTCACAGACCATTTGCCAAACAAATTGACAGGGCTCCGCCTGTGACCCTCTGAAATAAATGCTACTTGGTACGATTATGATTTGACCCTCATTTCGATGAGGATCACAGTTTTGAAAATTCAGCATTACATTTCGAGAATGATGCTTTGCGGGGTGTGCAGCCAATGCCTGCAGTTCATGTCCCTTTATTGTAAAATAAACACTGTTGCAAGACTCCCGGATAACTGAAAGGAATGTCGGTAAAACGGATATAAAGTTGCTTTTTTGTTTTGAAAACCTATTTTCAAAGACTTATCTAGGAAAGTTAGTTGTCAAACACAAACTACCTATAGATGCAGAACAACCTTTTCCAATTAGCTACTGATCTCTTTACTAGTCTGACTGTCTGACAGCAAAATAGGGCTTTGGGAGGGGCAGCTGACCAGCGGGAGGCTTGCGCCTCCCGGGGGCTTTTGGGCCGGGGGGGGGGAGGGGGGGGGGGGCAGGGGGGAGGGCAGCCAGCACCTCAGTTGGGCTAGTTGGGCTCCTTTTGGACTGGGTGGGCTGGTCTTGGGCTAGTTTTGGGCTAGGGGCATATTTAACCGGACATTTTGAGAAACTACCCACCATTTTGGTGGTAGTGACCCAGCAGCCGGTTGGGGACAGGGGGGAAAGGTGCTCGGTGCAGCAGGAGCTAGAGTTGCTGGTGTGGAGCGAAAGGGAAGAGGAGGGGGGAGCGCGGGGGTCGGGGCGGGGATGGCAGGGAATTGGCGGGGCGGGGGTGTGGCAAGACACCCCAGCGTGACGGGGGGCCATTTAGCGGGGAGGGGTGCCAGGGCTGTGGAGTAACGAAAAGTGAGGGGGCCTCCCTGCACAATACTTAGGAGGGCCCCCTCCGGCTCAAATAGGAGCTCTCCCGGCCAGAGTTTAGTGCCGAGGGTGCCCCTTGGAGCTAGGGGCCCCCCGCACCGGGTGGGCTGTGGGGGCCTGTGCTACGCCTCTGTGCCAGGGGGTGTGGGCGGACGCGGGTGGCTCTGGGGGGATGTGGTGGCCGTTTAACCCCGGCATGCTGGACTCCACCTATTTTTCTCAACAGGAACGCGTTGCGAGGTGCTCGGGAGAGCAGCATGCGGCTTCAACCCGCCGAGAGGATGGGCCGGCTCTGCTTTATGTGGGCGGTCGTGCTCCCATGAGGGGCCTGATGGTAGAGTCCTACGGGAGGTTGGGGCGGTAGGTCCCCACCAGCCCCACCCCGAAGGGTTGAAACGGCGGCCAGGAGACGGGGCTGAGGTCTGTCAGTACTGATCGGGACCCTGTGATGGAGCTGGATGAGCGGAGAAGGGAGAGTGTGGATTTGGGTGAACTGTTGCGCAACTGCAGGGAAAAGGCAGGGCTTAGTAGGCTGGAGCCCATGGAGGGCGGCCGGTGGCACAACATGGATATGGAAGGGCATCAGCTGGATTATGATGAGGACAGTACGGAGGAAGGAGAGATTCGGGAGGGGCGGGGGAAGGAGTAATATTGTCTCTAGTGTTTTGCAGGCCCCAGGGAGAAGCGGATCAGAGAGAGTGGCGGCACCCACTGCTCCACTGGTTAGGCGGCGGGATCCGGTGCGGATGCCGACCTTGACGCCAGGTAAGGAAAGTGGGGGAGCGGGTCGGGCGGGGCTCACCGGGGTACGGTGTCCGTGGCACTGATGCAAAGGGAGGAGAAGAAGGGGTGCGGCTTAGTAAAGGGATGTATGTGAGGGACACGGGGTGGGCCCGGACGCGGCGAGCGGCGGTGGGGCAGGGGAGGCTAAGACGGACGGGGGTGAAAAGGGGGGTGACGGTGGGAAGGAGAGCCACAATTTACCGGTGTCAAAGCTGCCATATATGGGCGTCACTAAACCCCTGGGGGCGCACTTGTCCTTGGCCACCAAGGAGAAGATTTGGAAAGGGGATTATGTGGACATCTTGAAGGTCTTACATCGTGAGCTGATGGCGAAGGAGGGCTCGAAAGAAGAAGAGCAGGAACTGGCAAAGCGGCCGAAGCTGCCTCTGACCATAGAAAACTGGTCGGCAGGGTTTTTTTTTATTTACGCTAGCGTGTACTGTGAGAAGTACCCGGAGCGGGCGGTCGCGCTTTTCAAATACATGGATGTGATCCAAAGGGCACAGGTCATGTATGGAGGTTACGCGTGGTCACACTATGACGAGGATAAGCATGGGCGAATTTTGCGGATCTCGCGTTCGCGAATTTTGCGGATTTGCGGATTCGCAATCCGCAAAATCCGCGAATTCCCGCGAATTTGCGGATTTTTTTTTTTTTTGTGTTTCTGCCAGTTCGCGAGGGTTTTTACAATTTCGCAATTTGCGAACTTACCTGTCGGGTCGCAAGTTTTGCGAACTTGTTGTTTCTACATGTCCAGCCTGTTTGGGACACTCTTCTTCATCACTGCCACTCTCTGTCAACACTGCCACTCTCTGACTACTCATGCCACCCTCTGGCCCACCCATGCCACCCTCTGTTTCATCACCACACCCTCTGGTTGTCCAGTGTACATTATTTTCGGCAAAGCAAAGCACACCTTCCCTGCCTCAAGTGACCTGAATTAATTTGGGGCTGATTAATGTGTCACAGAATATTTTTTTAGCTGGCACCTGCTTCCTTAGTGCGCCCTGATTAGTGATCTTTTGCACTTGCTAAGTGCTTTCATTGTTGCAAAATTAGTTACAACACCTGCCCTGCCCCAACTGACAATAATGAATTAGGGGCTAATTAATGTGTCACTGAAAGAATTTAAAGTTCCAGCCTGGCACCTGCTTGTCTGCTCCTTTAGCTGTAAATCAGGACCTTTGTGGCATACAGTTAAGGTCAGAGCAGGGTCACACAATAGTTGCAAGCAGGCAACCGAATTCTGGAGGGCCCCCTCAGGAAGCAATACAAAGAATCGTTACAAATCATGAGGTTGACCTTTTGCACCTGCTCATTGCTTTTGCTTTTGCTGAAATCGTTTTGCGGTTTTTTTCGCGCTATTCGCGGGGCGGGCGTCGTGCGAAACCGACCGCGGAAGCCGCCAATTCGTGCGAATGAGCATTTTATTTTTTTGCGGCTTGTTGTTTCGCGAGTTTTTTTGCAGTATTCGCGAGCCGCTTGCAGCGCAACACGCGAATTTACCCCAAGGTCGAGTACGGGCGCGGCCATTTTGTTTGCGTGACGTATTTCCGTTTCCGCCCGCTATGTATAATCTCGCGCAGTAAGCGCATTGCGAGTAGAGGTTCGCACGAGATCGCGCGGGAAATCTAGAGGTTCGCACGAGATCGCGAGGAAAATCTCGCGCGAACTGACTTTCGCGCTCGGAAACGGGCGCCGGCCATCTTGTTTTTCATTCATTTCCTGTGTCTGGGCATGGTGTTTAATCCTCTTGATATCTTTCCCATCCTTTGCTTGTTTTCAGTTTTTTTTTTACGATTTTGCTTCTTATCTATCCCTCTCTTTTCCTAGCTGTATATTTTTGTCTTTTCTGCTATTTTTCTTTACTTTTAAACTACTTTTGTAAACTCTTTTCTTTTCTTCTTCCCTATCCTATTCTTTCTTAATTTTCTACTTCTTCCTACCTTACCTGCCCAGACCATGGTCAAGCCAGGCGCCGTGAAGCTGCCCAGGCACTTGAGGGCCGCAGCGGCGGCGGGGAGTAGTGCTGGACCCAGTGGCAGGACAGCAGGCGTGAGATCGAGGGGGGAGCAGGTGACGCGCCGGGAGATATTCAGCCCGGAGGAAGTGGGCGCGCTGGTCTACTTCGTCCAGCGCCGCCTGCCCAGGACCATCGCGGGAGGCGGCAGGATCGCGGCCGGCGGCTACAACATGCGGGAGCGCCGGAAGCGGTGGGAGAAGGTGTGCTGGGCCATATCCCACCTCTACGGGGTCCAGCGCACCTACAGCCAGGTCACCCATCGCTGGACGGACCTCCTGGACCGCGAGCGCGACCTGCTGGACCAGCTCGGCTTGGAGATCCCCGGGCTTGGTGAGTAGTAGTAGCCATTGGCATTTAATCACTCACTACTATGATGTTTTCTCCTGCTCTGTGTTGTTGTATTGCAAATATTTGTTTTTTACATGGAGCAAGCCAATAATGCCGCTGATGACGATTACATTGTAGTTAAATTATATTTCAAAATCTTCTGTGCATTTCAGGTGCACTGCTCTCCTTCTCAGTGGGGTTGCTACTATGCTTATTTGTTTTCTATTTCGTGGTCTCATTGGCCTGAGTAACTATTATGTATGAGTGTACTTAACAGAACTGCGTAATGCTAGACACTAGGGGGCAGATTACATTTACAAGCCCCTTGCGCCACGTTTACGTTGCCTTGCGTGACGCAACAGCGGCGTAAACGTGCCGCATCCCTGCAAGTCATTTACAGCATGACGCATCTAGGGAGATGCGTCACGTTATAAAGCCATGGGCCTGCACCACAATGGGTGCGTTCCTAGTACGCAGGGTGGGCGGTCCAGCGGCTGTGCGCCTCGCAAAATTGCCTGCGTGAAATCTACAAGATTTAACGCAGGCACTTCTGCGACGCTGCTACGTCAATTCAATTCCTTATGTCTGCTCGAAGCAGGCGAAAGGACTGACACAGCATGTAAAGTATTGGGTGGCCCTGAGCATTACTGGAGTTGCATTGCGTTGGCGACGTGACTCCAGCGATGCGCCGCTCTTACGTGACGAGATGCGTCACGCAAGTGCCTACCCTTGCGCCAGGGTGCGCCGCATTGTAAATGAGGCACATCTGCCGTGTCGCAAGGGTAGTTTTGCGTGACGCATTTGATCTGGCGCATCTCTGGAGATGCGCCAGAACGCGTAAGTAAGTATGCCCCTAAGGGGCAGAATTGCAATTACCGTCGCATCCCTGCAAAGTAGCAGGGATGCGCCATTAATTGTGCGGCCCGCTACCACCACCAAACATGGTGCGCCGTATTTGCAATGCGGCGCCCCATGGGCCCAAAACGTCACCGAAGCTTTACTGCTGGAGTTGCGTCGCAACGATGGCGCAGCTCCATCAATGCTCTGGGGTACCCTATCTCCCCAATGCTGGGTCAAGCCGTACGTCTGCTTCAAGCAGGTGCAGGGTTTGTGTGACGCATCATTGTCCTAAAGGTGACTGATTGATATTTTGTAGATTTCCCTCAGCCACTATTAGGATGTGTTCCAGCGCAGGAATGCCCTCCCTTGCGCCGGAACGCCCCCTGATGGCGCAGGGCTTTATAACGGGATGCATCTCCCAAATGCGTCACGTTGTTATAATATTATACGCCGCACCATGGCGCCCTTTTTTGTTTAGCTGCTGCGTCACAAAAGTCACGCAAGAACGGCGCAAAAGAGCCGCAAGGGCTTAAATCTGCCCCTTCCTTTGTAACCCTGACAATAAGAAAAATAGTGGCGGTGGATTGATAGTTTGACTATTTAAATGACTGGTAATGTAGCAGGCAACTGTTAGTGTTGTCACTGATCTGACTGAAATCACAATGGAGTTTGTCTGTCACTTTGCGTCTTGCCTGCGGACTGCTGCCTGCCAGTCCTAGGTGAACGTTTCAGTACTTTGTTTAGTGAGTTACGTGACTTTCGAAGTCACAGGTCCGCAAATAAATAAAAAGTAACCATAATCAATATAATTTCGCAGAAATATTTTGTTATTGTTCTTTTGAAATGTTTGATTTGGTTGACATTGACAAGCAACAATCATCCATGTTTTCTGTTCTTTCTTTCATGTTGTACGTCAGCTCCCCCCAGGGGCGAGAGGAGGACACAGGAGCAGCAGGCGGCGGATGCTGTTCAACAGGGCCAGGATCGGGCAGGCGAGGGCTCCTCTGCTGGCCCCAGTAAGTTTTCATTTTAGACTAGTACCTATTTTTCCTAGCGTTCCTCATTTGAATTTTTTCAAAATTGTCTTTGCTCTTCTTGTAGACTGTATCTAAATTCTTATCCTGCCTCTACTATGACTCCCTGTGGTATTACTAGATTATTCTTATTAGTCTGTCTGTGTAGCTAACTAAGATTGCACGGTTGGCGAAACTCCCATGATTCTAGTCAGCAATAGCTCTATCAACTTAGTGCAGTCCTCTGGGATTGTCCATAATGTCTTTTGAAGTGTTCTATCTGGACTCATGCTTGCAAAAATTGCAAAACCTTTCGCTCAGTCACTCTAGTCTGGAGGACCAAAAAACACAGATTGTATTTAAATTTAAAAGCTTTATTAAAAGTAAACACATTTATTAAAATGAAGTCATAATAAAACTAAACGTTTAACTGATAATGGAAAAGTGGTTAGTGCTGACGATTAATTGAAGACATTTCTTGTGGTCGAGCCGAGCTCTCACCTGGTTTCAACTTGATCTTGTTGTTAGAAGTCCATCTTCTGTCTGTGTGGAGAAAAATGGTGCGTGTTAAAAAATCAGCCTTCATCAGTTGTGCCAAAAAGTGCAGCAAGACAACCTTCCCTGGAAAAAGGGACATTTTTTTTAACTTTAACGTAGACAGTCACAAATTACATTGTTTTCACATGTCTTCATTCCTAGACCAAATACTAGTGACTAGTGAGTGCTTTATTCTAAGATTCTTAAATGTACTTTGTAGGTGGAACATCTGGTGGCGGGGCCAGTGTGGTGGTGGTGCTCGACACGGAGGCGGAGGGCAATTCATCAGGGGAGGAGGCGGCGGCGGCGGCTGTGAGAGTTGAGACGGTGGTGGCGGCCAGAGGTAAGCTCTTATATATTCCTTACTTATTGAGATTGAAGACTAGCTGGGAAGGCAAGAATATGAGATGCATGGCTGGGTGAATGATGAAGCAATGATGGGTGGAAGGACAACAGCCTGGGTGGGTGACACAGAAACTGTATGTGTCCATATACCTGGATCATGCTACTATCTGACTCTTAGATAGCATATGTGTATCTAGAGCAGGGGTACTCATAGTACGGCCCGCGGGCCGGTGGTGGCCCGGCAAGCCTTCCTTGGCGGTGCGCAGACCTTGCAGACAATCACTGCTCCCCCGGCCCCCACAGAGCAGAGGCTTTTTTGTATTTCACCTGTTAGCGCCCCTGCATCTCCACTCTGACAATCACTGCTCCCCCGGCCCCCACAGAGCAGAGTGGAGATGCAAGGCCACAAAGAGGTGAAATAGAACAAAGCCTCTGCTCTGTGGGGCCGGGCAAGCAGTGATTGTCAGGGTGGAGAAGCAGGGGCGCTAAAACAAACAAAGCCTCAATAATATGTTAATGGTCTTTTAAAGACCTGTTAAGTACTTTGGTGTTGTTGTCTGTGTGTGCGCGTTGAGGAAGCGGTCTCAACCCGGGCTGAAGGCTGACACAGATAGACACACACACAGTGAGATGACAGAGGGAGAGGGAGGGCAGGAGGGAGAGAGAGATGGAGGGAGGGCAGGAGGGACAGCAGGAGGGAGAGAGATGTATGTAAATGCTGGGTCTGGTGGCTCAGTGGATGAGGGCATCTGCTGCAGGGACCTGTGTGCAACCTCATGGTCACAAGTTATCGTTTTGCTTTAGCCCCGCCCCCTCTGACTCCGCCCCCACCAGTGCGGCCCTCGGCCACAAACTACACTGTAAATGTAGCCCCTGAGAGAAAGTTTGTGAGTACCCATGATCTAGAGAGAGTAGATGGTCAGTGGATGAACTAAGTGTAACTTTGAAGAGCATGTAACACTGCACCCGCACGTCCGTTCCAGTGTAGGAAAGGCAAGGAAAAGAACTTTTAATTTTGTCCAAATACTACCATAAGTAGTAGCAGTAGTTTGTATTGCAAGCACTGCATAGATCCGGTTATTATGGTGGCCACTCCCTACCTCTCTTAATAAGTTTAGTAGTACTCAGTCATTCATGTGTGGATGTATCACTGCCTGTCACTCAATAAAAAGCAAAGCACCTAAAGTCATCCCATATATAAGCAAAAACATCCCATGTGAAGTGATAGATAATCAGATTATTTATCTTCTTCAATTTTCCATTTCTAGTACTCATTTCCACTGTAGGGTGAAAGTTAAATTAATTAAGCAGTAGCCCTTGAGTTGTAACAGAGTATTCTCAGTGCCACCCGTAATAGAAAAGTAAGAGATTCACCACCTGCATGTACTGGACGGGTACAGTAACGCAACGGCAACGCAAGTCTAGGTCACTCCTCATGGCGTGCGTCTCTTTTTCTCGGGTGCAAGTTTACCGCGCTGGCATTATGCCGGCTTGCAGAAAATAACGTACCAATTTTCCAAAACAAGAGACAAGAAGAAGAATAAGACTGGTGTACTTTCATAGTCGACTCCAATGGAAGTCCACAGTGCTCATAGAATTTGTTCCTTAAACTCCCACTAATGTTAGAGCAAGGATGAAGAAGTGTGAGGTTAGATAGATACTGGCCTCAATAGTTATGTAATGCGCTTGCAAGTTGCTAGTTGTACTGCAGCACACATTTCTGCTGAATGATTGAGTTAATCTTAAAGAGCATTGGTTACAGACTATGTCTTTCTTTCTTCATATAGGTTCTCCTTCCAAACGAACAAGGAGGAAGGAGCTGGCTAGAGCGGCCCGGCAACGGAGAATCGAGGCCACTGTTGCGGAATATCGGCGGCTGGTGGCCCTGGAGGACGAGGAAAGTGTGCGGTCGACAACAACGACAACGTCGTCTGCATCGGCCTCCGTGGCCTCACCGGCTGCCACCCAGCACAGTGGTCCACCGAGACTGAGCCGGGCTGCCAAAGGCAAACGCCACCGCCGAGCAGCAAGGCCAACAGCTGCTTCTCACAGGCCTTGCACCTGCAAGGCAGTGAAGGCACGCCTGCGCCGCACTACCCTGATGGTGTCCCGCCTTCAGCAGGAGCTCGCCTTGCTCCGCGAGGAGCATGATGCCCTGGCCCAAAAAGTTAACAGCATCCACCCATAGTGTCCCTTGCCCCTTTTTTAGAGACTTTTGGGGGGTGGGAATTGGGAGTTGGGTTTTTGGGGACTTTTGAAGGACAATCGTTGGGGTTAGGGAGGGTCTTGCGGGAGATTATTTTGTTAGGGATATAAATATACTTTTTCAAACTTTATCTGAGCATACCTGTTTTTTACTGCTTGCCTGGTGGGTGGGGGTTTAACGTTGACTGTTTTCCTGAAAGTTTAGTTCCATTTTCTTCCTTTAAGTGTAAATGCCCAAATGTTTTCAACACTAAGTGCCTCTCACAGACTAAGTGAAGTGAATCCAAGAGTCCTAGGACTTTAGTAGTACTACCTTCAGTCTCTCGTCTCTCGTACTAATACTCCATTATACCCCCAAACCACCAAACGCTTATCTTACCTGTAATTTGTGTTTGAAAGTAGGGCTAGGCCCAGGGCTGGCTCCACGGGAAACACCGAATAACGTTGGCAATCTTGGTCGGATAAAATTTCCTCATAGCGGTGGTACTAGTGGTGTGACACAGTGGCAGTTGCATGCCTATGAAAAAAAAGAAAATGAAATCTGGTTTGTCCTCCTGAGCAATTCAACGGTACAACTGAGAATATAGCAGGTGACAGAAGTACAGTAGAGCAGTGCCACATTGTAGCCTAACAAATGGTAAAGTATAACTACTAATTCGGTTGAAGTTCTTTCACATTAGCAATGGTTCTTTGTCAAGCAGAGTAAGAATATATCATCGACAACTGTGGAAAGAAAGAATGCGACAGTACAGGGCCTGTGTGGAATTATTGATAACTATATTCAACATAAGGTCTCTGTAGCCAGATACCCGAGAGCCTTGCTGGTCACTATAAATCCATTCACAACAACACTCAATGGGGTTGGTCTGGAAGGTGTCACGTTTACTCCCCGTGATCCAGTCGATGCAAATATGGTTCCACCTCCAAATGTCACCAACACCCAGAAGTGTAAACACAGGGTGTTCGAGGCATTAGGCGAGGGAGAAAAATAACAAACTAAAATAAAAAATGTGGGATGGGTAAAGGTAGGGTCAGCAGGGAAAGGATACCTGTAAGAGAAGACAAGACAGGCATCAGTGAAGTGATGTCCTAACATACAAGGGTACTCTCATATAGTCTCACTAAATAGTCTGCAAGTCTCCCGCCTACTCATGGGAAATGTAGTTTCATAGTACGGTAGGCGCTTAGGGGCTGCGTAACCTGACAGAAGGTATAGTAGATAGAAAAGGAGAAATTGCTTTTTTTCTAGGTGTCCCCTCACTCACCAGGGTTGCCCCTTGGTGACATGCTTCATCATTGGGGCCATCCCAGTCCTCTACGGCCTGGGGCGTGCTGCGACTTGCGAATTACGTAGGAGCACTTACAAATGACTATGTGTGGTGCAGATAGTGGAGTGGACTAAGTGATGTGTTAAGGGATCAATGTAGAAGCCGAGAGAGAGCAAAGAAATGCAGTCACAGTCAGAGAAAAAGGCAAGGGATACTGTATCTATGTGGTTGTAGTGGTCCTGTTGGAAGTGGTAAGTAAGTTGCCCGCAGAAAAAAAATCCTCCTATTAGCGGCACTCCTCCATTGCAGCCGACGCTTCGTCCACCGATGTTGGTCACCAGAAGACACCCTGTCCACTGCCTGCCTGATGCTGAATTGTGGCTCGCTACTGTGAAGCCTGACTCCATCCTTTTTTCCCCATTGCAGAGACTGAAACCCGGCCTGTAATTATTCAACGAAAAACAGGAAGTGATATAATATTACAACACCACTGATAAATAAATATAAGGTATGTAGGCTGTGGAGTGCAAAAAGTCACAATTTGTTTTTCCTAGTAGACAGACAGTACAATGTTTTTGAAAGTGCGTACTCTGAGTCACCTTTTGAAGGATAAATAAGTATGGGCAAATTAATGTAGCGGATCTTGCCCCTCAAGCTAGGTGTACTGTAAACTGTGTTTTAGAACAAAAATAGATCTTCCTAGCAGTGCTCCCACCCAAAAAACGAGGCCTAGCAGAAAACTGGAGACAAAACTTACTTTGAAAGTAAAAGTAGGCCGAAGTACCCTAATTACCCATTACCCCCCGTGGATTGTATTCAAACCACTTGCAAGCAACCAAGCAAAAGTAGCCATAGCCAGCATCGCTCCAAGACTCGAAATCCCCCCCACTCAAACACATGCAATAGAAATACTGCTAACCCTAACGAACCCTAAGTTAAGAATAGTGGCAAAGGCTTTCTTTAACTATGCCAAATCCCCCCTTTCCCACCATGGATTTTCTTCAAATGACTTGCAACCAAAATTACACATTCTCACGAGTGCTCTAAGACCCCAGAACTCAGTTTGAAAAATCTAGAACACCCCGATACACATGCAATCCTGCTGCTAGGGCTAACCCTAACGAACCCTAAGTTACAAAAAGTGCCAAAACTAAAGGCTTTTCCGCGCGGATTTTGTCCCAACCACTTCTACCCGGTATTAGACCTTCCCAGGAATGCCCCAAGACCCGGCAACCCACCCGCCAAGAAGCATAACACCCCCAAACAGGCCAAAAGCAAAATCTCATACTTGCAATATTTCTGGGCCTTCGGTCCAAACGCGCTGCGTAGCTAGGCCATAAGTCGGGGTTGGCACGACGGATTTCCTGAAAAGCAAATGCAATCAAGATTAGAGTGTCCCAGCAGTGCTCCCAGACCACGAAACTCACCCACAAACACCAGGAAGCCCCCCAAACAGGCCCCCGAAAACGCTACATAGAGCAAAATGTCAGAAATAGCCCAAAAAAAAAATCGGCCTGGATTTTGTCCCAACCACTTCTACCCGGTATTAGACCTTCCCAGGAATGCCCCAAGACCCGGCAACCCACCCGCCAAGAAGCATAACACCCCCAAACAGGCCAAAAGCAAAATCTCATACTTGCAATATTTCTGGGCCTTCGGTCCAAACGCGCTGCGTAGCTAGGCCATAAGTCGGGGTTGGCACGGCGGATTTCCTGAAAAGCAAATGCAATCAAGATTAGAGTGTCCCAGCAGTGCTCCCAGACCACGAAACTCACCCACAAACACCAGGAAGCCCCCCAAACAGGCCCCCGAAAACGCTACATAGAGCAAAATGTCAGAAATAGCCCAAAAAAAAAATCGGCCTGGATTTTGTCCCAACCACTTCTACCCGGTATTAGACCTTCCCAGGAATGCCCCAAGACCCGGCAACCCACCCGCCAAGAAGCATAACACCCCCAAACAGGCCAAAAGCAAAATCTCATACTTGCAATATTTCTGGGCCTTCGGTCCAAACGCGCTGCGTAGCTAGGCCATAAGTCGGGGTTGGCACGACGGATTTCCTGAAAAGCAAATGCAATCAAGATTAGAGTGTCCCAGCAGTGCTCCCAGACCACGAAACTCACCCACAAACACCAGGAAGCCCCCCAAACAGGCCCCCGAAAACGCTACATAGAGCAAAATGTCAGAAATAGCCCAAAAAAAAAATCGGCCTGGATTTTGTCCCAACCACTTCTACCCGGTATTAGACCTTCCCAGGAATGCCCCAAGACCCGGCAACCCACCCGCCAAGAAGCATAACACCCCCAAACAGGCCAAAAGCAAAATCTCATACTTGCAATATTTCTGGGCCTTCGGTCCAAACGCGCTGCGTAGCTAGGCCATAAGTCGGGGTTGGCACGACGGATTTCCTGAAAAGCAAATGCAATCAAGATTAGAGTGTCCCAGCAGTGCTCCCAGACCACGAAACTCACCCACAAACACCAGGAAGCCCCCCAAACAGGCCCCCGAAAACGCTACATAGAGCAAAATGTCAGAAATAGCCCAAAAAAAAAATCGGCCTGGATTTTGTCCCAACCACTTCTACCCGGTATTAGACCTTCCCAGGAATGCCCCAAGACCCGGCAACCCACCCGCCAAGAAGCATAACACCCCCAAACAGGCCAAAAGCAAAATCTCATACTTGCAATATTTCTGGGCCTTCGGTCCAAACGCGCTGCGTAGCTAGGCCATAAGTCGGGGTTGACACGACGGATTTCCTGAAAAGCAAATGCAATCAAGATTAGAGTGTCCCAGCAGTGCTCCCAGACCACGAAACTCACCCACAAACACCAGGAAGCCCCCCAAACAGGCCCCCGAAAACGCTACATAGAGCAAAATGTCAGAAATAGCCCAAAAAAAAAATCGGCCTGGATTTTGTCCCAACCACTTCTACCCGGTATTAGACCTTCCCAGGAATGCCCCAAGACCCGGCAACCCACCCGCCAAGAAGCATAACACCCCCAAACAGGCCAAAAGCAAAATCTCATACTTGCAATATTTCTGGGCCTTCGGTCCAAACGCGCTGCGTAGCTAGGCCATAAGTCGGGGTTGGCACGACGGATTTCCTGAAAAGCAAATGCAATCAAGATTAGAGTGTCCCAGCAGTGCTCCCAGACCACGAAACTCACCCACAAACACCAGGAAGCCCCCCAAACAGGCCCCCGAAAACGCTACATAGAGCAAAATGTCAGAAATAGCCCAAAAAAAAAATCGGCCTGGATTTTGTCCCAACCACTTCTACCCGGTATTAGACCTTCCCAGGAATGCCCCAAGACCCGGCAACCCACCCGCCAAGAAGCATAACACCCCCAAACAGGCCAAAAGCAAAATCTCATACTTGCAATATTTCTGGGCCTTCGGTCCAAACGCGCTGCGTAGCTAGGCCATAAGTCGGGGTTGGCACGACGGATTTCCTGAAAAGCAAATGCAATCAAGATTAGAGTGTCCCAGCAGTGCTCCCAGACCACGAAACTCACCCACAAACACCAGGAAGCCCCCCTAAGAGCACCTCAAAGGCAAGCAAGTCATCAAAAACACAAAAAATGTTCCGCCTCGGATTTGGCACAAACCACTTTTAGTGCTTCCCAGCAATGGCCCCAGACCCGTCAACTCACCTGCAAAGAGGTAGAACAACACCCCCACAAGTGCTGAGTCTTTCTTCATTGGGCGTAAACCAGCCCTCTGCTTTGATGGAAATAGGAGTCTGGAGGAGGAGGATAGAGGAGCATGTTCTTCTGAACTTGTGAACCTGAGGAATGCAGACTGCGGCACCTTCAAATAAATTAGCAAACAAGTGAAGACAGTTCTGCTGATGGGCTTGTCTTTGTGATTATCTGATTAAAGTTTGAATTATATTAACTGTGCACAACAAAGAAAGACAGACACACAGGAATAAAAGTGAATAAGGATGAAAAAGAAAGTTATTGATTCGTTGTCTCATTTTCAGGGCTCGAAGTCGGTATCACGGTCCAGGAATAAGAATAAGGCTTCGTCATCATACTCTGCGAATTCAGCCCGGGTGAGGTCAGTGCCACCTGACAGAGTAGAAATTCCCTCATCTATGGTGCTGGCCACCTCCTCTTCATCCGGCACGCTCTCTCGTACTCTTATATCTGGTGGTATGAGGTGCTGATTCATCTTGATCATTGTTAACCTCTCCACATTTTTGGGCGAGAGGCGGCTCCGTTTGGGAGTTACAATCCCACCAGCCGCACTGAAAACCCGTTCAGAAGACACACTTGCGAGTGGGCAAGACAAGTAGTTTAAAGCCAGGTTGGTGAGCTGTGGCCACAATTCTTTTTTCCCATGCCAATACGCCAATGGGTCAGAATTAACATAGACCTCTGTGGAGTCATTCAGATAGTCCTTCACCATCGACTCAAGGTCCTCCTCCAAGGTTCCTCCACTTTGCGTAGCTCTTGCTGTGCCTCTGACCTTTTGAGAAGCAAACCCACGCAGAGCTAGCCAATCCTCTTCAGCCTCCAATGTTTCTGTTGTCTTTCGTGCAGATGATCCGGTTGCCGGTGTCTTTAACGGCTGAGAGGTCACTTGTGCCACAGCCACAGGTGCAGAAGTGGATTGTTTTGACTGGGGATGGCCTGCTGATGTACTGCCATTTCCTTCAATTTCCAGCCGTTCTGTTTCAAACTTCTTGGCTGACAAGGCTAGCCAACGTTTGTACTTTGTAACATCTTCATCAGCAAAAGGAAAGAATGCTCTGCCTGCCAGCGCCTTTTTGTAGCGTGGATCCAGAATAGTAGCACAAATGTAATGCTGTTCTGAGTGGATCTTTTGAAGACGTTCATCACCTTGTAGGAGGTCTAATAATTGCTCAGCCAGAAGCAAAGAGTCTTTCTTTTTGTCATCTTTTCGAAACACAGAACACACCTCCTTCAGTTGGTCCTCCAGCATGTACAACAATGGGATAGCTTTTCCCAAATTAGAGTCCTCCTTGCTGACTGCACGTGTGAAGACCTCAAAAGGACGAAGCATGCGTGTTAGGCTTTCAACTATGTTCCATTGCGGCCCACCCATCCTCAGCTCCTCTATACCCTCTTTCAAGAAATATTGATCGAGTTGCGTATACTGCTCATACAGACGCTCAAGCATGTAGAAGGTTGAGTTCCAACGTGTTACCACCTCCTGGATGAGTGCTTTCACTGGCATTTGACATTGATATAGCATGCTCCTCAGCTGCTTGCGGGCCTTAAAAGAATGCCTGAAATGCTTGCAAATTTTTCGGCAGTTCTCCAATACACTGTACGCTGCACTGCGTTTATTACCCAAGAATTTTTGGACAACCAGGTTTATACAGTGCGCCAAACACGGCACTCTGAAATAGTAACCGTCCCTCATGGCCTTAACTATATTGGAGCCATTGTCCGTGGAAACATAACCAACCTTGCGTTTTAGTGGGGACAGACAGTTAAGGACCTTTGTGTTAAAGACATCCAAAATGTTTTCTGCTGTGTGACGTTTCTCCAAACCAAACATGGCTAGTGTTGCATGTTTCCGAGCACCTTTAAAAACAATGTTAGTGTCAACACCTGAGTTTAGCTTTGCTTTAGCCCCTGAAAAAGAGACCCAGTGTGCAGTGATGCACATGTAATCAGCGCCTGCGCCACTGGTCCACATGTCTGTTGTCAGATGTATAGTGTGAACAGCACTCTTCTGCAAAGCTGCCCCAATCACCTTCAGAACATCTTCATGTAGTGCTGGAACCGCAACTCGGGCAAAATAGAACCGGCTAGGAACCTTCCATTTAGGGCAGAGCGCTGTCACTAATTCTAGAAAACCAACCCCTTCTACAAAAGAAAAAGGGAGAAGGTCCAGAGCTAGCATTTTAGCCAGCTTAGTGTTATACAGACGGGTCATTGGGTGGTTGCGTTCATATTGCGCTTCTGTAAACAACATCTTTTTAATGTTGCCCTGGACCAATGATTTACGGGATGATGATGATCTCTTCGACCCAGTTACGCTCGCTGATGAACTTTTCCGCATTGATGTCTCACTCTCTCCCACACTCTTAGTGTGGCTCCCATGGGGTGTGCTGCTGACATGGGAACTGGGTGTAAGTGAAGTGTTTGAATCGTCTTCTTCTACCTCCTCGTCATCAGCAGATGACAAATCAACGTTTTCATTACGTGCAATTCCGGCTTTCTTGATCGCCTCTAGGTGCGGAAACCATTGGACAGGGTGCCTTCTCTCAAGATGACCTCTCTGGCCTCCGGTACCATAGTTAGAACCAAGCTTACCACGACTAAATCGAAGCTTACAAAGGCTACAAATGGCTACGTTTTCCTTTTTTGGGCAAACACTAAAGAAGTCCCAAACTGGAGACTTGAAATGCCTTCGGGGGCCGGAGGAGGCGGCGATACTGGTGGTGGTGGTCCTGCTGCTAATGACAGATGAAGTGGAGGATGTGGATTGCCGAACTTCAGTACGTTTTGCACTTTCACCACCACGAATTGAGGTCGAGGACGAGGTGGGTACCTTCTTGCGAAGAAATATGGAAGCGGTAGGTTTTGGTGTACTACTTAACTCCAAATCTAATGATTCCATTTCCATTGCCTCCTCGCCGACATCATCATCACGCTCAGCAGCTTCTCGGGATAGGGTCAAAATGTCTCTTTGCTGCATGCCCGGTGGGGCTGCAGTGACCTTTGTGATGACTGGCTCGTCGTCATCGTGAGAGGCTTCATCACCAGCAGTATCTGTCACTTCTTGTTGAGCCTCATCACACTCCATAGGTTTGAGTTTTTGGACGACCTTCCTTTTACGCTTAGGTGCCGGTGTCAGATCATGGTGTGCCTCTGCCTCACTGTCAGACCGCAGTTGTGGTTCCCAAGACAGATCACTTGCACCAGAACGAGGTGGGCTTGAAGAAGATGTAGACACCCCCCTTGATCTTTTCCTTGCTAGGGATGTGGAAGACAATGAATGATCATCAGGAGGAGTGGCTTCCAATGATACCTCAGCTTCAATGTCGATTTCCAAATGTGCCCCTACTTCGGGAGGAACAACTATTGTGGGCACTTGTGAACCTCCATGCACCTTTGCTTGCGCATCTCCTTTTGCTGCCTCTCCTTCCACATGTACTTGGGCGTGTACTTGCACATGGTGTTGTTGCGGCTGTGGTTGTTCAACACTTGTCAGATGAGTTACAACAACCTGTGTTGATTCAGGGACATTGCTGCTACTTTCTTGCGATGAGCCAACATCACTGGTCGATGGTGATTGGAGAAGTACACTGACTGCCTCTGAAGCACTCAAGGGCTTTGACTTAAGTTGGCGTGGTGGTGGAGGCACTGAACCCAATGGAGCAGGGGTGCTGCTCTCAGCTTGGTCCCCAGCAGATCCTGCTGCTGCAGGCGTACTTTTTTTTTTGCTCCCAAAAAAAGTGGCGGGTGGCACACCAGCCTCCTTGGTAACTTGCTTCTTCTGCTCCTTACTAGCAACTTTCTTGCTAGAGGAGCTACGGAGAACTTTCTTTGGGGCCATCTTCTTCAGAGCAGGTCAGACAGCAGGCCGCAGTTGCACGAATTGTAGAGTTGTCTGAGGCCAGACGTGACGTCGCGTGACGTTATGCTGCACACACACACCGCTGCAGGACTTCTTCCTGGCACTGGTTGTTCTCTTGAGTCTTGTGCACCTAAAAAAAATGGAAGACAGAGGAACATCAGTTCAGTTATAGAGCACAAAAAAATCGAAAAACACTGCAAAATCAGCACAATCCCAATCCATCCATGCCCTCCATAATGTTTAAATTCAAGACAACCCACAGAAAGACTAGGCCCATGCAAGACTCACTACCCCTGGGCATAAATAAAGGTTGAAAAGTAGGCAAAATGGTTGGAGGCCTAACAACAAAGCCTGCATTTAAAATGGCCACTTGCCTGCCAGCACATGGCCAGTGCCTGTAGCTGCACTCAAAATGGCCACCGGCCACATGGCATGTCCCTCCCCATGAACAACCCCAAAAATCGAAAAACACTGCAAAATCAGCACAATCCCATTCCATCCATGGCCTCCATGATGTTTAGATTCAAGACAGCCCACAGAAAGACTAGGCCCATGCTAGACTCAAATACCCCTGGTGAAAAGGCCACAAGTACAGGCCCAAAAATCGAAAAACACTGCAAAATCAGCACAATGCCATTCCATCCATGGCCTCCATGATGTTTAAATTCAAGACAGCCCACAGAAAGACTAGGCCCATGCTAGACTCAAATACCCCTGGTGAAAAGGCCACAAGTACAGGCCCAAAAATCGAAAAACACTGCAAAATCAGCACAATCCCATTCCATCCATGGCCTCTCCATGATGTTTAAATTCAAGACAGCCCACAGAAAGACTAGGCCCATGCTAGACTCAAATACCCCTGGTGAAAAGGCCACAAGTACAGGCCCAAAAATCGAAAAACACTGCAAAATCATCACAATCCCATTCAATCCATGGCCTCCATGATGTTTAAATTCAAGACAACCCACAGAAATACTAGGCCCATGCAAGACTCACTACCCCTGGCATAAATAAAGGTTGAAAAGTAGGCAAAATGGTTGGAGGCCTAACAACAAAGCCTGCATTCAAAATGGCCACTTGCCTGCCAGCACATGGCCAGTGCCTGTAGCTGCACTCAAAATGGCCACCAGCCACATGGCATGTCCCTCCCCATGAACACCCCCAAAAATCGAAAAACACTGCAAAATCAGCACAATCCCATTCCATCCATGGCCTCCATGATGTTTAAATTCAAGACAGCCCACAGAAAGACTAGGCCCATGCTAGACTCAAATACCCCTGGTGAAAAGGCCACAAGTACAGGCCCAAAAATCGAAAAACACTGCAAAATCAGCACAATCCCATTCCATCCATGGCCTCTCCATGATGTTTAAATTCAAGACAGCCCACAGAAAGACTAGGCCCATGCTAGACTCAAATACCCCTGGTGAAAAGGCCACAAGTACAGGCCCAAAAATCGAAAAACACTGCAAAATCAGCACAATCCCATTCCATCCATGGCCTCCATGATGTTTAAATTCAAGACAGCCCACAGAAAGACTAGGCCCATGCTAGACTCAAATACCCCTGGTGAAAAGGCCACAAGTACAGGCCCAAAAATCGAAAAACACTGCAAAATCAGCACAATCCCATTCCATCCATGGCCTCTCCATGATGTTTAAATTCAAGACAGCCCACAGAAAGACTAGGCCCATGCTAGACTCAAATACCCCTGGTGAAAAGGCCACAAGTACAGGCCCAAAAATCGAAAAACACTGCAAAATCATCACAATCCCATTCAATCCATGGCCTCCATGATGTTTAAATTCAAGACAACCCACAGAAATACTAGGCCCATGCAAGACTCACTACCCCTGGCATAAATAAAGGTTGAAAAGTAGGCAAAATGGTTGGAGGCCTAACAACAAAGCCTGCATTCAAAATGGCCACTTGCCTGCCAGCACATGGCCAGTGCCTGTAGCTGCACTCAAAATGGCCACCAGCCACATGGCATGTCCCTCCCCATGAACACCCCCAAAAATCGAAAAACACTGCAAAATCAGCACAATCCCATTCCATCCATGGCCTCCATGATGTTTAAATTCAAGACAGCCCACAGAAAGACTAGGCCCATGCTAGACTCAAATACCCCTGGTGAAAAGGCCACAAGTACAGGCCCAAAAATCGAAAAACACTGCAAAATCAGCACAATCCCATTCCATCCATGGCCTCTCCATGATGTTTAAATTCAAGACAGCCCACAGAAAGACTAGGCCCATGCTAGACTCAAATACCCCTGGTGAAAAGGCCACAAGTACAGGCCCAAAAATCGAAAAACACTGCAAAATCAGCACAATCCCATTCCATCCATGGCCTCCATGATGTTTAAATTCAAGACAGCCCACAGAAAGACTAGGCCCATGCTAGACTCAAATACCCCTGGTGAAAAGGCCACAAGTACAGGCCCAAAAATCGAAAAACACTGCAAAATCAGCACAATCCCATTCCATCCATGGCCTCTCCATGATGTTTAAATTCAAGACAGCCCACAGAAAGACTAGGCCCATGCTAGACTCAAATACCCCTGGTGAAAAGGCCACAAGTACAGGCCCAAAAATCGAAAAACACTGCAAAATCAGCAAATCCCATTCCATCCATGGCCTCCATGATGTTTAAATTCAAGACAGCCCACAGAAAGACTAGGCCCATGCTAGACTCAAATACCCCTGGTGAAAAGGCCACAAGTACAGGCCCAAAAATCGAAAAACACTGCAAAATCAGCACAATCCCATTCCATCCATGGCCTCTCCATGATGTTTAAATTCAAGACAGCCCACAGAAAGACTAGGCCCATGCTAGACTCAAATACCCCTGGTGAAAAGGCCACAAGTACAGGCCCAAAAATCGAAAAACACTGCAAAATCATCACAATCCCATTCAATCCATGGCCTCCATGATGTTTAAATTCAAGACAACCCACAGAAATACTAGGCCCATGCAAGACTCACTACCCCTGGCATAAATAAAGGTTGAAAAGTAGGCAAAATGGTTGGAGGCCTAACAACAAAGCCTGCATTCAAAATGGCCACTTGCCTGCCAGCACATGGCCAGTGCCTGTAGCTGCACTCAAAATGGCCACCAGCCACATGGCATGTCCCTCCCCATGAACACCCCCAAAAATCGAAAAACACTGCAAAATCAGCACAATCCCATTCCATCCATGGCCTCCATGATGTTTAAATTCAAGACAGCCCACAGAAAGACTAGGCCCATGCTAGACTCAAATACCCCTGGTGAAAAGGCCACAAGTACAGGCCCAAAAATCGAAAAACACTGCAAAATCAGCACAATCCCATTCCATCCATGGCCTCTCCATGATGTTTAAATTCAAGACAGCCCACAGAAAGACTAGGCCCATGCTAGACTCAAATACCCCTGGTGAAAAGGCCACAAGTACAGGCCCAAAAATCGAAAAACACTGCAAAATCAGCACAATCCCATTCCATCCATGGCCTCCATGATGTTTAAATTCAAGACAGCCCACAGAAAGACTAGGCCCATGCTAGACTCAAATACCCCTGGTGAAAAGGCCACAAGTACAGGCCCAAAAATCGAAAAACACTGCAAAATCAGCACAATCCCATTCCATCCATGGCCTCTCCATGATGTTTAAATTCAAGACAGCCCACAGAAAGACTAGGCCCATGCTAGACTCAAATACCCCTGGTGAAAAGGCCACAAGTACAGGCCCAAAAATCGAAAAACACTGCAAAATCAGCACAATCCCATTCCATCCATGGCCTCCATGATGTTTAAATTCAAGACAGCCCACAGAAAGACTAGGCCCATGCTAGACTCAAATACCCCTGGTGAAAAGGCCACAAGTACAGGCCCAAAAATCGAAAAACACTGCAAAATCAGCACAATCCCATTCCATCCATGGCCTCTCCATGATGTTTAAATTCAAGACAGCCCACAGAAAGACTAGGCCCATGCTAGACTCAAATACCCCTGGTGAAAAGGCCACAAGTACAGGCCCAAAAATCGAAAAACACTGCAAAATCATCACAATCCCATTCAATCCATGGCCTCCATGATGTTTAAATTCAAGACAACCCACAGAAATACTAGGCCCATGCAAGACTCACTACCCCTGGCATAAATAAAGGTTGAAAAGTAGGCAAAATGGTTGGAGGCCTAACAACAAAGCCTGCATTCAAAATGGCCACTTGCCTGCCAGCACATGGCCAGTGCCTGTAGCTGCACTCAAAATGGCCACCAGCCACATGGCATGTCCCTCCCCATGAACACCCCCAAAAATCGAAAAACACTGCAAAATCAGCACAATCCCATTCCATCCATGGCCTCCATGATGTTTAAATTCAAGACAGCCCACAGAAAGACTAGGCCCATGCTAGACTCAAATACCCCTGGTGAAAAGGCCACAAGTACAGGCCCAAAAATCGAAAAACACTGCAAAATCAGCACAATCCCATTCCATCCATGGCCTCTCCATGATGTTTAAATTCAAGACAGCCCACAGAAAGACTAGGCCCATGCTAGACTCAAATACCCCTGGTGAAAAGGCCACAAGTACAGGCCCAAAAAATGAAAAACACTGCAAAATCAGCACAATCCCATTCCATCCATGGCCTCCATGATGTTTAAATTCAAGACAGCCCACAGAAAGACTAGGCCCATGCTAGACTCAAATACCCCTGGTGAAAAGGCCACAAGTACAGGCCCAAAAATCGAAAAACACTGCAAAATCAGCACAATCCCATTCCATCCATGGCCTCTCCATGATGTTTAAATTCAAGACAGCCCACAGAAAGACTAGGCCCATGCTAGACTCAAATACCCCTGGTGAAAAGGCCACAAGTACAGGCCCAAAAATCGAAAAACACTGCAAAATCAGCACAATCCCATTCCATCCATGGCCTCCATGATGTTTAAATTCAAGACAGCCCACAGAAAGACTAGGCCCATGCTAGACTCAAATACCCCTGGTGAAAAGGCCACAAGTACAGGCCCAAAAATCGAAAAACACTGCAAAATCAGCACAATCCCATTCCATCCATGGCCTCTCCATGATGTTTAAATTCAAGACAGCCCACAGAAAGACTAGGCCCATGCTAGACTCAAATACCCCTGGTGAAAAGGCCACAAGTACAGGCCCAAAAATCGAAAAACACTGCAAAATCATCACAATCCCATTCAATCCATGGCCTCCATGATGTTTAAATTCAAGACAACCCACAGAAATACTAGGCCCATGCAAGACTCACTACCCCTGGCATAAATAAAGGTTGAAAAGTAGGCAAAATGGTTGGAGGCCTAACAACAAAGCCTGCATTCAAAATGGCCACTTGCCTGCCAGCACATGGCCAGTGCCTGTAGCTGCACTCAAAATGGCCACCAGCCACATGGCATGTCCCTCCCCATGAACACCCCCAAAAATCGAAAAACACTGCAAAATCAGCACAATCCCATTCCATCCATGGCCTCCATGATGTTTAAATTCAAGACAGCCCACAGAAAGACTAGGCCCATGCTAGACTCAAATACCCCTGGTGAAAAGGCCACAAGTACAGGCCCAAAAATCGAAAAACACTGCAAAATCAGCACAATCCCATTCCATCCATGGCCTCTCCATGATGTTTAAATTCAAGACAGCCCACAGAAAGACTAGGCCCATGCTAGACTCAAATACCCCTGGTGAAAAGGCCACAAGTACAGGCCCAAAAATCGAAAAACACTGCAAAATCAGCACAATCCCATTCCATCCATGGCCTCCATGATGTTTAAATTCAAGACAGCCCACAGAAAGACTAGGCCCATGCTAGACTCAAATACCCCTGGTGAAAAGGCCACAAGTACAGGCCCAAAAATCGAAAAACACTGCAAAATCAGCACAATCCCATTCCATCCATGGCCTCTCCATGATGTTTAAATTCAAGACAGCCCACAGAAAGACTAGGCCCATGCTAGACTCAAATACCCCTGGTGAAAAGGCCACAAGTACAGGCCCAAAAATCGAAAAACACTGCAAAATCATCACAATCCCATTCAATCCATGGCCTCCATGATGTTTAAATTCAAGACAACCCACAGAAATACTAGGCCCATGCAAGACTCACTACCCCTGGCATAAATAAAGGTTGAAAAGTAGGCAAAATGGTTGGAGGCCTAACAACAAAGCCTGCATTCAAAATGGCCACTTGCCTGCCAGCACATGGCCAGTGCCTGTAGCTGCACTCAAAATGGCCACCAGCCACATGGCATGTCCCTCCCCATGAACACCCCCAAAAATCGAAAAACACTGCAAAATCAGCACAATCCCATTCCATCCATGGCCTCCATGATGTTTAAATTCAAGACAGCCCACAGAAAGACTAGGCCCATGCTAGACTCAAATACCCCTGGTGAAAAGGCCACAAGTACAGGCCCAAAAATCGAAAAACACTGCAAAATCAGCACAATCCCATTCCATCCATGGCCTCTCCATGATGTTTAAATTCAAGACAGCCCACAGAAAGACTAGGCCCATGCTAGACTCAAATACCCCTGGTGAAAAGGCCACAAGTACAGGCCCAAAAATCGAAAAACACTGCAAAATCAGCACAATCCCATTCCATCCATGGCCTCCATGATGTTTAAATTCAAGACAGCCCACAGAAAGACTAGGCCCATGCTAGACTCAAATACCCCTGGTGAAAAGGCCACAAGTACAGGCCCAAAAATCGAAAAACACTGCAAAATCAGCACAATCCCATTCCATCCATGGCCTCTCCATGATGTTTAAATTCAAGACAGCCCACAGAAAGACTAGGCCCATGCTAGACTCAAATACCCCTGGTGAAAAGGCCACAAGTACAGGCCCAAAAATCGAAAAACACTGCAAAATCAGCACAATCCCATTCCATCCATGGCCTCCATGATGTTTAAATTCAAGACAGCCCACAGAAAGACTAGGCCCATGCTAGACTCAAATACCCCTGGTGAAAAGGCCACAAGTACAGGCCCAAAAATCGAAAAACACTGCAAAATCAGCACAATCCCATTCCATCCATGGCCTCTCCATGATGTTTAAATTCAAGACAGCCCACAGAAAGACTAGGCCCATGCTAGACTCAAATACCCCTGGTGAAAAGGCCACAAGTACAGGCCCAAAAATCGAAAAACACTGCAAAATCATCACAATCCCATTCAATCCATGGCCTCCATGATGTTTAAATTCAAGACAACCCACAGAAATACTAGGCCCATGCAAGACTCACTACCCCTGGCATAAATAAAGGTTGAAAAGTAGGCAAAATGGTTGGAGGCCTAACAACAAAGCCTGCATTCAAAATGGCCACTTGCCTGCCAGCACATGGCCAGTGCCTGTAGCTGCACTCAAAATGGCCACCAGCCACATGGCATGTCCCTCCCCATGAACACCCCCAAAAATCGAAAAACACTGCAAAATCAGCACAATCCCATTCCATCCATGGCCTCCATGATGTTTAAATTCAAGACAGCCCACACCTCCATGATGTTTAAATTCAAGACAGCCCACAGAAAGACTAGGCCCATGCTAGACTCAAATACCCCTGGTGAAAAGGCCACAAGTACAGGCCCAAAAATCGAAAAACACTGCAAAATCAGCACAATCCCATTCCATCCATGGCCTCTCCATGATGTTTAAATTCAAGACAGCCCACAGAAAGACTAGGCCCATGCTAGACTCAAATACCCCTGGTGAAAAGGCCACAAGTACAGGCCCAAAAATCGAAAAACACTGCAAAATCAGCACAATCCCATTCCATCCATGGCCTCCATGATGTTTAAATTCAAGACAGCCCACAGAAAGACTAGGCCCATGCTAGACTCAAATACCCCTGGTGAAAAGGCCACAAGTACAGGCCCAAAAATCGAAAAACACTGCAAAATCAGCACAATCCCATTCCATCCATGGCCTCTCCATGATGTTTAAATTCAAGACAGCCCACAGAAAGACTAGGCCCATGCTAGACTCAAATACCCCTGGTGAAAAGGCCACAAGTACAGGCCCAAAAATCGAAAAACACTGCAAAATCAGCACAATCCCATTCCATCCATGGCCTCCATGATGTTTAAATTCAAGACAGCCCACAGAAAGACTAGGCCCATGCTAGACTCAAATACCCCTGGTGAAAAGGCCACAAGTACAGGCCCAAAAATCGAAAAACACTGCAAAATCAGCACAATCCCATTCCATCCATGGCCTCTCCATGATGTTTAAATTCAAGACAGCCCACAGAAAGACTAGGCCCATGCTAGACTCAAATACCCCTGGTGAAAAGGCCACAAGTACAGGCCCAAAAATCGAAAAACACTGCAAAATCATCACAATCCCATTCAATCCATGGCCTCCATGATGTTTAAATTCAAGACAACCCACAGAAATACTAGGCCCATGCAAGACTCACTACCCCTGGCATAAATAAAGGTTGAAAAGTAGGCAAAATGGTTGGAGGCCTAACAACAAAGCCTGCATTCAAAATGGCCACTTGCCTGCCAGCACATGGCCAGTGCCTGTAGCTGCACTCAAAATGGCCACCAGCCACATGGCATGTCCCTCCCCATGAACACCCCCAAAAATCGAAAAACACTGCAAAATCAGCACAATCCCATTCCATCCATGGCCTCCATGATGTTTAAATTCAAGACAGCCCACAGAAAGACTAGGCCCATGCTAGACTCAAATACCCCTGGTCAAGGCCCCAACAACAGGTCAAAAATCGAAAAACACAAAATTTTACAAAAAAAAAAAATCGAAAAACACAGAAAAATCAGCACAATCCCAATTCATCTATGGCCTCCATGATGTTTAAGTTCAAGACAACCCACAGAAAGAATCAGTCCACCCACCACTGAGTACCCCTGGGAAAAGGCCCCAAAACAGCCCAAAAATCGAAAATCCCAAAATTTTAGTTGCAGCAACTGTAATGCCCCAAACAAACTTACTTGTAAAATTTCTAATCCAACAGTGATCCAAAGAAAGTCAAAAAGGCCTCAAATCCAAAGATCCAGCAGCATCCACAAAAGGTAATCCTTCCAGGTCCACATCCGAATGAAAAGTGACCAGGAGATGGACAAAGCACTGGGAGGAGCCTGCTGAACAGGAACAGGAAGTTGAAGACTATGGGGCACTTCCTTCCTCCCACCCCCCTGCCCCCCTCCCCAAAATGGACTCCTCGCTAAAAAAGTGCAGGCAAATGTCAAACTAAGGAGTTATTCACATAAAAATCATCATTTCTAGAAGGTTTATGCTGCTTGCTGGTGGATTTCTTGTGCAGAATTGCAAATTTATATTTTCGCGCGCCGCATCTCAAATCTCGCAATTGCGAAGTACCGCGAGACGTGATCTCGTCGTACTCGCGTTGACAAACTATCGCTGGCAAGCCGCGATGACGTAATCGCGCTCGCCAATTCCCGCGGGATCACACAGCAAGATCCAAAATGGCGCAGCACTCGCAAACTATCGAAAAAAACAACTCGGCAAACGATGATAAACGCCGCGCGCCGCAAAAATTGTATCACCAACGCCGCGCGCCGCCAAAAAAATCCGCTGCATGCGAATTTGCGGATTTTGCGGGAAATCCGCAAATCTCGCGGATTGCGGATTTCCCGAAAATCCGCAAAATCCGCGAGCGGAACGGATTTTCCGCCCACGCTTAGACGAGGAGTTCCGGGCATGATTGGCAGGGGACCCGGACGCGAAGTGGGGTGAAATCGATACAGACCTGTAACACCAGACAATGGGGGGAGCGAAGTTTGGTAAGACAATTTACACAGCCAGCAGCTTGCCGCTGGTGCCTCGTACCTTTCAGGCTCGCCCCACCCATGGGGGGGGCAAGGAGGGGCTGCCACAAACGCCGCGGTCAGGGTGTGTTGGGATTACAACAAGGGCGCGTATAACAGACAGTATTGTCACTTTCGGCACGAATGCTCCAAGTGCGGGAAGCGCCACCCGGTGGTACAGTGCTGGGGGGTTGGGGGCAGTCCGCAGGGTCAGCAGCCCACGACAGCAGGGACACAGCCTGGGGGTAGGGGAGGAACAGGGGGTCAGGGGCACTGGCGAAAGTCTCATACGCTGGTTAGGCTGAAGCAGCTGGAGACCCTCCTCGCGTCTTATCCATGGACTGAAGACGCAGGCGTGTTGCACCGGGGGTTCTGGGAGGGTTTTCGTTTGGGGTATGAGGGGTCTCGGATTGCTCGGTGGGCAGAGAATTTGAAATCGGTCAGCGCACACAAGGCGGTGGTGCAGGACAAGTTGTTCAAGGAGGTGCAGGCGGATGGCGGGCCCCTTTTGGGAAGAGCCCATCCAGGATTTGATTATTTCCCCTATCGGCGTGGTGCCGAAGAAGGACCCGGGGCAATTTCGCCTGATTCAGTATCTGTCGTGGCCGGAAGGGAGGTCGGTGAACGGTTACATATCGACGGAGCTGTCCTCGGTGTCATACTCGTCCATGGATGTGGCACGGCGGCTGATGGTATCGGTGGGAAGGGGAGCCCTCATGGCGAAATGCGACATTAAGTCGGCATTTAGGCTGCTGCGGGTGCATCCGGAAGATCACCAGCTGTTGGGGATCCAGTTCGAAGAGGACATATTTGTGGATAAGGCATTGCCCGTGGGGAGTTCGATCTTGTGCGCCTTGTTTGAGCACTTCAGTACCTTCTTGCAGTGGGCATTTTCCTGGCACACTGGTAAGGACTTGGTGGTACGGCCTGGTTCGGCGGACTGCCAACAGCAGCTGAACGGTTTTACGGAACTCATGGGTTAAATGGGTGTGCCCCTGGCGCCAGAGAAGATGCAGGGTCCCCGGACAGTCCTGTCATTTCTGGATATAGAGCTCGACTCTGTGGCCATGGATGCACGCCTGCCAGAGGACAAGAAGGTGCGGTATGCAGCGTTTAGAACGCAAGCATTACCACGGAATACCTTTACAACGCGGGCGTAACAACGAAAGTTGTTACCACGCATTGCACTGGGGGGCGCTCAAGGATAGTAAATGATTTAATTTACTATCCCAACACCTTCCCTACTATCCACGGGGACTGGTGTTGGAATAGTAAATTAAATTAATCCATTTTGCGCCCCCCAGCGCAATGCGTGGTACCAACTTTCGTTGTTACGAACGCGTTGTAAAGGTACGCGTTGTCAATGTATGCGTTCTAACGTCATACATCCGAAGGTGCATATGGTGGCATTGGTGGACGGCATGTTGAGGAAACAGAAGGTGACGGTGCGGGAGGTCCAGGTTCTGCTGAGGCATTTGAATTTTGCGTGACGCGTCGTGTGGGCGGGCCGTATATTTTGCAGGCGGCTGGGTCTGGCTTTGTCCGGTCTCATGTTGCCGCATCACCACCTCCGATTGTCAGCAGGGACGAAAGAAGACCTGCGCATGTGGCGGGCTTTTCTGGAGCGCTTCAATAGTATGCCTATGGTGCTCCCTGAAGGATTGGAAATGGGATGTAACCATCTCGTCGGATGCGGCGGGAGTGGGCGGTTTCGGTTTGTACTGGCAGGGGTGGTGGTGTGCGGAGGAATGGCCACCACATTGGCAAAGTGGGGGACGGAGCATTGCTTTCTTGGAGCTCTTCCTGCTGATCGTGGCAGTGACGATGTGGGTGCAAGCGTTGGCGCACAAGCAGGTGATTTTTAAAGTAGACAACATGGCGTGCTGCAGGTCTTTAACAGACAGTCCGCCAGGGACCCGCAGGTGCTCAAGTTGATGAGGGTGTTTATTTTGAGGTGTTTGGAGCATGATAGTTTGTTTCAAGCTTGGCATGTTTCCGCAGTGGACAATGACATTGTGGATGCTTTGTCTCGTTCGCAGTGGCAGAGTTTCCATGGGCTAGCCACGGAGGCGGACAAACACAAGACGCCGCTGCCGCTGGGGATGTGGTCCGTGGGAGAGACCGGGTCGTACAGCTGGTAGGAGCGTCGGTGGCGGTTTCCACCTGGAGAGCGTATGAACAAGCATGGCGGGAAGTTCGGGAACGTGGGGCGGTGCTGCAGGACGATCGCTGGCTGCGGTGCAAGCAGGTGGTGCAGTTTATGCTGCGAATGATGGACAAAGAGATGTCGAAGGTGACGATTGCCAGCAAATTGGCGGCTATTGCCTTCATGGGGAAGTTGTTGTGGGGGTATGCGCCGTCGGCAGGGGAACCGGGTGCGCGTTTGTTGGAAGGTTGGGCATGGAACAAGGATGCCAGAGTGAATTGGCGCCGGCCCATCACTGCGGGTATGCTCGTCAATTTGATTCGGCTTTTGCCGTCAATTTGTCACAACCGGGAGCTCATGTCGTGGCTGTATTTTGGGGCGTTTCGAGTCTCGGAGCTGGTGGGGATCAGGGGGGGACCTGGAGTCTTATGGGGGACGTAGACCTGAGGACCCGGGAAGTGGCGGTGAGGTTACAACGTTCTAAGATCAATCAACGGGGTGTGGGGAAGTGGGTCGTGATGGGTCCAGTGGAGTCCGATGCAGTATGCCCGGCGGGTTGGGGTAGGCTGTTGGCATCCGCACGGCAAGGGGGTACGGGGGAAGTCTTCTGTCGGGACGACCATAGCAGGGTGACAGCAGCTCAGTTGTTGGGGGTTCTGCGGCACGCCCTACGCTCCATTTGTGAGGACCCAAGGGTTTTTGGGACACACTCGTTCTGCATTGGGGCGACGACGGACGCGGCAAGACAGGGTTGGGGAGGGAGTAACGCTTAGGGTGTTGGAAGTCGAACTGCTACAAGATATATATTAGGCTGAGGGGAGTGGGGTTGGAGAACCGCGCGTGATGGCGTTTTTTCCTGTGGCTCACATATGTGTATTTACAGGTGCAGTGGCAGGACCGGTGGCGGCTGTCCTGGCTATCTTCATTGTGGGTCATTCCTTCGTGAAACAGGCGGACCGTGCAGAGTGGGGAAAGAACCAGAGTTTGAATCTAGGATTGGATCCAGGGTTGTTTGTTTGTCAATGGCAGGGGAAAGGGGGTATGCAGTGGCATGAGCTGTTGCCAGCATTAGATGGTCAGGAGGGGAGTGTGTCGGGAAGTGCTTATTATCCACCTAGGTGAGAATGATTTAGTGCAGTGCAAGGGTTTGGCTTTAGTCAAGCAGATGAAGAGGGATTTGTTGGAAATACGGCGCCAGTGGTCAGGCTGCCATGTTCTATGGTCATAATTTATACCGAGTCAGATATGGAGAGGAGCGGAATGGCCGGCGGTGATAGCTAGGGCGCGCAGGAAGATTAACAGGGAGATGAGATGTTTTGCAAGAAGGAAGGTTTGGGTAGGATGGAATTACGCTACGAGGCAGTGTACTTTTTTCGGGAAGATGGAGTACGCCTATCCCGGTATGGGATGGAGTTGTACATTGTGCAATTAAAGGAGGCGCTAGATAAGGCCGTAGGAGTTTGCCAATATCCTAGGAGAATGGAGGCCTAGGGGGGGGTCGAAAGCCGTCAGGACGAATTTCGAGTGGCGTTTTTTCCTAAAAGTGCAGGGGGGAGTTTATGAGGTCTGTGTTTACAGTTGGGTAGATATAAGAAGTTATATAGTTAGGTAGGTAGGAAAGTTGGAAATTGCAATTTGGTTTATAATTGTTGCAGGGGGGATCCAATTTTAGGGGTGGGGGAGCGGGGTATGTTAGGAAGTATATATTTAGTGAGGTTTAGTTTTGTTCGGCACAGGCCAAGGTTATTGTATTTGTAAGGTGCACCTGTTTCCAATAAAGCGGCCTTTTACACACCAACAAGCTGGTCTCTGATTTGTGCTGCCCCCCCACCCCATTATGGGCCGAATAGGGCTTTGAGAGGGGCGGCCGACCAGCGGGAGGCTTGCCCCTCCTGGGGGGTTTTGGCCTATGCAGCCAGCACCTCAGTTGGGCTGGTTGGGCTTGTCCGGCCCCTTTTGGGCTGGGTGGGCTGGTGTTAGGGCTAGCAAGACTTATAAAGGTCGGAAGTACCAAATTAATGTCATAAACTACAAAAGAACAAGGCAAGAAGGAAAGATACTAGGCAAACTGAAGGTAAAACAGAAATCCAAGATGGCCGCCGAGTGCGCCAAGAAAAGATTGCAAATGGACGCACTAGTGTTTAGAGGCAATCGAGGAGAACCAGGTGTTGAGTGCGCGCTGCTGCGCACTTCACCTGGGTTTTGAGGAGAAACGGTTGCAGCAGAATTACGTCGCAAACTTAGTTAGGGAAAAGCGTCGTGAATTTTGGCAGAATTTGAATTTTACGGACAGGTACAATTAGTGCTGTATTCAAGTAAGAACTTTCCAATTTGTTATTTTCCGGAAATAAAGACTTGGAGCATGCGCAGTACTTAAAACTGTATAGCGGCAATAATCAGACATGCGCAAGGAGTAGTGTGCTCGTGTGAGGCAAACTCTAGCTATCTCAAGTGCAGAGCTAGGAGTAAGTCTGAGTCAGAACAAGGCAAGAAATAATAGCGAGTGAGGCATATCAAGTTGTACATTACCTGAGCTGAAGAGTTGAAAGACAACGATAATAATTCTCATACAAATAATACAAAAGGTGAGTGGGGTAACTCTAGCATAACAGGTCAGCAAGAGAAGGAAATGAGAAAGAGGGTTACAGAAGAAACCAGAGAGAGAGAGAAAGAGCGAAATTGTAAATAGTTTCTTACCATACAGAACCCAGTTAAGGGCAGCAACAGTGCAGATAACAGCTGAGAAGGGAGTCTGTAAAACAAGAAAACAAGAATTTGAGATTAAGGCATACTAAAGATTACTAAATCATATATTTAGTTTTCAGCACTGAAGGCAACTATACATTAGAAGAGAAACAAAGGTCACAACTGCATTGGGTAGGTGAATATAAGGTGCACTAGTGAACAGTAATAAGAGTGTGGTGAGATATATGCTAATAGTAAATTCCTTTACAGCTGACTACAAGCCAAGTCCTAGAAGGTAGAAAAACACACGAAGACTGAAGCTGAAGAAAGAGTCAGACGAGGTGTGACGCAGTGGGGCAGTCTCTTCTCTGTCCCATTCCCTTTTCCCCTCTCAGGTCTTGTTAGCATTCAAGCAAAGTTGTTTGTTGCTGGAAGGCTTAGAAGGGGCACTGGGAACTTGCGACATTCTGCTCCTGTGCGTTGGAAGAAGAGCATCAACTCTGACTAACCTTGACAGCTGGTATTGGGCTAGTTTTGGGCTAGGGGCATAGTTAACCGGACATTTTGGGAAACTACCCACCATTTTGGTGGTAGTGACCCAGCAGCCGGTTGTAGGTGACCTGGTGTTCTCTGTTTTTCCTTCCGCCCGCCTCTGTTTTATTTTCGCTGGGGGGGATGCTACTGGATTGTAGGGTTGGTGCGGGATGCGGTCGTTCGAGGTGGCTTGTTGGGACCGGGTGCATCGGGGGGTTATATTGTATGGGGTTTTCGTCGCTGGAGCAGGTGCTGGTGTGTTTCTGTAGGCCTTGTGGTGGCATTTTTTCCTAAAAGTGCAGGGGGTAGTTTATGAGGTCTGGGTTTACAGTTGGGTAGATATAAGAAGTTATATAGTTAGATAGGTAGGAAAGTTGGAAATTGCAATTTGGTTTATAATTGTTGCAGGGGGGATCCAATTTTAGGGGTGGGGGAGCGGGTATATTAGGAAGTATATATTTAGTGAGGTTTAGTTTTGTTTGGCACAGGCCAAGGTTATTGTATTTGTAAGATGCACCTGTTTCCAATAAAGCGGCCTTTTACACACTAACAAGCTGGTTTGTGCTGCCCCCCCCACCCCATTATGGGCCCAATGTGAGCATGATTTATTTTCTTCTATGAAGCTGATAGCACTCTGGCTGGGGCATAGGGGAAGACAAGGGAGAAAGTTATGGCAAAGGCTTCTTAAAACACAAAGAGGTGAAAACCATCAGCTTCTTCTTTTATAACTCTAAGCTCATTCAGGAAAGAACTCAAATAATTCCTCTTCACTAAATCCCTACATCCTTCCACCACAAACTTCGATTACCCTCTTTAGTAAATCAGATCACCAAATCACCTCCGAAAAGTACTATATGATTTGTATATTTATAGTTTTGTACTTTATATTCTACATTCTATAAACTTCGATCACCCTCTTGGATGAAGGAGACCTCTGAATATCCTAAGAAAAGAACTATCTGATTTCTATATTTATCATTTTGTATTTAAAATGTTATATTCTATATTTTGCGCTCAATGATTTACCAACTAAGCTTTGTAGGATGCAGCTGGACTAGCTGGACTTCGGGCAAACGCTCCTGCGTCTCTCCTGACCTTATCTTCCCCCTCTCTCTTCCCCCAACCCTCTCCCCTCTCCGCTCCTACTCTTTCCAGCTTCTGTCCTCTGCCAACACCTGCCCCTGCCCCTTGACCCCACCCTGTTTCTCTGTGAACCTCTTCCCTCGACACTTGAAACCGAACTATTTTGTCTGATGCCGATGGAGCTACCTGGTTTAGCTATAGGGGAGATGGGCCATGGCTCCTTGGTCGTCACCTACCCAGTCGGTCTTCAAACAGACTTCCTTTCATCTCTACGGTTGTCTCTTCCCTTATCCTCACTTTCTTACCTCCCCTATACCCCACTACGTTTCTCTCTCCTTTCTCTCCTCTCCTAATGTATTGCTGATTGTCTGATGTAATTTGTAATTGTAGATCTTTTTCTGTTATATTGTTGAACCACATTGTTGCACTTCCCTTCATCTCTCCTGTTGTCTCCTCCCGCATCCTCCCTCTAGTTATGTCTCTCCTTCTCTCCTCTCTCAATGTATTGAGACTGATCTATTTTTTCTGATGCCCGATGGAGCTACCTGGTTCAGCTATAGGGGAGATGGGCCGTGGATTCCCTCCTTGGTCGTCACCTACCCAGTAGGTCATCAGACAGACTTCTATTCGTCTCTCCTTATTGTCTCTTCCCTTATCCTCACTTTCTCACCTCCCCTAGCCCCCCCCTACTTTTCTCTCTCCTTTCTCTCCTCTCCTAATGTATTGCTGATTGTTTGATGTAATGTGTAATTGTTGATCTTTTTCTGTTATATTGTTGAACCACATTGTTCCACTTCCTTTCGCCTCTCCTGTCCTCTCCTCCCGCCTCCTCCCTCTATTTTATGTCTCGCCTTCTCTCCTCTCTCAATGTATTGAGACTGAACTATTTTGTCTGATCCCCGATGGAGCTACCTGGTTTAGCTATAGGGGAGATGGGCAGTGGATCCCCACCTTGGTCGTCACCTACCCAGTCGGTCTTTAGACAGACTTCTTTTCGTCTCTCCTTATTGTCTCTTCCCTTATCATCACTTTCTCACCTCCCCTACCCCCCCACTACCTTTCTCTCTCCTTTCTCTCCTCTCCCAATGTATTGCTGACTGTTACATTCTTCCACTTCCTTTCGTCTCTCCTGTCCTCTCCTCCCGTATCCTCCCTCTATTTTATGTCTCTCCTTCTCTCCTCTCTCAATGTATTGAGACTGAACTATTTTGTCTGACGCCTAATGGAGCTACCTGGTTTAGCTATAGAGGAGATGGGCCGTGGATTCCCTCCTTGGTCGTCACCTACCCAGTCGATCTTTAGACAGACTTCTTTTCGTCTCTCCTTATTGTCTCTTCCCTTATCCTCCCTTTCTCACCTCCCCTGTCCCCTCCTCTACTTCTCTCTCTCCTTTCTCTCCCCTCCTAATTGTATTGCTTATTTTTTGATGTATTGTGTAATTTGTTGAACTGGTTCTGTTACATTGTTGATTCTCATGTAAAGCGCTCTGATACCTTCGGGTCTAGCCAGCGCTATATAAAACTCTTTAAATAAAATAAATAAATAAATTGTCTTTTTCAGTAGACGTTGGCACAATTGCATATCAACACAGCGGTGCATTTCGTGGCATCCCATCATGTGTCCTCATAGCAAGTCAAGCACATGAATAATTTGCTTTATGTAATCTGTGATATATATAACCCTACTTTCTTTATTTAAATATTTTTTAAGCACCAGATTGTGACTGACGCCACTTCTTTGTTTGCATATTCATGATATTAAATCAGGCATTAAGAGATTTTGAAGTCTGCACAACATGCACATGGTCACCATGCATCACCCTAACACTTAAATTATGAATTGGTGTAACAGAACACTCCTTGGCCTTCCATTGCAATGAGAGTACTGTGCTATGCATAGGGTACCTGAAACAAAGTGCCGAAGCAACTCAATACCGATTTAGGTATACCTTATTTGAACAATATCTGTCTCCAAGCTTACAATTAGGAGAAATTCAGGGAACTACTTGTACAACTATACTATTGAATAGGAATATCAATCCCACAAATATTACGTAATTACAGGTTCCCAATCGTCTTGCATATAAATGATTGGTATTGCAACCAACTAGCACATATTTGTGACTTGTAGGTGACAATGCTTCTACGCAAGTTTTGCAGATGTCAATTACATTTCTGTGATCAGCAGATCACTGATTGGATCCCTGCCAGGCCTATTCAGCCTTTTATCCCTCTGACGTCAATAACCTGAGAAGTAATGCATTCAGTAATAGTTGCTCTTGGTATTTGTCATGCTTAGAATTGGGAAAAATGCAATATTACGAGCTATATTAAACAGTTCGTTTTATTAAATGCTAAGTTTTTAACTTGTAGGCTGACTGGGGCACAGAGGAAGTTTGTATGCATTGGTAAGGGACCGGCTCAGTTCAGTCCTTCTTTCCAGTGTAGCGGGTCTTCCATTGTCCAATATAATTCCCCCGGCATATCCAAACATGAAATCTGGTCAGGGTGCAATGATGCAGGATTGGTGAGGTTCCTCTACTTAAACACTTATTGTGGTTGTGATTAATCAGCATAACTTATCATGGGTTTCTGCCTTTAATAAGTCTCTTTGTAGTCAATAGTAGTTCTTGCATCTATTATTTCATTTTTTAATTTGTACTTTGCCGCAAAAAAAGAATCACTTTTCAATACGGTAATCTCATTTAATTTAAACTGATAGTACAGTTCAATCTTACTATGGTCTTTACAAAACAAATATAATGAGAATCATCTGGCCCATTAGTCCAGCCAATCCCACAATGAACCAGGCCACAAACTAAAAACAAGCATTGGAAATGCAATAGGTCTCGCATTAGAAAAGTTGGAGCTATTGGTCTTGTAAATGACAAATATTTTATTTATTTGTTGGTTTTTAAAATAGCTAAATTGATAGCTTTGTCATTTACAATGCCAATAGTTATAACTTTTGCGAATGTGACACCTATAGCATTTGGAATGCAACATTGCTAGCCATAAGTGAAGGACTCTAAAGGAGTGCAAGAGTAAGGGACCGTGAGAGAGGCTTACCGGTGGAATGAAGCTGAGAGGAGTTCAGCGCTGTATGCAAAGTATAAGAAGTGTCTAAGGGGAAAGGAATTACAACTTTACAAAAGGCCCCTACCCAGCAAACAAACAAGGAAAGAGACGGACCGCATTCTACTAGCCAGACCCAGGCCAGACGAGTGACTCACGTGGCAGCGTGCAGAACAGCAGAGAAGTCGCATAAGGACACGTTAGTCAGCGGCCAGCCCCCGGAATGCATGCAGCGTGGCCTACAGGCGCCAAGGACACAATGTCACTAGAGCTTCCAGTGACACACACGCATGCAAAGGAAACGCGTCGCTTTGTTGTTTGAAAGACTTCTTCCTCTTTCACGCAAGAGCCAGTGTGCAGGGGGTGGAGCGGGGAGAGGTGCGACACGGCAGGCAGAGTAGGAGGAGGGGGGAGGAGAGTAGGGGAGGCACGGCCTAGCGGCCGTGCAATCAAGAAGTGAGGGGGCGGAGCTGGGGAGGGGAGCTGGGGATGAGAAATGCGACGTCTACCTCGTAGCAATAAACACTTTCAGCAGGAGACAGCTAATCTGCAGGAATTCTTGCCTTAAATGACGTTCCAAAATTACCCGTCATTACTGTCGGGTTTTGATTGATCGTGTCTTCGAGGGGCCTACCTGCGCTTTCAAGTCAGCCAGACTGTGTCGGACAGAATGTTATTGTTTTTTACGTTGGCAATGCAAAAAAAATCCACAGAAAAGAACGCGAAATTGCGCAAAAATTCATGTAAGCCAACTTTACAAAAGGCCCCTACCCAGCAAACAAACAAGGAAAGAGACAGACCGCATTCTACTAGCCAGACCCAGGCCAGACGAGTGACTCACGTGGCAGCGTGCAGAACAGCAGAGAAGTCGCATAAGGACACGCTAGTCAGCGGCCAGCCCCCGGAATGCATGCAGCGTGGCCTACAGGCGCCAAGGACACAATGTCACTAGAGCTTCCAGTGACACACACGCATGCAAAGGAAACGCGTCGCTTTGTTGTATGAAAGACTTCTTCCTCTTTCACGCAAGAGCCAGTGTGCAGGGGGTGGAGCGGGGAGAGGTGCGACACGGCAGGCAGAGTAGGAGGAGGGGGGAGGAGAGTAGGGGAGGCACGGCCTAGCGGCCGTGCAATCAAAAAGTGAGGGGGCGGAGCTGGGGATGAGAAATGCGACGTGCGGATAAGGGAACTGATGTGCACGCGCTTTTAAGCTCAATGCGCATGCGCATTGAGCTTAAAAGTCACGGGCACTGCAAGGAATCGCCACGATTCCTTGCAAGTTGGATAAAGAGTGGATAAGCCCCCATAGTCTCGCTTGCTCGATGCGCATGCGCATCGACAGGCGAGACCTAATAACCTCTGAAAATCTGCACAGAACAGGAATTTAATTTCTAGTGTACGGTTTTGCCAAATAAATCTAAATCTGAGAAGGTCTAGATATTCTCAAAAACAGAACCTGTAGCTCTGGGAGAATGCAACATTGCTAGCCATAAGTGAAGGACTCTAAAGGAGTGCAAGAGTAAGGGACCGTGAGAGAGGCTTACCGGTGGAATGAAGCTGAGAGGAGTTCAGCGCTGTATGCAAAGTATAAGAAGTGTCTAAGGGGAAAGGAATTACAACTTTACAAAAGGCCCCTACCCAGCAAACAAACAAGGAAAGAGACGGACCGCATTCTACTAGCCAGACCCAGGCCAGACGAGTGACTCACGTGGCAGCGTGCAGAACAGCAGAGAAGTCGCATAAGGACACGTTAGTCAGCGGCCAGCCCCCGGAATGCATGCAGCGTGGCCTACAGGCGCCAAGGACACAATGTCACTAGAGCTTCCAGTGACACACACGCATGCAAAGGAAACGCGTCGCTTTGTTGTTTGAAAGACTTCTTCCTCTTTCACGCAAGAGCCAGTGTGCAGGGGGTGGAGCGGGGAGAGGTGCGACACGGCAGGCAGAGTAGGAGGAGGGGGGAGGAGAGTAGGGGAGGCACGGCCTAGCGGCCGTGCAATCAAAAAGTGAGGGGGCGGAGCTGGGGATGAGAAATGCGACGTGCGGATAAGGGAACTGATGTGCACGCGCTTTTAAGCTCAATGCGCATGCGCATTGAGCTTAAAAGTCACGGGCACTGCAAGGAATCGCCACGATTCCTTGCAAGTTGGATAAAGAGTGGATAAGCCCCCATAGTCTCGCTTGCTCGATGCGCATGCGCATCGACAGGCGAGACCTAATAACCTCTGAAAATCTGCACAGAACAGGAATTTAATTTCTAGTGTACGGTTTTGCCAAATAAATCTAAATCTGAGAAGGTCTAGATATTCTCAAAAACAAAACCTGTAGCTCTGGGAGATGACACTATAGAGCTGTGCACTGTCAAGAGCTATTCTGGGTATTATCAAAAACAGGGTTCCAACTTAGTTCATCTGCATGGTATCATAAGCAAAGCTGAGATCTGTAGGAGGTTTAGTAATCAAGAGTAGAGCTTAGAATGAGTTGGGATATCATAAAGAATGGAGCTCCGAGTGAAAATGTCATTTTTAGGAAACGTCTAAGAGGCTCTACGTTTCAGGTTTGTGATTTGTGGAGCAAGAGTATGCAATGGTATTAAAATAATAGCTGAAAAGATTGTTAAGGAGAGGTAGTTATCTGAAGTAAGTGGGGATGTTACGTTGCAAGAATTTTGGAAAGTGCAGTAAGAGTTTACAGTAGAATCTTATGTGCGTTTGAAGGAGTACACTTCGTTGCCCTAGTGATTGTTAGGAAAGTCTGGGCTTGACGTGTTGATAGGAGGCATTCTGGGTAGAAATATTCCAAAAAAGACATTGAGAGAAGAGTGGAGTGAGACTTATAGTAGTAGGTGGTCATATAGAATGTGGATATTATGAAAATATGGTTAGTTGCATGCACTGCCACAATGACCAGCATTGTTGAGGTTAAACTAATGTGTCAGGAAAACCAGGTCAAGACCTTATTGGCCTATGTATGAGTTGCCAAGTGACAGAAGGATTGCAGTGTTCAAAGCCGATTATCTTGGATGGTATGGCTAAGGTATTAAGGAGACATCCCTGCAACAAGCAGCATTCCGTTTTTGATTGAGGTTTTCAGTCTCAGTTTCCAGCAGAAACAATAGCAGGTAATTCTGTCCATTTCTTAACTGAGGAGATGAAGGATTCTATCAAAGTACATGGGCAGCACATTGGATACGGCAAAGCAAGACATCACCATATCAACAAAAGTCAAATGGCTAAGTAAAATGAATGACTGTATCCAAACACATAGGTATCACACAGGATACGGCAATGCAAGACACCACTATATGAACATCAGTTAAATGACTATGGTGAAACTAAGAGTTGTATTAAAACACATTATATAGCACAGGGTATATGGCAAAGCAAGACACCACCATATCAACAGCAGTCAAATGGATAAGGGGGAACCAAGAGGTGTATCAGAGTACAAGAGAAGCACATGAGATACAGCACAGTCAGGCACCATCACATTATCATCATGTCAATTGTTTAAGTAGAAATTAAATCTTTCATGACAGCACATCAGATATGGCCAGCAAGAAAACACCATACATCTCAACAAATGACTGAGTAGAACAAACGAGCAGGCTGATAAAAGGGCAGTACACAGGGAGGATAAAGTGTGCTTGTAAGAGTTCAATGCATGAGTCAATGTGCTGCTTTCCATTTGCACCGAGAGGATGGGAACGTATACAAAATATGAATCTGTGCTTGCTGGATGTGGATTGTAGAGGAAAGAGGTACACGAGGAAGGACCGTGAATGAATCATGGATTAAAATGAGAAACATTGAGAGTTACAATGTAAGGAAAACGGTGAAAACTTTTTTTCGTAACATTGATTCAGAGAGAGTTGTTATGATATGTTATGTTAAATGAGTTTTGTAGAGCGCTCAGCTACTCAAAAGAGTGTCCCGGCGCTATAGACCCAAAGGAAGCACAATGCAGAAGAAGATGGCAAGTTTACTGAACAAAAAGCCATGTCTTAAGATCTTTCCTGAAGGCTAGAAAATTATCATTCTTCCGCAAAGACAAAGGCAGGGAATTCCACAGTTGAGGTGCCAAACCTTTGAAGGAGCGACCTCCAATACGGGCTCGTCTGATTGCCGGGACAGTGCCCAAGGCCAGAGAGGAGGACCTTAGTGATCGAGAAGGTAAATAGAAGTTCAATCTTTTCCTGATAGTTGTCAAGGATTTATTACAAATGGTTGACACAGTCGGTCTATTTGAACTAGACCCTACTTGTTAGTTATTGGTCATTGTATTCTTTTTCAGAATAGACATAGAAGGAATATCAATAAAGCGTTCCATCAAAAGAAGAATGGCAGACAGCAAAGTCAACAAGTATTTGTTCAGAATGATGGCTGCTGGTAATTCCAGTAGGAGAACTGGATGTCGATAGGGCAGCAAAACAAGAGTGATGGAGGCAGTGGGGTTGAGCACAATATCATTACTGAGTCAAGAGCAGAGCTGCATGTAAGGGGCATTGAAAGAAGCAGGCCACTGGTGTATTGGAAAGCTCAGGTATACTATCAATACCTGGGCTGTGCACAATGACATTCTTTCATTGGGGATCGTTGGGGTTCATGTGGGGTCTGATTCATTTATATTAGTGTTTGTCAAGTTTGTCTCTGGTTCATGTCTGTTGGTGTGTGCCAAGTATATTTTGCTATAAGTGGAGGTGTATGCTGCCATGGTTTAATGTAAAATAGCATCATTGTAATGTGTTTGTGAGAAGAGAGCATAAGGGGATATATAATGTTAGGGTTGTCATCGTGGCATGTGGAGAGTGGGATTTCCTGTAGAGCAGTGGGTCTTTTCGGTTGGTGGAGTTAATTGCTTTGTTATGTGTGTTGAACCTCAATAATGACTCCCCCCTGCCACTTGAGAGGAGTATCTTTATAATATACACTTCTCTATTAATACTGCTATCCAATGGGACTAATCACCAGGAGACCTACTGGCGTATAGGACCATAAAGAAGCAGGCAAAAGTTTCCGCCTTGTAACAAATATACTAGTGAAACAACTACCAATAGAAAACACTTTGTCCAAATCTAATATTTTTGCCAGAAGCAAATCATCATTAACAAAACAGCACCACTTCTGCTTGTGATGTGTTCTGAACAACCACATGATAATTCTACGAACCAGTTAGCAACATTGATGTCTACCACGCTAGTACATTGCACGTAGGCTCACAGACATTCCTTTAACACAAAGGAGTCAGTCATTGCCATGTAGAAGATGGGTGGAGGTTCAGTCTACATTTATTCTTGAGTTTCCGCCTTTCTTGCTTGGTTTATTGCCAAAGCCATCACTTTAGCTAACTAAGAACAAGTACAACTTTGTAGTCTTGATGTACATAGTGTATTTGCTATGAAAAATGCCTTTCCATTGTAATGTGAATTACTTTGTACGTCTTACAAACAGTTAAGACAATATGTTGCTTGTTTAATATTGTACCCGTATTTCAACAAACTATCCTTCCAGTGGTCTTGGTTGTACTTAAGGAAAACAATAAGTTTTCTTAAAATACCCCTCACCCACCAAAAGGTCCCTTGGTGGCATGCTTCATAATCGGGTTCTTACCGCCCTGCTGAGGGATGGGGCATGCTACAACTGACGGATACGTGGGAGCACTGTGTAAGGCTTGGGCTGTAAAGTGATGTGAGAGTGGAAGGGTCAAAAACTTGTGAATTAAAAAATACCTGGCTACGTGGAACCTAAACTTTATTGAATCCAGTAACTGGTATTGTTAAAAAGGGGGACTGGGAGAAACACACTGTGATAGATGTGTGTCTCCAAGTCTACATGTTTCAAGCCTATTCCCTTGGCTTTTCTTCAGGACCAACCTAAATGATCCCTTGTACCACTCCTAAAAAACCTTATTGGTCTTCTTAATTAATATTAAGGTGAAATAAAGATATTTTCATGCAAATACAATACCTAGTAGGTATATTTCTTGAATAAGATCCGGAAAGATAGGATATTATGACATTGTTAACTTGTTAATAAAGTTACATTGAGTTACATCACCAACTTGTGGAACAAAAGGGATATATTTTTCACTCATGCACGACAAATTCTTGTCATCAAACTGTTAGTGTTGTGTTGCCCTTTTAGAAAAACAAACAGAACAATACAAGACATGAAACATAGATCACACACTATATGAGGTAGTCTTCTATATGCTAATGGAGAAGCTAGAGTAGCAGTTCCTTGTATATGTGTATCAGTATATCTGACTGGTAGTGAGTAGATTGTCGATTTACATAAATAGCGAGCCTGTGAAAAAAATACTTTATGTATCTGTTTAAGATACATGTTTTATGCCTAATTTTGGCACCAGGAGCTCTGCACGGGAGGGGAGGGGCGCTTGTAGTCACACAATCATCAAAGCTGCACCCTCGCCCTGCATACTCTGCCTGCCTGCGTCTCCGAAAATGAATAAACCAAGCAGAGTCTGTCCAGTTAAATGTCAGGCAGTCTCTTTCTTGCATCCTCGTGTCAGAGGTGACTAGACCGCTAACTCAACAAAATGGCCAGCAATTAGTGGCACAACTTCCTGTTTTCTGGGTGGGAACACAACCCAATGAAAAACAGCATCACTATGTTTAGAGGTACTGTCGATGAATGGAGGGAATATGGCTTTTAGGAAAGGATATTGGAATCATCATGAGCAGGATCCTCCTCTCTTAAGTGTAACTGCTGAAATAATAATTGTTTATGTTTGTGTAATAATTCACCCACTTTTACTATTTGCACTATTGTATTTCCAGGTACCCTCTTTGGTCTCTTCCTCTCTCTCTCTGCCCCCTTTCCTCATTCTACCCGTTGGAATGTTTCTACAGTTGAGCCAGAGGCTGCCTTGGAAAATTGACAAGTGCAGCCTCACTGGCAGAGTTCGTGGGCTGTGCCTTGACAGCGACGTGTGAGAGGTTCCAGAGTGGATGGAGGCCGTAATAAAGAGTTACTTGAACTTCACCTGCCTGTTCCAGTGGTCTTTATAACACTGGCGACGAGGATGGAATTACATTTCTCTTCTTCCACTTGATTATTCGCCTACCAGCCACATTCACACTGACAGGCACAGCTTTCACCAAGGGGGTTTCATCTTCCTTGCTCTTCCAGTGCTGGATGTGTAGTCTACATGAGTTTCTTCGCCAGTTTGCTGACTGGCACAGCTCTCATCTTGGCTCTTTACTTCTTTTATTTTGCTCAGCTGCCATCCTGTTATTCACTTCACCTGTGACGCGCACACCATTTTGCGTGTCTAAAGTTCTTCAGTGACACACTCAATTTATCTCCTTATCTCTTACTACAGACTGCCTTTTCACCTGTGTGCCACTTCTTCCACAGTGATTCACACATTCTTGCTCCTCCCTTATGCTAACCTTACTCCAGTGATACGCACACTTAATTATATTTTTTGCGTGTCATCTCCTGGGTCGCTCCCCTACATATCTGGTACAACCATTTCAGGTGATACGCACACCTACCCTTTATGTACAAATTATTTTACATTGCATCGTACATCGTCTCTTTCAGCTTCTTTAATTAGAACCTTCCAGTTTACCCCAGCTGTCATATTTTTACCTCCCCGGGGGTTCCCTCTCGGTGTTTGATTTCCCAAAAATGGCGGCTGCTAACATGACCCAGCCCCCACCTTTTCTAATTGAATGTGGGTAACCCAACCTTCCTTGGAAATAATGGGTCAATCAATCAATCAATTAATTTGTAAAGCGCACTACATACCCGCAAGGGTTTCAAGGCACTGAAGGGAGGGGACGAAGGGGGCGCTGTTGCTACTGGTCGAACAGCCAGGTCTTGAGTTGTCTCCTGAAGGTTAGAAGGTCTTCGGTTTTTCGTAGGATGAGGGGGAGGGTGTTCCAGGTCTTGGCGGGCGGTGGGAGAAGGATTTGCCTCCGGCTGTGGTTTTACAGATGCGTGGGATGGTAGCCAAGGAGAGGTCTGCGGAGCAGAGTTTCCTGTTGGGTACGTAGAAGGAGAGCCGGCTGTTGAGATAGGCTGGGCCGGTCTTGTGGAGTGCCTTGTGTGCGTGGATCAGGAGCTTGAAGGAGATTCTTTTGTCGACAGGGAGCCAGTGCAGGTTCCTCTGGTGGGGCGTGATGTGGTCGCGGAGCGGGACATCGAGGATCAGGCGTGCAGAGGTATTCTGGATTCTTTGCAGTCTGTTGAGGAGCTTGGTCGGGGCTCCGGCGTAGAGGGCGTTTCCATAGTCGAGTCTGCTGCTGACTAGGGCCTGGGTGACTGTTTTCCTTTTGTCTGTCGGGATCCATCTGTAGATCTTGCAGAGCATACGGAGGGTGTTGAAGCAGGTGGAGGAGACAGCGTTGACTTGTTTGGTCATAGTGAGTTTCGAGTCGAGGATGACTCCCAGGTTGTGTGCATGTGTGGTGGGTGCGGGGGGTGTCCCCAGTGATGCGGGCCACCAGGAGTCGTCCCATGCTGAGGTGTTGGCCCGAGGAAGAGGATCTCCGTTTTGTCTGTGTTCAGTTTGAAGCGGCTATGCTCCATCCATTCGGCGACAGCCTTAATTCCCTGGTGGAGGTTGGATTTGGCGGTGAGGGGGTCCTTGGTGAGGGAGAGGATCAGTTGCGTGTCGTCGGCATAAAAGATTATGTTGAGGTCGTGCTGTTGGGCAATGCGTGCGAGAGGCGTCATGTAGACGTTGAACAGCGTCTGGCTGAGGGAGGATCCCTGCAGGACGCCACAAATGATCTCGGAGGCTTCGGATCGGAACGGGGGAGGCGGACTCTCTGGGTTCTGCCAGAGAGGAAGGAGGAGGTCCAGTCCAGGGCCTTGTCTCGGATCCCTGCGTCATGGAGTCGTGTGCGTAGTGTGCGGTGGCAGACGGTGTCGAAGGCAGCGGAGAGGTCCAGAAGGATGAGGGCCGCCGCCTCGCCGTTGTCCAACAGGATCCTGATGTCGTCTGTGGCGGCGATGAGGGCGGTCTCGGTGCTGTGGTTGCGGCGGAAACCTGACTGGGAGGGGTCCAAGATAATGTTGTCTTCAAGTTAGCGGGTGAGCTGGATGTTGACTATCTTCTCGATTACCTTACCTGGGAACGGAAGCAGGGAGATGGGCCGGTAGTTTTTTTCAGTTCGCTCGGGTCCGCCTTGGGTTTCTTCAGTAGGGCGTTGATCTTGGCGTGTTTCCAGCTCTCAGGGAAGTTCGCGGTCTCGAAGGAGAGGTTGATGATGTTGCGTAGGTGGGGTGCGATGGAGCTGCTGACTTTGTTGAAGATGTGGTGTGGAAAAGGGTCAGACGGTGAGCCGGAGTGGATTGTGCCCATGGTCTTGATTGTGTCTTCGATGCTCACGTTGGCCCAGATTGTCAGGGGCTCATAGTCAGTGGGGTGCGGTGGTTCCTGCATGTTGGGGCCTGTAGAGGTCGTCCAGGGGTTGAAGCTATTGTGGATGTTGGCGATCCTGCGGTGGAAGAAGGTGGCGAGGGAGTCGCACAGGGCTTGCGACGGCGGGATGTCGTTGGCGTTGGAGCTGGGGTTGGAGAGTTCCTTCACGACGTTGAAGAGCTCCTTGCTGTTGTGTGCATTTTTGTTGAGGCGGTCTTTGAAGGAGGTCCTCTTGGCAGTCCTGATGAGGTGGTGGTGGTTGCGGATGGCGCCTTTGCGGGCTGCGCAGCTGCCAAGCGACTTCTCGCTGTGCCATATGTTCTCCAACTTCCGGCAGGTGCGCTTTGGCGCTAGAAGTTCCGGGGTGAACCAGTTGGCTCTTGCTGGTGTCTTAAAGGGTTTGTTTTTTCAGCGGGGCTAAGATGTTGGTGCAGTCGTCCATCCATCGTCTGAGGGTGCGCTCGCCATCGTCAGGGTTGGAGGGGTTGGTCGGTGGGTTGAGTGCGAGGTTTGTCTGTAGTTCTACTTCGGTGATTTTGCCCCAGCAGCAACGGGGGATCTGTAGGGTGCGGTGATGTGCAACTGGTTTCCGGAAGGTGAAGTGGATGCAGTGGTGGTCAGTCCAGGTGGGTTCGGAGACGTGGCTGAAGGAGACGTGTGGGTTTGAGGAAAACCCGCGTGTGTCCGGCGATGTGGTTCAGCGTCGTGACGAGCTGTTTCAGTCCGAGGTTGGCAAGGTTGTCTATCAGGGTGGAAGAGTTGCTGTCGTTGTTGTTCTCCAGATGGAAGTTCAGGTCTCCGAGGAGGATGTAGTTGGTGGAGGTCAGTGCATGCGTGCTGATGAAGTCGGCAATGGTATCGCAGAATTGTGTTCGGGGTCCGGGTGGTCTGTAGACGAGGGTGCCTCTTAGGGTGGTCTTGGGGTCCTTGTGGATCTGGAAGTGCATATGTTTGGCGGTGCTGAGAGTGTCGTCGGTGTTTGTTGAGACCCTGATGGTCTTCTTGTGGACGATGGCGATTCCTCCTCCGACTCCGTTGGTGCGGTCTCTGTGGGCGATCTTGTATCTGTTGAGGATGGCTATTGCGATATCTGGGGAGGAGGCTTCGTTCATCCAGGTCTCGGTCAGGAAAGGCGACGTCTGGAGATGCGGTGTCGAGTAGGTCCCAAAGCTCAACGGCGTGTTTGCGTGCGGAGCGGGTGTTAATCAGAATGCATCAGAGCTGGTTGTGTTTTGTCGTGGCGGGTACTCTGCGTCTTCGATGCAGGAGAAGCTGCAGTTCTGGCAGGCGAAGGGACTGTGGGTGCGCATCGGGGTGGCCCTGCAGCAGGTGGGGGTTCGTCCTGGGTTGAGAGCGATGAGGGTGCTGGTGTCGTATCGGAGGCGGTCTTCATGGCTGGTTCGGGGCCCAGGGGTTCTGGTGCTTTTTTAAGGGGAGGTGGGAGGGAGGAGTAGCTGGGAGGCGGGAGGCGGGTGACAGGGGTCAGCGAATGGGGGCAGGTGGCTGGGCCGCAGGGGCAGCAGCGGCGGGAACTGCGAGCGAGATGGGCACGGAGGAGCGAGGAACAGAAGGAAAAATGGGCACACAAGGAACAAGCTAAATGGGCACACAATGAGACAGAGGGAAAAGAATGGGCACACAGGAAACAGAAGCAAAACTGGGCACAGCATATACCGGGCACAGGGGCACTCAAGCACTGGTGGAGCTGGAGCGGGGGGGAGCGACCTACCTGGAAAGGTCAAGATCTTTGAGTCATACTTGATTGTCATTGAGGTAGGGAAATTCAGTGTTTAAGAAGCCACATATACTCCTTCACAATCTGGGTACCCATGGGAGGAAAGTCTTTGATACTCTACCAGAACCTGACCTAGAAGAAGATGAAAATGCTTACGAATCATCTTTAATAAAATTGGAAATTCACTTTGGAGACAAAGTCAACATTGTGCTGGAACGCCACAAGTTCTTCTGCAGGGTCCAAGGAAAACTTAAAAGCATCTCCAGCTACGTAGCTGTGCTGAGAGGCCTAAGTGAGCTATGCCAATTTGAAGACCTCAACGACTCCCTTATTAGGGATCAGATGGTGAGGTGCACAAATAACAGTAGAATCCAAGAAAAACTGCTGCAAAAACAACCTAATTTACAAGAAGCAATCGAGTTGGCTAAATCTATTGAACATACCACCCTATGCATGAAAGAGATTAGACCTAATCCTGTGCTACCCGAACACTCCCACTCAGTCCAGAGCCAGGATGTCAGAAATGGCTGAATCAGAGAATGCTGACGCTATCAATGAAAACAATATTGGCAAAATTAAAAATGCTAAAACCCCCAGTTCTACTCGTGACAACAACCCTAACAAACTTAAATGTTACCGGTGCGGTTGTAGCAACCACCTTGCCAACAATTCACCAATTGCCAAGCCATATCAGCTATCTACAAGAAATGCAATGAGAAAGGCCATCTAGCTAGAGTTGCCACAGTAAACAGGTCAGTGTGGCAGTCACTCCTGAGGATAAAATTCAGTCAGTGAAGAAGATTGTCTTCCAAGTTCACGACTCCAGCACTGTCAATCAAATAAACTACCCACAATGCGAAGTAGAGTTGGATGGCAAGAAAATCAACATGTTTGCGGATTCTTGTTCCCCCTTCACCTTTGTGAACATTACTGACTTAAAAAATATGAATCTCTGTAAAGAAAGTGAATTAACTAAACCTGGCATTTCTCCAAATAGCTACACTAGAGAATCTATCCCATTGAAGGGCATGGTTAAAACCCTCATTTCATTCAAAGACCATGTCACCCTTGGTAAAGTCTACATAGTTGAGGAGGGGTCAAATCTCCTGGGTTGGCAACACCAAAAAGAGTTAGGCAAAAAACTGGACCCTAACAACCCATAGCAAGTTTTGACCATTGATTTTTCCACCCAGGGTAAAACCTTTGTCATAGAGTTCCCTGAGGTTTTCACTTCTGATCTAGGACTCCTTAAGAATTTACAACATAAAATAAAATTGAAACCCAATGACAAACCTATTGCACACAAAACGAGGCACATACCTCACCTTATAAGGGAACCCCTAAACAACTGAACTGGCCAGACTACAGTCCCTTGTTGTTATACAACCAGTGGACTGCACCGCATGGGTTGCATCTTTGGTCATCGACAAGAAAGCTCACGGGAATGACATTAAATTATGCATTGACCTCAGAGACCTTAATGATAACATGATCAGTGAAAGACACCCACTTCCACGTATCCACGAGGTTTTAAGTACCATGGGGGAGGTCACCTGCTTCAATGTACTAGACCTTTCAAGTGTCTACCACCAGGTAGAATTGCATCCCGACTACAGAGAATTAACGGCTTTTACCACTCCACTGGGGTCATACATGTTCTCAGAATGCCGTTTGGACTCGCTTCAGCGGCAGCAATGTTTCAAAAAATAATGCAGCACATACTTGACGGGGTTCCCAAAACCATGTGCTTCCAAGACGACGTCTTGATCTACAGAGCAACCCCTGATGAACATGACTTCTCTCTCAGGACAGTCCTCGAGAGATTCAAGGAGGCGGGTCTTACCCTTAAAGCGGAAAAATGTCAAATCAGGATGGAAGCTGTTGATTACCTTGGGCACACCATATCTAGGGATAGATTTAAACCTAAATTAAGCCTCCTTGATGCTGGCTAAAAAGCTAATGCACCCATCTCCAATCAAGAACTATTATCCTTCCTGGGTCTTGCAGAATACATGGCCAAATATGTCAAGAACTTTTCTGATATTTCAAACGATCTTAGGGAGCTCACCAAAATTATACTCCTTTCAAATGGCTAGAGGTGCAATAGGCAGCCTTTAACAAAATTAAAAGAAACATTTTAAATGCCCCTCACTTGTGCACTTTTGACCCTTCCAGGAAAACCATTCTAAGCACCGACACCAGCAATAAAGGCTTAGGAGCAACCCTCTCTCAAGTCATCGGTGGGAGAGAACGCATTGTCGCTTTCTCTTCCCGCACCCTTAACAACTCAGAAAGGAACTATTCCGTCGTAGAGAAGGAAGCGCTGGCCTGCTTTTGGGCGATTAAACATTTTAAATTCTACCTGTGGGGAATGACGTTTACTGTAAAGTTCTAAAGGCACAGCCAACAGTACACCCGGGGTAGCTAGAGGGGTATTAGGCCTTGAGAGTTTCCTTTTTAAACTTGAATATGTTGCGGGCGACCTCAACACCACAGCTGACTTCCTTTCGAGGGCACCATTAGATCTTTCAGAAAACTTTAAAACATCTCAATTTCCCATTTTACTGGTCCGCTCCTCCACAATAAAGTAAGAGGAATGGTTCTCGTGCATGACCCAAGATGATACAATTTTCTGTCTTGAAAAGTATACAATTCAAGGTTGGCCAGCTTCGTGTAAAAGTGTCCGCCAAGACCATGACAAATTCTGGGAAGACATGAAATCAACATGAATAATGGTTGCATATGGAAAAACAACAAAATCATCCCCACAGAAGGTTTGAAAGACAAAATAATAGTCTTGAGGACCACCCAGGGAGAAGCCTTACAAAAAAATAGACTCAGAGAGCACTATTGGTTCCCCAACAGGGATTCTATGATTGAGACTAAAGTCAAGAACTGCACCATATGCGCCAACAGTGACAAAACTAAACACACCCAGGTGGCACCTCTTTCCCCAGTTTCCATTCCAGACAAACCATGGGAAAAACTGGAACTGGACATTATCGGCCCTATCAATAAGAAAGGTGTCACCAAAAGATTTGCGTTTGCTCTGATGGATTTTCACTCAGTGTTTGTAAGGCCTGTTCAGCATCTGGAGGCCAATGAAATAGTACTCTTTTTTCCAATAAATGTGTAATGGGTGTTATGACTTGGAAAAGTGATCAATGAATCTTCTATAGAAATAGTTGAGTCACAAAAAACACTATGCGTCTCGTATATTCGTTGTAGTTGGCCAATCCTTAACTGCCATACTCATGCCAGAAGGAGAAAAACTGACCACCAGGAATTTAAGCTCTGTAACATGGAACTAACATTGTATTAACTTACTATACAGATTTTGTTTTCTCAAGACACTGCTAAATGGTGTACGTGTGTGTTAATTTGGAGAATATATCAGTATGTCATCGATGTAAACTACAGCAAAATTATCTAAGTAGTCCCTGAGCGCATCACTGATAAAATATTGGAAAGCTGCTGGGGCATTACATAACCTGAACAGCATTTCAAGATACTCAAATAAACCAAATTGGGTTCTTGCAGCAGTATTCAATTTATCCCCTCTGCGGACCCTTGCCAAATGATAAGTCCCTCTCCTGTGGGAGCCTTTTACTTGATCTAGTTAAACTGGGATAAGTGGCAGGGGAAATGTATTATTTACAGTGATCTTCTTCAAGGTACAGTAGTCAATACAAGTTCTTGTTTCGCCACTAGTCTTGGGTACAAACACAAATGGGTCGGCTGCAGGAGATCTAGATGGTTGAATGAAACCATTGGCCAGCTATTTGTCAAGGTAGTCTCTGAGATGTTGGGTTTCAGTCTCAGTAAGAGCATGTATTCTACAGTTGGGGACTTCAATTTCTGGCACTGTCTATTTGACATTAAGATTGCCCATGAGGGAGCAATTGTTCTGCTCATTTCTTATTGAAGACATCAGAAAAAATGTATACCAGTTGGGAACTTTAGTATCTTTTTCTGCGAATGTGGCAACCACAAGGGAAGGTATAAGAGATTGTAATGGAGAATCAAAATGAATCCTCTTAGTAGTTCAATGGCTGTAGACACTGGTCACGACAATAAACAGATGGAAACTCTACCATGCAGGAGTGCCAGTATATCAGAGGATTGTGGAGAACCAGCCATGGCATTCTGAAAATTAATCCATATTGTGGTGCATCAATAACATTGAAACTAATGAGTTCCTCATGTATACCATTAGCACCAACATATCTTAACTGTGCTTGTTCTGTGTAGTCATGATAGGACCCAATGTCAAAGGTTTTTCCGTCTGCAGCAAACACAAACTTTGGATCGTTCTTTTTATGTAGTTTAACCTGAAGAACTTGGACCCTAGTGGAATCAATAACGTTCCCGGTGGTGCCAGAGTCAATCATGACAATCACGGGCAGGGAATTTACGAAACATTAACGACATGGATAGTATGAGGTGTTTTGCAGGTCCTTTTAAAAATTCGGAAGTTAATATAGGGATTCTCCATATTGCCCTCAAAAGGTCCCCTTCTGTACCCTTTGAGCATTGTAGTTTTCCTTAGGCTATTCTTGAATTGAGTTTACTGATTTGGTCTTAAATTCCCTTCTAGGTTTATTCGGGCATTATGTCACAAAGAGCCCTTTTTTGCCATGAAAGACCAATTCAAACTCTTTCCTCTTCACATAACGGAGCCCAAATGGTTCCAATATCCGTAAACTCAAGTAAGCATTGGGTATAGGGTCCAGTTGAGGATTTAAACACCCAATGGACTTTACCAATATTCCTACACCGATCACCTTTTTGCTAATTGATTCGATGATCAAGTCTGAGGGAAAGATTAATAAGAGCAATGTAATCCTTGGGTTCGTTTCCACCTGTGCTAACACATCCTTAAGATCATCTTTTAAGCTCTGGTAAAATATTGCTGCCCTTTTTTCTTCTGGCCAGACTGTCTCTGTGATTAAAATGGGTGAGATATGCATTGAGGTCTGAACTCCCTTGTTTTAATTCTAAGAGTTCCCTGTCAGCTCTTCTATCAATTCTGCCTTGAAACTAGACTAGTTATATAAGATCTGGCCATTTTAATTTACTAAAGGAACTTCACACAGAGCTGCGCCCCCACCTAGATAAGAAAGGCGATTCAACATTGAGCATCAGGAAAAGATAATGGCCAACACATACAATGCAACTGGTTTTGAGTCAGGAATATCTATATTTTGTTCGGATCACCCACAAACCTCTCAGGTGTTGCAAAGGGAATTGATGGAGGCATCATCACAGAAAAGTTTTGGGGAGATGAGGGTTCTAGGGAACCAGTGTCTCCACCGGTAGGAAGAAGGATGATAGTGGATTGAACCCTAGCTATTTTATTTGTAAAAATTGTCTCAGTTAGCTATGATAATGTCTCATGATTGTTTTCTCACAAAAGGATAAGCTCTCCTCAGCGTTATAAAAATAGTTATAACTTAAATTCTTTTCACAACCACTTAAATTCATAGTCTCTTTGAAAACTCAGAACAACTGCGCTATTCCTCAGTGCTTTGACACTTCATTTATAGTTCACTTGGTTTGCGCTTGATAACTAATTAATATTTTTAACTTTGTTTGTATTTGCCCTTGAAACTAAATAACTTTCTGAGATTGCCTTAGTTAAAAAATTAAACCTTGCACTTTTTAGAAGCCACTGAACAAGCAAGTCTGAGATTTCTCAAAAGAGTTAATGGTTGTTGCAAAGTCTTTTACACATTTGAAACAGAAAGCAGTTAATAGGATTCGCTGTCGAACATGACAAATCCACATTCTTCAAGCTCTTTGGTAAACAAGAGGAAAATTATTTATTTTCGAACTAGTTAATTTGAAAGAAAAAGTATTTTAACTTTTGAAGTACAATGCAGTTAACAGAGTTCACTATCAAACATGCGGAATGCACTTTCCTCAAGCTTCTTGATAACAAAGTGAGTCTTTGTTTTCTCTAAATAGGTGTTTGCAGAAAGTCTTTTAACTTTTGTAACGGAATGCAGTTAACAACCATTACTGCCAAGGAAGACAAATGCAATCCTGACGTACTCAAACAGAAACTGAAAAGCAGATATTTCTAAGTTAAAACTTTGGTTTTTCCAAAACAAACGCGCTTCCACAGCAGTGCTTACGGCACGTAACAAAGGGTCACAGAAGCTGCATACACTCTGCAGATTTATGAGCGACCACAAGGATTCTAAATGCTGCACACTTACAACTCTTCTTCCAAGATTCCACAACATACAACAACTGCAAGCCAAAGAGAGCCTTGCTCCTCCCTGTCCTGCAAAGGTGAATTTTAATCATAAGTGTGGTAACTGAGTGTGGCTACCTTAGATACAGGAGATGCCCAGCCAAGTCAAGGCAAAGGATCATGGTACTCAAAGTCCAGTAAACTCAAGATTTTCACTTCATTGTTTATTTGCCTTCTCCATGGGAATATACATGAAACGGTCATCTCATTTCCTAATTATGACAATATATATCTAGAGTCGATGAAATGTAGGTCACCAGACCCCTTTGGGTCTGCCTTTTGATTTTGATTTTTGTGTCATGGTGATGAATTCTATGTACCCAATCAGTGGAATTGAGATCAAGCCCCAGGTTTTCTACAGGTTGATTACATTAAATAATTGCCAGTATGCTATCATTTGGGCGTCACTTGCTATGTACTCAGACCCCCCACATTCCAAGAGCACACCTTTTGGTCAGTAAAGGTATTAGATGACAATCTGATAGATAGTCAGTTTCCACATTGGTTAATTAGAACAGTTGGCAGTCAAGACCAAGCCGCCTCTTTATTGCTACAGTGGTCGAATATAGTTCGCTTGCCTGAGAAACCTTGATGCTTTGCAAGGACGGCCTGTTTACAACAGGCATGATCTGAATGCAGCTACCTGTTCCATTTTTCAAGATTAAAAACAACTTTTTGGTGGGTCTATTGGAGTAATTATCCTTTTGTTAATGACATAGCTGCACTGGGTATGTGCCAGTTAGGAATATTGTGATGTTTATGCCCCAGTTTCTAAAGGATACTTTTTCCAACTACACTAAATGTGCTTGGTCTGCTGGGAACCATGTTAACAACGTTGGCTAATTTAGCTGTGTGCCTCGGGGGAGGAGGAACTTTATGCCTTTTATGTCAACACTGGATAGGTGCGCCAGAGGTGTGTGACTCTTTAATAGCTACAATTATGTTTCCATTATTTAGATATTCATGGGGCCCTCTCGAAACATAGTTCGGGTAACAGCGTAGCTTACTATCTTTTACAGCTCTGACATGAGTGTTTTGATCAGTGTTAATGTTCTGATTTGAGTCAGTGTTTGCAGAGCATTGGGCCAATTGTGTGGTCTGCTTGCTTTACTACAGTAACTGAGCTCTCCCAATGATGAGGCGGTTTTGTCTGTTGGATTTTCGAGTAACAGCGTAGCTTACTATCTTTTACAGCTCTGCCATGAGTGTTTTGATCAGTGTTAATGTTCTGATTTGAGTCAGTGTTTGCAGAGCATTGGGCCAATTGCGTGGCTGCTTGCCTTACTACAGTAACTGAGCTCTCCCAATGATGAGGCGGAATGGTCTGTTGGATTTTCGACTATGCGAGTAGATTATTCATTACTGTGAACCTCATGCCTCCAAAACCTTTAGAAGTGTGTTACCCCGATGCTTGGGTGGTTTGACACATCAGATTTTCAGCTGTATGGATGGCTAGTTATTTTGTGGGCTTCATGGCTTCATGAACTGCTCGTTCAACTCTGCCACCTTTCCAGATAGCTGGAAACACGCCGAACTCAGCGCCCTTCTGAAGAAACCCACAGCAGACCCTTCGGAACTTAAAAACTACCGACCCATATCCCTACTCCCATTCCCGGCCAAAGTCATTGAGAAAGCTGTCAATTGCCAACTCGCCGCCTTCCTTGAATCCAACAACTCCCTCGATCCATCTCAATCCGGGTTTCGAGCCAAACACAGCACCGAAACCGCCCTCATCGCAGCGACTAACGACATCCGAACACTACTAGACAACGGAGAAACTGTGGCCTTCATTCTACTCGACCTCTCCGTCGCTTTCGGTACAGTCTGCCACATCACCCTTATACAACGCCTCAGCAACATTGGCATACAAGGAAAAGCCTTGGACTGGATCATCTCATTCCTCGCTGGGAGAACTCAAAGAGTTCGACTTCCCCCATTCAACTCAGAGGCCACTGAAGTCATCTGTGGCGTACCACAAGGATCTTCACTCAGTCCCACCCTCTTCAACGTTTACATGAGCCCTCTCGCCTCCATCACGCGTCAACACAACCTCAACATCATCTCGTACGCCGACGACACCCAGTTAATCCTTTCCCTCACCAAAGACCCCAACATCGCCAAAACCAATCTTCACGAAGGCATGAAAGAAGTAGCCGAATGGATGAAACATAGCCGCCTAAAACTCAACTCAGACAAAACCGAGGTGCTCATCCTAGGATCTTCCCCCTCTGCCTGGGACGACTCTTGGTGGCCCTCCGCTCTGGGCACAGCACCCACTCCCACAGACCATGCACGTAACCTTGGCTTCATCCTAGACTCCTGTCTCTCGATGTCCAGACAAGTCAACGCAGTCTCATCCTCCTGCTTCAACGTACTTCGCATTCTCAAAAAGATCTTCCGCTGGATCCCCCTCGAGACAAGAAAGACTGTCACCCACGCACTGGTCACGAGTCGACTGGATTATGGAAACACCCTCAACGCCGGAATCACAGCAAAATTACAGAAAAAACTCCAACGCATCCAAAACGCATCAGCGAGACTCATATTAGACATCCCTCGCCAAGATCACATCACCGGCCACCTAAAAGACCTCCACTGGCTTCCCGTCAACAAAAGAATTACTTTCTGCCTTCTCACCCACGCACACAAAGCCCTCTACAATCTAGGACCCGATTGCCTCAACACTCGACTGTCCTTCTACAAACCCACCCACCAACTAAGATCGTCCAATCAAGCCCTCGCCGCAGTCCCGCGCATCCGAAAATCCACCATGGGTGGCAGATCATTCTCCTTCCTTGCTGCCAAGACCTGGAACTCACTCCCCACTCACCACCGCCTTACTCAAAACCACATCTCCTTCAGAAAAGAACTTAAAACCTGGCTATTCGACAAATAATGAACCCTTCCCCAAGCGCCTTGAGACCCTCTGGGTGAGTAGTGCGCTATACAAATGCCCGAACTTGAACTTGAACTTGGACGCAACAGGACAATAATTTTTTATCAATGATGATTCTGCTATCTCCTTTTCATTTAATCTTTCCTTTTAACTCGAAATACGAGTTGTCACTTCGTTTTCTGTCTCATGTTCTGTGTTCTCTCTTTTCCTGCAATGATACCAGAGGGTACATTTCAACTTGTCAGAGCTCTAGTGTTCGCATCACTTGTCCTTCCAAATGGTGGGAGGACACCATGATTTTTGCTTATACTGGCAGCTGCAGATGAGGGAATTTCAGTGTGCTCTCCCTTCTTTTTTTCATAGATTGGGTACATTTTCTTTCTCGAGGCACACGTCAGGGATGTCCATTATCGCCCCTTTTATTTATTCTTGCCATGGACCCTTTAATTAGATATTTCCAGGAGAGGCACCTGCAAAGGGGTTTACAATTTAACACCGGACACCTCCTGGTTTCCCTGTATGCTGATGACACTATTTTATATATCAGTGTGCCACAGCTCAACCTAGAGCTGCTCATCCGTGAAATTCTTTGTTTTGGTCAACATTCAGGTCTAGGTATTAATTGGCACAAATCTGTTATCTTTCCCTTAACTCCCAGCACGCTTCCCTGGCCCTGCGACTTCCCTCTTGAATGGTGCTCAGACTCGGTGAAGTATCTGGGCATTCTCATCCACATTGACACGGAACAGATTATCCGTTTTAATTATGGGCAAACTGTGGGGGCCCGTGAACTGCAGGTAGAGAAATGGCTGTGCCTCCCATTGTCTCTTGCGAGAAGAGTTGCCATTATTAAAATGATTGTCCTTCCCAAATTGTTGTACTTGTTTAATAATATCCCCATCCCTCTCCCAAACAGTTTCTTTCTAAAAATTCGGTCGCATCTCATTAAGTTGGTCTGGGGTGGCACGCAGGCACGCGTTCGCTGGCAGGTTCTCACTTTACCATATGACAGGGGCGGATTTGGGGTTCCAGACTTCCACTTATATTATCCCGTAGCTCAATGTAGCTACGCTTTTGCGTGGCACCATCCCGATGCCAGGATCCCGTTTCTGCGCCCAGAGGCGGATTGTGTTTTCCCTGACCGACTAGACACTGCTCTGTCCAGAGGAGTGCCTTGGGACCCTACTGATATACAAACTGTATCGACTACTAGCTGGGCCTGGGATAAACCTACACAATATATAGGCGCACAGATGCTATTCTATTCCGCTCTCCCTCTCTCGAACGCCCGCTGGCTTCCTATTACAGGCGAAAAACTTGTGCAAAGCACAATGGCTAAATTCTCTAGTGCTACATTGGGCGACTTATACCCCGGCGGTCACATTTTCTTGGCAACGGAAGAAGCGCGCTTCCATGATGCTACATTCATGGATGGCTGCATTAGAGACTGGGAAACTAATGACCAATGGGCCAAATGCTGTAAAGTAATGAAAGATATCTCATTAAATAGCCGGAATAAATTGCTACATTTTACATTTTTGTGCAGAATATACATCACTCCTGTTAAAATTCATAGGCTGGATCCTAGTAGACCACACACTTGCCGGAAATGTTGTGCCCCACATGCTGACTTTGCCCATCTCACATGGACCTGCCCCATTATTCATTCCTTCTGGGAGACGGTTCACAAAATGCTAGATGACATGATTAAACTCTCCCTCATCCCCACACCCAAAGTGGCGCTCTTGGGAGATACAATACATTTTCCAAAGACTACCTGCAAGTTTGCATCCCTCGGCCTGCTCTTGGCCAAGCGAGAAATTGCAAACCACTGGGGTCGGGCAACTGTTCCTACTTTGCAGGGCTGGTTAAACAGTCTTGCCTATTGCAACACAAATAGCAAAGTTTACTCCAGCACCATGCCTAGCTCCTCTAGTCCCAAACACATCTGGGGCCCCTATAAGTCATATATGATTTCCCTCCAAAACTCTTCTGACTCCCAGGTGGGCTCAGGTATAGTCCCTTCAGGAATAGGGTAGACATTTTAGGCCACACATTAACAATGCCATATTCCCAATGTTATACCCTGTGGTGATGTGATCAGCCTCCCTTGTACACTGTGCATGCTGTGGATAAGATGGGGTGGATGAAGTCCTCTACTGTTAAGAGACAGCTCAGGGGGCATGGAGTGTCAAGGACACCTTGGACATTGTACAAATCATCACAATATTATTTATTTGGCCCTATCTTTTCTACTTTTAATGTCGAGCTGGGACAGATTGTTTATTGTACTTCAAAGATATGTTCCTATTTTGAAAATTGCAATATCTAGATGTGAGCATGTACAACTGTATCACATACATTGTCTTGATTGGGTACATTTTTATTGGTTCTTAGATTTACAGTGGTTGGTTGCCTGATGATGATTTTTCTTACCTTTCTCAGTCTGTTACGCTTTGAAGGGTACTTCCTCGACGGTTGGCGGGGCGCACAATGGCAGACTTGAGTTGCTCTCCACTGGGCAGGCTGTATTGTAAATCTGACTGGGGCCTCTCCACATCATGCATTTATTTTTGTATCCTTACCAAGGGATTTAAAATATTTGTATAAAGGTCTTTCAAACACCCTTGGGCTGGTTTCATGTGAGTTTCAGCTACGCACACTGTTGACGCAGTTGGAAGGACATTGTATGGGGCCTGTTTTCAAAGGGTCCTTTTGAGTGTTTGAGCTGATTAGGTCCTTGCAAAACCCATGTCAGCTTCGTGTGACCTTCAGGTATACACGTTGACTGTAGACCAGACGTAGTTGGTGAGTCATTGCATGGGCCCATTTTCGAGGGCTCCTCGGTTTTTGTCAGCATATTGCCAGAATAGATCTGTGGTGCTCCTTCATTAGAGCTTCCAATCAGGGGAGATGCCATTACTTGTTTTTTTAGGTCTGTGATGATGGGTGATAGGACATGCGGCAGTGTAGAGTTTGTCTATTATTGGAGAACAGGCACAAGGGCCAGGCCTGACACTGTCTGTAATGGCACTGATTGTGAGGGTTTCTTGAACCCGCAGAATCAAGTTGTTAAATGCTTTAAGCCTGGCATCAATTCCAAAAACATACACAGCTAAGGTATTTAATAGATCAACTTGGACCTCTAACTTTTCACAGTGAAATTTAAGAGATTGAACAATGCTGTGTAATGTACACAACAACATCCGCCAACATTCAACTGTTTTAGAATTTGAAGACTACTATATCTTGTTCTCCGTACTTATGCTACATAATTTCCTCTTTGTTAGTTCCATAAGGGGAAATGGATCTGTGTCTGGTTCTGCATGGCCGTACTCTGCCTGGACCTGGTTCAGCAGTTGCGGGGCTGGTTCGAGGCCTGTGCTCTGGGTTGCATCCAGGTATCTCCGATTCCATGCTTACACTTGAAGTTTGTAGTTGGCGTACAGCTGTGCCACTTGTCTGGTGATTTCTTGGGGTTCGAACTGACATTCGCTGCTCATGGTAAGTTGATTCACTTAAATACCTATCTATTGAACCGCTCCTCTTGGAGGCTGTATGATCTCTCAGCCCTGCTTGCGCCACCTGATCGACCTTGGATTTTTGTCTGATTCCATTCATGCCTTTACTGAGGGTAAGCACCTGCTAATTTTCGTTAGGCTTCTCTTTCCTGTTTTAAGGCAAGTGGGCTATTTGCTCAACACTATGTTTGGACTAGTACTCTCTACTGATATCCCTTATGGCAGTACCTGAGGTGTACTATAGATCATCGCTATCCAACTAGAGCCCCCTGAGGAACTCATCACAATAAATAAAAGGGATATCCGTTGGCCATAATCATTTGGCTGATTTATTGATATGATCATCCAGCCATAATATTATCCTGATGTAAATAACAGAGGTCTTCTGGCCTCCATGTTTGCTCACATTGATACGGACGGACGTTTATCTGTGTGACTTTCTGCCCAGATACACTATTAGCGATGCCTTACAACAGTCAATAACTTATTTTTAATAAAATTATCGCAATCGCTAATCACCATAGTATCATTGAACAGTTGGGGTCAGTCTTCTAAATCACCGTCCTGCCATATCATTTTATTCATTGTCTGCTGTGCAAGCTGCTATATCGCGCTACCTGCTGAGCAAGTTGCTATATACTGAATTTCAGTGCAATAGACAGTCTCCTGATAAAGGCAGTAATGCCGAAACGCATGTAGCTTCCATCTACCGCATTGCGTCCATCAACTCCATATCTATTGAAAAGTTACTGTCAATCTTGGAAATGTGTTCTCAACAGGATGAATCATTTTATTTAAAAATCTATTTTTGTACACTGATGTGTTAAAGTTACTTTATAAGAATTGATTTGAACTAAACTATAAAAAAGGAGAAAATATGAAATTTATATAATAAACAAAAATATATATTTTTATGATAATATCTGTGTATTATTTGATCACAGGATAGATCACAATGAGTGGTTACGAGTAGTGCATTATACCTAGATCACATTGTCATTTGTTAATTTAACTTGCTATAGTCCTTTACCTATTGTGTTCTTTTCCCCTGCGTATAGCTAGTTCATTAGATATGTAGGGGTCCCCTTCATTCCAAAGAATCACACCAACCCTGTGCATTGCCATTTTGCATAACTCTATTTGAATATCCCTTATTACTCCACAGGAGCCATTGTTCCCTCACTAAGGTCCTATAGAATGGCAGCCACAAGATGGCATAAATTCTCAGTACTCCACATAATGCCCGCCCAGAAGAGACACCTGCAACCTCAGAAAACCACTCTAACATGCACCATAACCTCCTGAGGCTAGAACACACCTTTTGACAGCTGGCAGAAATACACTGAGGTCGAGGATTGAAACAACAGTCTTTCACTTGTCCAATGCTCATGTGTTTAGCTGAGGTAATTTCGTTTCGACTTCATTTTGTATTCCGTCACCATTTTGTGTTGCCCTCACTCAGGCAGCTTGGCAAACCAAGTGTTTTTGCCCTTTGTACTGCTACGTGTCAAATAACCCCCCCCCCCCCTTCCTTGTTGTGAAGCCAATTCCAGGAACTAGCCAAATTAACTAATCATTGTCTAGACTGACTAATCCTTGTCCCAACTATCTGTTGGCTTCAGTATTCTTTCCCTGCCTTATCTTATTTGTTGGCCTTTGGTATTCTTTCCCTGCCTTATCTTATCTGTTGGCCTCGGTATTCTTACTCTGCATTATCCTATTTCTCAAGTTGTCCTTTGAAGCACACAAACACGTCCTACCATTACTGATTGACCTATAGGTGCTGTCATTGATTGACTTATGGGGTTGGGCAAGAACATGACTCAAGGGGGACGTTCTGGTTACATAGTGCCTTGTTTTGAATGTTTTCCTATTGGCTAATATTTGGTGCATGGGGAGTGTTTTTCTGTAGGTGTATATGGTTATAAAAGACTGTGAGCCGCGGAGTGAAGGGGCAGTCTCCTGAGAACCTACTATTGGTGTACTTCTGGGACAACTTTGCATAACAGCAGCTAATAAATTCGTTTTTCTCCGTGTCTCTGTACAACAAGGCAGGTGAACTCGGAGATTTCAGGCGTGCCCTGCGCTGCCAGGCCCTTCTAGGCCGGGTTCTTCCACTGGCGCCCAACGTGGGGCGGCTATAGAGGTAGCGGTCGAGCCCGAGTGTCGTGAGGAGCTCCACAGAGAAATTCTGGAGGAAGCGCACCACATGATTGACCCCTGCATGTCGAAAGTGGACCGAAGGTCTTTGCAGCGCGGCTTCTCCTTTCCAACGGCTGCTGGTGACTGCTGGCCTGACTGCCGCCCTACCTTGGTCCCTTTGGTGATGACTGGTATTGCGAGACGTTAGACGGACCTCTGTTGGCGTGAGAGAACATTTGGTTAAGTAGTAGTGGGTAGCTCCCACTTCTTTGTTTTTGATTTTTGATTCGGCTCTTGCAAAAGCCGAAGCCGAGGGGTGAGTACATTTGTGCTGTGTTGATTGATTAACCCCTTGATGTTTGTAAAGAGGCCAGTGAAATAACGATGCTTAGTTTCAGTAAGTTCAGAAGATGGTGTTGTTGTTGTTGTGATAGGGATTCCCGACTGGAGGACTCTTGTCCCATTCCTCCGGCTGGAACTCCCACCTATGAGCTCTATTCTAAACATGGTGTAGGCCCCATCACCTTTAATGAAGTGTGGGTCCGCTATACGAAAAAAGATGGTGTTTTCCAGTGGCCACAGAATGATAGTTTTGAGCCTGATATATTAGATAATTTGTAAGCTACATTGTTTAAGAGAAAAGCCCGGCCGGCTATGTTTGACTCTTTTCGTCTTTGGCGCAAGGAAGCCAAAAAGAAAGAAATTAAACAAGCAAAAAGAGATAGGAAGGAAAAGGGCATGACTGTTATACAGGCTGCCCAGCAGTTTAAAGACAATGAGACTGATTATGCGATTGAGGTTTCAGATAGACAACATCGTATGGCAGTAGATAAGTGTTATCCGTTGTTGCCGACTTCCCCTCCAGACAAGGATGTTGACCCCGAAAAGGATCCTTTAATGTCCCACCTGTTGAGATTGCCCCCGCCTTATGCACAGGGTGCCAATGCACCCCTACTATTGCTACCCGCTCAGCCACCTGTTGTTCCCCAACCGGTCCCTGCAACTCTGCCACTGCCCCTTCCGGTAATGCAAATACCGCCACCTCCTTTGCCTCAGACTCCTTTGCCTCAGACTCCCTTTATACCTGTCACCCCCTCTTCTACCCCCTCTCCTGCCCCGCCTAATACCTTGTCCCCTGTCCTTATGTCAAATTCCCCCTCAGCTCGTAAGCGGAAGGTTGACACAGTTTCTGGCCTTTTGTCCCCTTTCTTTGGGTCGTTAAACATGACTCCTGTTCTTCCTCGTAGGCAGACCTGTAGTCAGCTCCCAGGTCCCGAAGAGCGAGATGCGTTAGATCTCCTTGCCCGCAAGTGGATCATGAATGGTCCCCAGTATGGTATACAAGATATCATGGACACTTTCCAGCAGTGGGATGCGCCAACGTAAAGACATGTTTTTGATACCATGTGTGTCATTCTTGGACAAGAGAGGGAGGACATGGGATTAGGATTAGCTCCCCAGGGTCTGCTAGATGTTCAGGCTGACTTTAACAAAGGGATAATTGTGGGTGCTGAGGTTGAGGATGCTGTAAGGACACTTGTCACCTTTAGAACAATGTTCACCTACCGGTCTCTGCCTGAACCCGATCCTTCTGTTAAAAGGAAACTGAAACACTATCCTATGAGAGAGGTTCCCCCAGTGTGGAGAGAAGCGGTTGCACCCCAGGGCGCTAATCTTGGTATACCTGCTCACTTTCAACGTGTATGGGTACATGTTCCTTGGAAAAGGTCTGAGGTTCTGGCCCTTAAACAATCCTTACCAGACCCCCGTAAAAATCCTGCTGGTTATTATAAAGAGCTGTCCCAGACTGTTGATGCATGCATTATGAATTTAGCCGATATAGACATGCTGATGGGAAATGTGGTCCCACAACCATTATGGGCTAGGATTCGGAAAGAGGACCATGTCCAAGAATTGGGAGGTGATTGGGCTGCTATACTTGCCGCAGATGGACTCCAAGTGGGTGGTGCTAAACCTGATGCTTTAATTGCAGACCTTCCCGCTAGGATCATTGCCTTGATGAAAACTATGATGCCCGCTTTGCGAGTTAATTGGGATAAGCAAGCTGCCTGTAAGCAAAAGAAAGATGAAAGCGTTTCCGACTTTTTTACTCGATTTGAGGAGACGTTTCTTGATCACAATGGTCAGGATATGAGCACGGAAGGTGGCCAAAGATTATTTGTAGATACATTTGTGTTAATTTGCTCCCCTAACTTTCTAATAAACTGAAGGATTCCGAAAGTTCATGGTCTGTTTCTTCTTCTGCTCAGATATTGGCTACTGCTCAGTATTATGAAAATAGGGATAAAGAGGAAAAGGACAACCTTGATAAGAAGACTAAGGAATTAAAAACGAAAGTTCTTTTGCAACAGGCTTATCCCCCTCGCCCTGCTCAGCTCCAGTTTCAGCCACCTCCCCAATTCCAGAAGCTGTTGCACAAACCTGAGCCCTTTGTTCCCCGGCCCCCACTGGGTCCAAATCAATGCGCTTATTGTAAGGAGGAAGGTCACTTCAAGAATAGTTGCCCGGTTTTATTGCAGAGTGCTGGTGGTATGCCTGGGCTGCGAGGCCGAGGTGGCTACCAGCCAACACCCAGGGGTAGGGGGCGAGGTACATCATCTCAAAACCAGCGTTCCTTTCCCCCTCAAAACTCCATGAATTATTTTGATCAGCAGAACGCTCAGTCTGCTCATTATTACAATGATGAATATTATACCGAGGATGAGAGTCAAGGTTTTCATACTAGCTAGGACAGCCATAGACAAAGTGAGGGAGTCATATCAGTTCCAGTGGACCACAATGGGCCTTATGTTGAAGTCGTTGCACTAGGTGTTTCAGAGCCTTTTCTATTGGACACTGGTGCAACGAAGAGTTCTATCATCCACTCTAAACTCCCTAGAGCACCTTTGTCTGGCTTAACAAATGTTTCTGTAGGATTTTCTGGCGCCCCAGTTCATAACCCAGTTTCTTGTCCTCTTCCCATCTCAATAGGTCCTTATGATTTGGAGGCTCCGCTTATTTTAACAACTGGTTGTGGTGAAAATGTGTTAGGTTTGGACTTATTAAAAAGACTGTACGCAACGTTGCATTACTCCCCTTCTGGTGTACACCTCACTTTAGGTAAGAAATTGATTTCCCCGGAGTATTTGTCTAAAGACCAACTTCCCCCTGAATTGCGCTCTCTTCCTGCCACCCTCTGGGCTACAGGTCCCAATGATGTTGGTCTTCTGCGGATTCCGCCCTACATCGTCACCCTCAAATCCAATGTTAAGTTACCCCGCATTCCCCAGTACAAGATTTCCAGTGATGGTGAAAGAGCTCTCTTGGCTATTATTTATGATTTGATTCAGAAAGGTGTGGTTGAAGAGACTAGGGGAAATGTATGCAATAGTCCTGTTTTACCTGTTCTTAAACGTACTGACTCTTCCCAGCCACCCGTTTAACGTTTTGTGATCGACCTCCGGGAAGTCAACAAGATTGTTGTACCCCAATTCCCTGTCGTCCCAGATATCACTGCCCTATTGACAATGATACCTGCTTCAGCTGCTTGGTTTTCTGTCATCGATCTTAAGAATGCTTTCTTCAGCATTCCCATTGCTGAGGAAAGTAGGGATATTTTCGGCTTCTTTTTAGGAGGCCAAAGCTTCCGGTTCAAGCGTGCACCTCAAGGCTATTGTGAGAGTCCCTCCATTTATAGTCAAGCTTTGAAAACTTAGCTTGATGCTTTCTCTTTGCCCCCAGGTGCCACCCTTATTCAATACGTAGAGGACCTGTTGGTTGCAGCTGATTCTGAGGACATTTGTAAATAGGTTACTATTTCACCGTTACGTCACTTGTCTGACCTTCATCACAAGGTTTCACCCTCTAAATTGCAATATTGTCGCCAAGAGGTTACCTATCTAGGTCATCTCTTGTCAAAGGAGGGACGGCGATTGACCCCAGAACGTATCCAAGCAATTGCTCAATTGTCTGTACCATGTGCACAAAGGGAGGTGCGTGCCTTTTTGGGCATTACCTCTTATTGTAGGCAGTGGATTTCAAATTTTTCTTTGCAAGTGAAACCTCTGTTGGCACTCACTCTCAAAGATACACCCCAACCTCTTCCTTGGACTGCGGAATGTCAGAAAAGTTTTACTGATTTACGTACTTCCTTGTGCTCTGCTCCTATGTTAGGTACTCCTGATTACAGTAAGCCTTTCACACTCTACGTTCATGAGAGAGAAGGTTGCGCATTGTCAGTTTTAACACAACAATTTGGGGACAAGCAACGCCCATGTGCCTATTTTTCGGCCACACTAGACCCAGTGGCCAAGGCGTTGCCCAGTTGTCTGAAAGCCACAGCAGCAGCAGCAGTTTCCATTCGCCAGTCTGCTGGATTGGTACTGGACAATACTCTTATTGTCATGGTGCCGCATGCAATAGATACCCTCCTAAATAGAACAAAGACTCAGCACCTTACGAGCGCCCGCTTGTCAGGGTACGAGCTGACGCTCTTGGCCAGCCATGTACACATTAAACTATGCAATACCCTAAACCCAGCCGCACTGTTACCGATCCCAGTAGAAAAAGGTACTCAGGAGCAGCATGATTGTTTCCTCCGCACAGAGGAGGAGACAAAAGGTAGGGTGGATCTAAAGGACACTCCACTCCTGGACCCGGATGGGATCCTATGGGTGGATGGTTCTTGTTTCAAGCTCCCCAATGGTGAGACGACTTCGGCCTATGCAGTCACTACTTTGTACACAATTGTGGAAACAGCACGCATTAGGCACAATTCAGCACAGGCAGCTGAATTGATAGCCCTGACTAGAGCTTGTGTATTGGCTGAAGGGAAAAGAGTGAATATGCCAGTATGCGTTTGGAGTGGCACACAGTTTTGGCCGTCTGTGGAGGGAAAGAGGGTTTTTCACCTCCCACGGCACTAAGATACAGCACGGCCAGTTGGTAAATGACCTTCTAGAATCACTTACCTTGCCCACTCAGATAGCAATTGTTAAATGTAGTGCGCTTAGAGGATCACTGATGATGTGGGTCGAGGAAAGGCTTTTGCGGATCAGATAGCGAAAGAGACAGCCAGAGATGTTACAAGCTGCATGTATGTTGCGGGTCCTGCTAGATGGGTCAGACAAGGAGGGATGTGTGAGGACACAATAGAAAGTGTAAAAATGATCCATGTAGAGGCTACAGAGAAAGAACTGTGTAAGTGGAGAGAGGGTACAGGGATGTTGGACGCGACAGGGTGTTGGACAGAATTGTCGGAACATCAGCGCTGGCTGTTACCAGATGCCTATATGCTTCCAGTAGTTACTATAGCACATGGTCCAGCCCAAATTAGCACGAAGGGGATATGCAAACTTCTGGCCCCTGTATGGCAGAATGTGGGGATCCCTAAATGCGCAGATAATCTGGTTAAGCACTGTATTGTTTGCTTGATGCACAATCCTGGGAAGGGAACACCAACCCCAACAGGTCATTTTGCTCCTCCAAAGTATCCTTTTGAGGTGTTGCAAATAGACTACATTCACATGGAGCGATGTAATAATCTGAAGTATGTCATTGTGGTGGTGTGTGCCTTTTCTAGATGGATAGAGGCCTACCCCCTAAAGGATAATACTGCTCTGTCTACGGCTAAAGTCCTTTTGAAGGAGTTTTTGCCGAGGTTTGGTTTACCTCGAATTGTTTGGAGTGACAACGGAAGGGAATTTGTAGGTCAGATAATGCAGAAAGTGTGTGCAGGTCTTGGTATCAGACAGAAATTCCATGCGGCAAACCACCCTCAATCAGCAGGTTTGGTGGAATGCTATAATGGTAATCTTAATCTCAAGCTCGCGAAGATACAGGCCAGCACGAGTCTTGCCTGGCCCGATGCTTTACCCATGGCCCTTTTGTCTATTCCAACAACTGTCCATTCCCGTATGGGACTCAGTCCCTACGAGGTTGTGTTTGGACGCCCAGCAAATGTCTGGGGAGTCCCAAGGCTAAAGAAGTATTCCGAGATAGAGCATCCATTGTTGATTGATTATTTGCATGACCTCACCACTAAATTGCGTGTCCTTCATCAACAGGTACAAGACGCCTTGCCTCAGGCTTCCACTGATCCTGGCCATACCATACAACCAGGTGATTGGTTTTGCATTAAGAATTTCCAGAGATCAAAGAATTTGGAACCTCGCTGGAGAGAGCCTCGTCAAGTATTGTTGACAACACGCACAGCTGTGAAGGTGGTCGGAAAGAAAAATTGGATCCACGGTGTGCATTGTAAGAAGGTACCTTTGCCTTTGCCTTACGACCAGTGGGTCCGTGAAGGTATTGGCGATTTTGAAGGTGAAAGGGTCCCCCGATTCGTACCTTTTAGCAATGCACACCTAGATTGGATTCGATCTGAGAAAGAGGATGAAGACGTTTTACAGGAAGCTGTACCACCACATCTCAGGTTGAACACGACCAATCCAGAGACACTTTTTCAGGACCAGACTGTGCCAAATAAGACGAGATATAATTTGAGGCCTAGAGTGGCTAGAGACAATTGAGACTTTTTCTTTTGATTGCACTTTTCAGTGACACTAACCATCCAATTAGGTTGCAGGGTCGTGGTAAGAGTCTTAGTTTGTGACCTGAGTAGTGGCAATAGGCCTGCGGGACTTGCAGTGTCATAGGACGGCTGATAATCATAGCTGAGTGAAGAAGGAAGACTGCCACGAGCAACATTTAGAGGATGGATTCTGCTATACTAAAGAGAAATGATAAGAAGGATAAAATGAAGAAGAAATATTGCAAATTTCGTTTGCCATGACAGGGCCTATACATGGTTACCAACTAATTTCTCAGGGTCATGTTACGTGGCTTTTCTCCTTCTTCCGACATATACCGCCCCTTCAGGACATCACAGAAATAGGTACAGTAGAGGCGTCATTGTGTCAGAAGATACAGCAGGACAGGAGGGAGGCGACTTTTTCAAAGGATCCTCCCATTTTGGGGCCCTATGGCCAATAGCAGAAAGATAAGGCACCTCATTCGAGTTGTTGAGGCAACGATAGATGAAACTGTAGGGGCACTGAGCAACCTCACAGCCGAGCTTCAGGTGGACCGCCTTATGACATTACAAAACAGGATGGTTTTAGATATCATTCTTGCGGACTGTGGTGGAGTATGTAAATTGATTGGATCCAGCTGTTGCATTTACATACCTGACAACGCCCCTACAGTATACCAGGCCATCTCTAAATTGCACCTGATCGCTGAGTCCATCCAGCAGGACGAATGAAACTGGTCTTTGACAGGATGGTTCTGGGGATTACTGTCCACATGGGGATGGAAGGTACTGACTTTCATTGGAGTATCTTTTCATGTTGCCTCTGTCTACAATGTGGTCCCAAGGCCTGTCTCACAGAAAGCAGAAAATATGAAAATTATGTTGCAGCAACAGCTTGACGACCTCATGGCTATTGACATTGACTCAGATTAATGTGAGTCTGTGTTTTGCCTGCGTAATGGCAAAAGGAGGGTCTGAGGTAATTCAGTTTCGACTCCATTTTGTATTCCGTCGCCATTTTGTGTTGCCCTCACTCAGGCAGCGTGGCAAACCAAGTGTTTTTGCCCTTTGTACTGCTATGTGTCAAATAACCCCCCTTCCTTGTTGTGAAGCCAATTCCAGGAACTAGCCAAATGAACTAATCCTTGTCTAGACTGACTAATCCTTGTCCCAACTATCTGTTGGCCTTCAGTATTCTTTCCCTGCCTTACCTTATCTGTTGGCCTTCGGTATACTTTCCTTGCCTTAACTTATCTGTTGGCCTTCGGTATTCTTTCCCTGCATTATCCTATTTCTCAAGTTGTCCTTTGAAGCACACAAACACGTCCTACCATTACTGATTAACCTATAGGTGATGTCATTGATTGACTTATGGGGTTGGGCAAGAACACGACTCAAGGGGGACGTTCTGGTTACATGGTGCCTTGTTTTGAATGTTTTCCTATTGGCTCATATACCTTGTGCATGGGGAGTGATTTTCTGTGGGTGTATATGGTTATAAAAGACTGTGAGCCACATAGTGAAGGGGCAGTCTCCTGAGAACCTACTATTGGTGTACTTCTGGGACAACTGTGCATAGCTGCAGCTAATAAATTCGGTTTTCTACGCTAACAGAGTATTCCGTGTCTCTGTACAACAAGGCAGGTGAACTCGGAGATTTCAGGCCTGCCCTGCACCGCCGGGCCCTTCTAGGCCCGGTTCTTCATAGCCCACAAAACTATGGCTATGTGGCATTCTGCTGTGCCTAGGGTCCCTTGTGAAGCTATGGAATGCGATTTTCTCTGTCGTTCTGTGGCTCTGTGGTCGTAGTGTTTGAGGCATAAGACCTGGGCTGAACATTTACTAAAACCTTCTCCTAGTCAGACCCCCCCCAGGATATTGCAGCATAGATATGAACATTTAGCGGCAAAAAATGGAAATTTTGCAGCACAAAAATGGAAATTTTGCTGCATTATTGCGGCACTTTATTTTACTTGTAATCATTCCTTTTCAGCCTTAAATCATGCAAACTGTTTTAGCAGAGTATTCCAATTTGAAATAGACATGTTTAACATGTCTGAGAGTGTTTTTTGCCTTATTCTCCTTTGTGGTAACATTCTGGATCATAGGTTAAGCCAAGCACAATACCCCAGGGTTGCTAGTCATCCTGTTTTCGGTGGCATTGTGCTGACGTGGGGCTAGCGGTTCCAAGCCCCAGAGGGAAAGAGGTGTCCTGTGGACGCTTGTTGCATGTAGAGCACGTCTACAGACTCCTTGGAGGGAAGCCTGGCATCAGGCGTAGGTGACAGAGGGTGGAAGTGTTCACACACAAGTAACACACAAGTAACTTTTATTGTTTAGGTTAATTAAAACCATTTAAAAAAATACATTAAAACAATCTCCACAAGTAGAATTGAAAAGGAAAATGTAAAAGCAAGAAATTTTTGTTTAAAAGTAACATTACTAAAATCAATAAACGTGAGTGGCAAATTGTTCATAGCAGCTGGTCACAGCCCGAAATGTCCTCTTTAGCCGACTGCCTGGCATTGTAATTTTCGTTCTGCTAGTATCAGAAATTTCACCAGCTTCCCATTTAGGGGTGGAAGACCAGGATCAAAACAAGCAAGAACTGCTTGTCTGCGTGAGCGGATACTTAGTTTGTTAAAGGCTGTTTTTAACAGGGCTGCTCTCTCCTCGTTCAGCCCCGAGCAAGTGCATAGCAAATGTTCTAAGTCTTCGACTCCTATTGTGCACAGCCGGCATCTAGTCCCATAGTTCGTTCTCAGCCACGGTGGTAGATATGGTGGGAGTGGGGAATATGGAAGGGGCCCTGGACTTGGAAATGAAGGGCCGGCCTATGGACGACTGCTGCATGCAGAACACATGTAAATGCTCCTCAGAAGGCTGCCTGGCGTCGGGCATGGGTGATTGAGGGTGGACGTGCATGATTATCAAGTCTCATTTAAAAATGGGATGCCCAAAAACAAATACAATAGAACTGTTTAAATCTTTTTATTAGGGTTTTACATTTCAGATTCCCATGTGGTGCATCATATCGATCATACGTCAGTCATTACACACGAAAAAGGTTAAATAATATCTACAAACATAATTCATCTTCAACATTTGGGTTCCGTTCCGTCAGATGGGATTATACATCATCGCTTATGGATTTGCTGGTAGATTAGCTTATTGTACGATGTTACGTCTCGCTGTAGCTTGTCCCTTTGGCTATGTGATGGTGGATAATTAACAAGGTAAGAGAGTTAAGGGATTATATCCACTGCTGTGGATGGAAGGGTACTCCCAGTCCCCTAGGCAAGTAGCTATACAACAATATGAAGGAGTACTCCTTCATATTGTTGTATAGCTATGTGATGGTGGAGGCAGGTGTGAGTACCTCCCCCGTATTTGCATATATGACCCCTTAATATGTAGTCAATTATTAATATTCGATATGTGAGTCAGTATCTAAACCGTCAACTGAAACTGAACAACAAATACAATAGAACGTCCAACAAAGATTGGCAGCCACCTTTGGAAAAAGTCTAATAACCCTATTGAACAGGATTAATATTACAATTTAAGTAAATGTTACCCTTCAAACAGCTATTTACAAACTGCTAATTTATCACACACAACCCTACACATCAACAGAATATATAGGACAATAGCAAGCAAAATAATATAACCACCATAGTCAATCTTGAATTGTGGCAAAATTACAATTACTGTGCTGGTCTGTACACAATTGAAGAAGCCATGCACTCGCTCAAATTTGAAATGCAAATACTGCCCTGGGAAACGCAAACTCTTAAAATTCCAAAATAGAAAGATGGACTTCTACGCCGATGAGAGATAAACCACTTAAACTGGAAAGGTGATATTTTGATTAAAGCCTTGCTTGCTCCTTTCTAAAATCACGGAACACAATTTTCCCACTTCTGCCCCAAAATCTCCCTCCTAAAAGTGTACCCATCCATCCTTCAGTCCCACAGCTTCATCTCTAGTCGACCTAAAGCTCTCAGCTAAAATGACTTAAAGTCTGCCCATGAACCAATTGAAACTCAGTTGTATTATCGCCCTTGGAAGAATGAAAGATTGAGTTGGAACAGCTCTTAGTAAAATCTGGCCACAGACAGACCTGTTTCTCCTGTACTGGCCGAACCTGCGACCTGCTCAGCCCCAGTATACACATCAGAAGGCGAGAGCAAGGTCAGGCTGCCTCGATCCAAGAAGAAGCAGTTCCGATTATACTCCGTTTTACACGTTTTGCAAAGGTGTTTGTGCAGACTTTGAAAACATGATTGCGTGCAGAAGAGAAGCTTCATTGGATGCCGGTCGGATTGTTGGTGTGATGCACTTGTTTCAGCTAAGCTAGCTGTGAGTTTTTTTACAACCATCATAGTATGTCAGGAGAGTGATGGACGCCCCTAAGTGCAGAAATACTTACATAATTCTGGAGCACGAGGACCTCATTGAAATCGAAATGAGTGGATTTACAAGGGAGTCACACTTTGCACCAAAGGTAGATTCACCTTCCACAGAGATGTGTGCAGGCTGCTGCAATCGATCTTTGTGTCTGACTCGCCTTTTTTCTTTTCTAATGGGTGTGTTAAATACAGCGCCTCATTGCTGTAAAACTGACGTGAGTGGTAATCTGATAGCACATTGTTGGTTGTGATTGCTGTAATGCAGCAATACAAAAGTGCGTGCTATGAGCCCTGGGCCTCAACTCGCAAGATTGGTGTTTAGTCCTGCCCGCAACGGACGAACTGGATGGAACGTGTTTGCGCTCTCAGACATGGTGTCAGGAGCCCCCTTCATCAATGCGCCCACTCACAGGTGACAGTCTTGCTGGAGCCATGAGCTGTCCTGGCCTCTCTAATCCACAAGTTGTGTACAATTACTCCCCACATCTAAATTAGCTAGTACGGCACGACGTAGTGACGTGTGCCCGTACAGCCAATCAGAGGTCACCATGCAGTTTGCTGTCTGCCAAGTGCTTTTTATGCGGCCAAAAACATAAATATCGCAGTCATTGTGCTATTTAGCTGATTTCACGATTATATTGCGAATCACGAAATACTGGAAGGTCTGCCCAGTGAAGTCTAAGACACAAGTTATACCTCATAACGCATACATAATAGACCTACAACTCTACCAGGATTTTAACGGTTTATGTCACTTCAGTTCAGACTTATTAACTTGTTACCTTCACTTAAACCTCCCCGCAAGTTACATCCTACTACAGGGGCCGCTGACCCTACAATGACACAGTTATCTTCCATTCCAATTTTCGCTCTCTGTATGAATGTCAAACCCACAGACTCCCTGCTGAACCACATGAAACCTATCAGAGCACAAGTCCTAAAAAAAGAAGTGTGGGGACTAACCAGGTTATGCAGTATACAAGTGAAATCTTGATGCGTGCCATCACAGCGCATGATGTCATGACGCGTGGCTTTGCACGTGACATAAAGAAAAGTGACCTCACAAGAAGTGACATCAGACATTAAGACCTCACACATATGTTTATCAGGAATATCATGAGAACATTTAAGCATATTATGAGATTTAACAAATGTTATGTTATCAGGGCTCTACAAATGTACTCGCCCGCTCGCAAATGCGAGTGAATTTCTTGAAGGTCGAGTCAGTTTCAAGGCCTACTTGACCGGCCTGGCGAGTGCTATCTGGCACTGCAGTATCAGGCAAAGGCTCTAGGGGGCAGCATTACAATGGCAGCAACGACGTCATTAAAGAATCAAGTGCACGCGGTGCGCAGTGAAGGCTCTAGGGGGCAGCATGCACGCACCACCTAACTTAGTGGTGGTGGTGTGGTGCGCTGCCTATTGTTTCTGTGGGTCCCAGGGCCGTCAATCTGGTAGCGCGCGAAAGCTCTACCAATGATGGCCCTGGCCTACCTCCGCGCGCTGTGCTGCTTAAAGTGTAACAGTGACGCAGCATGCCACCACGCGCTTTCTTCGGCGGAGTCGGGACGGACTGCAGGGCGATTTGGAGGTGAGTGTTTTTTTTATACATGGTTTAATGTAGGCCTGCTCGGTGTCGTCTAAAATCACACATCCGTGTTAGGCCTAATGTACAAGGTGTATAAGGAGTAAAAAGGAGATACCTGACGTTCTGCCCTCACCAAATGTTTGCATTCTGCATGGAAACATTAAGGATTGCAATACTTATTATGTTGCGCTAGATTCGAGTTTTAATTCGAGGGAGTTGAGTCATATCAAAAAGTGGGTCACACAACACAGCTTACCGAGTCCTCCGACCTGAGCAGACGAGGAAATTAATGAAAAGAGATGCAGGAAAAAAGAAACGTAAGAGAATTCAAACAACTGAAAACACATTGTTGTGAGAAAGTGGCGATGTAAATGTCGAAAGGAACAACCACAAACACTGCGGATGTTTGTAGTGTCAGGTGCTCTCGAGTTAATCATGCACTTGCTTGGTGTTCAGCTGTGTTAAGATTAAAGGAGGTAAATGAGTAACATACTTGTTCGGAGTGTTATAATTGCTTGGGTTTGCTATACATCATTTGGAGGAAGTTGGTTTCTGTGATTTTGAAGATGTTGTGATTCAATTGTGATTTTAGAAAACATGAGTTACATTTCCTGTGATTGTCCAAAGTGTAGAATAGTTTGTCCATTTTCGCAGTGATCCCTTTGGAGGTAATCTCGTGGAAGCGTTTCTTCCATTTCATTGCATGTGATCAACTTTTGCCCCCCCTTCACTGATGTTTTTATTGAACCCGCTCTATGACAAGTATCAGACGAATTATGTCTATATCTGGTTCTTAGATACTTTGCACGGCATCTTGAGGAAGGCTTTGTGAACGAGTATAAAGAGATACTGAGACAGCTTTACTGTTCATAAAATATAATTGTCGAACCTTTCATGTAAGTGGGTGCACCAATTGCACCAGAAAATAGGATGTCAAAATAGGATGTCATGCATGCCACGTGAGTGGGTGAGGGAGAGGGACTGTCATTTTATTTTGTCTTTATTTCCACAATAATACTGGGTAGATTATATTTTGCTATGGGATCTTGTGCTGAAATGAGGTTTTGGTTGGGGTAACTAAATGTATTTTATCTGATGCACATCATTTCTGAATCGTTCACAGGGCATGCTTAATAATGATTGTTGCATTAGTCTGTGCAATTTGTTTACAGTGCGTGCTGCGCCCATATAAACTGTTTAAAAAAGGTTTGCTTGCCTTTTCCCGGATGAAGCGTCAGCATAGTTTGATTTGGCCGTTTGTGTTGCAGCGTAGGGTTTCTATACTTGCACTTTAAACGTCCTGACTTTGTCATTGCGAGCCTTCAAATAAAGTTGAGGACCATAAAAGGTTTGCCATGAGTCCCTGCCTGATCATGGCTTTGGCAGCACTGTCGATTGATGGGTATGGAGTTATTATATTGGACCAGTGCATGCAGTCAGTATGTTAAATTTGTCAGGGCTCAACCGTCCTAAGATGTCCAGGTTGCATTCTGTGTTGAAAACGTAAATGCAGGGTCAGGGACTGTGAGTTAGCCGAAACGAAACTGAAGTGGGCTGTTCAAGTCATTTGAATTCAAGCCTTTCAAGAGTGTTTTTTTTCTTTTTATAAGTGTGGTTCAAGGGAGGCGATAAAAAGTTGAAAGAACAAATCAGCTGCTATGTAAATGTATTTATGTAATATGTAAATGTATTTAGCGCAAACGTTGCCTGAAGAGGTTGGAGCACTTCACAAAAAAATGCATTTGAAAATCTGTCAGCATTAGCGTGATGTATCCTTTCATGTGCCACCATAACACAGAATAACATTCATTCTGCGCCTATAACCTCCGTCGTGCAATTTTGAAGCGGCCTAATTACTGGAGTCGTACTTTTTGGCAACTTCAAGTGACAGCAATGTAATACTACCACTCACTGGCCGTAGCTAATTCTGGGACCTTAATGAGAGCCCCTTTCACTTGAATCTGTCAGGAGAATCGGTTATCTGAAGGTACAAAGGAAATAAATTAAATGTCTTCCCAGAGCTTAATACTGCTTATGCAAGTTGCAGTAGAACATTGTGCGGTGAATGTACTATGCTGTAATTTGTGAATAATTGTATGTTTCCCTCACCTTAATTGCTTGATTTTGCTTGCAAGAAAGTGTCACTCATAAGGTGCGGATTGTGCCGATTGTGTGACCGCTAATTACCACACCCACAGTTTCCCCCCAAAAATGAAGTTTAGGCCCAGAGAGTTAGGCTTTGGGAGGGGGGAGTGAGCTTCAGAGACCTGATCGTAGATGTTTCCGTAAAAAGATGGTGCAATTAATTGCAGGGAACACAGCCTCAGCTGTGCTGCTAGAATCCACAGGGTAGACCCCGAATGTCACATTAAGAGTATTGGTTTTGCCAGTGCCTATTTCTGAATGGCAGGAGTACGTTTTGGGCATGATTAAGGTTGTGTCCAGATCAGAGAGATCTGGAAGCTTTTATTTTTGCTGCATGCTGGTTATAAGCAGGATTTTCCATTATGTGACAGTACTGTGCCTGACCGGAGACTTTTTAACTGCTATGTGCGTGCCTGCCTGGCTTGGCAGTGTTGCAGCTGGCCCGCTGGTGGTTGTTGGCGCTGCAAATGCTTTGAAATAAAATTCATATGCGATCAGTTTGTGGGTCGAGTGCATTGCTGTTAGGTCGAGTAGAAAAGTCTACTCACTCGACCCGCAGGTCTAGTAAGATTTTTTAGATTTGTCGAGCCCTGGTTATGTTATTTTGGTTTTTTATATAGCGCACGGCTACTCCATGGAGTGTCCCGGCGCTTTTATTAACGAACCAGTAACAAAAGAAAAAGACACAACACAGTAAAATAACAGACCAGGCAGAAAGAGGAAAGAGCGACCTAAAGGGCGAAAAGCCAAGTTTTAAGGCCCTTCCTGAAGTTCAACAGATTGGAGGTACAACGTAATGCTCTGGGGCAGAGTATTCCAAAGCTGTGGCGCCAACAGCTTGAAAGAGCGACCTCCAATCCGGGCCCTTTTTACTCGTGGCACCACAGCGAGGAACAATGCTTCAGACCTCAAAGATCTGGCCGGATGGTAAAAGGCAAGCCTCTTCTGGAGATATTTGGCTCCCGAGGCATAAAGCGCCTTATGGCCAGGGTCAAAGCCTTGAAAGCTATCCGCTTACGGATAGGCAGCCAATGCAGCGACTGCAGAAGACCAGAAGCTTTGGCTCGCCTGTGCAGACCAAAAATGGCCCTTGCGGCCGAGTTCTGGACCACCTGCAGCCGCTGTAAGAGATATTCCGGCAGGCCAAGATACAGGACGTTGGAATAATCCAGTCTTGAGCCTATTAAGGCCTGCACTGTCATCTTCCTGTGCTCCTCAGAGAGCAGCGGAAGGAACTTACGGAGCATCCTGAGGAGGCCAAAGCATGTTCCCGTAAGACCAAGGATCTGAGATCTTAACGCCAGACCATTGTCAATCTTAAACCCCAAGTTCTTTGCCAGCTGGGACGAGCCCGCTGGAGGGAACATGTTGACCAGCCACCATTCCTGGCAATCTGGATCAGATATACAACCGAAGAAGAGTACCTCAGATTCATCTGAGTTGCACTTGAGGCAGTTAAGCTGGAACCATTCAAAAACAGCCCCAAGGCACTCACGGATACTCTCTCCATCAAAATCTTCTCCTTTGCTGCACGTAAAGAGGAGCTGGGTATCGTCGGCGTAGGAAACGATCCGGACCCCGAAAGACTCAGCCAGTGCCGCCAGAGGGGTCATAAAGATGTTAAAAAGAGTCGGGCTCAACACAGAGCCCTGCGGAACTCCGACTCCCAAAGGCGGCATTATGGCAGAGCTAGGTGGGACCCAGACCGTTTGTCGACGGTCAGCCAAAAAAGATTTAAACCAGCTGAGCACCGTCCCCCTCAGACCGATCTCATGAAGTCTGGCGAGGAGACCCTCATGGGGGACGGTGTCAAACGCCGCCGATAGGTCTAGCATTACAAGCATAACCTTGCCTCCCGAGTCCAGTGCCTCTTTAATGGCTTCAGACACCTCCAAGAGCGCCGTCTCGGTGCTTAAATTGGGGCGGAAGCCAGATTGAGTGGGGTGCAGCAGATTGTACGATTCCAGAAAATTGGAGAACACGGTGAATGAGATTTTACATTGGGGTTGTGCCAAAAAAGCGGGGAGATCCAGGCGCAAAATCTCGGTCTCAACTAATATATTTATTTTTGTAAACCCTGTCACAAAGAAATTGGCAAGGTGAAGCATGGCAGTAGATCTGTTCTGCTTAATTGGTTGCAAAGTCTGCATTTTAAAATATTTTATGGGTTATGGCATCTGCTGTAAGAGGTTCTCAGGGAATAATAATAATGGTGGGATAACTCTGGATGTGAACGCATTTGTTGGAGGGATCTGTATTTTTTAAGTCCCAGATTTCAAATTCAAATTTGAATAAGTCCCAGATTTGAATCAAAGTAGTATAGTGGGTTAATGTGTCTCCTGCAAAGTGCATCAAGTAACATGAAAATTACTGCTTTAAACACAGAGATCCTTTTCTTACCTTCAGGTCATAAATTGTAATCCCTGTAATATATCACAGTGAACTATGAAGGATGTGTGACTACTACACATTGTAACCCTGTTTCATGTAACTCATCTTGTACATTGCTTTCCACATGTACATGATTTGTCAATGTCTAATGTGCATGGTACGTAAAGAGCTCCGACACCATCGCTTTGGGCTGCTTAGCGCTAAAAAAAGAAATAAAATAGTATTATTGAAATTGTTGTTTAAATACTGGGACAGACCAACACACTTGACATTCTTACAGTGCATGCATCTCTTATATTCAAGGACTGAACAAAGGCAAGAGCATGCCTCTTTTAGTACCTGTGAAGAGATAACAAGCATTGTGCCTTTGTATCCCGTACGTGGCATTTACATTAAAGTGTGAGGTTCCAGACCACCTTCAGTCAGGATATTAAAACAAAAGGAAGCCCCTTAACTTTGGCCCAGCTGGAGGTGAACATAAAAAAGCTCCCTCACTGCCTGCACGTTGCTCCTGGGAATGGAAAGCAGACAACGTACAGGTGCTGCTGAACGTGTCTCAGTGTCTGAAAATTACACCAGGTTAAGTTCAGCATATTTCTGAGAGGCCCAACTTCTTATCAGGGGGACAGCGTCCACCCTGTTTAAATAGTGGTTGGGCGCCCTGTACCTGCGTGTACCCCCGACTTGTGCCCTGAAACCTATAAGCTTACCCCGGCCCCAACAATGTAATTTGGCCCCTCATTGCAACTCAAAGACTAGTGCACGGGTCACACACGCCTCTGCCACTCCTTCTGCAACTCGAAGTCTGGCTCAGGTTCCTTGAACTCCACATGCCACAAGCTAATTGAACTGACATCAACAAAATGCTGTCTCTTGAGCCCTAGTGTGAACTCAGAGCTAAGCCCGTCCCATTCTACCGACCAACAATCCCGCATTCGGTTTCCGCTAATTGTGCTCTTGTCTTTCCTCCAACTCCCTAAGAGCTCGAAGGGCGCCCATGTCCGACTACACGCATTTTACCCAATAGAAAGCAATGACCGCAAATAATCATAACTTCCAGCCTGCAATGGCGGCTCGCGCACAGCTGAGCATTGCTGGATAAGTCTCTTCCGGGTCGGACCGGCCTAGAGAGCGTTTTTTCCGGGGTGGGTGGGCCGTCTTTTCCGGGGGCGGGTAATTGTTTTTCTCCCAGCCAATCATAGGAGCTGTGGGTCTGGAGGGCCGACCGGGCCCTTGTAGTACTGCCCCTTATGCTGTCAATCAAAATAAACCAGCTTTCCTATTGCCTCCCGTGCCTTCTCTTATTGAAATCTGACAGAGCCCTTCAGGTATTGAAGGCGGCTCAAAACCATAAGCGAAAAACGTCGGAATTCGGGTCCTGTTTCGGGAAGCAGGAGGTAAGGCCTGGGATATCCCCCTCCTTTTTATCTGGATAGTTGTTGGGAAGGGCGGTCGAGTGATGCGGACCCTGGGGTGGCAGTGCTGCACAGGTAACCCCGGCCAGCCGGCTTCCACCTTTGAGGTCTGAGCAGAGATGTAGGAGCCCCACTGTGTGTGTGACAGGTGCTGTCAGCTGCCCTGGAGTGTGAGGCAGAGGCAGCGGCACTCCCGAGGAGATGAAACCAAAGCCATATCCTACATTGAGATGAAGAGCCGGTTGCAGCGGAGACAGTAGCTGCAGCCTTGAGAACAGAGCCGCAAGCAGAGCCAACAGTCATCTCCGCTGATAATGCCTTAAGTAGTAACCGCAGAGTTCCTTGTCCTTGCGTAACGTACCCGCTAGGAACAAATAACCACAAGCAGGGAGTGTCCTCTTTCCAAGAGATATGCCTGCAAGGGACAAATATTAGCTGCACTGAATCCATCCCTAATGCCCCTTCTTCTTGAGCCAAATGGCAGAGCCTTTTCCACATGCCTTCTTCACAGACACAGGTGTAAGTAATTACCTGCCGAAAGAGAGGGCTAACCTCAAAGAAATATGAGCTACAAGGGGCTCGTGACTGCTGAAAGAGGCCCCAACAAATGCTCTACAGGGACAGAATAGATAAAGAGGGTGACGCCTTTCCCACAGAAAATAGACTACTTAGGTGGCTCATCTAGTCTGAGGAAATAAGCCCTGTCCATATTGATGTGTTGAATGTGTTTTGAATGCGTATTCAGCCAAACAGCTATAAAGCCAGTCTGTCACAGTCGGTTAGCCTTTGCCCATAGTTGTTCAATACTCGAGGTGGTATGTGCCTGAAACTCACCCACCCACGTACTTCATCTGCGGTTAGTCTTGGAACCTCATGTTATTTTCGGATTTAGATATTTTGGGCCCGTCTTGGGATGTGTTTGTTTATTGGAAGACTTGTGATAAGTGTTTTATGCTTGCAACCAAATTCCTATTAGATAAAAAATATAACCATATAATTTGTTAGTGCATTGAAGCTATGCTCATATACTACATTCTCAGTCAGTTCCATTTTGAACATGATGAAGGGTCAGTCTCCCTTTGATCATGAGTTTCTTCGATTCTTGTTTTGGTGCATTGGCAATATCTTTGTTTTAGCCAACAAAGAACACACTTTACTTTGTAGCAATGATTAATCTTGATGTACATGGTTCATTTGCTTTGAGCAGTGGCTGTTGTATAGTGGTGTGAATGACCTTGTCAAATTTCTTGCAACCTGCTTAGCCCTTGCTGTGTTACTAAATTGATATTTTAAATATTGCACTAAAGTCTTGCCAGGGCGTTTGTGCCTTTTCATTAAAAACAACTTCTCTCAGGAATTCCCTTCCACTTGAGATATAAATCTTTACCTGCTATACCATGTTCAGGAAGACATTTAAAACCTACAGCTTCTTGCTCTAAATGTCTTCTCACAATCTCCTGACTTTGAGTCGAGCGTCCAGACACCCTAAGGCACCTGCATGCTTAATGAAAGCAGAAATATGTTGCAGTAATTTGTTCAAAACATCACCACACACTACCCAATGCAAATGAATACACCTACGTCTAGAGGTGGTTAAAGAATAAGCACATATGTTAAGAACTAGACTTTGTCTCTGACTGGACTTTTGTATTGATTGTCCTGTTGTATATATTTTCACTGTTATTGAAACTGCTATTTTCAGTGCACCTCTCTATGTTAATAATATGATGGTCTCTTTCAGAGTGACTTTTGACAGGAGCCACCATGGCTTTCAGTAAAGGATATCGGATTTACCACAAGCTTGACCCTCCTCCCTTCAGCGTAATTGTGGAAACAAGAAACCGCGAAGAATGCCTCTTGTTTGAGTCTGGAGCTGTAGCAGTTTTGTGTGAGTTGATGCAGCCCTGTCATTATTTTTATCCTTAAAACACTATAATGTGGCATTTTGAGTAGAATTGTATTTCTCTTGACAAGCCAGTATGACAGATTTTGTTAGATTTGTTCTTTTGAGCACTGTATTCTATTGCAAAAGTACACCAGGCCTTTATTTAGGCTTTCGTATGAAGGTAGTGTTTAAATAATGGTGAGGGATATGGTAGCCTTTCTGTTTAGTATCCACACCAAACATTATAATTCCAAACAAAGAGTTATAGCTAGATCACTAGTAGGCAACATGGGTTATTTCCTAAGTTGTATACTGTTCAGCCAAGAGCTTCGAATTTTGTCCCCAAGTATAGGTCAATATCTTAATTTCTCAGAGATATATTGTCCTTATGTTCTAAAATTGTCAATAAAAAGAATCATGTCTGCCCTGGTATTAATTGCTGTATGAAAATGGGAAAAACTCAACTTGTGTGTGCTATTGCTAGAACTTTGAGTAGCAAAATATTCTGGATTTTGAGATCAGGCTTCCAAAGTTGTATTTTTTTCAGTGGTATGTCACTTAGATGCTAAGCTCCACTGCCAGTGCCGCTTGAGCCCTAGATCATTGCAGTCTTATTATGTGCTCAAATACAGCTGTGCACCTTTTTCACTAGCTTCCGTTCTTGTTTGTGGAAGTCTTTCCCCTTAAAGTCCTACGCTCTAACTCGTGGATCTCACCAAAGTGTTTTTATTTCCCTCTCCGCTCCCCCACCCCACCCCACCTTTCTTGTGGGCTTTGTTTCCACAAATCTTTTTCTCTTGTCTAGTTTGTCTCTTCCTGATGCATAACCCCCTCCAAGTGGATCTCCTCTCATTCTTTCTCAGCTATGTCCACTGTTTTTGCAGGCGTATTCTCGCTCTGTGTGGTGCTAGCTATTGCAGTTCTTCATGAGGGTCTTGTCTCTCTCCTTTTGCAGATTCAGCACAGACAGTCCCCTCAAATTTGAACATTCACTGCCATTCTAAACTACTAAACATATAACTGGCCTAGTTTTCCCTTCCTTGGCTGCAACCCTTTTCAAGGGTTTTGCCAGCTGCGGCCTGTGCAGGTAAGAGCAGTGAGGCAGGGTGGAGGGGGATTCCGCCAGATGACGACAAGGGAAAATTAATTATTGTTTTACATTTCCCTCGTCGTCGTCTGTCGAAATCCCCCCCCCCCCCCCCCCACCCAGCACTACCTCTTTTCCTGTCTCCCTGTTTTTTTCAACAAGCGAAAAGAACGCACCAGCCTCTACGGAGATAGTTTCAGTTGTCCTAAACATGTTTATTTATTAAAGAAGTAGCACATTTTAAATTGCACTTTTCAAATATTTTGTCTAAAACAATATGTTTAGCGGGTTGTTCTTAAACATATCTTAAAATTTCATTGAGTACTTCAGGGTTTTCAGCCAAATTCCAGAGGCATATTTTCCCACAGATACAGCAACGTTCATACGTAATAGCAAAGGTGTCAGCCAAAATAACTGGCATAAGAAAAATACCACCTTTATTAAATAACATCCTAAACATCTTTTAGATGTCATTATCAGTGGATTAGCTAGACCTAATGAAACCTATTCAAAGAGCTCATCAGGAGCTTGATGCTTACCAAAGAAATATTTGGCTTAAAGCATCCTGTTTCATATTTCACAATATACAGTTTAGGAAAAGAAATGCAAAGCCTGAAAAAGCTGAAGCTTGGATTACTTTTAAAGGTAATTTCCTGATACCTTTGTATATCCACAGCGCCACTGGTAGGTCCTGCAGTCATAGATATGTCACTTTCAGAAGATTTGCATTACAGCATATTTACAATATATTGTGTATCAAAATTGTAAGAAACTATGAAGAAGGGAATTGGAGGAAGATATGGTGACATTTTCATGTTAAAACTCCGTAAGAACAGTTTGATTCTCAGTCAGACAGGAATGCTGCTTCAGTATGGAAGAGACAATAAAAATGAAAAAACATGCTGCGTTAGTCGTTCAACGTAGCATTTATTGCTCACATGTCTTCTGTATTTCTTAAGTGCTATTTACCTCTTAAGGATAAAAGAAAGTAAATTCCACCTTATTTGTTAGTGTGCAATCTTCTCCTTTTCAGTATTGAGTAATGGTTTGAGGGATATTGCATGGGTTAGCATGATAATACAAAGGTATGTTGTCGATTGAATCTTTTGCAGGAGAACATTTTTAAAGAGGTTTCTCTGTGAATATGTAGCATCGTCCCACATAGCTAAAAAAAAAAATACTCATTTGGGCAAAAGAGTAACATATTAGCAGAAGGTCCAGTTGCACTCTGGTTCTAGCAAGAGGACGTATTGCATAGGCCAGCTTTCTATATAGTCTTTCAGAGTGCCACTTTGTCCTATGAGCAACAAAGAACTGGGATTAAGTGTAATTAGCTGATCTGAATGCTTTGAGTAGTTTCAAGGAACCTTTCTCCCATAGTTCATTTCGCAGAGAAATCTCAAGTATTTTTGTAGGTTAGATTTGGTAATGGCTTTATTGTTAAAGCATGCTGTTAAATCCATACAATAATACAGGGTTTCGGCTATCCTTGAAGTTAATTTCATTTAAAAATCAAAACCGCGGATACTTTCTTGTTTTATCAGAATTGTAGAGGTCGTATTTATTTAACACTAAGTTTTATTTCAGGTCTCCGATATTATAGTCTGACAAGAATTTTTGGTTGTTGAGTTTGGGAAATTATTTCCCTTGGCGTTGCTGTTTAGATGTACAGTATTTCAGATACTATGCATTTGCCAACTAGGCCAAGTGTGTGTTACTTTATTTTTACATTATCATTACATAGACAGGTGAAGTTGAAAAGTCAGTTGTTGAAAGTCACTAGACATTTCCTAAAGTTGTGTTCATATATTGTTTTTGTGTCTCTGATAGTTAAAATATTGAGTGAGAAGTAATCCATTCTTTTTGTGGAAGTGAGATTATGTGGATGTATGTAATGCTATATTAACAATACCGTATATAATAGCTCAAGTTCTTGTTGGAGCTAGGAATGTTATGGAAAGTGAATGTGCTGAATTTAAGGCCACCAGGTATCATTAGGTTGAGCGCTGTGAGCGCCCATGCGCTGTCTGCAAGAACTGCTGTAATCGATAAAACCACTCTATTCCTGCCTCCTGCTTACAATTGGTTCATCTATACGTCGCTCTTGTTGCCTCCTGTCTCGTTCAGGCAGCCCATAGCTTCCTTCTTTTGAAAGCTCAGGAGCACCGGTAAAGTACAGTGTACTTACGCTTGCCTTCGTTATCTCCTGTGTGTTGGAACTTTTTTTAATCTTTATTGATGCTTTTGGCCGGTCGCTGATTCTGGCTGTTTTGCTTCCCCTTCTGCTTCACGTTATAAGCCCTCCCTCCGAGCGCACATAGCCCCTGCACCAGTCGTCTTTTAGCCGTTAACCCCTTCCGTGCTGATGACGAGCCTAGGCTCGTCATGCAGCACGGTGCTCGTGTGCTGGTGACGAGCCTAGGCTCGTCATGAGCCGTGGAACGCTCACACGCAGGGCTAATTTCCCCGCTGTGCTGAGCGTTCCATTGCGCGGGCGTGGTCATGACGAGCCCAGGCTCGTCACCAGCACACGAGCACCGTGCTGCATGACAAGCCTGGGCTCGTCATGAGCACAGCGGCGCCGTGCGCGGCCCCCCTCCCCCCCGCGCTGTGGGGAAATTAGCCCCGCAGCGAAGGGGTTAAAGCTTGTTGTTTTTGTTTTTTGCCCGCATCGCAACGCCACACCTATTGTTTGGACGGCATTTGCCAACAAGTGTGTTAACAAACTTTGTAAGTAATGCAGCTGCAGCGCAGACACCGCCTCCTTCTTTCCGACCCCCTCCTTTTTTAGGTCTCGCCTAAGCAGCATGCATGCGTTGCATTGGAGAAAGACCTTTAGCCATCAATGCGCCTTTTCATGCAAAAACATGCACGTGTTCTATAGCCTTCAATGGCAATGCATGCACGTGTGGCGATTCCCTTGCAGGAGCGAGCTTTGGACACCGTATGTTTGTAATTAACTTGCAAACATATGGGGCCCCTGCTCGTTCCCACAAGAGAAACAGGCGCACGTCCCCTCCTGTCTTCCCTCCCTCTGCTGCCTCCTTCTTTAGCACGACTCGCGCGCATGTTTTTTCTTTTTTCTTCTTTAATGGCGGTGAAAAAAAGCTGAAATGTCTTCAGCTTTTACAGTTCTTTGCGCGCCTGTTTGTGAAATAAACCTGAAGTGTCTTCAGCTTCTACAGTTCTTTGCGCGCGTGTTTGTTTTCTTTAACCCCTTCGATGCTGATGACGGCTGGGAGCCGTCATGGCACACAGTGCTTGTGTGCTGATGACGGCTCCCAGCCGTCATGACCACGCCCGCGATCGGAATGTGCCGCAGAGGAGCGGAATTCCGGCCGCGGGCAAGGGGTTAATGGGCACAGTTATTCCGGGGCTTGTTGCTCCTTGTCACCGCCGGATGGACAGGTCTGAGCCGCCTGTTCTGTAGATGCATCCTGGTTTCAAAGAGCTACAGGGCCTGTTTTATTTGAGCTTCAAGGAGCTGCAGCGAGCGCCTGGTGTTCTGTAGGCAGGCAGTGCTGGCTTCCAGCAGCTGCAGCAAGCGCCTTGCATACTGCTTAAGGAGCTGCAGCCAGCGCCTTGTGTTCTGCAGGCAGTGCTGGCTTCAAGGAGCTGCAGCGAGTGCCTTGTGTTCTGTAGGCAGGCAGTGCCGGCTTCAAGCAGCTGCAGCTCTTTCCAATATATTTTTCGTTTGTGTGGCGCACTCTTTTTTTGCATAACATTTTTTACACCTTATTTCTTACAGCTGCTTGGTTGGGCAGCAAACAGCAGTCATTGGAGGCGTGTGGGGAGAACAGGGCAGCTTTGTCAGCACACACCGGCCGAGCTCGGGAGTGCTGCTGTCTTCAGCGAATGTTTGGCCCATCTCCCCTTACACGCCGGCCTCCTCCCTCTGTTCTGCTGTGATTCCTCGCAGCAGCTACCCTTGCCATGGCCAGTAAAGGACACCAGTGGCAGCAGCAAAGCTCCACCTTATTAAAGGGGCATTTGCAGTAAGTCCTGTGGAGGCGCTGTCTTTCCTTTTTTTTGTGTTTCGAGTCACGCTGGGGAAACTTAAGCCTTCCAGCTGGAGGTGGGAAGGAGGTTGTCTGCACATCAGTCTGTTTCACAACATAACTCACTGTTTGTTGCATGTCTCATGCTATATAAGGGGCGGGCGGTGAGAGGTTTCCAAGCCTTCTCTGCAGAGGGAACATTACTTGTTCAGGTTCGCCACCCGCCCATGACCCACAGAAGGAACCAGGGCAGTGGTGTCAGATTTCTGGCAGCAGACTAATTTGGGTCTCCAGAGCCCTCGTGTGACCCACTTTCCAAGCGCCAGTAAATCTCAGGTGCCAATAGTATGCTTTGGGTGCTTTATACTCCCGACCCCGGCCCCTTCCCCTATCACCACCACCATTACTCATGTTTCCAAACTCCCCAGATGTGCATTGATATGTGAGGATGATAATCTTCTGCCTTTCATGTAGATTATATTGATTCCGATCATACAATGCTTACGTCCTAGTTTAATGTGTGGCAGGCTGCACCGTTTTTTACTCTAGGAAGTTGATATAAAGAAAGACTATCTGTTGTCTATATCATGTACTTTAAAACGTAATAAACTTTTGCAACATACCTCTCTCGGTTCCCAAGTTTAGGCTCAAATGAATGGTTCTTCGTAAGCGCTACATGCACCGAGGACATGGCTCCTTCGAGGCGAATGACTTTTGCTTTTTAAAAAGCCCTTGGGTTCTTAAAATCGGTCCGGTTTAGTTTTCAAGGCTTCCTCCCTGAGAGCAAAGTGCACTTGAAGGGTCGGGTATAGAGCTTCTCTGGGGGGCACATTATACCTGAAAAGCACGGCCTGCTGGTGTGTGTGCCCTCGGTTTCAGTCTTCGCATCAGCGCCCCAGCTCCACCAGGGGTGTCTGCACAGCTGCTCCCTAAGTGATTAACACCTTGGCTGCTAAGGGATTTTCCCCTCCTGTCCTGCAAATGTTTGAATACTATAGAATCATGACAAGGTCAACTCGTCATAAGCACAGCGCGGGTAACACCCATGATGAGTTGACCTTGTCATGAGCATGGAAGGGGTTAATTGACTGGGACTGGGAAGCTGCGCCCTGCTCCCGCCACAGGCCCAGATTTTTGTTCTACGCCTTTTACCTGCTCGCTTTACTTTGCAGGCAGAAAGCTAATCCCTAGGGGTAACCTGGACAGCGGTGTTCGAAGTCCAGAACAAGAAAATCAATGCCGTATTTTTTATTTTTAAGCATTTCGGCAATTATACTATTTACCCTTGCCTCGTGAGTTCTTTTTGGATCACAATATTTTACCTGATTGTAGGAAGCAATGAGTTGGGCATAAGCATTTGTAAAGTTACCCCCTCCCGCTGCAAACGCCACCTCCGAGGGTTATTTTTCTTAGCTCGAAGCCCAGCTGTGAAGAAGGTTTTCTTAGGGGTTAGGTTCCAGGAATAAGTTGACACATCTGCAAAAGCTGTTTAAAAGGCGCTTCTTGTGTACAGAGTAGGGGCTGGTAAAAACCAATTGGTAACAGTATTAATGTTTAAATACTGTGCAGGAACCATATGTTTTAATTTTTTTCCCACCAAAAAAGTGTTGTAAGCCTGCAAATGTGTCATGGCACAAATATTAAGCATTCACTATCATCTAAAGAGAGTGTTTTAAGTCCTTGCATTCTCTTTCACTTGAATGAAAAATTAATTGAACCGGACATACAAGGTTTATCTCCACTTGTCAACTGGAGTTTCCACCAGATAGAATTTAGAACGACTGAACCCTAGCACACGACGGTGAAGCTGAGGGTGAAAAATCTCAGACTTGCTTTTTAAGTCACAATGTTTGCTTTGATACTGGAAAAATAATGCAAGCTTAAACCCTGTGCCCGTTTCCACTAAAACTTCTGCTTGGTGGTCCTATGAGTGGGGTTCTGCCAGCAGGCGATTTATTATCCCAGCTCACCAGTTGTCCACTGCCTGCTTTTTAGCAAGCAGTTTACGTTGCATACAGGGTCTCAGTTTTGGAAACTTCGCAATCTTAGGTTAATAAAGGGAGGGGTGTGCGTGGCTGCCAACTTTTGAAGTGGGACAAGTGTCCTGACGTAGATGTAACATCATGTGATTATGCGCAAATCACTTAATCTTCCAGTTTATGTATATAATGAAAACAACTGTACCAGATCATGCGCATGTATTCCGGCGCTCATGTAGCACTGTAATGCCGGTGGTTGGAAACAAACAACTAGCACAGTACTTGAAAGCACACTACAGTTTTTGGTCAATGTGCAAGCTTGAAGTTGAGGTGTGCCTGTTTTCAGACAAGAGATCCTCCGCATTTACAACATTGCGTTGTTACTCTCCAGCCCATTCTGGTACTTGCACGTCTTTCAAATCACAACCTGTCAAATTTATCTTTCAATTTTAAGTCACGTTACAACAAGTGCCAAAGCTTGAACCAGAAGCCCGGACTCTCGGTCCAGGGTCACGCAGTAGTCACCAGGCACGCCAACATACCATTAGAGAAACATCCTACATATGTATGGGAATGCCCACTCCTTCTCCACTACAAATAGGACCTCTAGTCAGGACACAATTGCAACGCTACATGGACCTACATTTTTATTGGCTTTTTTACATTGCCCAAACTTGACCCAACGACACACCTTGGTTCTGTAACCAGGTTTTTGCCGGGACATCCACATTTCAAGTGCATCTGTGGTTTCTACAGGGAACTCAGACTAGCGTGATTATCCCCCACCTACCCTTTACTCCTCCCAAACCTCCTCCTTCTACTGCTATGAACTCCCCAAAAACACTTTCTAGACCCTTCTCTCGCTCCACTATCCTTTTCTATCAAAATAAAAGACCCACATGCCCACCGCTCAAATTAATTTCATATTTCTTTGTACTATTTCCCCACTAATCCTGCTTGGGTTCCGGAGTAGTGTGCTACCTACCAAAAAGCACTTCATCACCTCATCGGGGGTAGCAAGTTCCATATAAATAAAAAAAGCTTTCCTCTTCTATTCCTCCAATATCCTTTTTCAATCCTAATATTTAACTCACATATCCACCACTCAAATTTATTTCATATTTCCCTATTCTAATTCACCACTAATCCTTTTTCGGTTCCAGAGTACCGTCCTACTCGCCGAAAAGCTGTTTCACGCCTCGTCAAACGTAGTAAGCGCTATTTAAATGCAATTACAACAACGCTACACGGTCCAGTGAAAGCGGCTCCATGCAGGGGTTTTTTGGGCAACTGGAATTATGAGGCCAGAAAGGGCCAAATTACGCAGCAGGATTGAGTACATTATACATTAAGAAAGGCAAATTATGCAGCATAAGGCAGCACATTTTGTAATAGCATTACTTCATTATTTATTCAGGTCTAAAACTAAGGACTCTATCTTAAATGTGTTAACGTTTAAATAACACCTTTAGGAACAGGCAAGGACATCTCCTTAATAATCTTTTATAAATTCCCAAAGGCGAGACCTATTGGCTATGCCAATGCTTGTCCTCCAGAGCAGCGACTGCTGTGTACTGTGAAGTCGCCATAGAGCCTGCCTCGCCTACCTTGGCTTCTGGGAGAGCCTAGCCGCATCCAGAGACCATGCCATTCGCATACACACATCAGCCAAACATAATGAGTGCAGCCATTAAGATGCATGTTTCAGGTGTTGCAGAGGAAAGACAGTGTACCCTTAAGTACGTTGATGGTTCGCTTTTAAAATGATGTGTTTTAAGTGCTCCAAATAATTTCCTCCTCTCTGTTTCCACTGCCCCTACAGCCCCCCTCATGTTGTGCTTCTCACAGAATATCCCAGCGTCCGCTTTTTAGTTCGAAACCGCATTAAATGGTTTAGTTTTATTTAGTTTTAGTAAAGGAGAAAATGTCATGTCCATATTAATACATGTCCTAACTCCTTACTGATTTATTTCTCGGAAACGTAACTTGGGTAAAAATATCTACCTGGAGAATTAAGGCTTTTTATTAATGTTTTGGATACAAATGCTGACATCTAAATCGCTTCCAAAGGTGCTTCCTAGCAACTTCGGAGCTCTGGCATTAGATACAATGAATTCCTGGAACTTCAGTACTGTCAATTTATATCAAACTGTGATGGGGAAACAACAGGGCGTTGTTGGCTGTAGTTCTGGCAGACGTGCCTAAAGAGTCTCTTGGAAGTGCATGCTGGGTGGCTTTGCTTAATTGCATGTGGTATGGGTAAAAGGGGGAGTTCACTGCAGTTGTCTTTAAGGGCACATTGCATGTTGCAAAAGGCAATGATTCCATGCATCTAGGTTAAGTCGTTCTGACGTCCCTGTTCAAGAAGCAGCCATATGAACCGGTCCCTAAGAGGCCTCTTTTCGGTACTGCTAACATCTGTAGATTTTCTGGACTGCAATCAACATCCATTAACAGAAATTCACATTGCTTTTGAATGCCCCTACAGTACGACCTCGTGTTGTGCTTCTCCTAAATTGTGCTTTAACAAAATATCCCAGCGTCACTGTTGGGAAATCTGAAGCCCTCCACCCTCCCACCCCCAATACTTGTTGACTAAGCTACGTCCGTGATTCTATCTTGTCTCTTAAGGCAATATATCACTCATATATAAATCACTTGAAGGCATGGGACTGTAAAATAGGGTGCACCAGGCAAGGCTTTACTTCCCTCACAACTGCTCCTCACTGAGGAAACAGGCTAAACAGGCTTTGGAGACTGAACGCATCGCAGGGATGTCAATGAAAGTGCCATACAACCACCTTCAGTAATGCGAGGAAACCCTTGTTTCTAGTTCTACCTGAGCATTTCAGACCACTTTGCCTGAGCAAGCAGCTTAAAACATTGAGGCCACCCAACAGGAAAGCTGCAGAGTAAAGTATTTTTAACAATAAATTAAAGTGCATAATAGTTTGTAGTTCTATGTCCGCATGGTAAAACATAATCACACTACACGTAATTGCACTCTACTCTATACAACATAAATACACCCCACATAAATGCACTCTATGCCAAATACCAGCAATCCACATAAATGCACACCATAACTCATAATTTCAATAAGCACAATTTTGGTCAGCGCCACACAGTTCCACGTCACAAAATTAAACTCCACACATTTCCAAAACACACCACATAATTTCTCACCAAACCACTTATTTCAAATACACAAAACAATTCCACAACACACCACATACCTCCAATACACACCACAGATTTACCCATCATACCACAACTAACAATTCCAATCCAACCCACATAATTCCACACACATCTTCTACACTCCAAACCAAAACACATAAGTAAAACACATTATCATTTACAATGCGAGACCTATTGCATTGCAAATGCTTGTTTTTTTAGTAGTTACTATAACCAAGCGGTACAGGAGGAACAACACAGGTGTAATTAGACAACCTTGAGCCACTAAATACACTGCAAACCCCACATAGGGAGAGGGTCCCCACACCAGCCTGGTGCACAATCAGTCCTTGCTCCGTGCAGAGGCAAATTGCAAGGAGATGTAGGGATGGGGCGCCAGGCCCGACTGGCATTCCACCAGTCACCTACAAGTAGGATCTACTATTCTGGGCAGTTGAACTTGCCCCGGTTTTTAATGCAGCTATTCAGCTCCATAGTATTCCTTCCTCTTGGATGGGCTCTATTCTTATCCAAATACATTATGGAGTGGATAAGGGCGACCCTGGAAATTACAGTTTAATAGCTTTAATTGATAGTGATGCATAGTATTATGCTTGAGTTCTATTGGAGGATTACAACTTTGGGCCAAGGCACACTCCATTATTACCGCAAATCTAACCGGCTTTTCCTAAACGAGCAGGAACCATAGCAAACATTATGGCTCTTTGGTTGCTGACCGAACCTGCAAAAATTAATAAACAGCCAGTCCACCTGGATTTCATTGGTTTTAAATCAGCTTTTGATATGCTGGATAGGAGGAAAGCTCTGGAAGAAATTGGCAAACTCAAACATCCCAAATTGGTTGCTAAAAACCCTGGAACTACTGTACACAGACACCTGGGTTATGATCAAGGTAAGGGACGGTTCCCATTTAGCAAGGAAAATTAAAACTACACAAGGGCTGAAACAGGGATATGTCTTGGCCCCAACTTTGTTTAACCTGTTCCTTGCAGAAGTGAATTCTCATTTGCCCAAACTGTTTTTTTTTCCAGCTATCTAACCTATTTTATTTGGACGATTTAGTCCTTTTAAGTAGAACCAAGGTCGGTTGACAGTGCTTGTTTAACGCAACCCCCTCCTACTCTAGAAAAAAACGGACTGACCATAATAGGAAAAAAGCAAAATATTAGTGCAAACAAAAACAGCACAGAAGCTTACTTGGCTCCTGGGGGATTAAAGAATTGATTCAGTAAAAAGCTTCAAGTATCTTGGAGTGTACCTCAACAGGAATGGAAGTTATGGTGACCATCTGGAGAAAATTGGAAGAAGGGCAACGTGTTGAGTTTCGGTTTGAGGTCCCTAAATACCAAACATAAAGGCCCCACACTCACACCCATCTTACAGGTAGGACAAGATAAGATCCTTCCAACTCTGACATACGGGAAGCGAGGCTCCCAGGTGAAGGGACTGTGCCATTCTCGACAGAATTGTTCTCAAAATGTACAGGCCAGAATACATCGCCTGCACAAATAAGGCTGGAATTTGGTATTCCCAAACAGTCTTTGTCTTGGATGGTGGCCTTTGGGTCCTGCTGTCATAGACTTAGGTCGTCTTCAGAGGTTTCCTGGGTTGGCCACTTTTGGCAGGAACTGAAACTCAGGCCGAGCTCCATGGCATGTGTCTTTCTAAACCAGACTTTGAACTCACTCGCCTTAACAAACCCTTGGGACTTATCGGTTGGCCACCGGGAACTCAAAAAACGAACCAAATCCAGTGCACAGTTACTATCAATGCTTAAGGATAAAGACACACTGCCCAAACGTAGTCATGGGTGGATGACACTTCAAAATTATACCAGGCTAAAACCACAGAGCTACCTAAGCGAAACCTATGGCAATCGGGCCATGGTGCTCTTCCTGAAGTATTGGTTGGGACTTTTACCTTTATTAAAGCACTTCACCCCCATGGAGGAGACGGCCAGGGCAAGACATTTGTCAGTTATGCATGCAGGAACCTGAGAACATTGTCCTCGTCTGATGCCTGTTTTGCTCCGGTATGGGGTCCGACTTGAGCTTCTATGCAGGAAGTGGAGAATCCGGAGTATAAGGTCATGCAGGGAGGCTTTGCTGGCCTGTTTTGATCTTACGGACATCATTCTGAACTGTGCCATAATTAAATACCTACATAGATTTGAAAAGAAGACAGCAAATAAGAATTCAGCGCAGGGGGAGAGGCGGGATTTGCTTCAGAAGTTACTACATGAGTATTTATTTCCTTAAACTCTCGCAACTGCCCGCAATTGTGCCCAAACCATTTGCCTAATCCCCGATGGAGGGATGAATTGCACCTTTACTCTGAACTGTACCACCTTGACTGCATTGATGACCACGCTTCTGGCTTGGCAAGGCTTCTAAGCCCAGTAATTAATATTTGTCCCAGCAGATAGTAAAATGGATCTTCTAAATAAACACCAAGCACTTTAATGCTCTTATTGTTTATTAATGCCTGCAACGTTCTCAGATATTACATTTTATTCTTTAAAAGTAACAGAAATGCATTTTAAATGGATTTTAATTGACCTTATTGTGATGAAATGGGTCATTTTATGTGTTTTATCATGTACTATATTGCAGAGGTTTTTATTAATTATGCAATTAAGACTTAGTCAAGTTGTAGCAGCTGTGCAGTATTTATGTTAGAAGATGAACATACTGATATTATAGTGTGGTAGCAAACTCTTAATCCTTATGTCTGCATGTGGTATTTGTATTGTGCGACCCTAGCCAAAACAGAGCAGAGCTCTGCACAAGGTCAAAGGCAAGTATGCAGTCAACAAATGATTCGATAAGTAACACATTCTGGTAGCAGAAGTATACTATTACTGCATTTTGATGCACTGTTCTTAAGAGGTGCTTCTTCAACTCTTTTCTAAATTGGAACAATGTTGGGGCGGTGCTGATGTACATGAGATGTTGTTAAAAGGCCTTCTACCATGTTTTTACATGTTTACATACAATCTCCAGGAGGATGGTGTCCTCACTCTGGGTGTGCTAAGAGCCACCAGAGATGCTGAGCTTGTCTGCAAAATAGGCAAGGGTGATGGCTTTGTAAATGATGTAGCTAGTTTTGAAGATGGCGAGGGCTGCTAAGGAGAGCCAGTGGAGTTCCATCATGCTGAAAGTGATGTTATCATATTTATTTAGGCCTTGGATGTTTTATGCTGTGGTGTGTAGTATGCCCTTAAGAGGTGCCCATGTGGAATCGGAGAGGCATGGAGCAGGGGGTTACCACTATCCAAATGTAAGAGAATAAGGGTTTGAATAACAGTTCAGAAGTCCCTTACTGGAAGAAACAGTTTCACTTCCTTAAGAAGTGAGAACTGGTACCAGGCTGACCTTATGTTTTTAGGCAGTGTGTTACTTGAGTATGAGGTTGATGCCAAGGGTGAATCCAAGTGACTTGGCATTTAGTGAAAATTGTTTTTTGCAGCCCTCAAGTTTCTTGTCATTGTGCCAAGTTTGTACTATGGCAGATAACAGAGATTCTATCTTGGGCTGTTGAGCTTCAGATAGGTGATGGACATCCAAGTCTGGATGAAGTCAATCAATCGATCAAAGCATTTGTAAATCGCACTACTCATCCATGAGGGTCTCAAGGTGCTGGGGGTAGGAGGTGCTGCTACTGCTTGAAAAGCCAGGTCTTGAGGAGTCTTTTGAAGGACAGCAGGTCTTGGGTCTGCCGTAGGTGGATGGGAAGGGTGTTCCAGGTCTTGGCGGCGAGGTGGGAGAACAATCTGCCGTCGGAGGTCGCTCTTCATATGAGGGGTACTGCGCCAAGGGCGAGGTCGGCAGAGCGGAGCTGGTGGGTGGGGTGTAGAAGCGGAGTCGTCTGTTGAGGTACACTGGTCCGGTGTTGTGGAGTGCCTTGTGTGTGTGGGTGAGGAGCTTGAAGGTGTTGCTCTTGTTGACGGGGAGCCAGTGCAGGTCTCTCAGGTGGGGTGTGATGTGGCTGCGGCTAGGGATGTTGAGGATCAGGCGGGCAGAGGCGTTCTGGATGCGTTGAAGCCGTTTCAGGAGTTTGGCCGAGGCTCCTGCGTAGAGGGCGTTTCCATAGTCCAACCTGCTGCTGACGAGGGCCTGGGTGACTGTTCTTCTTGTTTCGGTGGGGATCCACTTGTAGATCTTGCGGAGCATGTGGAGGGTGTTGAAGCAGGAGGAGGAGACGGCGTTGACCTGCTTAGTCATGGATAGGGTGGAGTCAAGGATGACTCCTAGGTTGCGTGCGTGGTCGGTGGGTGTTGAAGCTGTTCACAGTGTAGTTGGCCACCAGGAGTCATCCCAGGCCGAAAGGGTGGGTCCGAAGATGAGGACCTCCGTCTTGTCCAAGTTCAGTTTCAGTCGGCTGTTTCTCATCCATTCGGCGACTGCCTTCATTCCTTTGTGGAGGTTGGTTTTGGTGGTGTGGGGGTCCTTGGTGAGGGAAAGGATCAGCTGGGTGTCATCGGCGTAAGAGATCATGTTGAGGTCGTGCAGTCGAGCGACGTGGGCGACTGGTGCCATGTAAATGTTGAACAGCGTTGGGCTGAGGGATGAGCCCTGGGGTACGCTGCAGATGATCTCGGTGGCTTCGAAGCGGAAGGGGGAGGCGGATGCTCTGTGTTCTGTCGGAGAGGAAGGAAGTGGTCCAGTCCAGGGCCTGCTCTTGGATCCCGGCGTTGTGGAGGCGTGTGCAGTGGCAGACCGTGTCGAAGGCAGCTTACAGGTCCAGGAGGATGAGGGCCGCAGTTTCTCTGTTGTCTAGCAGGGTCCTGATGTCATCGGCAGCGGCGATTAGGGCAGTTTTGGTGCTGTTGTTGCTGCGGAACCCAGACTGGGACGGGTCCAGGATGCTGTTCTTCTCAAGGTAACGGGTCAGTTGTTTGTTGACAGTCTTATCAATGACCTTCACCGGGAACTGGAGCAGGGAGATGGGCCGGAAGTTCTTGAGGTCCTTGGGGTCCACCTTAAGTTTCTTGAGTAAGGCGTTGATCTCGGCATGCTTCCAGCTCTCCGGGAAGGTAGCTGTCTCGAAGGAAATGTTGATGGCTTTCCGGAGATGGGGTACGATGGTGGTGCTGGCTTTGTTGAAGACTTGGTGAGGGCATGGATCCGACGGAGATGCGGAGTGGATGGTGTTCATGATCTTGATGGTGTCGCCGTCGTTAATGTTGGTCCAGGAGAGCAGGCGGTTGGTGCGGATGGTGGTCGTGGGGGTGGAGGTCTAAGTGGTTGTCGGGGAAGGTCGTGGTGTTCAAGCTGTCGTGGATGTCTGCGACCTTGCGATGGAAGAAGGTGGCCAGTGAGTCAAACAGGTCCTGCGAAGGTGGGATGTCGTTGGTGTTGGAGCTGGGGTTGGAGAGTTCCTTCATGATGTTGAAGAGCTCTTTGCTGTTGTGTGCGTTGTTGTCTAGGCGGGCTTTGAAGGAGGCTCTTTTGGCGCCTCTGATGAAGTGATGGTTTCTGCGGGTGGCGTTCTTGTGGGCTGCGTAGCTGTCCGGTGTTCGTTCCCAGAGCCAGTTCTTCTCTAGCTTCCGGCAGGTTAGCTTAGAGGCCTGGAGGTCTTCGGTGAACCAGCTGGCTTTCTTGCTGGTTTGGCTGTTGGAGGGTTTCTTGAACGGGGCAAGGGTGTTGGCACAGTCATCGATCCACTGTCTGAAGTTGCGGGCGGCAGTGTCGGGGTTGGTGGGTCTGCTCTGGACGAGGGTGGTGGTGAGCTGGTCTTCGGTGACTTTGCTCCAGCAGCGGCGAGGCATCTGTTGGGTGCGGTGGTGTGTGGTGGGTTTCCGGAAGGTGAAGTGCTTGCAACGATGATCAGTCCAGTGGAGTTCAGTGGTGTGGTTGAAGGAGACGTGGGGACTTGCGGAGAAGATTGGGTCGAGCGTGTGGCTGGCGGAGTGGGTGGGTGCTGTGACGAGTTGTCTGAGTCCAAGGGTGGCTAGGTTGTCGATTAGAATAGTGGCGTTGGTGTCGTTGTTGTGCTCGAGATGGAAGTTCAGGTCCCCGAGTGGGATGTAGTCTGTGGAGTTGAGGGCGTGTGTGCTGACTAAGTCGGCGATGGGGTCGCTGAACTGTAGTCTGGGTCCGGGGGGTGTGTAGAGGAGGGTTCCTCTGAGGGTGGTGGTGGGGTCGGTAGGGATCTGAAAGTGCAGGTGTTCGGCGGTGCTGAGTGTGTCGTCGGTGTTTGTCAAGACTCTGAAGGTATTCCTGTGGCGATTCCTCCTCCTACTCCGTTGGTGCGATCCCTGCGAGTGATCTTGTAGCTTTCCGGGTTGGCTATGGCGATGTCTGGTGCCGAGGAGGGGCTCAGCCAGGTCTCCATCAGCAAGGCGACGTCTGGTGTGGTTGAGTTGAGTAAGTCCCAGAGTTCAACGGCGTGTTTGTGGGCGGAGCGGGTGTTGAGAAGAATGCACCTGAGGTAGTTTGGTTCCTCTTTCCTGCTCGGTGGGTTGGCGGGCCGGAGGCTGGCAGGAAAAGGGTCCTTAGGTGCGCTTTGGGCTGCCAGGAAGCAGGTGTGTGATTGTCCGGCGTTGAGTGCATGGAGGGTGCTGGCTTCCTAGCGGATGTTGTGTTGTTTGTGGGGGCCAGGGGGTCTGGCACTGGGCACGGTCCAGGCGAGGACGGGCGCACACGGGCTTGCCTTAGGCGCGCCAGCAGCGCGGCTTCCATATGAGGGGATGTGGGTGGGGGTAGCAGCTGGGAGGCTGGAGCGGGATGGCGAATGGGAAAGCAGGGGGTGGGCCGCAGTGACGCAGCGGCGGGAAAGAAGCAGGTGAGGGATGGCGGGGGAAGCTAAGGGAAAACGGGCACAAGAGATGCAGAAGGAAAACACGAATTAGGCAACAGGGCACAAGAAATGCAGAAGGGAAACACGAATTAGGCAACAGGGCACAAGAAATGCAGAAGGGAAACACGAATTAGGCAACAGGGCACAAGAAATGCGGAAGAAAAACACGAATTAAGCAACAGGGCACAAGAAATGCGGAAGAAAAACACGAATTAGGCAACAGGACTCAAGAAATGCAGAAAGGAAACACAAATTTGGCGACAGGGCACAGTAAATGCGGACGGAAAACACGAATTACGCAGCCGGGCACAAGAAATGCAGAATGGAAACACGAATTGGGCAACAGTGCACAAGAAATGTGGAAGGAAAACAAAAATAGGCAAAGAAGGAAAAGTCTGGCTAAAGCAACTCAGCAGCGTGGGGAGCGACCTGCCTGCGAGCAGGGTCCGAGGTCGCTCCTTTTACCGCTGCGCGGCCTCCATATGAGGGGATGCGGGAGGGAGGAGCAGCTGGGAGGCGGGAGCGGGGTGGCGAATGGGAGAGCAGTGGGTCAAACTGTTTTTGAGGCATTAGAAGTCTAGAGCAGATTAGAGTTGTGTATTGTTGTCCTTTTGGTGACTTTCTATGTTTTTATATGTAGATATATCCCTAAAAGGCTTCATCTAGAGGTTGAAGATGACAGGATGCAATATGGAGCCTCCCTAGGGGACTCTAATAGGGATCTTTTGAAATCTGGTGGTGCCAATGTGATCGAAACAGGTTTGGTTGCAAAGGTTAGAGGAGAACCAGGGAAGGACACTACCAGTGAATCCCATTTAAAATTGCAGATATTAAACCATTTCTCGTTATTAGAACATTGAAATGTTGGGAGCTCCATTGAAAACCATGGCGGGCCACTGGCTTCTAACCCCGGAGCTCCAACATCCCAATTTTTGTTCACTGCTGTTGCTGTGAAAAAAGGCCTCACGGAGCCCGGGGGGATTCCAATCTCTTCTGGCTCTGTGAGGGCTTTGTTTTTGCAAATGAGAACATTTTGACCTTTAGGGATGGAATGTTCTAATAGCCTTAGAGCCCTCCATAGTGGGTTCTACCAGCCATTAAAGACCCGCTCCCTTGTTAAAGGCCCACACCTTCGGCTCGGACCTTTATAGTTGGAGGGGGCCTTTAATGGCCTATAGAGCCAGCTATATCGGCCTCTTAGGCTATATTAGAGACTCTTTTACTTCACAGCGCTCATTCTTTAAGTTTGTTTAAATTTCATATATTTTTTTAAAAATATTTTTATTAAAGAAAGTGACAGACAACTCACTGTTGTGCAAATAATCCCATAGTGCAGGGTACAGTTAGTATCATATTAGCAATTAAATTCAATCAGACATACAGATTACATAGTTTGCTCCCTATCCCTATTTCTCAGCAATTCTAACTCCACCACAGGTGACACATATCACTCCTCTGTACAAATTCCATTTGGACCACTTCCTGTCTCATTTCTTTGGGCACCCTCTTGCGATAAACACTTCTTTCTCAGCTATCATACACTTATCGAGCTCTCTCTTCCATACCTCTACTTCAGGTGGCCTGACATCACCCCACCCCCTAGCAATTTCTCTTTTAAATAGCGTGAAGCCCAGCCTTGCAAAGTGTTGTTCCGTCTCTGTAAGATCTGTCGCCTCCCATAATTTAGCCGGCCCTGTTGTGGCGTCAAGGTAAGTGTCTTTCCCAGGGCAGAATGCATATGTGTTGTAATTCTATCCCATCGGCTTTGCACCATTGGGCACTCCCATATCATATGTTAAAAGTTGGCTGACTGTCTGCAGCCCTTAAGGCAGAGATCGTCTGGCATAGACCCAATCCTTGCTAGAGTAATCCCAGTCAGATATGAACGGTGGAAGATACGGAGTTGAATAAGGCGGAATCTAAGTGTGATGGCAGCCCCTCTGGGAGACATTAGCGCTTGCCTCCAATCCTCATCCTCAATTACCCCTAGGTCCCTTTCCCATTTCTCCTTGAGCTGTCCGAAAGAGTCTGGCATATTGTTGCTAAGTTTCCTATAGGTGAGGGAGACTGCCTTGGTGTACAGCTGTCCATCTAACAAAACGGTCCTCCAAAGGAGAGGACTCCGGTATGTCTACACAGCTAGGAAACGCCGCCATCAAAGCATGTCTTATTTGCTGATAGCGAAAGACCTCACTGGGCGCCAATCAGTAAGTCTTCTGTAGCTCTTCAAACTGAAGAATCCTACCCTTCTTTATCAGATCGCCCACCGTCGAAATACCAATCATGTCCCATTTATCGAATCCCGGATGGTGGCAGTGCGTACCCAGCTTTTGTGAATACCACAACGGCGTCATTTTAGTGAGCCTGTCTGTCCAACCCAGACGGGGTTGGCCAGTCTCCATATCAGCAGCGTGTGTTGAGTGGGGCCTACAAACCGCTATCTCCGTGGACCAGAATAAAGTGCCCCAAGATAGCCAGCTCTATCCATCTGATATCTATCTAAAGCACATGCTGGATCATCCGGTGGGGTGTATCTCCACCTATTTACAGTCACCAATTGCGAGGCCCAGTAGTACAACCGTATATCAGGTAACGTGATGCCTCCATCATACCATCCCTTCATCAGTTTTTGAAGTGCTATCCTCGGGGCCTTTCCATCCCATAGCAGAGTTCGCACCACCCCCTCTACCCCATTAAAGTAGGCATCTGGAACTCTGTGTTAAATTTCATATTTGCTGGTCCTTGTATGATAATAAGCAAGTTCAGGCCCTCTTTCTCCCTGGAATTAGTCTTTCCTCAAGCTGATATGTCAGTTTGATGTAAAAAGTACTGATGGTAGCTCTAATGTAACGTTTTTTTTTTTCATTACGGATAGCATTCACTCATTCTTTTTGTGTCAAACTGTAAGAAAAAACGTAGAACTACAGAATCTTTATTTGTATAGTTTTAATGAAATCTGATTCCTGACTTATAGATGAGACCTGTTTCGCTCACAAAAGAAATATCCCATGAACTGTTTGAAGGATGTAATACTTTCTCTTGGTTATGTCTATTTTTTTCTTTGCATCATTTCATTCTGCAACATTGTCCTATTTGTTTCTCATTTACAGCTGAGTGTGCCCAGAGCAGAGTGGTACCTGTTTGATTGAAGTGTTCTTGTTAGCTCTACACTCTGATGCTAGTGATTTCCCTATTTGGATCCCATTCTTGCCAGTGATTTGCTTCGCTTATGAAGTGCTAGTCTTAGCCTTATGGATGGGCCCCTGGTGGGGGATGCTAGGTCTTTAGCATTTGTGTAGCACAGTCAACCAATGATCATAATTTTGACATTTGTCTTTGGTGCGGTCCATGCATTCCAGCGTTGCCATCCCAGAGCAGATTGTGACAGACTAGGGTTTTCTGGTCCATCTATAACGGTGGCTATTTTTGCACACGCACTTCTGAACAGAAAATACTCACTTTACAGATGGTTCGGCACATTTTCATATATTGTACTGCACATTATCTTGGCAGGAAATTGCGTTAGCGTTGACCATGTGCTGACGGCATGTCCTACCTAGTAAGCAAGAGAGATGGATGTATCGTACGAGCATCTTGCCTTTTTTTTAAAAGACCGTAGCAGTCTCATAGGAGTACCAACAAACCCATCAAATCTGGTTGTTGTACTGTAGATAGGACTTATATCGTAAAGTTACTAATCATGGCTGGCTGTTGGGTCTGAATCTGTGCACTCTGAAATATTTCTCTTTGCACATAAGATAGCTGAACCCGTTTTGCAATGCCAATAACTCGACCTTTTCTGATTTAATCTACTCAAGGAATGTCTCTTACTCCAAACAAGAACGACACGCTGTATGAAATGTATTGCCTCTTTGCACAAACAACTGCAGAATTGTTATAGTTTGCGCCAATAAACCTACTAAGTCTGTTTCTTTGCATTGAGAGTTGCTCTCACCTCCTCAGCAAGACTGACCTGTGGCTAGGCCCTCCTGCATACAGGATGGTTGAAACATTGTTTGTCAGGGCTAACCTCTGGGACTGACATTGAGTGTTTTTAGAAATGTTTTAATATTTGTATTCTTGAAAGTAGAACGCTCCTTGCTCCTACAACAAAAATGCTTTTTGGGGATTTTTTGGTACTGTGGAAATAGTTCTAGGCTAACAGAATTTTATAGTGTGGTTTTAATGTTGCAAAGGGTTTAATTAACCTTGAAAATAAATAAAGTTGGTCCATCTGTAAGTCTGCTGCGCACTGTGGTTTATTCAGAGGTACATCTTGGATCATCTGTGATCGTTTGGAGGTGATTGGGAAGGAATGGACTGTGGATCTATATAAATTAGCATCCAAGAAAGTATTGTCGAAGAGGCTTACTAGTTTGACTTTGGGGAAATTTGGCAGGTGAGTAACATAGCCTTTACCGGGTAGTTAGAGATTATAAGAGCTAAATATTTCAACATTCATTGTGTGAGAAAACAAGTATTGTTGATTACACCGTCTATGTCCTTCCTGAGATGTTGGATATATGTGAGCTGTTGTGCTAATGTGTTCTGTTGGATGTTTTTGTGTGACATGCATTATTGTAGTATGCTCAATCTTGGCATGTTTTGCTTCCAGTTCATGTTGGGTGCTTTGACAGGCAACTGTATGGAAGATCTGTACTGTGATTGATGTATTTGTAGCAATGCGTGTAATGTGTTTTGTTGGATATTTCTGTTGCGTATCTTGGTGGCAATTACTGTTGAGAGCTATGTGATAGCCATATATAAATAACTGTTGGGTGTTTGTGGATTATTCTCTCTAATGTGCTCTGCTGCATATTGGTATTTTCCGTGGGAGCAGTGCAAACCGTTGCCGGGTGATTTGCAATATGATACTTCTCATTACCTCCTCGTTAGTCTTCCTCGCCACATGACTTAACATAGTGAGCTTCAGCTCCACGACAGAACCCTCCAAAGTAAAAAAAGCCTCCCATCCCCTCCCAACATGGCCGACCAGTCACCCCTGACCTCTATAAGAGGCGGGCCGGCCCAACCAACAGTCTGTTTTTTTTGTTCTGCGCGATTCTCTCCAGAGGCGCTGTACAGGTAGGTTGTGCCTGCTCTAGCTGGTACATGGGTTTTGGGTTGGAGGTCCTGCCTTAGCGGACCCTGGGACCTGGGACTCCAATTCCTCCCCCCTCTTCCTTCCCCCGGTCCTGTGGGGCCGGTTAAGTGCTGCTTTAGCACACCTTGGGTGTACAGGGGGTGGGGGGGGGGGGGGGCGGCCGGGGATGTGGTGTGTATTTTCCTTGGTTCCCGGTCGTTTTTTTCATATGGGCCCTCGCCCTTTTCGGGCTCTGGTGTCCTGCGCTGGTGCCCCTGATGTTACAGGGCTCCAGTGTCCTTGCATGGGGCGGCCGCCTTTTCAGTATATTTATTGAAGCGGGTCCGCCCTCCTCGTTTTACCCGTCTTTGCGCCGGGATGCCTTGAATGAACAGACGCGTGTCCCTGCCGGCCGCGTCTGTTTGTTTATATTGCGCATTCGGTGTGCAGCCCTCGGTGCTGCGAGGAAGTTATGCTAAGTGAACTTTCTCCCGGGCGGGAGCCGTTGTTGGGTCGGGTCTGGCTCTACTACTTCTCGGCTTTCCTGATATGTGCGCGTGGGCAGCTGTTCTGCCCGGTCTCAAACCGGGTTCCTTCTCGTGCACGGCGGACATGGTTTTCCCTTACATGGGGCTTACCGTCTGCCGTCTGCCGTCTGCCGTCTGCCGGTCCTGTGTTTGTTTCACGGCGCTGGACGCTGCCGTCTGCTCCGGGGTTTTCTGTGCTTCCTCCAGCGATGACGCGCTGGGATTGGCCCCGGGCGCCTCCCGCCCCTTGTGGGCGGGGTTTCGCGCCAGGTGCTGCTGGTTCAGTGCTTTTCTTCATGGGCTATTTATTCGCCGGCGTCCTGGGTGTCCCTGTGTTTCCCATTGCCCCCGTGGGGTGGTGTTTTACAACTGTGAATTGGTAGTCTGAGATGGATCAGGATGCTGTCTCTGTGGACTCGGTGGCTGACCCCTTGTCTGCGATGCCTTTTTCTGCTCAGTCCCTGCAGTTGATGATTCAGTCTGCTGTGGCTGATGCCCTTGCGCAGCGTGATGCCCGAGGCCCTTCCTCGCCAAAACGTCCTCGCAGGGACCCCTCTCCTGTGTCTGATGCGGAGGGGGAGGAGGAGGACCTCCATGGCCGTTACATCCAGGGTCAGGACCTTCATGACATTCTTTCCCACATTAAGGATAACTTGGCTTTCCCTCCTCCTGCGGCGGAGGATGTTTCGGAGGATTTCTTTGTACAGTATCAGCGAAGGGCTCTGGATTCCCTTCCTCTTCATGCGTCCATCAAGAAGGTCATTGAGGGGGAGTGGTTGGATGTGGATAAGCAGTCCTTCCCGCGTTATCTGTCTAAACGTTACGCTATTGACGAGTTCACTAAGGACTTTCCTCCGGCGGTGAAAGTGGACTCTCTGGTGGTGGGGCTGTCTTCCCAGGGGTCGATCATTTCGGAGGACGCCTCCCCCTCTGACCCTGTGGACAAGCGCGTGGAAGCTGCTGCTAAACGTTCCTATGCTGCGGCTAATTTTTCCATCAGGGCATCGGCGTATTTGTCTTGCACGGTGCAGTCTTTGTTGAAAGACTTCCAGTCCCTGGGTGAGCTCCTGGATCAGGGGGCTGATATCGTCCCAACCCTTGCCTTGATGGAACAGCAGACTCGCCTTTTGTCGGACATCTCCTTTGACACTCTGGGTGCGGCGGCTGCCGCTGGGGGTGCTGCGATACAGGCTCGGCGTCAGATCTGGCTGCGCAATTGGTAGTCTGAGGCTGCCCAGAAGGCTTTGCTCATGAAGATACCGTTTTCTGGGGCTAAGTTGTTTGGTCCTCCTCTGGAGGTTATGATTAAGAAATCTGCTGAAGACCGCAAGTTGCTGGCTCCCATCAAGTCATCTGGGGCCCGCTTCCCTGGTCGCGGCCGTGTTTTTTCCTCATCTTCCAGGGGTAAGGGCAGCGCGCCCTTTCGAGGGAGGGGTCGCGGCCGGGGCGCCCCATTCTTCCACAAATCCCGGTCTCAGCCTGCAGCTGCCGCTTCCTCTTCCACCCCTAAATCCTGACTTTCGGCCGTCTCCCTCCGGGGTGTTCCCTGTGGGGGGCCGTCTCCGCCACTTCGTCCCAGCCTGGGAGGAGTCTGTCACGGATCTTTGGGCTCTTCGGATTGTGAGGGAGGGATTTTCCATCACCTTCTCATCCCCTCCTCCGGACTTTTTCCTCACTACACCCCTGCCTTCCTCCCTGGTCAAGAGACAGGCCTTGCTGGCCGGAGTTCAGGACTTGCTTGCCAAACGGGCCATCCGCCCGGTCCCGCCCTCTCAGAGGGGTTCGGGCGTCTACTCCATCCTTTTTCTGGTAAGGAAGGTTTCTGGGGATTTTCGGCCAGTTTTGGATTTGAAGTGGTTGAATTCTTATATTCCGCATACTAAATTCAAGATGATCTCTCTGCAGGAAATTCTGCCTCTTCTGGTTCAAGGCGAGGTGGTGGCTTCTCTGGATCTCCTCGATGCCTACCTCCATGTTCCGGTCCATCCGGCTTCACAGTCCTTCCTCCGATTCTGCGTTGGGGGTTCCCATTATCAATTCCAGGTACTTCCGTTTGGCTTGTCATCTGCCCCGAGGGTGTTTACTAAAGTCCTGGCTCCCCTGGTGGGTATTCTTCACCGGGAGGGGATCAGGGTTTTTCCCTACCTGGACGATTGGTTAATCTCTGCCTCTTCTTTTTCCAAGGGGATTCTGCACGTCGGACAGGTCTGCGAGGTTCTCTCCTCCCACGGCTTCCTGATCAACGAACGGAAGTCCCATCTGTTGCCCACTCAGGACTTGGCCTTCATTGGGGGTCGGCTGGACATGGTGCTGGGGAAGGTGTTCTTGCCTCTGGGTCGCCGGGACACTTTGTGGCGGGATCTGGGGTCCCTTCTGGCTCGGGGATCCGCTCCTGTTCGCCTCTGGCTAAGGGTTCAGGGCCTGATGTTGGCGACCATCAATGTTCTCCCCTGGGCTCGCCTCCACCTTTATCCCTTGGTCAACCATCTGCTTTCCTTCTGGGATCCCCGCTCAGAGGATTACGAGTTCCTGGTCCCGGTCTCCCCTCAGCTTCGTTCGGAGTTGGGTTGGTGGTTGGTGGTTGGTGGGGTCTCACCTCTCCGAGGGTCTTCCCTTCTTGGTTTCCCCTTCCCGGGTGGTCACGACCGATGCCAGTCTCCTCGGCTGGGGGGCGACCTTGGGCTCAGGGTCGGTCCAGGGTCGTTGGGATCTCCTCCAGTCACGCTGCTCCTCGAACTATCGGGAGTTGAAGGCGGTCCTCCTGGCCTGCCTTCATTTTGCTCCCTCTCTCCGGGGTCACCATGTCTTGATCAGGACGGACAACCAGGTTGTGAGGAGCTATGTCAACCATCAGGGGGGGTGCAGGGTTCGCTCCCTTTGGTTGCTGACTCAGGAGTTGTTGTCTTGGGCGGAGTCGTCGGTCCTGTCCCTTCGGGCTGTCTATCTCCCGGGGTCCGACAATGTGGAGGCAGATCGGCTGAGTCGGATCTTTCCGTCTTTGTCCTCTCTCTCCCTGTCTCCGGTGGTGTTTCGCCGCCTGGTGTCTCGCTTCGGTCTGCCTCTGGTGGATCTGTTCGCGGACGAGGAGTCGACCCTCCTGCCCAGGTTCTGCTCTCTCCTCCCGGTTCCGGGGGTATGGCGTGTGGATGCCCTGTCGTTCCCTTGGCCCTCCGGTCTCCTGTACGCCTTTCCCCCCATCCCCCTGATCCCTCGGGTCCTCTGCAAAATTCGCTTGGACAGGGCCAGGGTGCTTCTGGTGGTTCCCGGCTGGGTTCGCCGCCCCTGGTACCCTCTCCTTTGCGAACTGGCGGTTCAGGCCTGCTGGCCGATCCCGGATCTTCCTTTTCCTTTGAGGGGCCCCCCGCTCCCGGGGTCGGTGTTGCGCCGGCTCCATCTGCAGGCCTGGCTCTTGAGCGGGTGACGTTGCTTTCCCGTGGTTGCTCTTCAGGGGTGGTGGATTTGCTGCAGGGCTCCCGCAGGTCTTCCACCTTGTCCTCCTATGCCCGGCACTGGTCTTCCTTCTCACGTTGGTGCGGTCTGCAGGGTGTTGAGCCCGCCTCCGTGGATCCCTTGCGGGTCTTGGATTTTCTTGCTGAGGGGTTTTCCTTGGGTTTGGCGCCTTCGTCCCTGAGGGCCCAGTGGGCGGCCTTGCGGGCCTTCCGCAGTCCGGATTTTGACGGGCTGGATTCCCTGGTGGCTCGTTTGCTCCGGAGTTGTTTTCTCCGTCGCCCTCGGACGCTCTGCCTGTCTCCCCCTTGGGATCTCCCCCTAGTTCTGCGGGCCCTTCAGGGTCCCCCTTTTGAGCCCCTGGCCTCGGTGGCTCTGAGGTTTCTCACTTTTAAAGTGGTTTTCCTGGTGGCCATTGTGTCTGCAGGTCGGATGGGCGAGCTGGGTTCGTTCCTTCGCTCTCCTCCCTTCTTGCGGGTTTTGCCTGACAGACTGGTTCTCCGTCATGACCCCCGTTTTCTTCCCAAGGTTCCTTCCTTGGTGAACCGGTCTCGGGAGGTGTCATTGCCTTCTTTCCCTCCCGACTCGGAGCTTTCCCTGTCCTTGCTGGATGTTCGGCGTGCTGTTTTGATTTACCTTGAGCGCACGTCTTCCCTTTCCCAGTGTGATAGCCTGTTCGTTACATTTGGTCCCGTTCACTCTGGCCACAAGCCCTCTCTTTCCACCTTGAGTCGCTGGCTTAAGCAGGCTATCCTCCTTTCCTATGCTTCACTGGGTTCGGTTGTGCCGGTGGGGGTCCAGGGTCGTTCCACTAGGAGTGTGTCTGTCTCCTGGGCCTCCTTCAAGGGTGTCTCCACTGAGGAGATTTGTCGGGCGGCGACGTGGTCGTCCCCCCATATGTTCATGGAACATTATTGTATTGTCTTGGGTGGTTCTGTTCCTGAGTGCTTCGCTGGGGCCGTTCTGAGTGCTGGAGCTGTGGCTCCTTGATGGCCTTTTGTTTTTTGTCTTGATTCAGGTTTCCTGTTATTCCTGTTTTCTTTTCTTTTGTACTGAATAAACCTTGTGTTGGTTTTCTACTTCACCGTGTGGTGTTGTTTTTTCTTGTGGTCAATGAATCCTTTTGGCTTGGGTATTTGCTCACTATGTTAAGTCATGTGGCGAGGAAGACTAACGAGGAGGTAATGCCCCGGTTACTTGCCGGTAATCTTCATTACTCCGAGTATAGTCTTCCTCGCCACATGAGTTCCCTCCCCCCCTCCCTGTCTGGCTATCGGCTTCATTTTTTGCTTGGTGGTTCAGACTGTTGGTTGGGCCGGCCCGCCTCTTATAGAGGTCAGGGGTGACTGGTCGGCCATGTTGGGAGGGGATGGGAGGCTTTTTTTTACTTTGGAGGGTTCTGTCGTGGAGCTGAAGCTCACTATGTTAAGTCATGTGGCGAGGAAGACTATACTCGGAGTAATGAAGATTACCGGTAAGTAACCGGGGCATTACTTTTTGTTGTTGTATTTATTTTTTATTAAATTGTCATCAAATTAAGCAAGCAGTGAAGCCAGGTAGAGCAGAGAATAAATATAATATGTTTTTGCAATTAAAAAGTAGTTTGGGGCAGGGGAGTGTTAAATATCTACGTAAGGCTAGGAGTATAGAATTGGCCAGAAGTGCGTGGAAGTGGATTATGAAGAAAAAAAAGGATATGTGCTAAATCGCTTAATATCTATGAAAGGATATTGGAAGCTGGGTGTGAAATGCCATAATAACCATAGCAAAGTAATAGCATTTAGCTGGGTTTATTCGTGCAGTTTGAGGTCTTCCTTGTCGAGAAGGCGGCACTCTTATTTCATTTGTATTCTCTTGTTTACATTTTTTTCTTGGCCAAGTGTCTTTTGAAGCAGTAATGAGATGAGATCAGGCCAGCTTTGTGGAGTTAATAGATCTCATTACTGGTTTAAAATGCAGAGTGTCTTTAAAGGAAAGAAAAATGGTAAACTTTTAGTGGCATTCATACTCTACTGGATATGGACACGAGATTATTTAGATTGGACAATTATAATTGTATTACGACATTTAGTTGTGAGTAGCATTGATTAAAGCTAGTTAATATGCTATCAACAATTTCACTTGAAAAAAGAGCACATTGATTGGGGACTGGCATCAGGTCAGTCCCATGGTTGTGGGTATGCTGTCATGGAATCTGACGTTTGACTGATATTGGTCCAGATGCACTTGGGGTCAAAAATACAATAACTGTCTATGATGTAGTAGGTGTGGAAAGGTAAATAAATTGCGCCCTGTGTAACATTCCTAGGAAGAATACACCTCTGTAGTGCACATTTCTCAGCCCAGTTACGTTTCTTGGGCAAATCTTTAAAATTGTTGAAGCACCCATCAACCTTAACAGAAATTGCACGGTCGCACCTGCCTCTCGGAAACAGGCAATGAGTTGTCTGATTTCTTTTCAGCAACGTTCTAAATTTCAGAGCTGGTCACGTCGACGTGATGGGTCTACAGTAGAACTAACTTCTTCCATTCTCCCTTCCCAGTTGCTTGATTCTTTCACTCCACTTATCAACCCCTCTGTACTGGCGAAGCTAAGCTCAATTATATCAGGTTACCACTTGACCCATACTCTATGGAAAGTTCCAGATGTCTGTCATTTCATTGCCCAAGTACTCACAGAACTCTATAACTGATCATAAAAGATCACTTGGCTGTGCCACAGTCCCTTCGTCCTGGAAAAAGTCTGTTGTCACCCTTTCCTTAAGAAGGTGATCTATTGCCATACTAAATATTCAAACTACTGCCCAGTCTCCATCATTCCATTCTTACCTAGAGTTATTTAATTTGTGATTATGCAGGAATCTTTTCTACATCTTGAACTGTACTTCTGTCTCTGCATCTAATAAGCATGTTTGCTCCTATCCCACCCCATTGAGTCCATCTTGTTGACTGCTATGGATGACTGTCAAACGACCGACAGTCGTCCTTGTGTTTTTAACATCTCTGGTGTCTTTGCTACTGTTTCTCACTCCTTATTGATAATGGGAAGCTGGGTGGATGGGGGACTGCTATTGACTGGATACAGTCTTTCTTCCTCTGAAAGTTTCATGCAGTGACTATCTCTCCTTTGCAGTTCACATTTAGAGTTTCCCCCTGCAGAGTTGCACAGGCTACCTCCTTATGCCCAACATTGATTGCAATGTGTAGCCCAAAAGGCTTCCATTTCTTAACAGGATGCTCATTTAGTATAGCAAAGGCTGTTGTGCCATTTCTGTCACCTGCTTCTTACCCACGTGTCTCCATGTAGAACTCTCTTCTGCCTTTAATGTTTCTACAAACATGGCCTGGTAGCCGATCTCCTGGATATCAGGTTCCATGAATCCTGGTATTAGTGGCATATTGCTATTTTGTGTGAAATTCTAACCAATTTCTTTATAGCTGTAGATAACAGTGGAATATTTCACAACCCGACTTAGTTGTCCTGTGAACAAAGAAAGTAGCACATATTGAAGTATTTCAGGCTGCATAGGTCATCATCAGCAGAAGAGAGAAAGTTACATGTTCACAAAAAGTTTTTCAGGGTGTAGGAGGGACCGAGATTGGAAAACGTTTCCCTCTGTGCCAAATAATGAGACCTATCATGAACACTCTTAGGACGGAGATCAGGGTTCTAAGTCTAGTGACTTAATTATTTATTGTCGTTGTAGAGCTCATCTTCGTGTGTCTCAAGCGCCGTATGTTTTCTCAAATATCACCCACAGCCTGGGCTTTGATTAGTGATTCAGGAAAGAGGGTTATCTGCACCGCAAATAGGTGGTCTATGTCAAGCATGTCCATTGTCCAAGGCGGCTGTACACATGACAGATTTTCAGATAAACAGCTTCTGGCTGTTCCTTGTTTCTGTTTTTAGCTTATGCAGAGAGTTCAGTGCAGCTCTCTTTAGAAAAGTTTACCTTCTAGAAGGCCTTCTTGGTTGGCTTAATTTCCCTTTCAGGGCTTAAAACTGCCTCAATTCTGGTACTTGAGGCACCTCCCACAGTTGTTTAGTTCTTTTGCCAATGGCCATTCCCTCCTTGTGGGAATCAATCAATCAGCATTTGTAAAGCACACGCTGTCACCCCTAGGGGTATCTGGGTGCAGTGTCTTTCGAAGAGCCAGGTCTTGAGTCTCTCTCTGCAGTCTGCCAGCGAGGGGGGTGTATGGAGCTGGAGGGCGAGGTTGTTCCAGGTCTTGGCTACGATGGAAGAGGAGCAGCCTCTGCTGCTGGTGCGGCGGATGCGGGGGATTTGTAGGTGTGCATGAGCGTCTTGAACTGGCATCTTTCCTGGATGGAGAGCCAGTGGATGTCTGCATACGTTGAATTTGTTTGATCTACTCAAAGGTAATTAAACTCATGATTTATAAGCATTTTCTCTAGTAGGGAGGCGTGGCGGCAAGATGGCTGACCCGCAGCCCTAGTGAGAGGCTCCTGGCTTGCAAAAGACATTCACAATCCTACTGCTCCGCGGTGACGGCAAAACCTGTAGTGAACGCCACTGTGGGCAGACTCCAACATGGCATGGACTGCCTGCTCCGGGGGTCAATTTGACAGCCAGGGCGCTGTGATCGCGAAGCCTCTGTGCACGGTGCATTAGGAGACCTTGTGGCCTGCGCATTAGACGCTCGAGGCTTGTTCTCCGGGGCTCATGTGAGTTGGGTGCCTGAACCCGGAGAGCTAAGGAGAAGAGCTGGAAGTGAGGGAGCCCCCTCACCCCCCCTGTGCCTGAGTACTGCTGTCGATGGCAGTGGAAGACGGAGTGAGGCAATGGGAGCCCCTTCGCTAAGTCGGGCACGCATGTGGCCTGGATTTGCTCCGCTGAAGAAGCCAGAGACGCAAATGTGCTGTGACGGGGAGTTGAGCCTCGAGAGAATCTGCACTGAGGAGAGCTTGCAGCGGGGCTCCCACAAGATGGCTTGGACCCCTCCTCCTGCTTCTAAGGCTCAGGTGGCCTGACACTTGCGACGCTGCCCAGGGGATGCCCGAAGCCGGCGGGGGTGGTGGGGGGGGCTGGCGTGCACCGAGCTTGGGGTCTTAACAGTTGGTGGCCTAAGAGTTGCGGCATAGTTAGAGTTTTACCCAGGCAGTCAAAGTAGGTGGACTGTGATGCTCTGGACCCCTGGGGGAGGTACTGTTACATGCCCTAGAGGGGATAGTTGCCCCTGAGGTAATCTTGCACCTGAACACCCAAACTGATAGCACTACCTGAATACTGGATGCCCTTATGATACCTGACCCTGCGTGTTCGCAGTGATACCCCTGACATTTCCCCCTGATCGGGGCAGTTTAAGGTGGCGATGGGGCCAGGTTAGAGGGCCTGAGGAGAGCTTCTGGGATGGTAGAAACTGTCTCTCTAGATGTAAACTAAGGGTGGACCTACACAAGGTTGCTCAGAGGACCTTGGCAACAGAGCAGCAAGTTAATAAGCTGCAGGAAAATATGACTTCCCTTAAGACTACTGTTGCCACCTTCATGACGCAGATGCAGAAATTGTAAATGCCACAGAAGATGCGGAAGGTCACTTCTGGAGATGTAATTTGCCCTTTGTGAGATTCCCAGAGGGCGTAGAAGGTACTGTACCAGTACTCTTCCTGGAACGGTGGCTTAGGTCAAAGATACCAGAGGCTGGTTTGTCACCTGTCTTTGTGGTGGAACGCGCTGCCGAAGTGGATGAGGGGTTGGGAGGAACCTGCCGTGGGCCATAATTGCGAAGATCCTTCATTACAAGGAAAGAGACTGTCTTGCAGGTGGTCCAGAGAATGGGGGATCCTTCTGTTGAAGACTGCGTTATTCGTATTTTCCGTGATTATACAAAGCAAGTCCAACAAATGTGGCAAACATTTGGGGGCTTCAAACAGAAACTGAAAGCCATGGGCCTAAAATGCATGTTACTATACCCTGCAAAACTGAGGGTGGTGCATGCGGTAGATCTAATTTTTTTCTATAAAGCTGACTGAGGTATGGGATTGGCTGGAGATTTGAGGGGATAGAGGTCACCAGCCGGTGGAGACCATGTCTGGTCTCCGTGAACACATTGGAATGGTTCGGCGGGGAGGCGAAGAGGCAGAAACAGGAGGAGGTTGGCGTTGGACATTCGTGGGGTGGTGGTGCAACGAGATGGAACGCTATGTGAAATGTAAGATGCAGGAAATGGATGAGGCAGGAGCCCTGGTGGAGACTGTCACGTCTTCAACCTCCACTGAGAGAGTGGCTCAGACATGGTGGAGGATACGCCAGACCTTGCTACCATGTAGGCCTCACAATTGGCGCCTAGAGGTGGTTAGAGGCGCTTGACTGTCGATTTGGTATGAGCCTGAGGGACAATGTGTGTACGGACCTTGAAAAATCTACTCACCCTCTCGCTATGGCGAGTCAGATTTTATCCTGCAAGCTATTTTTAGTATCTACTCATCCGTCCATTCTGGCCAGTGAACTTAAGCTGGAAAGAACAGGTATTCTGTTCGGTGGCAGCCCATGCAGGTAAGCGCAGTGGCGGGTGAAAGTGACAAACATTGGAATAGAGATAATAAATAATTAAATAAAACTCAATGCAGCGAATGCAAGACAAGTGGTTCTCTTTATTTTATATTTTATATTCTGTCATTTGTCAAATGAGCCCACCCCGCCCCACCACGCTTACCTGCACGGGCAGCGCCTGAATCTGTTCATCCAGAAAGTGATACCTTTAAATCTTGGTTTTATCTTGACACATTTTGCGGTCTGTTCAAGGACAGAGGTCAAATGTTAGTTTGCCTTTTTACTTAATTGTTTCTTATCTTATCCTGGAAAATGGTGTTTACTTTTCGTACACTTGTTACAGTTAGAGATTGTTGCTAAGTGCGCTGTATGACAATTGTGAAACTGTAAGATGTCAGTTCATTTAAACAGCTTGTAAATGAATAGTAAAAGTATTCCGATATATAACTGGAATTACGATTTTTTTTTTTTGTAGTAGCAATTCAAAAGTGTGATGCAAACAAAGATTTAAATACGAGCAAATCAAATCAGAACACTTTACTTAGTCTAAGGTAGGTGTAGGACATTGCCCTCTACGCCGGCATCTCCCCCGGCTCCTTGGAAGCCTTCAGACCATTCAGTACGCTGCAGCCAGACTCATTCTTGTCCTCCCCAAACGAACCCACATCGCTACCCACCGAGGGACATCCACTGGCTTCCCAGGGAGGGAGTTTAGCGCGAGTGGTGCAAAGTGACTTCCTGTTGAGGGGTATGTGTGGCGGCTGTGGAGGAGGGAAGTCAGGGGTCAGAGTGTATCTTGGGCTGATCATTTGTGATCACTCCTGAGGTATTACTCGCCCCCCCAAGATACATTTTAGTTAGGAGCGGGGGACAGGCTTTGGGTTCCGCCACACGCTGTAGGTGTCTCGCTTCTATAGAGATTCAGTTGGGAGAGTGTGGCTAGTGAGTGTTTACATGGGAGTGGGGGAAAGGCGTGGTTGTTTGATGGGTTTTTCATTTCGCAGTACAAAGTATTCCTACTTCCCCACAATGGGGGTGCAAGGGTGATGCAGTGGACAGTGGGCCTGGGGACTGGGGCGTGTCTGGGCCGGCAGGCCCAACCACGACTGAAAGAACATACTGTTGGGAACTATATGCATGGTCACCTGTAATCTTAGGGGACTGAATTTGTTTGTCACATGTTACAGAGTGAATGCCTACCTCAGATGACTGGGAGTACATATTGTAATCATTCAGGAAACACATTTGATGGAGGTGAGGTGCATAAGTTGCAGAGAAATAGAGGGGACAGCTTTACTCCCCTACTTATTCCAGTTTTGCTGGAGGTAGGGTGGGAGGGATCTCCATCTGGATGGCACCTAATGTCCCATTCCAATTGCGCAGTTGCATGACGGATATAGAGGGGAGATATGTTTTGGTGTACCTTGTATTGGGTGCGGTGGAAATGTACTTTCTTAATGTCTATGCACCGAATGGGGATGATATGGAGACCTTCAGTACACTGGAGGAGAAGATGCTACCGTATGTAGATATGCCCATTATTTGGGCAGGTAATTTTAATTGTGTGCTTGACAGCCTGGTAAACACACACCCCTCCCCAGACTTGGAACAAAATGAAACATGACTGCTAAATTGTGCTAAACAATCGGCTGCTTGCACTGTGAGGACATATGGAGGGAGCTCCATCCGAATGCTGGGGAGTTCTCCTGTTTTATGCACCCCCATGGGGTGCACAGTGGATTGGACCGTTTTTTTGTATCAGACGGTGGAGTGCTTGATATACAGGGGGCTAGGTATTAAGTAAGTTTTTATTGAAGTATGACTTGGGGGACAGCGCCCTAGTATCCCTTTGCGGCACCTCAGGCCGGAGGCACTGGGGGACCCCCCTTTACAAAGAAGATATCAGGTCGGTCCTACAGGGGTACTTTGATACTATTTGGAATTCTGCAAAGATCAGGGTTACGAAATGGGGGGCATTGAAGGTGGTGTTGAGGGGTGAGAGCCTCAGGCAGGTCTAGGGTACTAGATGGAGCATGGAACAGGACTTGGTTGATGAGAAGATTTTGACCCGACTTCAAAGACGGGGGAGACCGGAGGGCAGCTGAAGAAACACTCCTCGCGGCATAACGTAGGGTAGCGAATCTGTGAGAGAGACTGGACTGCTACTTCCAACGCGATTATAGACTGCAGCTCCATAGAGAAGGAGACAAGTCAGGGCTATTATTGGCGTGGCTGCTCAAAAGAGAGAGGCCTCCCCAATGATACTATCTCTGGTCCGTGCAGATTGCACTCCCATAGCGGACTAGCTAGCAATAAACCTGTTGTTGTGCGACCATTGTGTATGGGAAGTCTACTGAGGACGAAGGAGATGGAATGAAAACCTTGCTGGAGCGAGTGGAGATGCCCCGAATTACACAAGCACAGAGGGAAGCTCTGGGGTAGGAGATCCGGACGGAAGACCTACATGCGGCCCTCCGGGAAATGGCTCATGGCAAGTGCCTGGCTCCTGATGGCCTTCTAGTGAAGTATTATCAAATGTACTCCGATGTACTGGTCCCCAAGCTCCTGGAGACTCTCTTGGAGGCTATGCGCCAAGGCGTTCTGCCCTTGGCCATGCAAGAGGCCCTTATCATGATGCTCCCTAAGCCGGACCAGGACCATGAAAAGGAAACCAATGTGGGATCACACTGCTTCACCCCCAGCAGGTTCGCCCCTAAGCATTATGGTGAATGCAGTTCGCCAAGCGTGTGTACTTGCAAAAGTTTATCGAGTATTTCACCAGGTTGGTGCAGATTAGTACTTGCCGTCTCTATACACGTGTTTCTAGATTCTTATCCGTCGTCAGTGGAGATTAGGCATTTGAAATATTTGGGGTTGATGAGCAGGCTGCCAAAGTATTCTCGGGTCATAGTACCTCTCAAGGCGTGCAGGTGCCTCTCCTCAAGCTCGTCAGCTCAAGCGGCTCGAGGGAGCCTTTTAAACAGGAAACCAATGTGGGATCCCACTGCTTCAGGACCATGAAGAGATTCTGGATCATACAGGTCGCTGTCCATGCTGAATATGGACACTGAGATACTTGTAGAAGTGCTCGCAATGAGATTGTGTTGCTTGGTCACGAGCCTTGTGGGTGATGACCAGTGCAACTTTATGCTGGGTCGGGGTACACATATGAATCTCCGGCACACATCACATGTGCTGCTCGCGACTCAAGGGTCACACATGGAGGCAGCACTGGTGGCTTTAGATATCGAGAAGACCTTTGACAACCTGGGATGGGAATACCTGTGGGAGGTGTTGCGGCGTATGGGAATAGGGTCGGCTTCTTGTTCTGGGTGCAATTGCTATACACAGCGCCAATGGCAAGGGTACGAATGGGAAACATAGTGTTGGGTGTTCTTTCTATAGAACTGGGTATGAGGCAGGGCAACCCCTTGTCCCCGCTCCTTTCCGCACTGACCATGGAGCTGTTGGCCTTATGGCTGAGACAAGATCTGAAGGAGTGGGGAGGTGAGGGTGAGGGTCAGGGTCACCATATTATTGTTTTAATGTATGCAGACAATACCTTCATATGCCTGAATAGGCTAGAGGGTTTGCTACCATTACTAATGAGGATAGTGGAGGATTTTGGACTTTACGTCTGGGCTACATGTCAATTAGCATAAGACAGTCCTCTTTTCCTTGGAGGCCATGGAGACCCAACGGAAGACTGACCTCCTGAGGTGGGGCTACCGTGGGAAACAGAGAAGTTCTGATATTTGGGTTTACAAGTGGCGCATGCATGGCAGTATGATCTTAATTTCAGCCGAGTAGTCAACAGTCTGGGCGCTTCCATATGGTTTTGGAACACTCTGCCGCTCTACGTCATGAGTAGGGCTACTTTGAGTAAAATGGTGATGCTACCTCGGTGTCTGTATGTAATGCAGAACTCCCTCGGTGTCCTGCTGAAACTCTGTTTTCAGGAAACTCAACAGCCTCCTAGTGTCCTTGGTGTGGGCGGGTAAGAGGATCAGACTCCGACTCTATGTTCTCAAATTAGACCCTGAAGATGGCGGGTTGCGCTCCTGGACAGTTGTATCATATGGCAGGGTTTTTGCAAGTGTGCGGCACTGTGGTGTGCACACTGTACCAACTGCGAGAAGAGGCTCCTGGCCTGTCTGGTGCAGAAGGGTGCACTTCCCAAAATATTGATGTACTGCCTTGAGGTACCGACCGACATGTCTTATATAGTACAACAAGTAGCAACAGTCTGGGAACAGGCGGTAACGCGCGTTTTGGCTAGAGCACTGTATACTATGCTTCTTCCTCTCTGGTAGCAATGGTATTTTCTGTACATTCAGTCACTGATAGATGTGTCACAACTGACGGCGGGTGTGTAAAATAGTTGATTATTATGGTAAATAAAGATTGATGTCAAGACGTAGGTTCCGGAGCAATTTAATAGCCTCATCCACGAACAGCCAAAGTATAACTGACAAAACATATCATTCTCCATTCTAAGAATGATCAAACAAGAGGAATCTACATTCTATGAGGAAGCAAGTGTTAGTGAGCAAAGTAAGACATTACACATCTCCCTCTTGTACAATAACAATAAAAATAATAAAAGAAATAAGAAGAAAAGAGAAGAATGGCAAGAAAAAACAAGTCACGCTTAACAGTGGAAACAAAAGAATCTACATTCTATGAGGAAGCAAGTGTTAGTGAGCAAAGTAAGACATTACAGGGTGGTTGCCAGAGGGCGGGGGACCTTAACCTGAACAGCACTTTTGTGACACTGGAAGAGGTTGGGCCCCTGTTTGAGTTGGTCCGGGACGGCTTCTACAATACGAAAAAATCTCAAGTACAACTCGAGAGATCTGGGCAACGTCTCCGGTGGAGCCGGACGAATCACCTGTCTTGAATGTCATGCTGGACCCGGGCTCGAGTAGGGGTCTCATATACCGGCAGTAGCGGCTCTGAAAGGCGACAGGTGCATATGGCATTTGTTTCTGATAGCTGGACTGTGAATCCGGATAACCCGATTACGGATGGAAAGTGGAAACGGGCTCGAGCCCAAGTGATGGACAGCACTAGCAAGGTGCGTTGTAAGCTCACACAATTTTATTATCTGCACTGGGCTTACCTATTGCTGCAGCATTTTCACAGAATATGCCTGGACATTCTGAAGGTTGCACCAGGTGCATGAGGACCCCTGCAGTCTTCTTTCATGTAACATGGCAATGCTACAGACTTAGGACCTATTGGGGTGGAGTAGCGCAAGCACTACGGGGGGAGTCACTGGTGCTTGGCTGGAACTGACAGCTCGCCATTGCCTCCTAGGCTTACTGCCGCTCCCCAACACTGGGAGAAAGATGGGGCACCGATTGCTCAATTGGAACTGGTATTGGCCAAGCGATGTATTGCAATACCCTGGGTCAATGCATGCAGCCCCAAAGATTGCCCCTGGCACAAGTGGTTAACAGACATGCAGGAGTGAGCAATGGATGAGTAATGCAGGTTGAGAAGGTTACGGACGAATGAAAATGCAGAACGTGATTTAGCCTGGGGAATGTGGAGTGGGAGGATGGTGATTCTCCCATTTGGTATTCCCTGGAATGCTGGGAGTTATTGGTAGATAGCTGCACCCCCCCACACCCTCACACCCCAACACCCCACAAGGTGGGTGTTGAAATGCCCCATATAAGCCACGTGTGAGGCCTAGATCTGTCCCTGTATGCTCTATTCATTTATAAAGAGATTTGGAGATCGGTACCCAGCGGTACGACCCAGGCTGAATTAATCTTGCATTGTGTATCGCCGACTTGCGTATATTGGGAGACGGACAGTGCTGCAAGGTAGATATGGCGCCATGTTGTTTGGTTTTGTTCTGTTTTTCTTTTTATGTAAAGATTGTAATAAAGACAAAAAACAACAACATTTTCTCTAGTGTCACAAATGAAGAAAATAACTCGTCTACTGTAATTATACTTAGTTTCTTGTCGAGCAGTGTGAGCGCCATGTGAAGTTATCTTGAGCTGTGGGAGAAGTAAATAGAAACATTGTAAACCCAGTTTATTTTGTACTTTAATACACATTATCAATGCTTGTGTTAGTGGCAAAACGAGGACAAGTCAGAATACAGTGCACTCAATTAAAGACGAACTTTTCAGAGGCAGGCTACAAGCAGAGAGGGTTGGGGCTGTCATTCATTGTCACGTCAGGAAGAATCCGATCTCTTGCTGTCTCCCCCCAGCCCTACCTGTCGTTCAGACACTTTCGATTGTTTCTGCTCTGAAATGTCTCGACAGTCCTGAAAATACGAAAGAAAGTGTCTAATGCATTCTTCAGAAAGTGCTCTGAAGTAGCTAGCTAGACGAAACACGGAGCTATACAAATATCACAAAACCGATCTCTCTGGAAAGCTGCCCAAGAACAATTGTTGTAATAATAATTTCACTCATCCTGCAACAAACCCATCCCCATCCTTCAACCTCTGTTATTGAACCCACTGCCATATACCCTCTATTCATCTATACAAACAGCCATCAACCCATCCATGCATCTGCATGTGTATGTATATGTCTTGTCTTGCTGCACGTATGCTGCCTAATTACATAGGACAAATTCTGTATTGCTTCCATGTTTTTCCAGTTTTAGCACCTAAACACACCACACAACGACAATCAACCATTCCAACGAAATACAGCCACACCTAAAATGATCCAAACTTGTTGGCTTTGCCAGTGCTTAATGGCCGATTCTGTTTCTTTGTCGAACTGTTTTTGGAGCTTTGTCTTTAGCTCCTTAACTTTGCTTTCAAGTCAGCCTGTATCTCCACCGTTTTATGCTGCATAGATTATTGAGAAGATGTTGTAAACAGCCCTTGTTGTAGTTGTTCCACTGGAGAGGACTCCATTTGTCAATGGAGCTAGACATTCTAATACTTGTGTGGAGCTTCATCTGTATTTAAGGATCATCTGAGCTGTGCTTCGCTCACTATATATTGAATACACTCCGCTTGACTGCGGCCCTCGTCTGCTGATAGAGGTTCTGCAGTTTGCAACTTATTTCCCTCATGAGCATGTGGTCTGCGTCACCAAGACATGGCATGGGTAATGGAAGGACCTGCTACCAAAGATTCGCATTACAGTGACGTGTGAAACCTTGTAACTTGAGAAATCTATTGTGTAGATGTACGGTTGAAACTGAAGACGTGTCCCCTGTAGAGGTAGTCACATGGCCAGCCTGGAGAGTGGTGTACAAATAGATCTTGGTTTATGTTCCCTTTGTGCTGCAGATCCCACTGTGGGATTTGGACACGCAGAGTCTGGCATTGCAGACTTTGATATGTGGCTTTGGAAAGCCAGAGGATGCAGCTAAATAGGTGGAAGCAGCAGATTCCTGACATTTGCAGAAGCCTAAGTACGCCTGTGCTTGGCAAGCCACCAATTCTTGCAAATTTGGATAGTCTCGAAGGCAGATACGGTCGCGCGTGGGCTGTGGTTCTTGGTCTGCTCAAATAACAAAAGGCATATCACACAAAAGTCGTGGTTTTATAGTAGTACTGGGACTAACTCTAGGGGGTTGGCCAATCATGCTTGTACTGGCTAACTCTGCCTGGCCACACTAAAGGGCACTTTCATGCCCATGTCTCAAAGACTCCATCACACACCGGAGACTGCTTTTCTATTTGAGTAGGATCATTGGTAGTATGGCTGTGGTTACTATTACATATGTGTTTGATTGTAGTGTGTTTTGTTGTGTGTAGTCGGAGACCATTACCAATTCAAGTATGTGTAATCTGAAGGGCTGGCGTGTGCATTGCTGGACTTGATTAATGTGATGATGTTAAGTAATTGAGACTGATGTCATGTTCGGTCCACAATACCCCTTTAAATCTACACATAGAACACCTGAGCACACCAGTATCATTATTTCCAAAGTCAGTTATGTGACTAGTTTACGAGGCAATCAATAATGTCTCAGCGCCTTTTAAGTTTTTGATCCAGAGGTTTTCAGAGAAAAAAAGTAAATAGTCCAAACAAATCTTCTTGGATTGAGGTCTGGTTTTAATTTCCACAGTTTCACATGAAGAAAACAGCAGCCGACGCGCGTTTTGCCCTCAGGGCTTTCTCAAGGCTCATTATTTGTTTATCCAACCATCTGTAATACTGAAAATTCCCTTGGATTTATAACTTTTACTCGGATGGAAAGTGTCCCGGATATTTCAGAAGAATTTTATGCAAATTGTTGTTGCAAGTTTGCGCTCCTATTTTTCACTCATCAATATGATAGTTGTGGCCCCAATATGTGAATATTTGTCCTCATTCGAGTTTCATATTAAATCCTAGGGTCCAGTTCCATCCATTAAATAGTTTTAGGTTCCATAAGCATCTTGATAAATCCAAAAATTCGCTATTTGATTCTTCCGGGCACTCAGCGTAGCGCTCACTCGTGCTCCATTTAATATGAAACTCGAATGAGGACAAATATTCACATATTGGGGCCACAACTATCATATTGATGAGTGAAAAATAGGAGCTCAAACTTGCAACAACAATTTGCATAAAATTCTTCTGAAATATCCGGGACACTTTCCATCCGAGTAAAAGTTATAAATCCAAGGGAATTTTCAGTATTACAGATGGTTGGATAAACAAATAGCGAGTCTTGAGAAAGCCCTGAGGGCGAAACGCGCTTTGGCTGCTGTTTTCTTCATGTGAAACTGTGAAAATTAAAACCAGACCTCAATCCAAGAAGATTTGTTTGGACTATTTACTTTTTTTCTCTGAAAACCTCTGGATCAAAAACTTAAAAGGCGCTGAGACCTTATTGATTGCCTCGTAAACTAGTCACATAACTGACTTTGGAAATAATGATACTGGTGTGCTCAGGTGTTCTATGTGTATATGTATGACCTGGACTCATCTGAATCCTGGTACTTATTGACACTTTGGTGGGTAGGTGTCATACACCTTATGAGCACCCTAGCCATAGTTGCTTTCTGATCTAATACTTGATGTTTTTTATAAAATTGGCCTAACTTTGTGATGTGCGGCTCAAGATAAGCAAACCCATTCAATCTATTTGCACCCCTTTAAATCTGTCGAGCTGTGGGGTGTTTGGTCGGTTATGGTTTAGTGTTGTCTTGACAGGGGAATATTGTTTTATGACAGATCGGGGAAAGTCCAACTACAGTAGTGCCTTTCAGTTGTAAGGGACTTATGAGTGTTGGTTTGACTATGCGTCCTGTAGTACTTTGTGATTGTTAACTTTTATTGCTGGTACTGTTGTGAGCTTGAAGATAACCAATTGTGGGAAATATGTGAGCTGTGTTGTTTGTGAGCTTGGGGGTTTGTCTGTGTTCTGTTGAACGTTGGCCGTTATCATGTAGAAAGCATAATTGGGTGCACTGGCACTCCCAAAGAACAAACGCATCCTCCTGTCTCTGGGCTCCCAAATGCAGCTGCTGAAAGTAGGCACAGTTGTGTTTTTTATGTTTCTTATTGTATGTGCTGATGTGAATTCTGATGCACAACTCTATAAAAGTCCGCTTCTTAAAGCACTGACTGGCTGATCAGTCACTTTGTGTACTATGCACTGTCTCATGCTGTATCTGAGTCTCTAACCCTTCAAGAGAACCTTGAATTAGTTGCCTTACAGCGAAAGCTGCGAGGAGTCCAGTGAGCTGGGCTGTGGATGAACTCTATTACTTGCGACCGAGCACATTTTCTGATGGTAACGTTGATCGTGAAATCCAGAATCACCATATGAAACAATGGATAGAAAACTCCCTCTCTTAACATTGGGTGTGATAGAAGTTATCAAAACGGTTATACTGCCAAAACCTCTAAATGTATTTGCCAATTAATTCTACTTGGTCCAAAACGGGGGCCCTTGACTCTACGTTCCGGAGTCATATTTGGTGAGGCAGCACACCATGAGTTAAGTGCCCTGTGATGCGGATGGCATATAAACAGCACTGTCTCTTGATCAGCAATATGGTGCACTATATATGGCCAGCCCAGCTGCAGCAAAGGGCAGGATGATTTAAATGGCTCTTGGAGTGCCTATCAGTAACAAATGGAGAGCAGAGGCATGGATAAGACCATACTGACAGATACGCCATTTAAAGAGTATAAGCAGGAAGTGCTAAGGTTAATGACCAACATAAGCAACTGTAAATCTGTAGACGATGTTAAGGGTTTAACAGATGCTAAATTCCCCTTTGCAATATTTGATGTTGCTAGACTGTTTCCACTATCTGTCAGCACATTTCAGGGGAAGAGTGATGCCCTTGTTCTGTGTGTAGATGGGGTAAACAAGATAAGAAACATCTCTGATTTAAGGTACGCACTGGTGGCTGAACACTCCATTGAGAAGGGACTGCCCTACAAATTTATAACAGTTGACCCTCCTTATGACTCCCAGTCTTGAGGGGTTCCCAAACCTACCCCCTGAGAACATGCTATGACACACCCTTGTTATTATTGTTCCAAAGCTGTGCAGTTGTGCATAAAACAAAGAGGGACATTCTTTCCAAGCTAGACACAGGTGCATGTAACTATTGGACTTCAGATTCATGTTTCACCCTGTCCGTTGGACGGTGGAGTAAATGCTGTGAGCTTGCAACGGTGGTATACCTCAATGCAAAAAACAAACCAGTCCTCATCAAATATTTGTATGCGGTGTATACCACCCGGTTCATCAAACTATATTTTACCTGAGCTGCTAAGTGACTTCCTTTGATGTCTGTGGCAGGCGTACTTGGGACACTGGTCTATATGTCATATGGACGTGCCGTCTGGTGGCGAACACGTGTTGACACGTTTGCAGGAAAATTACTGTGAAACAGATTATTGAATCCTTACTGACTCCTGGGATTGCTCCCAAAGAATGATAAGACAGATTAATCTTGAACATTTTATACACACTGAGCACAGGGGTTTGGGGCTATAGAAAATTGCACTTATCCACTAGTGTCAAGTTTATATCTGAAAATTTTAGGTGCTAGGGACTGGAGATCCAAAACCCCTCGATCTCCCTAAGACTAACAAGTCTCAAACAATCATAATTTAAAAAATGTCCAGCACTCTTTAACAAAGTGAAAGTGATCTATTACTATACAACACAATCATAACAATTTATAATGAACAATGTTATATCACAGTATTCCATTCAGTGAGTCTCGGTAAATGATGAGTCTTCAGTGGACGAGTAATAAATTCTTTATTTGATTAAAAAAAAAAAAAAAAAAGGAATTCTTTCTTCATAAAAACAAAACTGTAGCCAGTGCCTACGCGTTTCGTCCAACAAGGACTTCTTCAGGGCTACAAACGACATATATATACATTATTCACACACTATACATATATACATATTTTATAATCAACACATAGCATCAATTTTTAAAAAAGAAACATACACAATATTTACAAACTTTGTACATAATTTGCGATTATTTTATAATTATTTTGAACCATTGACAATTCCACTGAAGCCTTTTCTTTCTGAACCTTGTCTTTATATATATGCATTGAATATTGGACTATATATATTTTTTGACAGAACAGGACTAGCTATAATATACTTTCAAGGTCTGGTGGGTTAGCATTCTTTCTCTAAGGCAAGATAGAAGAAGTTGGTAAGAATGAGCAGTTTAAAAGATTTTTTCAAATTTTCTTTCAAAAAGTGGCGCACTCTAAGGGAAAGGGATCAGAGCCCTATTATTATTTCTATAGATCCTATATTCTATTTTTTTGCTAAGAGCTATTGAAATTTTCATCTATATCCGAACTATTGTGGAAAAAGGGCATATATATATGATGTTTCTTACCGGATAAATCGCTGTCTGGATTTCTCGGTATATTTGAACGAGGATTTTACTGGTTCTTCTTATGATAACTATTTACATAAGTCACTTCCTTGGTGCATTTGGTGTAATTCTGTGTCACTACTGTGCTATAAGAAAGGGGAAGTTTGTTCAGTTTATATAGATATCTCCCCTCTGCAAGATCTCAAATGCCAAAAACGAAAAAAGTATCACTTATATTATTTATTAAAAACATAAATGGCCATTTGATAGTACACAGCTTTTTGCCTACCTTGTAAATTTTGGAATAGAGTCTCTCCTGATATATATCTCATAATCTTTCGATGGTGAGTACTCTGTAGTGCGCTGGATTTTTATAAGTCCAACATACTGCAAGGGTAAATGAATTGGTGTTTTATTCATAATATATATTGAGTTAATATTTATTTAAAAAAAAGAATTCCTTTTTTTGAATCAAATAAAGAATTTATTACTTGTCCACTGAAGACTCATCATTTACCGGGACTCACTGAATGGAATACTGTGATATAACATTGTTCATTATAAATTGTTATGATTGTGTTGTATAGTAATAGATCACTTTCACTTTGTTAAAGAGTGCTGGACATTTTTTTAATTATATAATCTTGAACATTTGTACAAATGGCCCTTTTATTACCTAAGAGCTGATTTGTATTAGAGGGGATACTTAACCCTTTCCATGCTCATGACGAGCTCAGCTCGTCATGATGCACGGTTGAGCTGTGCTGATGACGAGCTGAGCTCGTCATGAAACACTGACATCCTGCATTCTTCAGCACAGGAGGGGAAAACACCTAGCAGCGAAGGTGTTAAGGAGGCACTGTTGATCCCACTTTGTCTCAGAGACTTGGTTGAGGTATCGAGCTATTGAGAGCCATATCCAGTTGAATACTGTAGTTGATGGCTGAAGAGATGTAGGCTATCTGGCATAAATATTTGCCTGACTTTGCTTGCGGCAACCATCTGATCGTTCTTATTGAGCATACTGCTAAAACTGAAGCTTACCGTTTGATTAATGCTATCAGTTTGGCCTGTGTGGCTTTTGGTTGTAGGGAGCAAAAGAGTACCCTGAAATTGAGAGTCCCCAACATTTACCTCAATCAGATTTCCCACGTCCACTGGATTGGAGACAATGTTAACCTCAATTTCATGAGTAAATGTGTTCCCTCTTAAGGCACCTCCCAAAACTCCAAAGATCAATGGAAAGAAGGACAATACATTGGAATGGAATGAGCCCAATCAACACCTGGGTTCTAAGTCAATGAAAAGTTAAAGGGGTTTATTACAAAATTCAAAATAAGTGGTACAGAGTCAATGCAAGGAAGTATTTGAAATGCAGAGTTACACACAATATGTAAAAAACTGAAAATATTTTAAGTCTCAATGGGCAGTAAAATCAGGAAAGAATCGGGCATCATCCCTAGTGGAGTAGGAAAAGCTTCTGGCTCGATCCCAGAATCGACGATTTCTACATAGACTTCTTGCATAGAAAAGAAGAGTTTTTGTAGAATCATAGAGGTGTGCGTTAATGTTACCTTTCTTCAGCAAAACAGAGCACAATAAAAATAGATACCGCAACAGCACGTACCCACTACAAGAATAATTATTCAGCACCCTCTATGCTGATGTCATCTGGAGATGTGCGAACAGAACAAGATACAATGAGCCATTATGTGAATGAATAGGTCTCAGTGAAAGATGGAAAACATGGTGACATAAAGCTTCATCCAAACTAGGGAATTTCATCATGAACAGAACAAGAATAACAGTGGAAATCCTAATATATTTCCACGTAACTGTGTACCAGGGAGCCTGTGGGGGGTAGAGGATGGGGGCAGAGGGGATGCATACAGTGTGAGTGACAGATTACTTCCTTCTTGGTTAAGATGGTGTTTTGCACTGAAATGTGGCCTAATTAATATACATTAAAAATCTCACGTCTACTCATTACAGAAAACTCGTTTCAAAGACAATCATATTAAATCAGTCTGTACATGTGAAATCAAGTGTGAAATTGCCATCTGCTCATGGTGAATATTGCGCAAAAATATAAATACATAAAATTGTCTCACAGTTGTGTTCATCAAAATAAAATTAAAAAGTGCCATCAATGTATATTTTTTTAATGATTTTTTCGCAGTGGCATAGTGCAGAGAGGAAAAAACTATTGGTTTGATATTACAGGCATTTGGATAAAAGGCAGCAAGTAGCCTGGGGCCATAGCCTGCTGTCTGAAAACGGCTCCTATTATTTTAAGCTTGGGACACTAAGCATCCTTAAATGCAGATTGATGCCTCCCTGTAAGAAGGGTGTTCAAGTCACTTTATTCCTCCCGCCATCACACGCACTTGTTTCACAGCTCTGACCTATAACCTATGCCTGTCTGCAGACACCTGTTGTGTGTTAGGAAAACTTGCTGTTCTGCTGCCCCTGTTGAACGTCTTCTGGGTATGAGGAAGTTTAGCCTTCTGTTGATTATTCAATACCTGTTTTATGTATGAGGGAGTTTGCACATCTGCTTTCTGTGCTACTGCAAGAGTGTGTATGTGTGTTTGTGGCTGCAGTGCAGCTGCTTGTGTTGCACCCTTCCTTTTGTAATTATGTGATCTCTGCAGTACTACCACTGCATGTGAAGTACCTGCTCTGCATATGAGTGATCTTTCTACTACTGTTGCAAGGAGTGTCTGTTCTATGTACGAGTGGAGCTTGACCTGCACAACCTGTGCCCTACCTGTTCTCTTTTAAGGAAATATGCACTGCTGCTCTCCTTGCTCTGCCTGTTCTGTGATGGAGTGAAGCTTCTGCTGCTGCTTACGTTGTATTTGTTAACTTTGTGAACCTAATCGTCTTTGGGGGATGCTGACATTACTGCTTCTTACTGCCCACTTACTCTTCCGAAGGACCATAGACTGCTGTCGCTTGTGCTGTATTTGTTAACTGTGTGTAAACATGACCGTCTTTGGGGAATGCTGACATTAATGCTTCTTACTGCCCACGTACTCTTTCAAAGGACCATAGACTGCTGCTGCTTGTGCTGTATTTGTTAACTGTGTGTAAACATGACCGTCTTTGGGGGATGCTGACATTACTGCTTCTTACTGCCCATGTACTCTTTCGAAGGAGCATAGACTGGGGGATGCTGACATTACTGCTTCCTACTGCCCACGTACTCTTTCGAAGGACCATAGACTGCTGCTGCTTGTGCTGTATTTGTTAACTGTGTGTAAACCTGACCGTCTTTGGGGAATGCTGACATTAATGCTTCTTACTGCCCACGTACTCTTTCGAAGGAGCATAGACTGGGGGATGCTGACATTACTGCTTCTTACTGCCCACTTACTCTTCCGAAGGACCATAGACTGCTGTCGCTTGTGCTGTATTTGTTAACTGTGTGTAAACCTGACCGTCTTTGGGGGATGCTGACATTACTGCTTCTTACTGCCCATGTACTCTTTCGAAGGACCATAGACTGGGGGATGCTGAAATTACTGCTTCCTACTGCCCACGTACTCTTTCGAAGGACCATAGACTGGTGCTGCTTGTGCTGTATTTGTTAACTGTGTGTAAACCTGACCGTCTTTGGGGATGCTGACATTACTGCTTCTTACTGCCCATGTACTCCTTCGAAGGAGAATAGACTCCTTTCGCTTAGGCTGTGCTTTGTGAATGTGTGTAACTTACGCGGCGGCTGCCTAGGCAATACCTCTTTTGCGGGAAAATTGTAGTGCTGCTGGCCATGCTGTACCTTCCATATGTGGCATGGCAGCTTGCAATGCATTGCTGCACCCCGTGCTGTACTAGTTGTGTTTATTCATGGAGTTTAAGCTGTTGCTAGCCATGCTCTGTTCTGTCTGTCTTCAAAATCATGTTCACTATGCAAAATCTCTCACTGATTGGTTTAGGTTTCTAGTGTGATACAGCTCTTGCTGATCAATCTAGCTGTCGCGGATAAAACCTCAGTTTTTGTAACACACAATATCTCAGATTGTGCTTTGAATGTACTGTGCCCTCATGTTTTGGGTACCATAATGGCAGCACCTTGGTTTAAGCCCTGACTGCTCACTGAGCTATACTGAAGATCAGGAGTACAAGGAAGGTGGTGTACTAGATTATCCAAATGGAGAGCAGTAGTAACCAAGGCCAATTAGCCAACCGTGGTGCAGAAGAGGACTCTAATAACCCCAGACTGTCCCAGAACTTGGAGGAAGGGTCTCGCCATCCTCTGACTTGAATATGGTCAAAATCCTGCTTTTTGAATACTTTATACTTTCAGTTTATTTCTTTTATCAACAAAAAAAAGAAAGTGATTAAACATTGATGTTCAGGATTTTATTTGCAAATTTACCCAGTTGTTAAAAAATTAGATTTTCCGTCCAAACTGCTCCAAGACATATTTATTCTTTTAGCCCTGGCATGCAGTTCTAGGAGAGTTAACAAGTTAGCACCTACTGTACTGGGCAAGCTAAACGAAAGAGGGTTTTTATGTAAACTTGACTGCACACGTAATTTACATTTTTGTGGCTCTCCCTGATCCTTTGGCTGGGCATACCCACAACACGCTCTTACTTCCAAATCCATTTAGTGTGTGGCTTTTCCAAAGAGCGGCTACAGGCAGCAGTAAGACACGGTGAATAATTACCAGCGCAAGTGAAAATCAGATTAGTGTGTTAAACCTTTTAGCTGCAGGATGCATTGATTTGTTTGGGGCTGTGCATGTACTGACAGTGCATTGTTGTGAAAGGGATTGAGCGGTGTCAGGGTATTACAATAGTCAGTTGTCTTAGGAATGTGTCCATTGTGTCTCACTGCGCAAAAACATTTTCAGAATGGTACTTTATGCTGAAGTCAAGCTTATGTTGGTTAACTCCACAACTCACTAACCGCATCAGCGATTGGTCTGCAACAGAATCCTCAAAACCAGGATGAGAAGGTACCAAACGCTCTTGGCGCTGGAAAGCCAAACCAACATGCCCTATGGAACATTGTGTGTTGAGTTACAATGCACGTGTTTATATGGTGAGCATTCTACAGCGTCAATACAATTCGATACATTATCGCCCTTGGTGTGAGAACTCCATCACAGACCGGCTTTTCTTGGGGTTTTCTGGTACTAAACGCAGCTGGTGTCTTACCTTTATCACTGTGTCTTTTGACTTTGTGGTGCCACTTCGTTAGTTATAAAAGGAAAGTAATGAGGTACTTTACCAAGGGGACAGACAGTAATTTCAGGGAGGTTGTATGCAGTTGGCAATGTCTACTTGAGTAATTAGGAGTCACTTTAGTATTAAAATATAACCATTTAGAAGCAAAAAGAAGGCAAAGAAAGAGAACGAGTGATTCCATGTCTACGGATGTGTTGCCGTCTTATTGCAGTGCTTGTAAATCTGGAGAGTGCGCTAAACATTGCACGACAAAAGGCATCAACATCCTAGTGATGGAACGGAGCATTCCATTGCAGTTATATTTATTTACAAAGTTTTATCTGATAATATTTAAGGCTATTAACGGAGTGCATCTATTTCTCCTTTTTCTCAAAATCTTTTGTTCGGCACTTGAGCCGTTGGGCTATTTGATCATTGGAATCCTTTCCCAATTTCCGGTTTTTTTTTTGTTTAAAAAAAAAAAAAATCTTTTATTGTTTCAAAACACAAACAGGACATAAAAAGGGACCATCACAATTACAAAGGGCCCCACATTCCGCATTGATATCCGGCTCGACAAACATTCAGCAATGTATAAGCATATAATCCCAGTTCCAAATTGGCGCTGTACTGTCCAGCCCTTCCAAACAGCATAATGTCGCGTTTGAGCTCAAGGCTCAAAATCCTCGATCAATGCCCTATGTGTGGCCCCCCTCAATGTCAATCAACTCCCAGCCCCCCCACCTGTGCCGCTGGTACTGTTATTTAAAGAAGAAATATTGTCAATGTACTACCCTCGTGTGTGACGTATTCATAGGTCATCGTATCCACTCTACGAAGAGTCATCATAACTTCCCATGCTTCAGGGACCTCCCTCTGTGCAAGTCTCCCCAAGTCCATAAGGAGCCGCCTGTGCCTGTTCCTTCCCCACCGATGATCCGGATTCCGAGTCATTATCCACTTCCAGCATCCGGAGCTCCGCCGCCAGGGCCTCCCACGCCCGCGTCGCCTCAAGCGCCCAATCACTATGGGATATATGGGCTTGTTGCATTCTAATCAAACGTTTGCTGCCCACCCACATAAGTAGCGCTGCCTTCCATCTAACGAAGCTAGGGCCAGCTGTTGTTTTCCAGTGTGACGTTATTTCTCTTTTAGCCTGGATGAGACCCAAGTCCATAAACTTGCTAGTTATCTTGTTTTTATTAGTGTGCGGGAACCAGTGCAATAGGCACGCCCCTTTATCCATATCAACTTGCTCCGCAGTTACCCCACAGAGTAACCTGGCTACCTTCTCCCAGTATGTGCCCAACAGACGGTAGTCCCACAACATATGGTTCAGGGAAACCGGCATCGGGGGCAGGTTGCAGTATCGATTCGAAAGTATTGATTGATTTTAGCTGGCGTGAGATATGCCCTATGCAACACGAAGAATTGGATTAATTGGAACCTGGCGTTCCTGGTACTCTTGCATGCCCGTATAAGTATCTGCGACCAGGCCGCATCCGGGATAGCTTTGTCTAAGTCCGTCGCCCATTGCTCCGGCAACTTCTGTAACGGGTTAAGCCCGTCCCCTAACGTTCGTTTATAGAGACAGGTAATCGCCTTATACATTCCCACTGCCATCGCCATGTATTGACATGCTCCACTTATGGGTGGTTCAGACAGGCCAGCACCACAATGTTTTTGTAGAGCCACAATCAAGGCCGCGTGCATCAGGAAGTGACCTCGTGGAAGACCTAAGGTCTCCTGCAACGCGCTATAGGGCAGTAGTACGCCGTCGGCATATAGGTCACCCACCATCTGTAGGCCCAGCTCCTACCATTCCACTAGGCCGGACCAATCGCCACCATGTGGCAATGCCGTGCACATGCCCAAGGGTATCTCGAGTGCATAAGGACGCTGCACCCCAATTCTGCAGTGGAATTGTTTCCAACAGTGTCTTAGGGTGCCCTCCACCATCGAGAAACCCGCAGTCCTCAATCGCTGCTACAGAATCACAAACAGCACATGTCTCGGCACATCCGACACAGTCCCCCTCTCTGGGCCCCTGAACTCCAGCGCCACTGCCTGGGTGAGAACCTGAAATTGCGTAGCCTGATGGTATAATTCAAAATCTGGAGCAGCAAGGCCTCCCTCAGCCCGTGGTCGCATCAGTGTATCCAACGCTACTCTGCGCCGTCCCACACCCCATATGAAACTACCCACCGCTGAGCGGAGTTGTCTGAAAAATGCAACTGGTATTCGTATCGGTAAGGTCCGGAAGAAATATAGAAGGCGAGGAAGCGCCACCATCTTCAGGAGCGCGACGCGGCCCGCCACTGACAATGGCAGTCTCGCCCAAAACCGCATGCTACCCCTCAGGCCCCTCATCGCTCTCCCAATGTTACCCTCGAGGAGATCCTCCTGTGTATGATATACCTGCGTCCCTAAGTAAGGAAGGCATCTCGGCTCCCACGCCAGATCGGACGGCAACACTGGCGGATCGCATGTACCAGACACTGGGAATACACAGGTCTTAGCCCAGTTAACCCGCAAGCCAGAGATGTCCCCGAAATGGTCAAGGAGAGCGCGCGCCCCATCCAAGGCATCCCCCGCATTTGCCATAAACATTAGGAGGTCGTCCGCGTAGAGCGAGATATAATGCTCGCGACCCCTGAGTTGGAGGCCTCGGTACGCCCCTCCCGTTCTAGCGCGCGCCGCCAGTGGCTCCATCGCAAGGGCAAATAGCAGCGGAGACAGTGGGCAGCCCTGCCTAGTCCCCCGTCCCACTTGGTAAGAAGAGGAAACAGCCCTTCCTACGCGGACTCTAGCCATTGCCGATGAGTACAAGTTCTCAGTCCAACGGACATATCCGGCGCCAAGCCCAAATGCCGTCATTCCAGGCTGTCAACCGCCTTAGCGATGTCGACTGAAAGTACCATTGCTTGTCCCGACTGTCCACAGCCTCCACCCAAGACGCCTATCAATCTGCGTAGCGGTATTGCGCGTTGGAATAAAGCCAGCTTGGTCAGGATGCACCAGCCGCGTCATGAAAGGAAGGAGCCTGGTGGCAAGCACCAGGCTCAATATTTTATAGTCCGTAGTAAGCATAGAGAGAGGCCTATATGCAGCTGGGTCAGTCGGCGGCTTCCCCGGCTTGAGGAGCGGCACAATGATGGCCTCCCTAGTGGAAGCCGGCAATATTCCCGTTTTCCGAGCCTCCTGGTACATAACCAACAATCTGGGAGCCAGGAGGTCAATATACGTCAGATAGAATTCGATTGGCAAACCATCGCTGCCATGCGTTTTGTTACGCGCCAATTGCTTGATGGCGCAGCGAATCTCGGCCAACGTAATATCGTGTCCTAGAGCCTCTGCCTCCTCCTCCTCAAGTGCTGGTAAGTCCAAGCCCTCCAAAAATGCTTGAGTATCCACCTCGCCAGCCTGCAGCTTGGCTGGTGTAGAGACGCGCGTAAAAGGATCGAAAGTGCTCATTGATGCGGTGCTGCTCATAGTCCAGCCTTCCCGAGGGGGAGGCCAGCGCCAGGGTAGGCACGCACCTAGGGGCAGGATCAGCAAGCCAGGCCAATAATGTGCCCACCTTGTCCTGCTCCGCATGCGCGCAACCCATGAAAGCCTTGTATTCGAAGCACCGTAACCACTACACCACCGCCTCTTTCCGGGACAGGACCTAGTCACGCGTCCCAGCACCATCCGCGTGAGCCCTTTCAGCCTCGCGTAAGGCCAGCTCAGCCGTCTCGATTTCCCGGAGAAGCAGCTTCCTGACTCCCACCCACTTGGCGATACAGATCCCGCGGACCACCACTTTGAAGGCGTCCCATTCTATGGCCACCGTCGTAGCACTACCCGCATTCTCCGCAAAGTAGTGTTCCACCCCATCGCTCAGCTCCGCACGAAAGACCTGGTCCTCCAGCATCTCGGGCGCAACCTCCAGTTAGGGATTCTGGGGTGCTCTACCGCCCAACAGAAGTTCACCAACAGCGGATTGTGGTCCGAAATGGTGCGTGTTAAATACTCACTATTAACCACCAGGGAAGCCAGACCGGAGCTACACAAAATGACGTCTAATCAAACATGGAGGTCATGCAAGGCCTAATATTAGGAATAATCCCTATCAGTCGGGTGCCGCGCACGCCAGATGTCGAAGTCCCCAATTTTCCAGCCAGTGGGCCCGGACCCCTGCCAACTTATTAATCAGGGCCATCAGTAGTGGAGGATGGGACCTGTCCATGACTACATCAGCAACTGCGTTAAAGTCTCCCCCCCCCCCCCCCCCCCATCAATACCGGTATTGTGAAATAATCAGCGAGGGCAGATGACAGTCTCCAAGAAGGACGCCTGCTCTACATTAGGAGCATAGACACTACAGAGGGTCACCTCACGTCCATAAAGGCGGCCCCGAATCGCAACATAACGGCCCTCAGGAACTATCAGTTGAGCTATCAGTTGAAATGGGACCCCCGCTCTAATCCAGATCAGTGCCTCCCGCGCAAATGCTGAGTAAGTGGTGTAATAAAGCTGTCCGCGCCACCTACGCTGCAAAGTAAGCCACTCAGATTTAGTCAAATGTGTCTCCTGTAGGAAAGCCACCTGCGCGCACCTTCGGACCAGATAGGAATGTACCTTATACCTACGCTGCATGGAGTGCATTTCCCGAACATTCCAGGTTATACATTTCACATCTGGTGACGAACCCATGACAGTGATGCAAAAACCGCCTGAGGCAAACCCCCCCCCCCCCCGCCCCCCTCCTGCTGCCAGGCAGTGTCACCAGTCAACAAAGACACAACACTCAGTAGTACCGTTTCAGCAATTAAGCACATCATCAGGCAATTCCCCCCCAACCAAACCAGATCCAACCCCAAACTTCCCCGTCCCTCCCAATGCAACACCCAACCCCCCAAGAACAGGCACCAACATAGTGAATCCCATCAAAACTACCCCAAATACACACCCTATGCAAAGTTAAGGCAAACTGAATAATACCATCCGGTGGGGGTTGGATAGAGCCTAGGACGCGATCTGCAGCAAATTCGATAACACCACCCCTGACCGCTCCCCAGATCCCCCAAGATGCAATGCCTCCCAGGTCCCCGCGGATCCCCTCGCAAACCCCGCAGCCACTCCAACCCCAGTCACTCTCAATGCAGGCTCCCAGCACCCCTCATCGCCAAGTCACCACTACAACCCCCAGTCAAACCAAGACAATCGTCACAGCTCTACATTCCAGGGCAGAACCCCATCCCCTCAGACAGCCCAACATCTACTCATCCAACAGCCCATCTGCCGTTCCAGGGGTGACCGTAGGCAGTTTCTGATCGTCAGACACCAGGGACTCCCCCTCCGATTGGCCCTTATCACGGCCAATTTCAGATGCTTCCGGAGTAGTCTGCAGCAGCTCGCCGGAGATCGCTGACGCCGCTTCCAGTGCTCCCTTGCGCTCCATGGCCGTCTGCGAGGTCAATGGTTTCCGCAGGCCTCGCCTGTGGCGCCGCAGACGCTGCGCCCTGCGAGGCTGAGAGTCCCCGGACCGCTCCCGTGCCTCTGTTTCCAGGCCATCCTTTCCCGTTCTATAAGTCTCCAGCCAAGCCTCCGGCGTATCGTGAAAATGGGTCTTTCCGTCTAGTACTATGCGCAACTTGGCTGGGAAGAATAGGGAATACTGGATCCCTTCTGCTCGCAATTCTTTCTTCACAGTTTGGAAGGACGTTCAGCGCCGCTACATGTCAAACGAATAGTCCGGAAAGAGAGTGACATTACTGTTGTCCACTTGATAGGGACCATCGCTACGAGCCCGCCTCAGAAGCAAGTCGCGGTCCTGAAAGTGCAGCCACCGCCGGTCGTGGAGGGCGCCCCTGCAACGCCGGCCCAGCCGGGACCCGATGTGCCCGCTCCAGGGTTTAAAAGTTTGATAGCCCTTCAGGGGCCACAACGGTTCGAAGCCAAGTCTCTAAATAGGCCACCATGTCCGTTCCCTCAATTTTCTCTTGCAGACCCACGCGGATGTTATTGCGTCTATTCCTGCCTTCCGCATCTTCAGCTCGCCGCTCTAGTACCGCAAGACGATCCAGGACACCCGCCATTGACGCAGTTAGCGCGGTCTGTGCTGAGCCAATTTCTTGAATCGTAGTTTCAGTCTGTTTCACCCGGTCAGCGAGTTTCGAGTGGTCTGCTCGCAGCAGACCCAATCCCGTTGCAACCTGCGCAATGTCCTGCTAGAGGGCAGCTCGAGTGTCCGCTATGGCCGTCAGTATCTTGTCTAGTTGTAGTTTAATTCCCGAGTCCTGTGGTAGTCCCTGCTCACCCCTATTCTACGGCGGGGACTCAGCATCCGATGGCACCGGGTCACCTTCCTTTCGTGCCTTAGGCTTGCCCATGACTGCGACTGGCGGTGCGCTCCAACCCCACGCGGCGGTTCCCCCTCGCCCTCCGCTCAGCGGTACCGGGCCGCACCACTCGCTCTGCCAGCTCGGCCCCTGGGTACAACGGCACGCCTCTGTGGCTCGTCAGCTCGCACTCACTCCCCTGACGCCTGCCATCCAATACTCCTGCTTCCAGATGTCTCTCAATGGCAAGGCCCAGGCGTTCACTCTGCTTCCTCCTGGGGCATATGCCAGTATTCCAATACCACCAGGGGGCTCCACTTCCTCCAGTGGGTCACCGCACTGCCCCCCGAGGTCACTACACTTGTTGCTCCCACTGCGCTCTCCCTGTCCGCTTTAGCCCCCCAGCTCACCCACCGCACAGCGGGGCGGGTGTTGGCTCAGGTTGCCTTCCGTTCTCCCCCCCCCCCCCCCCTCACCCGCGGCAGCCTCACTCCGCTCCTGTGCCACTCAATGTGGGGGTGGATCGCAGGGGACCGTTACCGGACATACCACGCGGCCATTCACTTGTACGGCAGATGCGGGGCGGACTCCCGCTGGGGCACCTATCAGTCGGGCGGGTAGCACAGCCCAGCAAAGTACACTCACCCTGCCGCCTCAGCAGCCACAAACACACACTGCGCGGCAGGGGTCGCCGGCATTAGGCCGTGGGTGGGCCCCGCGGGCCTTGTCTCGCTCCTCCGCAGGGGGGGGGCAGCACCCAGCTCCAGCACAAGTGAAGAGCCGGTGGGACAAACTTTATAAGCCTCAGCGAGTGGGCTCCGCTGTAGGCACGTCCGCAATCCCCTCAGCCACCTCGCCACCACTGCTCAGAGTCCCAAGGCGTTCTCGCTCTCAGCCCCTGGTGCAGAGCGGGGACCAGGAGGGTCCCCCAGGGGAAGCGAGCAACAGCCTCCATCGGTCCGACGTCCAGGGCGTCCAGGGCGGGGGCCTCTCAATAAAAGTCCCGCAGCGGTGCGTGGGCAGTCGGCGGTCACCCTCAATAAGTGTCAGAGGGCTCCGCTCGATTTCAGGCCCAGGCCCCCCTTCCTCCAGCTCCGATCTCTCCCCGGTGCCTTCCTGGTCTCGGAGGTCCGAGGTGCAGGTCCCGGTACTCCCGCAGCCGCAGTGTCCTCCCGGGCCTCTCGTCGCGGTCCAAGGCGCTGCTCCACCCGGTAACAGCACTGGAGCCTCCCCCAGGGCGTCGCGCTGTTGGTCAAAGCGACCGCCACTCCGCAGCCGCTACCTCCGCTCACTGCCGTCTGCGCTCATTCCAGCTCCTGGGAAGACCAAGGGGCTTGGCGCCATATTGGAGCCTCCAGAGGTCGGCCTCGCTCCAACAATCTGCTGCTGTCCTATGCGCCCCAAGCCCGGTCGCGGGCCAATTCCAGCGGCGACGGCCACTAGATCGCCCCCCTCTCAAGTGGCTCTGCTTGGGGGCCCGGGAGACGCCTAAATCAGGAGAATATAGGGTGATCGGGCACGGAGCTCAGTGCTCACGCAGCCTGCCCCATCGGCTCCCAAGCCACGCCCCCAATTTCGGTTTGTCATGTAATTGGGCACAGTTTACACATTGAGGACCACAGGGCAGGGAGTTATGCAAGACTGTTGACTAATAGTAAGGTACATTAGAATAGCCTTTTCAGTTTCTTTTGTATAGTGTCCACTGGAGGTGGTGCCACAATCAGTAACGCACCCATGTGTTCTAAATTTCCACCACATACTCGGTACCTTGAGGTGTGAAGCCAGGAAAGATTAAGTAATCCAAGTATTGCTTGTGTCGCCGGTAAGCATGTGAGCTACAGATCTAGATATGAAAGCTCAGCAGCAGACATTCAAAAGTTCCAAGTTATAGAGTGGGCACAGATAATAATGATTCAAGGAACTGAAGTCAAGCCATGCATAATAATGTCTACTAGGTGGGGAAAGATGATGGTGGAGTTATGAATGCATTATTTGTGTTTTTTAAGATGGAATCCATATTACCTGGCGGCCCTGGAAACCACAAGTACATTAAGACACAGTTTGCACTAGTCCTGAATGAAACATTGTTGAGGCTGTAATTGTGCTATCCTCCACTTGCAGACCACGGCGATTCCTTTATTGTTTTTAAAAAAAAAATGTTTTATTGAGTTTATTGGCATTTTTTAACCTAAAACACAAACCACCAAGAAAATAGAATGCGCAACCAAGACTCACATTCCAAAAAGGGTGAATTTTGAATTTGTTACTGTATTTCTTAACCCGCTTTATCACATTGACAGTAAGTATCCACCCATCTGTACAGATCTATTTGACAGTGTCCCATTTGTATACACTCTGGGAAACCTTTTGTTGGGGGAGGAGGGCTTCCATAATTTTTGCAAACATCTCTTCACAGACAGCTAGATCTCCTGTAACTCTCTCATCCCTGTGGGCTATTTTCATGTGTTGCTCATCTGCAACCGCCCCACCAGCAAATCTTTTTCCACACCATGACCTGAGGAGCTCATGAAGCCACCCAATGTATGACTATCCTGTGCTTTACCTGCACTATATACAGTGCTACTATGAAAGTTTGCATTTTATCGCGCTTTTGCTTCCTGAGTATACCAAGTAAGAACAGTTTCAAGGACCCTTCTGGTATAAGTGTTGTGGTGTGCAACAGTATTTCTACCGCTTCTCCCCCAAAAACCCACTATCTGTGGAAAAGCCTACGTCATATGCAGGAAGTCAGCTGAAGGCATTTCACATCTCCCACACACCCGGGCCTAACCGGGTAAATCATCGTAAACTTTCGAGGTATGTTCTATTTCTAATAGGGGTTCCCAAACTTTTTAGAACCATGACCCACTTTTTAGAACAACAAACCTTAGTGACCCACCTACCTTTAATGGACATGGGGAAAGGCGATTTTTGAATGTAATTAAAGCATTGTGTGGGAGCGCATTGTCATTACAGACAGCACATTTCACATTGAAATGGCCAAAAACGTTGCACAGACACACAGGTTAACTGATAAAACTATATAGCACACAAATGATTGTGTGGAAATATTGTTTCTGTGAATATTTATAATTTGCGCATCACCAAGTGTCTTGATTTGTTTCGATCCTATTCAAATCTTTAGAATTACAAAGAAATATGTTTCTGTTTCTTTGCTTTTCCTAACTGCTGAATGCATACAGTTAATTTACAGGTACTTACATTTTGCTGTGTTGCAAAAAAAACGACAGCCTTTACTTTCACACTCCCTGCACTCCAGCATGATTGTCACATAATTCACTTTAAAAACTCCTCATTTTTTTTTTCTCCACTGCAAACACCTCTCACAGGCAAATGGATTTCAACTCTCGAGACGCCCACTTCTCCACAAAAGCCCCCTCATTGGCCCCCTCAGCCTGTTTTGGAAATCCAAGAAAGCTTAGGTTTTTCCACCATGATTGATTTTTAGCGTCTTCAACCCTTTCCTACAGGATGGTGGTCACCGTTGCTAGTTTTGTCATCTGCGCTTTCAGTACTTTCACTTCACCTTGCAACTCACACTATACCCTTGACTGTGTGGGCCGTCTTGTGATCCATACACAGGTCAGCTCACTGCAAGTTGACATCCACCAATACTATCTCTTTTTCTCTCCAGGGCCGTGGGAGCCCTGTATGGCCACTAATAGTTCTGGGTTACTCTTGTTGTGCCTCCTTCTTCTGTGTTCTCTGCAATTCTGCCAATTGCGTATTTCTCGGTAGCAGGGCCTGGTGCGTTGTGTGTTGCATGATGGTGTTGCACTGTTGCGCCTTAGACACCTTGTTGTTCACCATTGTACCAAGCATGCTCCAGTATCTTCTGGGTAGATTTGGGTAGAGCCAATGGCCAAGAAACAGGGTAATTGCATCTGCCATGTAGGCAGACGCCACTAGGACACCGCAGCCACTACTCAGCTCCCAGGACAATCAAAGGGTCAATGCTGGCACTGCCTCTCCCAAGTAGAGTGCACCGCAACCACCAATTCCAGGGGTCTTCCCACTCGCACAACAAGGTCTCCCTTCCAATACCGCCATAGTGCTCGGGCGAGATATCTCCAGGTGCTCCCCACTGTCACTATTCACATTCCAGGGTACTTTCTCTGTCTACAAGAAAGGAAGACTGTATCAGGACTGTCACTCACCTCGCCCCACACTACATCAGTACTGTCCGTGCACCGTTACCAGCCTTGTCTTGCAGTTAAACATTACCACACTCCTCCCCAGGGGCTAGCATCAAATCTGGGAACTCAATAACAGGGTCCGTGTCCCAGCCGATGAACAGTAAGAATGTCACAGCATGGACTTTTTGTTGGCCTATAAAGGAGGCGCTGCAAACATTTGATGTCCAAAGTTTTCCCCCTGTCAAGAACACCATTAACGACCGCTCTCAGGATTATCTGTCTGAGAGAGAATCAGATGGTGGTGTCCTATATTTTGCTTTATATGTATTTTAAGAGTCTCCTGTATTCTGCATTTGTTCATTTGGTTAGCCATGTAAGTCAGTATTAATTTGCATAAGCGGATACATTTAGTTTATAATATGCATTGTATGCAAACCATTTATAGTGTGTTTGGATAGTACACTTTTAAATCATTATAGTAATGGGATAGTTGAGGACGATGCGTGGCTCGGGTAGTCACATAAACCTCAACACAGACAATAAGTTTGCTGACTGTAAATGTGATGTATATATCAATAAGTGAAGACACCTTAGGTACTCGTCCTTCTGAACTGCAGCTTTAATCTAAGGCTGAGACTTAAGGAAGCACAAAATCGATGCCTTTTGCTGGGAAAAGAAGCAAAAAGCTAAACAGAAATACGACTGGATCTCTGCTAAGGTAGAAGTTCGGAGGGAGCAGTTATTATTCGAGACACGTGATAAAATAGGAAAGTCCTATCTGAATACTGATAGACATTTTTCACTTTCTACGCAGGACTCTAGAGAGTAGGCATTTAACGAAATAGTCTTCTGACGAAAAGAGTGGCCAAACACAGTATTTTAGAATACGTGAGAAAGCTGAGAAGAGCCCCAGTCTCTGGATACAGAGAACAGCGTGAAGAAGGAGGAGTACGTTTTAGATTCAATAGAGCATTATAGAAAGGCTTGACCATTAAAAAGAAGAAACAAATCAAGGGAGGGACGAGGAGTGGTTTAGATAGGGTCCAGCACCAATTCTCCTAAACAGAAAGTAAAGCATAAAGATGGATGCAGTTCCTCGTCACTCGCAGGTGGATCAGATGAAATGACCAGAGGGGTCCTGAAGGGAATCTGAGCGATCAGATCTGAATGCCCTCACACACCCAAAGTTTTCCTGCTTCATCATAGCCCGTTCCTTGTTGGGCCGCTTGTACAATGCCAGACAAGCCCCTCAGTGGGGGTTCTTTAGAAGAAATCTTTTATCTTTGCAATATGATGAGTACAGGTGAGAGAGTGTATGGGTAGTGTGGTGGACAAGTGATTACAAGAGTCTAAAGGGTAACAAAAAAGGGATTAATTGAACAGTGGTCCCCTTGACATAGTAAAACAAGCATTGGCATAGCCAATAGGTCTCGCTAAGTGTTTAGCCATGCAACAGTTGATGTTTGGATGCAAGGCGGAGGGGGAGAAGGGTGCAAGGCGGAGGGGGAGAAGGGTGCAAGGCGGAGGGGGAGAAGGGTGCAAGGCGGAGGGGGAGAAGGGTGCAAGGCGGAGTGGGAGAAGGGTGCAAGGCGGAGTGGGAGAAGGGTGCAAGGCGGAGGGGTAGAAGGGTGCAAGGCGGAGGGGTAGAAGGGTGCAAGGCGGAGGGGGAGAAGGGTGCCTGGCGGAGGGGGAGAAGGGTAGAAGGCGGAGAGGGAGAAGTGTGTAAGGGGGAGGGCGAGGTAGGGGAGAAGGGTGCAAGGCAGAGAGGGAGATGGGTTCAAGGTGGAGAAGGGTGCAAGGCGGAAGGGGAGAAGGGTGCAAGGCGGAAGGGGAGAAGGGTGCAAGGCGGAAGGGGAGAAGGGTGCAAGGCGGAAGGGGAGAAGGGTGCAAGGCGGAAGGGGAGAAGGGTGCAAGGCGGAAAGAGAGAAGGGTGCAAGGCGGAAAGGGAGAAGGGTACAAAGCGGAGGAGAAGGGTGCAAGGTAGAGTAGTGTGCAGGTTGGAGGCAGAGAAGGGTGCAAGGCGGAGGGGAGAAGGGTGCAAGGCGGAGAAGGGTGCAAGGCGGAGAAGGGTGCAAGGCGGAGAAGGGTGCAAGGCAGATGTGGAGAAGGGTGCAAGGCAGATGTGGAGAAGGGTGCAAGGCAGATGTGGAGAAGGGTGCAAGGTGGAGAAGGTTGCAAGGCGGAGGGGGAGAAGGGTGCAAGGTGGAGAAGGGTGCAAGGCGGAGGTGGAGAAGGGTGCAAGGCGGAGGTGGAGATGGGTGCAAGGCGGAGGTGGAGATGGGTGCAAGGCGGAGGTGGAGATGGGTGCAAGGCGGAGGTGGAGAAGGGTGCAAGACGGAGGGGTAGAAGGGTGCATGGCAGAGGGGTAGAAGGGTGCAAAGCAGAGCATGAGGAGCGTCTAGTACAGGGGTCTCCAACCTTTTGTGTAGTGAGAGCTACTTCTGGTCAGTGAAAATCGTCGTGAACTACTAAACCCCAAGCTACTCGCGCATTTTTCCGAGCGACCCCCCCCACCCAGTTTAATTGACGTTAAGTCTATTTCTTCAGAGCCCATGGGCCCCATACTGTAGTTTCAACACAATAACACTCAAAGAAATGACTTTTTTCCCTTTTCACATGTGCACTGCCTTCTGCAGCACAGTGAGACAAAAAGCTAAAGCACAAGCCGCAACAGTGACACAACAAAAGCACAAGCCGTGCAAGCAGAGGCCAATGCTTGTCGGAATGGGAAAGAAAAGAGGCTATGGCACCAAATTAAAAGCAGCCCCATAAGCCGGGTCTGGTGGCTCACTGCACTAAATCAGCCACTGGTCACAGATTTAAATCCCAGCAGGTCCACTCATCCTTTCATCCATTTGAGGTCGATATAATGAATAGCATTGAGTTGGGTAACAATAAACATCTGTTATTCAGCCCCAGGACACCTTTGGGTAATCGTGCGCTTTGCAACTAGACCTGTTATGTTATTAAATATAGGGCAGGCAAATCAAAGAGCTAAACAAAGTGGGCCACATTTGCAAAATAAGTAAAACTTATTAAAACTAATTAAAACTTAGACATGTTGTAGGACGGTGTTTTTCAAGGTATGGAAGACTACTTGGATATTTGTGCTACTATTAGAAAAATTAACAATAAAAATCAGCCCACCAGCCAATAAAATCGGCACACAAATAGCCAAAAACCCACAGACAAGCATTGGCACAGACCACCAACCAATAAAATCGTCACACAAACAGACCACAAAACAACCATACATAACATCCTGAGTGGCCACACGACACCATGGAACAATCAAGGCCTCACCGTGGAGAGGCCAGAGGTGGGAAGCCAGAGCTGCCTGTGTCCCTGAAGAGCGCACAGAGGCCAGTGAAAAGGCACATTGTGGTCCAGCCCACCTCTGGTTCAGTCAGCACATGCTCAGAATGGACCAGCTTGAGAGGTAGAAGCTTAAATGGGGCATGGCAGGGGAGGTTGGTGACAACTATTGGAAGTTATATTGAAGTGAAGGCAGAAGTCAGAAAGCTAGCATCAGTGTAACAACAACCTTTTTTTGTCAAAGGCCTCCTGCACCTCTATCTGACTTGTTCCCACACACAGCTGTGTTGCACAGGTCCATCAATCGAGCCTCTTTGCTAAGGGCGAACAGGGAGTCTTCAGTCAGAGGGGTCTCGACATTCAGAGCAGTCTTTCATATCCTCAGAGTAGTTCTCAATGTGGAATCTGGATTGTCGTGGTGTGGAAGTTAAATTTGCTGTGTAACTGGGTGCTGGCTTCTTTGAGCAATACCTGGGCATCAGCATCTTCATACAACTTGCACATTATTCCCCAAGTCCCCCCAAGCCCTACTTCATTGACCAGGGATAAAGAGATACCCATTTAGTGTCTGCATGCATAATGCAAAACCAGAGAGCCTGGTATTAGTACTGGCTTCCCTCTTCAACAAATTGCGTGCTCTTGACCTCTGTAGTTACCAGCTAAGAAGACTACTATCATAACAAATCATACCGACCTGCAGTGCTGTTCAAACTGGTCAGCATACTAAAAACCATAAACCGCACATCTGTGTCTCACAGCTTTTTATTTTATGCGCCACACTACTATGTTCCATAACTCTTTAATTGCACGTTGGTGGTGATCATGCACACCATGGAAAGACTTCCCACATAGAAACTCAAAATAAAAAAAAACACAGTTCCAGCCAATCAGGATTAGCTTGCTGACCATGTAAGTGCTTCAGTGCACCACATAAGGGTTGTAAGCACTATAAGTGATATGTTAAGCCATATGTTCATTGTACCATAAAATGAACACTTCATTTGAAATTTCTCCCATGATATCAGAAAATGAAAAGCATAGTTTTACAGATATTTATTTTTCAAATAAAGCACCTTTTGGAAGTTTTCTCTGGGCACCATCCGGAGCCAGGAACTTAATTTTACAATTCTCACATTATTTCATTAAACAGTAATGAAAAAAGATGCAAAATTATGTTCTTTTGTGGCCAGGAACAACGTGCAAGGTACATTATTTAAAAGTAAAAGATGCCTGTGCAGCTCTGCTTTAATTTATTGAATAAATTAAAACAGTGTTTCAATGGATTTAAAAAAAAAAAAAAACACTATTCTCGTTTTAGATGCCTTGAATAACGCCATGCACAGACATCTTATAAAAAATATCCTCTTGACCACAATTCTGATGCTTGTATGGTTGTGCCTAAGGTGGCAAGCGCTGCATCTCCTGTGCTGTGGGATGTAGAGCCAATTGTGCATTCAAGGCTGTGGCTCCAGCGTGCCAAATCACGCATTCTCATAGCCATAGCTGCCAAGGTTCCAGTTTGTTTATGGGTGATATTTATAGGTTTTATGTGTGACATTTCAAAGTATTATTTCTGACACTGAGTTTGGAATGTCAGAAATTATCCATTTTTCCAAAAAATATTCGTGTTCTTTTAATTGTGGGAAGAAATGAAACACAAACAATTACAAAAAGGTTTGCACTTTTAAACTCAAGATTATCAGGATTATTCTGTTCACTGCTCCCTTACTCTTCATATCCCTTACTCTTTAAAATGTATATTCTTCACATAATGTTTACCAACATATGTGGTGTCTTATTTTAATGTAAAGCGATATCGGCAAGAGAAATGAATGAAGGAAAAATATGTTGTTTACAGAATATTTGACTTTTAAATATGTTAATGAAGAAACACCATTGTGAAAGGGAAATATGTGTCTTTCCAAATAATGTCTGTGCACCTCGTAACAAAGCTCGCAGTTTTATAAAAGTTTATTATTAAAGCTCTGTATTTGAGCACGTGTTTTATAAGCACATTGACAACAGGAGGAGTAAAGTGACGAGCGAACTTCCTACCTGTAGGGCTTTATGATTACTTCAGCGGCTGCTCCTATATAGTTCTGTGCCGAGACTTTCAGCTTCAGGGGATTTGCCCTGGAGCTTTAAATCACCAAAAATTAGTATTTAGCCGCCCAGGACAGGACTTCAGCATTCCTGTCTAGATAAAAGCCAGAGGTCAGGTTCCTTCAGTCTGTTGTTTGGGGCAGTCTTGTGGAGCTTGTTCCATGCCTCTCCTCGGTGCTTTCTTGCTTCAGGACGATCAGAGCCACTTCTGGGGAAGGCAACATAGAGTTTGCACAGCGCACGTGGGTGACAACAAATGACTTTTTTGCAAGCAAAGGGGGGTTGCTGGCCCAGTGCTCTCCAGTGGTCAGAGAGTCTGTCGGATTCATCCCAGCCGTAAGAAAAAGACCTCAGCCTGCCACTTGCAGGCGGCAGAAGAATAAAGGACTTTACCGGGAGAGTTTTATTTACTCAGGTTAGCCCTGCCAAGTGCCGCACACATGCTTGATATTGTCCAGTGACTCAGTCCTTGCAGGGATGTGCATATATCACTAATATGCGTGAGACGGTTAGAGGTTACACTAACAAGTTGTTTGGCATGTGGCATGGCTGTCATAGCGCGATTCCGGGCAGCAGAAGGCAGGCTTCGTGGTTCTCCGCGGGCAGGTTCAGGTGTCTCATGCTGGCCCAACGTCTGCCTCTTGGCCCCGCCCCGGATAGGCTCATATAGACAGTGGGAGCGGCTGGTTCGTTTGGCGGCAGAGAAGCATAGACAAGAGGCCTCAAAATCAAACAAAACGAGGACGATAGGGTACAAAAGTTAAACTTGGACCGCGAGCTACTAACAGGGTGTGAGAGAGCTACCGGTAGCTCGCGATCGACCGGTTGGCGACCCCTGGTCTAGTAGAACCAGGCCTGTCAGCAGTTTTTATGGACCCCTATACAAAGAAATAAGCAGGGCCCCAAGTCGCATGCACCTGTTTCGAAGTTTAAAAATAAAGTGTTACTGGAAAGAGAAAACACAGTAGCTCCAGTCTCCGCCACCAACTAATGATTTCAAATGCATCAGCTGAAATGAAAAAACACAAAATGCTAGCTTCCAAACCTATGCATAGATTTTATAGCACAAGCACCGGTGCTGTCAAAGCGCAAGGTCTGAGGAAAAGAGTCCCTTTGGCAGTCCTTTAGTGTCTTTATCAAGGTGTGACTGCATCAGTGCTCCCTTTACATGCGGTATCTCAATCAGCGGCTGTCTACTCCCGCGTGTGGCGGTGTCTGGGGCCTCAGAATATATTATGATGGTGCCAAGGCCTCTAAACAGCAGCATGCTCGGTATTAACGAGAACATGCTCTGCTTACAGCATGGACCCGTTCTCATCAGAGCCGCGCGGGCCAGACACGGCTGGGGCTGGAAGCTTCTCATCACAGCCAGCGTGTTTACCAAGGAGACGTGTCCTTGGCAACCACTGGCCCCACATTTATTCTCTGCAGGTCTCACCAGGGAAGTAGCAGACGCCGAGCTGGCGGGGGCCCGAGGGGCGGCCGCACAGGGCTAAAGTCAGAGGGGTCCTTATGAGGGCAGCAACTTCTGCTGATAGCGAGAGGAGGGGGGGTGTACAGCGAGGGATACACGTGAGAGGGGGAGTGTGTGGAGGGATAGAAGGGACAGAAGGTGAGAAGGGGGTGAGAGTGGGCGCAAAAGGAGCGCGGGCGCAGTGAGATTCAAAAGGGGGCTCTGATAAAAAGGGGCAAGCAGAAGGGTTTCAAGGTGGGGAGGGGTGAATGTAGCAGAGCGAGGAAGAGAAACAGGAGACAGGTGTGACAGGGGGAAGGCGGCACAGGGAGGGATACAGGTGAGAAGGGTGTAAAGGAGTGGGGATGGGAGGTAGCAAAACTAAGTATAGAGAGGAGCCAGGTGAGTAAGAGAGATGTAAATATATTAGAAAAAGAAGGCATTAGGGAGCGAGAGAGGGAGAGACAGGGAACCGATGCAGACAGGGAGTGAGACAGTGAGCAGGTGGGTAAATGAGGTATGGGGAAGGAGAAAGTGGTTGAGCGAAAGGCCTTGGAGAGATATCGAGGAACGAGGAAAAAGAGAGGCCAGAGGTAGCATATGTGACTGGAATGAAGAGGTCCTGGTTTGCAGAGAGGCCGCGAGAAGCGGGTGCAGGGCGAGATGAAAGTGCATCAGCAGCAGGGAAAGAGGTAGGGGCGAAGGAGAACAGGAATATATAGAGGCGGACAAGGGGAGGCCGACAAGCAGGAGAGAAGGGGGGAGATCAGAGGGGTGAAGAGGTAAAGTGAGTGGGTGAAGTGGGGAGAAGGTGGAAGCAGTGAAAAGGAGAATAGGTGGGAAAAAAAGGAGCTCAAGGAAATCTGATGCTGGAGGGGAAAGAACATATGCAGAGAAGCGCGGGTGAGATGGGGTTGAAAGGAAGACAGGGATCAATAGGAAAGAGGTGTGTGGCAAGAGGAGGTGGACAAAAATGAGGGAAGAAGGGATCACAACGGAGCCATGAAAGAAAAGTGAGATAAGTGTAAAAAAGAGGTAAAGGGGAAGAGGGGAAGGTTCACAAAGCACCGGAGAGACACTAAAATGTTATGAAAGACGGTGTGCAGTAAGAACGTGCAATGGGGTGGGATAAAGGTGAGAGAGATGGAAGATCGCAGGTTAGGAGAGATACAGAGAACCAAAGAGGACGGAGAATAGAAAGACCAGAAGAAACGGGGTGGCGCTCGAGCCAGGGATAACAGGAGGAGAAGGACAGATAACACGAGGAGAAGGAGCACAGCCGTAAAAGTAACGGAGCCACAAAAATACTGGCTCACTGAGAACATCAAAGCAGCCGCAAAAGTGAAAGTGATCATGATCAAGCGCGGCCTGTGATGCGCTTAATGAGCATGACTGGAAAAGCCATATGGCGCCTCTGCTCGTAAGCACGCAAGCTGTAGGCCGGCCATGGTCGCATTTTTTGAAGCCCTTACTAAAAGTCTCGCCAGCCCAGCGCATGCGCTGGGTCAGGCGAGACCTAAACAGCGGAGCTATCTTTAGTAATAATTTACAATGACAGCCTCAGCGAGAGTTCAATAATCAGTGCCTGGAGGGTCAGTGGCATTTCGTCCGTACCATGCTTATATTGCCTACCCTACAGAGGAGTGAACCCTGGGTGGTAGTGAAGGGTTTCCAATTTGAATTAATTATACTGCACCTGCTGTGGTGCAAGAAGGGAGATCCAACCTGTAAGGAAAAATTAGGGAGACTGCCATAAGGGAGTTGCTGCCAGAAGCGTGCCTGGCAGGCTCTCGGAACATGTTGTAGGGAGAACAACATAATATGCAGTACTGGCAACTAGCTGCCCACTGGTACAGCAAAAGCCAGGAATAGCTGGTTTGCACTCAATGCTAGAGTATAAAGTCAAAACACACACATTGAAAACATATTGGACTGTTAATCAGTGACCAGAAATACGTGTAAAGGTTAAAAAGACAGCAGCAGCAGTAGTGAAAAGTGCCCATGCCACTCATACCGCTAATGTGAAAAATCACCAACTAAGTTCACAGGTATAAGACTGGGTAATAATAAAATAGAGGTTAGACTCACCCTAAAGTTGAGTTAGTGGTGCCCCTAAGGTAATGCAGAGGACCGTGCTTAGCTGCGGGAACAGAACTGATACAAAAGGCATGTACTCATAAATGATGTGCACAGGCCTCATAGAAATCAAAAGTTCTGCCCAAAGCACAGGTAAATTAAAGTCAAATTCCCAATTGAACGTTGAGGTTATTAACTGGGACCTACCCTCCTCCACCGACCTGTAGGTCTAGAGTGGAGAGCTGGTTGCACTTCTAAGGAGGCGTGTAATGGAGTTAATTGGACTCTGGTGCAATTAACCAGGAGCCAGTGTGTAGGGAATAATTGTGGTCAGCTGAGAAGTTCAGTTCTGATTTTGATGGGTATGGTGGTCATGCCTATATAGCAGAGCCTGCAAGGGCAATGAATGAGGTATACACAGTTTTTAATATGACAGTTTGTCTGACTTTTCTGGGTCCAGGTATGTGTATCGTCCAATGCAATTTCTTTGGATATTTCCATGAGGTGGCAAATTCCATATGAGCCACAGGGAAAGTGACCCGCGACTGGTGGAAGATTCCATAGCGTTTGTTGTTCGGATCTATGAGTGACCCACTATAGCGCAATAAATTGATGCATTGGCTTTCTGTTTTTATTGTGTGGTGGTTGGGGTGACATGTGCTGGTACCTGTGTGGGGGTGGGTTGGTTAGAATGAAGTGCTCTCTTCAGTTGCTTTCATGGTCCCTGCACGTCAGGCCACACAGCACTGTATCCAAGTTTGACCGGTCTGTTCTTAAGGAAGAGATTCTGATGTACCTAAATAGTGCAGCATTTGTCGGTGTGGTGGCACTCGCAACAGGCTCACTCGCCGGGGCGTATGTGTTTTGCATTGGCGTTTCCATCCGTACCCTTAACACTTTCTTTTACACACTCCTATGTTTCATCCACTCACAATGATGATGTCTGCATCTGTGCGCATTTCCACTTTCTCTGCCATGATTGTGCCATTTCACCCAAATGTTACGAATGTGATCCTAGTGGTCCGCATCACAACCAATTGGGATGTCTAACTAGATCCATTACGTTTCTACAAATACACGTTTGTCACCAGATGTTTTCAATTTTTGAGCATGTGTTTGTGCTCGGAGGTTGGAAGCCCTTCAAAATTCTTCAGGTAGTCACAGACGTTTTTTCAAGTTTATACGCTAAGCTTCTTTAACTGTAGCCAATTGTAAATAAAGTGTGTAATAGCTGTTCATATGCTGTACCACTGTAATACCCGCATATTATATGTGTAGCTTCTTTGTGAATACCTGCCAGCTAGTATCTTATTACCCCTGCATTACTGTGCCTTTACGCAATGCAGAAGTTTCATGTTTCAGTTCTTTGTGAAGCTGGGCGAAGGTAGGGGGAAGGGAAGTGTAGGGTGACCTAGCAGAGATGAGATGTGCAATGGTTTCTGCCTGCCTCTTCTAAGAGTATTAGCTTGTGATTAATTGAGGAGTTTGCATACATACTATATAATTAAATATGCTCATATCTTTGTTAAATTCTCCAGGATGAGGGCATGTATTGTTGAAACATATTGTTTTCCGTCATTGTATTTTTATTGTATGTACTGGAGTATACACTTATGATAGGGATTGAGTTCATGTGAATTCCATATATAAACACTGTTAGAAATACTAACGGACATCTTATTGCTTCTAAAGCACTTATCTGTATGTTTTATGAAATAAAAACATTAAAATGTTAACAAACCGTTCTCCTGCTTTAAAAATATCTAACAAAATTCCACTTACTGAATTAATTTCCTTTTTTTGTAGCATCCGCAGAAAAAGAAGCCATCAAGAACATGTATACAAAGGTGGTGGATGCTTATGGACTGTTAGGAGTTTTACGCCTGAACCTTGGTGAGCAAGAAATGTGCATATTGAAAGCAAGTGCTATGATAATGTTTTTTTAATGTACTTGTAGATGTTGCTTGTGGAGACTCGTGAATCGACCACGGGCATTCACAACAGGTGAGGTTTCTCATGGGGGAACTTGCGCTCCAAAACCTGCAAAAATGGAGCATGAAAGCCCTTAAGATCTTAAAAAAGAATAACTTGATATCACTTAATATGCAAATCACTCTGTTTATGATGGTAGTGAAACTGAACACGTCTACCATGCTGAATTTGTTTAATTTCTATATCCATATAATATGTGAATGTTCATACCTTGAACATGTACTTGGGCAACTTTGACCTTTTTCTTTTTTTATATATCTGATTTTTCTTTTTAAGTATATGGATTGCAGAAGTCTGAAGGTAGCGTACCTTAAAGGCCTGAATTAAACCTTCCAACCACCTTTCCCACTAGTGCTTTTTTATGATGAGCAGCTTTCCGAATTAAGCCGCTCTGCAGCATTGATTGTCATAAAGATGGTCCTAAATTGAAGGATTTTCCAATGGTGTTTCTCAAATATACATCATGCACATAGAAACATTAAGATTACTGATTTCCTAATTGCGATTCTGTCTGAATCGCAATTAGGAAAACGGTATTACTTTTGTATGAAAGTCTTTTGACTTTCATTATCGATTCCTAGTGGGTCGCAAATAAACCTACCGCATGCATATTAATGAGGTAGGTCGCAATTTACGACCCATTAGGAATCGCAGCCACCGCAGGGATGTGGACTGCTGAGGTCAGCAGACCACCATGTCTGCAATTGCTTTTTAATAAGGCAATCTTTTTTCTTTTTAAATGCATCCCGTTTTCCGTAAAATAAAAGGGGATACATTTAAAAAGAAAAAAAACGTTTAAGTTTCATTTTTCTAGAGTAGAAAGTGGTCCATGGGACCACTACCTGCTCTTAAAAAAGACTATTTTTTACATTCTCAAAGGTGAAGGGATCCCTTGGGCACTCCAGCGTGTTTGTCAGTGGGTTACCACCAGTTTTAAATTGGTGGTAAAATATTACTGTTTTGCAACCGAAATTCGGTCGCAAAATAGTATTACATATCATACTAATTTGGTATTTGGAAGAGACTCTTTAAACATTCCCCTTTCAAATCCCAATTCTCAAATGCAAAGCGCGATTCAGTAATTCTTTACTGAATCGAATTTTGCACTTTGAACATCAGGAAAAGCATTTCTCTGGTCGCAAACGGCCCGATTCTATGAATCGTGCCCTTTCCTACCAGAAAAATGCTTTGCACATCTGGCCCTTGGTTCGTTTTCCTTTGTAAGGTAATATCTGTAGTGCTGAAAATTGTTATGCACTCATCTGATTAAATAATCCCCTTGGTGGAAACGACATCAGTTTTACTTTTCTGGTCTGATGGAATAGCATACGTTTTTCTGCTTGTTTAAAGTAATATGTGTAGTGCAGAAAATATGTTTGGGATGAAGCCCATCTAGTCTACACATTTCATTACCAAATTCATTGAATTCTTTTTTTGAGCACCAAAATATTTCCTAGGAAGCATTTGTATGCATTTTGCACGTTTCTCGAAATATTGTGTGTATTTCTTAATAGTAGTAGGAGGTGCTTGCCCTAATCGGGTCTGGAGCCCTTGATGAAAAATGGCTCTAACCACAAGTTGAGAAGCTAAAAATATTCTTGCTCTTAGACTGTACCATTTTAGAAATCCTCTTTACACAACTCACTCTGTAAATGAATCCTCTTGTGCTGAGCTTTCATTGCGCTTGCTTGCACACTATCAATTGAGGGTGGCTACCTTGCAATAAGGGGACTATGTGTAGCGGTAGCATGATGCAGTCCAGCGGTAGAAGCCTTTCTGCCTATACCTCTGTGGTGAAACTGCACTTTGTCTCTCTCTGCTAAAGAGAAGATCAGTCAGCCATAATTGGGGTCACTTTTTTGTGAAACATGTGAGTAGTGAGTAAGCTGCGCGCACAGGTGTTTAACAACAACAGTGTTCATGGGGACACTGTGCACAAGACAGTGATGTCCATGCAGGCTATACTTCGAGTTCACGTATATCCACAATGTCCTGGCTCTTAACAGTCAAAGTCTAACATAGCATGACATTCTGCCCAATTACTGCAAGAAAAGCATTTCATAGAACAGGCTTCAAGAGAGAAAAAGATGGAAGCAAAGGATTTCAGCATCACAGTATGAGAGTATTGAACTATAGCCGATCGGTTGCAATGGAAGGGAGCCAGAGTACTTCAAGTACAATGCTTGTTGGGTGTGTCTGGCTTTTCTGGCATGAATCTGGTGCCAAAACAACTGCCTGACAGTAGGAGATGCCTAACATGCTCTGTATCCTAACTTCTGAATTATGTAAGATTGTAAGGTGGTTGTGTTGGAACACAGGGCACCAAAGTAAAGAGCTTTGCAGAAGTTGATGATGGGAACAACTAGGGTGGATATCACTAATAGACGGCTTGACTTAAACCTCAGATTTTGAGGTGCCTAAAACAGGGGTCTCCAAACTTTTGTGTACTAAAAGATACTTATGTTCATTGAAAATCATTGCAAGCTGCTAATATTAGTGGTTTAGTAGTGCCCACATTGGAAAGGATTACATTAATGAGCACCATATGCAAGATTACCAGTAGTGAGCGGCTCAGTGCATTAGGCAGGGTTGCTAGCAGTAATGTAAAAAATTATTTGGCAATCTGGAATGCCTCTCGTTAGTTAGTACATGCCAGCCACAGCTGCAGTGGCCCTTGCACAAAAGTAATTATATTAGTAATACATTTCCCCTCATGATTTATCACTCACAAATACGCTTTAAATATATTTTGGAAATTGTTCTCCAAATATCAACTACAGAGTTCTGGAAATACACACATTTTTTGTCTTGAATAGACAACTTGGCATACATATATTAGTTCAACCAAGCAAAAGGTTCTACTTTAGTAGGCTGGAATGCACACAGGAGAGCTACTTCTAGGTAGCTGGAGAGCTACCAGTAGCTCATAAGCTACTCCTTGGAGAATCCAGCCTTAAAGGGAGTAACTCCATTTGCTGTGCAGTAGTATCGGTGGGCGTTGGACATCAGTAAAAGCACAGAATGCATACCCACTGAACACATAGGCCATAGTGCGAAGTAAAGGCCTCCTAAAATATGCTCTTTTTTGGTATTTTCCATTGGCAACTAAACAACTCCTGGCAATCTGTCTTTTCTGTGTGGTCATCCTGACTTTTTCACCTTTTGCTGGGTCGTATATTTTTGCTAGCTTTAGAAATCTGTGCACTTTACCCTGCTAACCAGTAGTAACAAGCCGGTGCTTCCCCTTTTAACATGGCTGAATGGGCATACTATTAATTGGTCTATTTAATTTACCTATAAGTTCTTAGTATATGGTACTTAATCTACCCATAGCCTGGAAGTTAAATGCCACTTGTATACTACATGCTTATTGTGCCACCTATTAAAGCGATAGTGCAACCATGGCTTCAGACCTGCCATTGTAGTCTGACTGTAGTAGTGAAGAAAACTACAATTCAACCTGTCTGATTAAAACCATATGACAGGTGAAAAACTACATTTTAACTATCAATAAGTATTTCCTACGTAGTCCTTTTAGTCCACAAGACAGGGTGCATAGTATTTAAAAGTAGGACAAGTAAACATTTAATATGAACATGTCCTTACAGGGACTAGCACTTACATTTCCATTGTGGCAGACCTAGCTAGCTAATAATACTGTTTCTCTGGAATGGGACAAGCTAGAAAAATAATAAGCTATCATTGTAAATAGTTTTTTATAAACATTTTTATTGGTTTTCGCTAGATTAAAGAACATCACACCATGACAGTGCATACACAATTTCTGAATATTATCTTGCTGAAGAACTAGTCCCCAGCTCCCCCTCACCGTCTTGTGCTACTCATATAACCCTGGTTCCATATTGTCCGACTGGGCAATCATCATAGTCAAGAGTGACAAACAAAGCATTTGTTGTATCCCTTAAATTGGCAGTAGTTCTGCAATCTGTTCTTGTAGTGAAATATCCTGGGCATCCCCTCCCCTTACAGCTTCTTTTACCTTCGATTAGTCTGGGAGAAGTTGGACTGGGGTTCAGGACAATCACTTCCTCTCTCCATTTGCCCTGCTGCCTACTGTTACGTCCTCTGCTGCCACCCCCGCCCACCGCTACTATATTCGCATTCATATGTGTCAGTGCATGCAGTTCAGTCCGTATCAGCGCCCCTGCTGCCAGGTCAACTTCCAATTTCTCATCCTTCTGTAACTTCTTCTGCCACTGCCCTCTCTAACATATTGCAGAGCCAGTCTGCATAACCGGGGGTCAAAGCATTCATCCATTTCATGGCAATACATCTCTCAGCAAGCAGTAGGCCTATTAAAAGAAATTTGTGACTACATTCCTATTTTTCGGCATTGGGATCAAGCTCAGTATATTAGCACGTGGTGTAACCGTATCTCGCTGCTAGTAGATTTGTTCAAGTTGTCTGTCCCCTCCTTCCAGAAGTGTGTTATTGCCGAGCATTACCAAACCACTTGTATAAAATCTTCTCCAGCAGTGCCGCTTCGGGCACATTGATCTGGCCAGGTGGGGTAGATGTGTGTAAGGTTTTGGATGAGAAATCACCCGGTGAGAGTAATTGTATCAGTTTGAAGCGTGCATTGGAACTCACTGTCCGCACCCCTGCATGGTTCCTGTACCAGTCTCGGGTGGATAGGATTTCCCCATAGGGAGCCTCCCATGTTGTGTGTGCTCTAGGGTTTATTTCCGGGGGATCTTCTGCACGGTATAGGTGCAAGATAAGCTTACGGCCCCCTTCCATTGCAAGGAGTGTCGTCCAAGTCTGTGAAGGCAATGACACCTCTGGGAAGCAGGACAATTGCCTTCGCAGATTTTTTACGACACTCTTTGCAATGGAGGGGGCAATAAGCTAATCTTACCTCTGGGAAGCGGGGCTTGTGCTTTTGCGGACATCTTTGCATATTACAGGTATTGTCCACTGCCCAGTACGAAGGAGTCTATTACATCCTCCAGTGTGATAAATTGGTCTTCGAATTACAAGTCCCCCAAAAATTCTCAACCCCCATCTTTCCCTTTCTGTACAGACATTACCGCAGCAATTTTGATAAATGGTCCTAGTTCCCACAGTGGCATGTCACGTGTGTATGGGGCGGTCTCAACACTTTCATGGCTGCGCAGTCCCATATCAGGCATTCCTGTCTTATGAGGAAAGGCATGTCTGATGGCACACGCCCCACACATGAGCATGGCTGGAAGCATTCAGCTGCCGTAGGATCCCTTCAAGAGACTTTTCTCCCAGTTATCCACTGTGTCTAGCCAGTGGAACTGTGTGTTGGAGGTATGCCACCATATAGCAGAGTTCTATGTTGGAAATCTCAATTCTGCCCCTTTCTCAGGTCTTTTTAAGCATATGTAATCCTATCCATTTCCTTTTGTTGCCCTAAAGTAAGTCCATGATCAAGCTATCGAGCTCAACGAAGTAAAGGTAGGGGATTTTGTAAAGTGTGCCTTGCAGCGCATAAAGACAAAGGAGGAGCACCACCATTTTGACTACTGCCCCTCTGCTCGTCAAAGACAGTGGGAAATCTCTCAAGAAGTGGACCCTCCAACACCCTACCCATGTTGAGGTGTAGGAATTACTGTTCGGTATAGGCCATCCTGATGCCCAGATATCAGACTTCTTCGGATCCCCATGGGAACCCCTCCAGTGGGAGTGCCTCTACCTTGACCCCAGCCAGAGTATCCATCTAAAACAGTTGGGATTTAATAATGTTCACGAAGAGACCCAACACTTCTCTGAAGGCCCTCAGGGTGTTCCGAAGCATGGGGATAAAGTGTTCCAGGCTCAGTAAATACACCAGAGTATCTTCGGCATACAATGACACCAAGTGGGTTGTCTCGCCTACCCGAACTCCAACCCCCCTCCCTCCTACTCCACCCACCCCCACCCTGGGTTCCAGTGCCTGAGGGAGCAGGACCGCCATGGGCCCCATGGCCAGTGCGACAGAAGAGGTAAAAGTGGACACCCTTGTCAAGTGCCCACCTGTAGTTGAAACATGTCTGATATTAACCGTACACACTCACGCTCCTAGGTCTGTATATAATGATTTCACCAAGGCTATATATTTTGGGCTGAGGCCTAATCTCTGTAGCACTCGTCAGAGGTATTACCATTTAACATAGCATCATGTTTATTTGTAAAGCACACTTTCAAGGGTATCTTAACCCCGAATAACAGATGTTTATTGTTACCCAACTCAATGGTGCTCATTTTATCGACCTCCGCTAAAAAGCTGTGTGGACCTGACTGGATTTGAACCTGTAACCATGAGGTCGAACACAGCCCCCTACAGTGGACGCATTGGTCTACTAAACCACCAAACCCAGCTTGTGTCGAACGTCTGTTCGATAACCAGTAACACAAGAGCATATGCTGGTACCTGGTAGGCATGGGATAAGCATCAAAGATTATACATGGTGCTCCTATGTGGTATAAATCCACACTGGTCAGCGTGTATCAGTGTCCATAAGTGTAGGAGCAATCTCACTGCCCGGATACCACTAAGTATCTTCACGAAAACATTTAAAAGTGAAATCCGCCTATAGTAAGAGGGTTCAACTGGGTCTTAATCGTTTTTAATAGTTTAATAAAAATCCAATTCAAAAGTGAAGTTGTATTTTTAATAAACGTTAAGGAAAAGTAAAGTTTATAATGTTACCTTTTCTCTGCCTGAGGTTCCTGGAGGCTTATTTGTATTGGCTCTCCAACTTCTTTCAGCCAGTAATTAGCCTTGAATAGATGTAAAATGCTTCCCAGGAGCAAACAGTCGACTTACCTGACGAGGCAGTGATGAAGTCAGGAAAATGGAGACCTATAATAGATCGAGGCATCTGAACAAAATCCTCAGTCATTTCTCATGGTACCTTTCAAGAAATACTTCTACTGCTTCAGGGGGAGATGATATGATATTGCTGTATCTTAAGGATGCATATTTTCACTACCACAGCACAGAAAGTACCTACAGTTTCGGGTAGCCAGTTGCCACTACCAATTCAGTGTCCTTCTCATTGGCCTGAAATCCCCACCATGCATTTTTAGGAAGTGCTAAGTACCAGTGTCAGCACAGATCAGAAGATGGGGTTAACATGATGTGGACCTGTGTGAATGCCCATATCTCGATGAATGGTTTATCAAATGCTGCAATAAAAAAACAAGCAACAGTGTCTACTTTTGTGGGCCTATGCCTTTTCAACTGTCTAGGTTTTACCATCAATGCATGAACATCTTCCATAACACCGAACCCAGGATTCAATTTTTAGAAGCTCCCTCAGTGAGCAAACGGGGAAAGCTTATCCTTTGGAAGAATGTGCAATCTACAAATACCTGGAAAGCATTTCCAGCATTTTCAGAATGACACTCAGCAAGTACAAGCCCATGCTTGAGAAGCTATTATCCTGCATTCCTCTAATATCCAATTGTTATCTATTTTTGAGACCAAATCAATGGAAAATGGACTCGCAGTGGATCCAGTCTCAGTCATTTACTGAGTAAAGTAGATTTGTTGTTGGACAAACAAAAGGAACACATATCTAGGCCTTGGCTACCTTCCACTTCCATTCATCTTCATGACAACCATGGACTTGACGCCTTTGTGAAAGGATGTTTAGTGCATCTGCAGCATGTGACCCCTGTGCCAAGAATAGGAACTCAACCAGATGGCACTGTCCGTAGCTGATGGAGACATCCAGCTGCAGATTCCTTACCTTTGAACTTCCAGGCATCAGGCTGAAACCAGATGATTTTTGATAGCAGTACCCCTGCGTGCCGATCGACTCCCTGCGATGTCGTAGGCATCTGCTTTGTCATAGTCATGACCTCCACATCATCTATATAGGCGCCACCCTGGCACGCGGACATCAGTTCTTTTCTTTCTGTGCCAGCCAGCACAGAGCCATCAAAGAGAGCTACGCTACCCCTGTCACTTTTTGACAGACTTTTTTCTACATTTTTTTTGGAGTCCTTATGGTGTGTAGGTATGTCCAGCTAAAAGACTTTCGGGTTCAATCCGTGCGGCCCCTGTCACTGCGCCATGCCAGTCATGGACTCCCATCTAGTGTGTCTATAGTGCCTGGAGCGCGACCATGACCCGAAGTCGTGCTCTGACAGCCGGGCCAGGGTACCAAAGGCTTTGAGGGCTTGGTCCCTAAAGCTAATTGCGGCTCTGCGTACGGCACCATGGAGGTCGCCTCGCCGATTCCATTCCCGGTCGAGAGGAAAGTCCGAGCACCGCTCCGTAGGGTCATTGCTGTCCTGTAAGAAGCGCCATGAGAAGCACAAGAACTTGAAGCGTGCCTCAACTTCACCCCGTCGGTCACGAGACAAGACTGAGGAGTCTCAACGTTCGAGGCCCCGCTATGCGGAGCGGGTGCCTTTGTTGGCTCCGCATTGCCGGGAGCGGCCCCCGCCCAACTAAAAGAATTCAATGCTGCCATTTGTGCCATATTTGGGTGGCCTGACCCTGCCGGCGCTCCTTGCTGCCTTTTTAACGAGGCCTTGACCAAGGCTCTACTGGGCAACTTGTCCAGGAGCAGCACAGGGGCTCCTATGAATAGAACTATTGCCGGCCGCCACCGTCCTGCACCAGTCAACCCGGCATTCCTCCCCACCCATCCCACCCCACAGAGCTTGGTGGTCGCAGCCTCCACTTCCTGTGGTATGTTCCCTTCTACACCCCTGGACAGGCAATCCAAAAGGCTGGACCACTTTGGTAAGAAAATCTTTTCTTCCACCAGCCTAGCATTGAGGTCGTAAACACCGCATGCCTCTTGGGCTGCTACTCCCATTCGCTATTGTATATGGTTGCGCAAATGCTGCCAAGAGTCTCTGTGGAGGATCAGGCTCTTCTCTCCCAAGCAGTTGCACATGGGAGAGATGTAGCGAAGTTTGCCATACGATGTGGCTTAGACCCAACAGACACACCAGGCAGAGCTATTTCCTGGACCGGACGGTGGCCATTAGGTGCCATGCCTGGCTGAGGAAGTCTGGCTTTTCGGGGATGTCCAAGCTAACCTCATGGTCATGCCCTTTGACAGCTTTCATCTCTTCGGAGACCAGGCAGATGCAGCGCTTGAGCATTTCAAGGACTTGAGAGCTGCGGCCAATTCCCTGAGCCTCACCACTTCATCTCGGCCTGTGTCTGCCTTTCGCCCCCCACATGGGCATCTCTGCCTGGATAGCTAGGTCCACAGGGAGGGCTTTTTTTGGCCATTCTGTTCTGCTGAACTTTTTTATTTGAAGCTTCGCCGTAGTCCCTCCTCTGGGGATGGTGTTGCTTGGGCATCTGGTCAAAGGCAAGGAATCTGCGGCTAGATGCCTCTATCACATGGATAAGTTATTTACCTTCAGTAATGCCTTATCTGGTAGAGACATGATCTAGCTGCAGATTCATTACCGACCAAACCTTCCTCCCCGCACTGTGGATTAATTTTCGTGTCAGGGCTGTTTCCCCTTCAGGGCCCCAGTTATTTTTAACTCGCCATGGTCAGTCACTTCATGGCTCTGCCCTTCTGGCATCAAAAGTTGTGAAAAGTACTGACGTCAGTGCACTGGGGTGGGACCTACATAGACTATGGGATGTCATGACAATAACTAACGAGATGCCTACGACGTCACGTTGAGTTGATGCTTTGTCTCGCTGCCAAAGCCTGGATCACCCTCTCCCTCCACCTCTCCACTTTTCCCTTGCTGACCAATGAAGGAAGGGGTTCGAGCTGGCTCTTCGAATAAGACCTGCATCAAGATACCTTCGCGGGTAACCAGCCATGCTCTACAAATAATGTTTGATTGAATCGAGGCAGAATCTGAGCAATTGGTGTCAAGTTAAGGGGAGGGGCAGGTATGATGGTTGTTATAAGACACATTTCAGTTTGACTTCACATAATACAGCAGCACTTTGTTCATCCACCAATTAATAGAATAGATAATCTTGTTAAATCAATTTGGTGGACAGCAGTGCCAATTGCTTTTAATAAGTACAGCGGTGTGAGCGCTGTAAAGAGTTTCGAATTTCAGATTTAGCAAGATGTCATATGTGAGAAGATTACATTACGTACTTTGGTGGAGGTGGAAGCTAGTTTTTGATAAGCTAGATAGCAATGATAATGTAGTTCACAAAAGTTTTGTTTCACTTGGGAGTGCAGAAACAAAAATTTGCATGCCTAATTCCAACATCCTGGTACACGGAATGAAGACTAAAGGAATTTTGAGATAAAGTGCATTTACACATGCACAAATTCTGTCTGTATGATGGTTGTTCCGAATTTGTACTCGAACGGTTAGGAGAGGTGTGTACTGCAAAATCAAGTGAAACCAAGCAAAAACTCACATTTTTGTGGGTATTCACCAACATTTAGTAGGTAGTTTCCCATCTGGGAAACACAAATATATCTAATCTTGTCAAATGCACAAGTACGTGCCTTCACAGGGGAAGGGCAATGAACACCTCTAAGATCCCATTTACAAGAGAAAATGTTAATCCCGTTCCGGAATATACTGCAGTTTTGTGTTAAATGTATACTGCACATTTTTCTTCCCAGTTGACCTTTTTCACTCTGTTTGTCATCCTTATTGTGCCATCTCACACCTTTAAACTCTTTTTTAAATGTATATATTACTTTTATTTCAGTGTTGCTGATCTGTAACTCAGTGAGGCCTTCAGGTCGCCACTGTTAATGTTTGCATATGTGATGTCTTTAAATAGATCAGATTTGGCTTTGTCAGCTGCCCTTTTAACATTCAGTATTTTATTAGGTGCCTTGAGAAACCGCCCTGTTCAACAGATCCTCTGATACATGTTTTATAAATCTGGCCTTTATGGAACTTTGATGAAGCATTTTTTTGAGTCTAATTATGTTTGTTTTTTAAATTACTTACCTTTTAATACTGTTTAGGTCTTGTCTGCAACTGACCCTGCGCTGTCGCTTCTGACATCTTTGGTTTACATTTTTTGTAAAAAAAATTAAAAGGGCTTTGAGCCCGCCTTTTTTTTACCATTGGTTGGCGTCCTCGTAACTCACAATTCCTTACCTTCCCATTGGTAAACATGTGTCGGTTTCACTTTCTTCTTTGGTGTTTGCCCCTTTGGTGGAGAATGGACTAAGTACAGCTTCCTGTTAGCAGCCGGCGTCCTTCTACTGGTTCGCCATCGTTGCATGCCCTGTACTTCCCCTAACCCAGTTGTGCTTGTTTTTAGAATCGCAAGTGTTTGAAAGAATTGAAATAAGCCTCAATCCATACAATCAAGAACAAGTCCACCCCTTCACACGCAACTATTTTCTAAAGCTTCTGCTACATTCCTGAAGGGGAGAGTAAAATGCATATCTTCAAATATAAAAGCACAGTTGGAAAGTTTCTTAGGAGTGACATGTTGGTACCAAAACAATATTGAAGATCATAAACCACATCCAGATATCTAAACATTCATTATACATAACTGGTTGCTGGAAAACTCAGATGTTCTTCTACTAGACCCTTTGGGTTTATTGTGGGTTCAGTGGCTGCTTCACATTGGATTTTAGTGTTGTATGTGAGAGGACACTAGGATTACCATGGTACATTCCCCCCCTTCCCTTCCATTCCCTCCCCTCCCCTCCCCACACACACAAACACACACCCAGTCCTTAGAGCCCAAGTGTAGTGTGGCCGAAGACTTTTGCCATCTTGAAAATGACCAAACTGGGTTGCCTTGACCCTGGAAACGTTTACCTCCTTGTTTAAGGTGTGCACAGGAGTTATTCCCACCCACTATCTGGTGCCAGGCTTAAATACAGCACCTCCAGGTGCCCACTTTGGAACAGTACTGGACCTGAGGAAAAACAGAAGAGGACTGGATCTGCTGTCTGTGATCTGAGAGGAACCCAGAAGGACTGGACAATCTTAAACCCAGGACAAAGAATTTGATTCCAAGGGTATCTGTGAAAGCTACAAGGAGCAACAAGCCACAGGAGGCCTTTCCCCGCACCTGCCCAGCTGAGCAGTGGCAACTGGACCTAGGCTAAAGCCTGCTTTCAGTCTCGACCTGACACAATGTGAGTCTCCAAGGGCCTCTCCTGGATTCTTGTGGTGTATCCGACCAGAGCTCAATCATGGTCAGCGTCCAGTTGCGCCTAGGTCCTGGTCTACCATGACGATTGACTATTATTGGCACTTTGTGCTTCTAATTCTATTCCTACTTAAAAGTTTAAAAAATCATATCTTCAATTCCCGTTATTAGATTTTGGTCATGTTGGTATCGTATTTATTTCATTTTACTCTGTTTTTGTAATTCAGTTTGGGATTTTTATTATGTTGCAATTCAACTTTATTACAGTTTTGGTACTGCATAAAGAGTTTCCACATTTTTCCAAGTTAAGCCGGTCTGCTCCGTGCCGCAGTTACCAGGAACTTGAGCTCAGGTTAATTTATTGATTTTAAGATTTAATTCTCACAAGGGTTGTGATTATTCCTTCAGCTGGGTAGTCTCATACCTCGAATAATCAGTTGCTCACAAGCAGTTATTGAAACTGCCTTTGCCGACTGGAGAGGAGCCTTGCTGTCCGCTGTTTACTGAGAGTAACTTGTTAAAAAACCCACATCTCGCCGTTTGAACCCCGATGGAGTGTTTCCCACCTGTGCATCGGTTGCTGTGTGTGCCGCGGGGGCGAGTGGGACAGAAAGAAGATCGCGCTGAACGCCAGCAGGGACTCTATCTACCAGGAGTCCCTGCTTGACCTGCAACACCTGGTCCCGCGTTCGCCTGCCAGCCCTGCCCACAGGACACCGCACGTGACATATATTTGACTCGGGCGCCCGCTGCGCGGGAGCGCCCCGGGACAAGCCCGGGACAAGAGTGGGGCCGTCTGCGGCCGTCCTAGGCTGGAAGAGGCCGGGCTGGGCTACCCCCCTAACATCTGGACCCTTCCCCTGGCCTGTGAAGTAATACAAAAGGTACTTTAAAAAAGAAAAGGAAAAAAGGGGGCGTTGTGACATGTAATTGACTGTAGAACTGTTCCTTTTTTTTGTTCTACTTTGCTTACAATTCTCTGTTGGGGTGGCTAGGGAACATTGTTTATCGTGAGATTTGTTCTTCGAGATTAACCAACTAACGATATTGGCTGAAATGGGTAAAAATAATAAATCTTATCCGATGACTAGGCACCATGCTGCCACGACTCAACCTCTTCAGAGTCTAACAGCCATCGATAAGATGCTCCAGAAAACAATAGGGGTAGTGGCAACAGCAATAGAAAATACGGAGAGGCGTTTATCAATCACCCCAGCTGGCCCCCCACCACAGCCAGTGGGGGATTTTTCTGTAGCTACAGTAAATATTCCCGACTGTAGTTTTTTCCTCACGTCTTCTTTTGCTGATTTACCCTGTGCCCAGACTGCTATTGGTATCATCGATAGCCCGCCTCCTGCTTAATCCCCTCCACAAGTTCCAGTGAAAAAAGTACCTAAACCCCGCCCGAGAAGTAAGAAATGTAAATCCCCCAAAAAACCAACTAAAAAATCCATGTCCCCTCTTGAACCTTTACCGGTTGCTGCTGGTCCTTCACCAGCTCCTGCAGGAACCCCTGTTTGGGTTACTCACCTATTTCTTGATTTCCAGACCCATATTGAACAGACCATTGGCTCACTTATTAAACCATTGGCATCTAAGTTGGACAGATTAGTTGCCACAATTAACAACATAGGTTTAGGGAAGGTTCATCCTGCGAGTCTAACGATAAAAGAAGCTAACAGACTGAATCTTAGTATTGCCAACCCTACCACCCGAGCTGATAATGGTGTAGATGGGAATCTTGCCATCGGGCCGACTCCTGACATCAATAATCTTATTCTTGGTGCCAGGGTCTCGTCTGACAGTAATAACATTGTAGCTGTAACCTCTCAGGCAATATTTAACCCAATCCCTGGTTTGGCTTTGCCTCCGCCTAGTGAGAGGAAAGCGGTGGGCGGTGCAAACATAGTGCCGAGGGGGGGGGGGTCTAAACTGGGGACAAGCAATACGGACCGACAAGCCCTAGTTAATAGAAATAGCCCAGCAAAGGGTTTTTCAATAAAGCTGCCCACCATTGACTTATCCCCAGAGTCCTTGCCATATGTAGTGGTGCTTACTGGGGTTCCTCCTTTGGCACATGGGAAAAGTGAGGATCATAGTGATCTTAAAAATAAATGCATACAATGGCTTAATACCAACAGGCCTTCTCCCCCTAGCTCCTCAGGTGAAATATTATCTGTCAGAAGAGTAGACTGTATTGGGTCTGGACCTAAAACTATGGCAGGAAATTGTGTGATTATAAACTTTAGGCATACATGTGCTGTAGAACATATTTGTAATGGGTTGCCATTCTGGTCAAATACTCAAATTCTTCCCCTCCATCTATCATATTTCTATCCCATTCCCCAGAGGAGAACTGGCCGGGGCGTAAATCCCCAGCACCAGGGGGCCTATAATAAATTCCCGTATAGAACCTATCAGGGGATTACATCTTGGGAGGGCACCTATCCACACACTCCCCTACTCTCCCTATTCCCTCAAAAAAATAGGTTTAGTTCCCTGGAGTTGGTGGACTGACGCCTTGTGGGCCAGAACTCTACACCATCTATGGTTAGTGGTATAGGTAAGCCAGATGATAAATTGGAGGGTAATGGCGTTTGCATTGTCCTAATGAATATAAGCGCAGATTACCATCAAATCCCTGAGGATAGGACTCAATGGGGGGAAATCGAACAACACCTGGAGCCCAGTGACCCTAATGATGCATTATCTTGTGGTGTGTTAAGGGAAAGGACACTTGAGTCTAGAATCCCAATTGTTGACACTGGGACTAATATAGGCATGGACAGAGCATTAATCTGCCTTGGGAGAACTGATGGATGCATACAAATTTTGTCCTGGAATGTTGCTGGGCTGAAAAATAAACTGCCCTTGCCTGAGTGGTGTTCCTTCATGGCACTGCACGATATTTGTTTGATGCAGGAAACCTGGGCACTAGAGGAGAGTGCAATGCCTTTGATATCCTGGCAACAACAGGGGTAGGGGGAGACCATCGGGCGGGCTCACAATATGGGTGGGCCCGCACTTGGGTGTCGGGGCTGTACAAATGTCAACTAACTCCCCAGACGTTCAGTGTGTACTCCTAACCCCTCAAAATATGCCACAGGTGGCTATATTAAATATTTATTCAAGACCAACCAAGAGTGGGCGGGAGTCTGATGCAATAGATGCACTAAAAAAATATGTACAGTCACTTGATACGTCAACTGTCTTGGTCATTGGAGGAGATTTTAATTGCCTGTTTGAGCCCCTTGTGAGTCCAGAGCAGGGTGAACAGGACGATGAAAACCAGCTCTGGCATATTCCCGATCCACAGATGCCCTCTGTCAGGGCGTGGTCTCCATTGGTCCTGCAAATACAATCATTTTCACTCACAGTGTCTATGCGGGCGTGCAATGGGCGGGTGGAGCTCGACAGACCTGGGTCCGTTACGTTTAACAGGTTATACCAAACTTCCATCATTAATTATATAATGATGGAAGTTAAATACTGGGACAGGCTGTTGGAATTTAGGGTTCACCCAAGACAAGATAGGGACCACAACGACCTTGTACTAACATTGAAACCTGGAAGTTTTGCGCTGACTAACCCGGCGCCCGAAGCAACCACTGTAATCTTGCCTCTTACAATAGCTAACAATAGGCGAAGGGTAAAATGGCCTCACTTACAGGATTCCCCCACTAAACTGGCCGAAATATATAAGATAGCTATTCCACTGATCTCTGAAATGGGGGACGTTGCCTCCCAGGGTAGAGCTGTGAAAATTCACAAGCAGTTGGCAGTCGAGCTAGCGGGTGTGTTTTGCCCTGCGAGTGTGGTAAACCCACCGCGGGCCAAGACACACCCCTGGTATGATGCCCCTTGTCGGAAGGCAAAAAAAGATCTGCTGGCTGCCATTAAAGCCCAAGATAGAGTAGGTATAAAGAAATCCCAACTGCTTTATAAAAAGGCAATTATGGGGGGTAAGAAGGATTGGGAGGAAAAGACGTGGGAGGAGCTTGGATCCGCACTTTAACGCAGGGACCCTAAGTCATTTTGGGTCATTCTTGCAACGGTAATGAACGGGGGCGGCCTGGCATGTGCCTCAAAAATAGCATCATCAGTGTGGGAGACTCATTTTGAAGCACTATACGCTAGTGTCGAGCCAGAGACCATAACCTATCCAAGTTGCAAACTATTCCAGGAGCCGGAATTGCTGGGGTTGGTTGACCTGGTTCAGGGGGAATTTGGGGTGCCTCCCCTGCCGGCTTCCCTGGGCTCCCACCATGAGCATCGACTGGTGGGGACCCTGGGCGACCGGCAGAGCCAGGATTCCACTGATGCTGGGGATGTGTGCCATCTAAGGAAAACCAAAGGTGATGATGGACGGAGCGTTGACAATACAAACACTCACCCCCAGTCAACTGATCTGGGTTTAATCCATCACCGTTCTTTAGCTCACTCCGCCACCCCAGTTCAGACATGGCCATATGCAAATCAGTCTGACCCTGTGCCTCATGGGAACAGTCCAGCCCTAACTGCCAAGCCATGTTTTCCCTGGCCCGGAATCAAGCTTCCCAGGACCGGTTTCTGGCATTACAGCCGCCTTCAGCCGGGCTTGCTTGAATCCAGTGGCAAAGTGAGCAAGGGACTCACGTCTGAGCATACCCTGCCAACTTAGGGCGAACAAAGAAAAACCAAAGGTGATGATGGACGGAGCGTTGACAATACAAACACTCACCCCCAGTCAACTGATCTGGGTTTAATCCATCACCGTTCTTTAGCTCACTCCGCCACCCCAGTTCAGACATGGCCATATGCAAATCAGTCTGACCTTGTGCCTCATGGGAACAGTCCAGCCCGAACTGCCAAGCCATGTCTTCCCTGGACCGGAATCAAGCTTCCCAGGACCGGTTTCTGACATTACAGCCGTCTTCAGCCGGGCTTGCTTGAATCCTTTGGTTTTTCGATGTGTGCCATCTAGCATAGCACGAGGTTATCACGCTAAAGGAGGTAGCGTCAGCAATAGGAAGGTTACCCCCTAATAAGGCCCCTGGTCTGGACAAATTGCCTGGGGATTTATTTCGCTCCCAGCCCAAAATATGGGCTCCATATTTTGTTGTCCCATTTAATGAGATCCTATCGGGGACTAATCTGCCAGGGACTTGGCTCGGAGCCGAGATCATTCCCATTTATAAGAAAGTTTGCCCGTTAACCCCATCCAACTATAGGCCCATTAGTCTTATAGATACAACGCAAAAACGAATGGGCTGGATCATTCTGGATAGGATCCTGGGGTGGATGGACAAAAATGAAGAACTGACCACACTCCAGGCTGGATTTAGGTCGGGCATTTCTACTCTGGACCAAATATTCCGCCTGCAGATTTTATTTTGGAAAACGGCAAGTGTGGAGGGTGGCAGCCTCTACCTTGTCTTTGTCGACCTGCGGGCTGCCTTCGACCTTGTGCCTAGGGATAAACTGTGGAAGGTCCTGGAAGATTTGTGTCTCCCGTCCTACCTATTGGCCATACTAACCAGATTACACACTGGCAATTATGCCCAGGTTAGGTGCGGGAGGCACGGGACCTATCAAAACGCTGTCCCGTTCTGAAGGGAGTACGCCAGTGGTGCATTTTGGCCCCAACGTTATTTAGTCTTTACATCAACGGACTTGTAGACAATTTATCTGGTGTAATAGACAATGACGCCCCTAGATTAGTGACTGGGAGAGTACCCGCTCTGATGTTTGCGGATGACACTCTGTTGTTATCCAAAACATCATCGGGCATTCAGCGTATTGTGGACGGCTTTGCAGCGTTTTATGCTTCGCGGGGATTGGAGATAAACTTGGATAAAACCAAGTTTATGATCTTCAATCCCCCGAAGCAGACACGCCCAAACCCTATCCTTAATGGTATTCCCCTGGAGAGGGTCAAGACCTTTGTTTATCTTGGCATTACCATAACGGAGAACTTTGATTGGGGCTTCCAAATTTCCAAATCTGCTCTTAAGCTATCCCAAGTAACAGGGGGTATTAGCAAAGTCCATAGAATATCTGACCTCAAACCGGCAGCTCCGGCTCTTGAAATTTATCGACTCCAAGCCAGAACGGCCACAATTTATGGTGCTGAACTTTGGGGCCACAAAAATAGATTAACCTCTTGAGGGTGGAGCAAATTTTTATGAGGAATCTTGTAGGTTTACCACCAAGTACACCACTTATTCCTCTGCGATATGATTTGGGGTTGGAGTCAATAAAGGAGCTTGTAGCTGCACGGCCCTTGCTTTATTGGAAGAGGCTGTGGTCAGTTCTCGAACTGGCCTCCTATAGAGCAGAGTTCTTGGAGGTTTGGCCTTTTCTAAAAAGTAAAAATATCCCATGGTTGCTTCATATTAGGGCTCTTAGCACACGGATAGGCTTGCCACAGCTCTGGGAGACACCTGAGCTGTGTTGCCCGGGGATGTCTAAGCTGAGCTCGGTAACCCTGGGTAGGCTGTCTGCTGAGTTCCTCTAGTAAAAACGGAATCTCGATTCGATAATTCTTAGACGCAATACAACCACCCCTAGCGAGGAAATTGTATCTCCAGCTAAGGCATGGCTGCCTAACACTCAGGACATTTACCTGCAAAGGGACAAAATCAGATAGGGAAGCCTGTCCTGAATGTAATTTATAAAAGAGAAGACATCCCCCATGTTATGTTTTTCTGTCCTGCGTACGCAATAATAAGGAAATGTTGGTTAACCCCGTTATGTAGGAACCTTGGATTTCGACATTTTGCGCAGGCCTGTCAGGTTTTAATTTTTGATACCCATCCCCCTATTGTTTTCGCTGTATCCCTCTTTCTATTTGGTATGTGGCGTAGAAGGCAAATCTTTATATAATATGTGTGATTGACTATGAATTTTATATTGTTGTTTCATGATAACCCTTGAGTTTAATTCATTTTTATCAATCTGCTGCTAGGTATTGTCTTAAACCACTTGTGCCTTGTATGTATTTTATCTGCACTTCTATGGTCTTTGACCGAAATAAAGTTATCAAATGAATGTTATTGAAACATCAAAGCACAGACACATGTGGCAAACCTGCACACAGACTAGCAATCACAGAGAAGCCTATGCACACAGTGATGTGTTCTTTAGTGCTGTAGAGGGGGATGTGCAGCAGAGACTACTCCGGCATGATGTACAATGAGGACACTGGTAGATGCGCAGTAGATAAGCAGTGGATTATATATAGTGAATGTCTGGATTATGGCTCAGTAGACTAATCACCCACTGCAGAGATCTCTGCTTCATTTAATGAGCATGTGTTGGAATACCTGTGGGTTATTCTTCCAAGGTTGATAAAGTAAGTTGGGAAACAGTAAACATGTTACCTGTCAGTAGCACCAAGAGTTCCTGTCATATGTTATGTTGAGGCTAGGTGAAGTAGATAAGAGCAGGATGATATGCTGTAATTGGGAACAGCGCTTGGTTTTTCCTATTGTTAGTTCATTCAGTCATATTTTTTGCTACTTGTAGTATTCTTCCTGTTAAAAGTGTGGACTAAAGATCCCACAGTGGTTCAAGTCTGTATGCTTTAGTTGCACAACACAATGATATTAAATCAAATAAAGCCCAGCAAAAGGACGACACTCACTTGTGACTGTACAATTGGTTTTGTCCTTTTTATTTGTTGTGCTACAATAAAATCATAAACTCCAATAAAATAAAAAAGCACATAGTGTGAATAAACTACTCATGCCTAGCACGGGAGATGATGAGAACAGTAGGAACATTATCAAAGACAAATGAACACATTATCATTGGCATTGGAGTGTGTAGAAACCTATTTGCTTATGGATATCTTGTTTAAAGTGACTTTCCTCCAGATGCATCAACAACCCAATTTGCGATTCCTTAGTAGCGAAAAATACCGATTCGTTATTAGGGAATTGCAAAATGGAATGCATCAAGAAATCACTTAAAAAATAGTGATTTCTTAGAATTCCTTAATTGCGACTCTCAAATTGTGAGTCGCAATTAAGGAATACCTCCCCATTCATTCCTATGGGCCTAGAGGCCCATAGGAATGAATGGGAAGACCATCTCAATTTGCGAATCGCAATTAGCGATTCGCAAATTGAGATTGCGATTTCAAGAGTGCAGGGGTGTCCATAGGACACCCTGTTGCACCCCTGAAATTGATGTGTGCACATATGTTGCGCACACACATGCCCTTAGGGCATGTGTGTTCGCAACATGACACTTTGAAAAATGCACTTTAGTGCATTGTTCAAAGTTCTTGCAAATTACCATGAAGTTGTACTTCATGGTAATTTGCGTGCCCTATCAGCGAATTCGCTATTTTAAAAACGTTCATGCATTGCATTTAAGGAATCTCAAATTGAGATTCCTTAAATGCAAATAATCGCAATTTAGCGATTTCTAAAATTGTGATTTTTGCATTTGGGATGATGCATCCCAAATGCAAAAATACCGCTCGCAAAGGGCCAGATTCTCAGAATCTGGCCCTTTGCGAGCGGATTTTTGTTTGATTAATCTGGCCCTTTGTGTCTAAATTCTCTGGCAGATACACTAACAGCAGGGGTGTGGAATTTATTAAAATATCTACTTGTCCATGGGGCAGGATGCTTCGTGAATCTACTTGTCCTGTAACAAAATCCACTTGTCCCTTTGGTACCATCTTGTGCGGCGACAAATTATGGCAGCAATCTCATTATATAAGAGCTCTTATATAGCCTCTCTGATTATGCCAGGGCTCATACCATAGCAGTGTTCGAATACTAGCAATCCCTTTATGTTGCTATGTTTCCGTAGATCTACATACTGGGACTGAAGGTAGAGGTAAACAATAGTTCCAGGGTTGGAATGTCCTTTTGAGTCTGTGCAAACCTACTAACTTGCATGTTTTAAGAGTTTTCAACAACTCTTTTCTAATCTTTTCCAATACTGAGAAATGTTGGAAATTTACTCCTGACAATGGCAGATGTAAACCTTCTTCCAGAGTTGGGAAAAAAGTGGTTGGAGGGAAAATAAACTTGCAAACACTCAGGTGTTCGCATGAGCAAACCTACACATGCATATTTGCTCATGCTAAAATGCAGTTCACAAATATTTTCTAGGAGTACTATTTCTTGCCCTACTACTGTAAATTCTTGTGAATTCACGAAAGCCATATAGCTGCCCTTAATGCAAGGACATATATCAAGGGTGCGTGCACTTTTGAGACTTTCTTTAATAATTGGGCCCCTCATTTGGTCTGGAGTTAATTTGGTCTGGAGTTAACCATGACCTTTTGTGTTTATTAAAATTCTCTCTCTGTATCGGCTGGCTTCCCTGTGAGTGAAGCATTCTGCTCTTTCACAAGGAGCATATCAGCATACAAAGTAGTTTTGTTCAGTGCCAGTAACTAATGTGGCAGTGTGTGCTTTTTTGAGACCAAAAACAATTTTTGCTTTTGCCAATGTTTGTTATATTGGTGAGGGTCCGGCAGCTCTCACATCAATAAGGTTTTACAAAAACCATGTCAAAACAAGTCACGCATTGCCAAAACTAAAAAGAGGACTACCATTTCAGACCTACTGGCTTTGCCAATGGTTGTTTATTTTTGTTTCCCAAAATCTTATTGAAACTGGTTACACTGATTTTCTAATATGAATGTTTTGGGGAAATACTAGCATGCATCAACACATTTTATAAAATGATGCTGAAAAGAAATGGTAACTGAAATTTTACAGTAGCTTAGCACAAAAAAAATGTCCTACTTTCATTTTTTGGGAACATTTTATATTGAAAGTAAAGAATCATTAATCTTGCTTTCAAGCTTCTGGGAATATTTGCATTTAAACAGAGAGCATTCTGGGAGCATTATGCATAGACTCATATTGCTCAACTTTGAAACCGTGTGTCCACATTTTTATACTAGAACCACTGTCAGTAGTGCAGTCCGAACTTACATTTACTGAGACCGCTCAGCCTAATAATAAATGCTCTCAATGAATGAACCATAATTACAAGTTTGAACAGCATTAACATATGCACACAAATATTAACTCAACTGCAGGCAGTGCCCTTCCCTGATCCTTAATGTGGTACTGCAAACTGGCAACCAAATGGTTTGCGCTGCAGGGGGTTGGGCCTGCTTGTCCCAAGGACAAAATGCATATTAAAACTTGTTGCCCTTGACCCCAAACAATATGTCCTGGGCGTCGGGCTATAGGAATTCCACATCCCTGTAACAGTGTTGTCAAACTAGTTTGTAGCAGAATTTCTTGTCTTTTTTACTTGGCATATACCCCCAACTACATTTTATTATTGGTTTAGGAAGGGCTAAGTAATTTTACTGCTGCCTATTAAAAACTCGCCCAACCCCAGGAAAAAAAACTACGGTTTCAAAATTGCCTGACTCTTCCTTCAGTTTTACTTTTTCTCTCCCTTAAATATGCCCTCTTTCCTATATTACCAGTATAATCTAACTCCTATATGATGAAGAACCTACTTGGATTGACAGGAATGGGACAATGAAAATTAAAAAGGATCTCAGTCTCTGGCTTCACATATCGGATGTCTCCTTCAAGTTAGACTGGACTTTGATCTTAAACGCTTAGCTAACAGAGATACTACTCTTAAGGGACAGGGACATTAAACATTCAGACACCACTAGTCTTTCGTGCTCAGGCCTCAGACAGCAGTTGCAATGATAATGTCACAAGAGCTAATAATATAGGTGCTCTGCTGCCATCAGGTGAGTCATGATGCATCCAGGCATAGCAGCAAATGCTGCCGTCCACAAAGCAAATAGCAAGTCAGTACAATGTTCCTAAACCGGGAACTCATGAAAAGTGATTTGTGTTGAAAAAATGTACACTATTGCACAATACACAAATCCCCAAACTTAATTTAAAATATTTAGAGTAATTTATTTTAGGAAGTGTTTGTATATAGAGGGGAAACGTATCTATTACAATAATTACATTTAATGAGGCAGTGAAGTCGAGGTGAATAAGAGAGTGAAAGGTTCCCTCCAATAAAAGTTATTCAAAACAACAAGATTCCAAACATTTTATTATTATAAAATAAATACAAGGTATAGCCAGGCTTTTTTGTAGTAAATACAAATAATCATGCTTACTTACTATAAGGCTTATTGAGCTTACAATGATTACTAAAACCATAATAATGTTTACTTATTTTATCTAAAATATTGTATGTAATACCACTTTTGAAATCTACTGATTCTAATCCATGCCGCACAGATGTAGGCAGACACTGAAGTGCCAATAGCCATTCTTACTACATTGTAACTTGCACATTCTACACAAGAGGTACTCCTTTATTAGGTCTCGCTACGACGAACGCGCTAAGCGCGTTCTCGCAGCGAGAACTATAGTTGGCGTCTCAGCCGAAAAACGACGAGGGGATACAAGAGCTGGCCGCTCGTCCAGCATTCCCCATGGCGGCGTCGGATTCCGAAGCGCGCCTTCGGATCGGGTCGCGCGCGTGAGCTTCTACCGTAGACAGCTCACGTGGCGTCGCGCGGCCCAATCCGAAGGCGTGCGTCGGAATCGGCTCTCGCAGTCCCGCCCCTTCTCGCCGGACCGGCACTCGCCCTGCACGTCTTGTTCTTGGTACATGGGCAAAAACATGAGTAATTCATTGTATATGCATGCTGTATAAAAAGTCTGCAAAAGCCTTCAGTGTGCATCATAGTGGCTGGTTTAACCTGAGATATTCCTATCCCGCATTTGTCCGAGACAAGCCTGAAATAAATTCTCTTTCCGGCTCAAATGAAACTGTACATTAGGTCTGGCTTCTCCCATGCCCTATAAACATGTCAGCTGTGCAATGAAAACAATGTTATCCTGCAGGAAGCCGCTTCGTATAGGCAATTTCTCATCAGCTCGCCGCCCACAGTTAACCAATAATCCCTTTTATTGTTTGCGTTATTGCAGACATCCCTCTGGCTCGAAATCCCAGCAGTGATCACGTCTGCCGCTTTCATTGTTGGCCTCGGGGAAGCCAGGCTGTGCAGTCCAGGTCCCCAGGGCTCTGTGAAATGTGTTTTACACGTGAACTGCATCCAGTAATAAATTGACACAGTAATGTGATCGTTCTTTCAATGTAGTAGCTGATGCTTATTTGACTCGTGTTGAATGTTGCATGTCTGAGCAGCCCCTGTATGCTTGGATGCTCCAAGAACAGCCTTTCTTTCCCCAGCTACTTTTGGAGAAATAGTGTATGGATATAAAATCCGAACTCTTTGCTGCTGTCTATTGTTACCTTAGTCAGTGGTACTCTTGCCATATGAACAGTCTGCCAGATTTTGTTGGAATGTGATAATGATTTGGTATTAATTGTTCCTTTGACTCGAATGTGTATGTAATGCAAGTGAGATTTATAGAGCAACTAATGCTCAAAAGAGCTTCTAGGAGCTATGCCATCCAAGGTAGATGAGAATAAAAGCCTCTTCCTTCATTGCGGTCCATACATTTATTCCCCAGAGGTAAGTAACACTTACCTAGGGATTGTGTACTCACTTTACATTATTTTAAATGAACTGGGGTTGCATTTATGTGCATGTATTTGACCATTCTACTTCCCTCAAATGTAGCCTGGAAGCAACAGAGTGCTTTATTAAGTAATGGGGAAGGGAATGTGTCAGGTTTTCACTCATAGTTGGACGGGATAGAGCTCCGTTCATGATGCCTCCTAAGAAGGGCAGGTTGAGATGATGAATCACATTGAAGACAGATGAGCTACTTCCGGCGCCTTTTCGAAAATACAGGCAAGACGAAGCAAGTTTAATCTGTGATAAAATGTTAATATTGTGATAAATTGTTAAAATTGTTATAAATTGATAAATTGTTAATATTGTGGTATTTTCCTTTTTGCACCTCTAGATTCCTATGTGCTGGCTTTTTGTGGCACCGCTTCCCGAGGGGGTGATGGTATTTGTTGCCACTACCTCGTATGACCATTTAGCAGACGTTGAAGATGCAAGCCACTGTAATTCTGCTAGGGTTAGGGTGGGGTGATATAGTCTAACTTCTGTAGGTGTTTGAGGTAGCAGCATACAGTGTGTTTTTCAGTGGAGCTAGGTTGCTGGTCAGGATTGCCGACGAGCAGTCATCTGCTACATCCTCCAATTGGCAAAGGATTCAGACTTGCGCAGTGGTTCTAAGGGCCGACTACAGCAGTGTTTTTTATTATTTTTAGGTCTCGTGGTGTTTACCGCGCGAAGCGCGGTCTCGCCAGAACCTATAGTCACCAGCTCAGCTGGTACAGGTAGACTTTTTTTTATTTATTTATTAATTTTCACTTTTATATAGCGCAAACTTTACCCGCACGTATCGGAGCGCTTTAAATCAGCATGCTTATAACAAGCAATACTAGCACTCTACATTACTGCCAACTTTGCTTCGCATAAGCAACAGCTAACCATTCACAAACAATGTTTATATACCAATTGCAAATTATAAAAAAAATTAATGCAAAGCATTGTCATTTACAATGCCAGTAACTCAAACTTTAATGCTGCGAGACCTATTGCATTGTAAATGCTTGTTAATAAAGGGTGTGTGTTAATAAATGGCACCAAAACTAAAAAAAATGAAATTTTAGAATTGTTCTTCTGCAGGACAAATTTTCAAATATCCTTGCAAGTGCTGAAATACAGACTCTGTTACAAATCCATCAATGCATAACATTGAATATCATATTCATCCAGTTGAAGCTTTGAATTTTGTTAACACTGATCTTGAGAAAAGTGTTATCATTTGTCCCTGGTCGGAGCTAATGAGTTACCTCAGCTACACTGAAGGCTTCGGCGTTGACCAAGCACCGTTGATGACGCAAACAATCCTTAAGTTGAGTCCTCTGCTTTCCTAACTCAGTTTACTTTGACTCAGGCAAGTGAGCTGACCCGAGCCTCATTTGCAAAGGATTCTATGTGCAAGGCCCTCTCCACATTTGCAGTTGAAGGCTATTTTCAGCTTCGATCTCAAGCCTAGTAGATGCCCTCTATGCTGCCTTATGTTGAAAATGATGATAGAGCGGTTGCTAAGCTTCCTGTCCTCCTCATTCTGCGTTTTCCTCAAGCGAGGTGGCATTTCATCTGCTCGGGGAAAGCTATTCAAATCCTCACTGACAACACCACTATCATGTGTATGCCAGCTAGCATGTTGGCATAGGGTCTTGTGCTTTCTTTATAGTGGTGCCGGAGTGTAACTCGTATTGTTTTAGTCTCTGAGAGTCATCTGTTGGGCTCTGTCAAGGTAAAGTAAGGTTAGATGAGCTGAACAGATGTTATCTTACCAATCACAGTTGGTGCAGCCAATCTTTGCTATTGGGGTGTGCTATATTTGTATGTGTTTACCATGTTGGAGAATGCTCAATGTCCATTTTTCTGTGCCCTGTGGTTTCTACTGCAAGGGCCTTGGGTATGCGTCTTCATACATTGGGATTTTGATCTGCCTTACACATCCCCAATTATTCTGTGCATTTACATTTCTCAACTTCTGAGGAAGGCAAAAAATGACAGAAAACAGGTTATCATGATTGCTCTGGATTGAACAAGGAGGGTAGGGCACTAAGAGTTGCTGTGTCTCATTACCATCTCTCCCCTTCAGCTCTGGGAGGACCTATTGTTTCAACAGGGTGGTACGGCCCTCTATTAGACTCTTCCTAGGCTGTTCCTTCATGCATGGAGCTTGAGAGGCTCAATTTTAGCACTACTGAGAGGCTTTCGACATCATTCTTGCTGCACGCCACTTCTTCCAGATCTATTTGAGTCAGGCGCGGGTCAAATTTTTTACCTTCGTGTGCCTAGGATACAGTCGATGTGCGGTATCTGATTCTTTTTTTGTGGATTGTGCTTTTTGGTAAGGCTTTGCTCTGAGCCTGGTTAAAGGCTGTTAGTTTTTTTGTGTTTGCCTGGTCAGCCATTGTCATAGAAATTATTTTGGTGATGAGGTTTTTGTAAGGGATGTATCATATCTTTAATCCTTAGTAATTTCTTTTGAATTTCATCCATACTTTTTTGATCTGGTCACCTTTTAAGCATAGTTGTTCTCTGAGACTCCTTACTTTGCAGACTGTCTTCACTATCACCTTCACCTCTGCTCAGTGGGTGAGCAAACTGATGCTTTTTCTGTCATCTATTCACCCGTTTCTATCCAGGCAGGTTTGTGCTTGCGCCACAGGCCTCTTTCCTGATAAAAGTGGTCTTGCTGCTTCATGTGGGTCACTTCACCCCCCTACTGGCATTCTTCTCTCCTCCACATCTTCTCTGGAGGAGGGACTACATTTCCTGAAACCACAAAGGCAATGAAAGATCTTTCAGCCACATGGTGGTCCCTTGTCCTGTCATTGTAAAAGCTGAAAGAACCTGGGAAGACAATGTGGCTGACCAACTGTTTGTTGGTGTTGTGGTACACATGAATAACAATTCAGTCCAGAAGAAGACAATTTCATGTTTGATTGTTCTCTGCATAATATGTTGCTATGTCCAGGCCTAGAGGAACTGCATGAATGTCCAGAGCACACTCAATCAGAGCGAACGCCACATCTTCCGTGTTGTCCAGGAGTCTTCCTGTTTTTGGCATCTGTCAGCTCCTCTATGGGTTTGAGTCCACATCTTTACAAAGCTCTGCTACCTTGACTTCCAAGTCCACAGGGAAGATCATTTTGCAAGTCTGTGCTGCAAGACTTTTTAGTTTAATTCTCTCTCTGTGACCCATCGCTGTGTGGCACTATTTCAGTATTGATTCATAAGTTGTAGATTTTGTAGGGAAAAGTATGCATCAGAAGAACAAATTGCTGATGTTCAATAACAATCTTTTTGGTGGAAAGTCCATCTGCCCATAAATTCCTCGCTGCACAGACGATTCCCTTTCTGAAAAAGGGGTGTTGCTGTGTGTTTTAATAAGGTTCCAAGGTAGTTCTTCTACTGGGTGCATTGCTATTTGGCCATCATTAAGTCGGTCTCATCTTCACCTGCAAGGGTGAGGTACAGAGGATGGAGAACTGTCATCAGCCTGTATGGTGACATTTTATATGTATCCAGGGGAGGGATGAAATCTGCCACCAGAGTCATGTGGTGCCACCTCACAGTACCTGGAAGCTTTCTTTTGAAGCAGCTCCAGATTCAGACTGTCACTTGGGGAGATTCTAAATGAGCCGAATCTGATCGTAGAGTATCCACTAGAAAAATTGTTACGAAAGTTAAGGTGATCGTTCCATTTGGACATGCATCTGTTGTCCATCCGTGCCATCTAGTGAACATCCCTAGCATCTGGAGTCCAACTCTGGCATGTGGTGTGTGTCGATGTCTAGAATAGTGACACAGGGCATGTGAGGCAATATCTGCCCATGTTGAAAAGTAGTAATGGAGAGTATTGGATGAAAAGTTGATATTTGGGGGCCAAGTACTGTGTTTATCAAAATGATATGCAATATGCTTAGTTTATTTAGCAAGAATGATAATCTGGTGTTTGCATTTTTTAGACCACAACAAGTTAATATTTGTGGAAAATTTTTTAATTTATCAAAAACGAGCTTATCCGTCGCGCGTTGCTGTGATCTCAGAAGAAAGGAAATTCAAGGAAACTCGTTATGATAACATTACATTTACATTGTGTCATTCTTATTGAAACTTATTCATTTTATTTTTTTAAACATTTCTAAGTGTGGCTTGAGTAGTGGGTACTCGATCGGCTTCCAATCTTGATTCTCGTTGCTCGTTCATTTGAGAATTACGGGCTTGAGCAGTTTGTATTCAAACAGCTTCTAATCTTGCTTCCCGTTGCTCGTCTGTTTATGAAGCTCGTAATGCCTTTTTCTTTCGTGCTTCTGATGAAGATTGACCAATCAATTTACGTTTGGGGGTCATAACTGTTGACGATGCTCGCAAATTCACTATCTATTTCAGTATTCGAAAGATTGGGGGCCCTTGGGGGCCGATTTAAAAAAAAAAAAAAAAAAAAAAAAAAAAAAAAAGAATTGGGGGACAGAAACTTTCGCGGGAGTGTACTCAACAACTTCCCAAAGTTTCATGGCGATCGGATGAATGGTGTAGTAATGCATAAAGGACAAACAGACAGACAGACATAGTTTCGTTTTTATATATATATATAGACTAGCTTACGCGTTGCAGCGATCTCCGAAGAAAGGAAATTTAAGGAAACTTGTTATAATAACATTCAATTTACATAGTGTCATTTTTATTGAAACTTATTCATTTTAATATATAAAACATTTTAAAGTGTTGTTTTAATTCTGTTTATTTATTCGAGTGCTTGTGGATACACGGTATTTTTAGTTTTTCCGTCTGGTGCGTACACGAATAAATCAGAAGGTTTTCCGACGCGTAAGCTGGCCACATACAGTTGTCCATGTGAGAAGCACGATTCTCCAAATCTAGTCCAAGCACTTGAAGCGATTGTCCTGGTGCTGTTTTGATGGTCATTGCAAAAGCGAGTCGCACCCTAAACTGTAAACGTTCAGTATTGGAAAGATTATGAGGGCCCTGGGGGGGCCGGAGGGCCGATATTTAACAATTGTTTTTTTTTTTTTGCCAGAAACCTTCGCTGGAGTGTACTCAATAACTTTTAACAATTTTTTTTACATTTATTTAAAAAAACATTTTTTTTTTTGCCAGAAACCTTCGCGGGACTGTACTTAACAACTTCCCAAAGTTTCATGGTGATCGGATGAATGGTTTAGTAATGTATAAAGGACAAACAGACATATTTTCGTTTTTATATATATAGATAGATAAAAAAAAACTGCTGAAAGTGTGTGTGGTGCAAATTGCATACCAAGATTATTTCAGCTAGCTGTAAAAGAAGTGGCTCCTTTGTTAATAGTTTGATGAGACCAGTGCTAAAAAATGCTCTGCTTGACAAAATGTTTATCTTTTTGGGAGAGGCAAACCACCTAAGCACTCCTCGGACTTACCTCGCACATCATGAACATCTTGGACTATTTCATAGGTGCCTATGAAATCTATCATTTTCTGTCTAATTCCTTTAAATTTGGTTCAGTAAAATGAACCTTTGATCTCATGCTTTTAAAATGTTCTTGTTAAGGCAATGGAGAACAATGGGAGACCCCCTCCATGAAACAACCTTTTATTGCGTTTAGTTTAGTTGTGTAGAGCAGATCAGGGCAGTGAGTTGGACCAAACGATTTGTCCATTGGCTACCACCTTATTAGGTCAGCTACCACAAAGGATACTTTTTTGTTTCTGAGACTGCTCGAAGATGTCTCTGCATTTTAAACCTTCATGATTATTGGTTAAGAGTACTGCAAATGTTTCAAAGCATTATTTTATCATGGCCAAATTTAAGCTGTAGCAGATCAGGGATTTATACTGGCTTAGCGCTTCAGAAATTGTTACAGCTTTCTAGAGGTACATGTATATTATTCATATCCATCAAACATATACTTTTTTGAAAAACAAGAAATCTCAGTGTTGTCCTTCTGTCTAGTTTTGAACCAGTATACATAGTTAGTAGTTTTAAGAAGAGACTGAAATGTTAATTTTCATGGCAATGTAATTGATAAACCTTCTTAATTTTATATTTGATAGTGTATTGGTATTCTTTTTTAACTGTACCTTTGCTTTTGCAGGAGATACAATGTTGTACTATCTGGTGCTAGTCACAGGATGCATGTCTGTGGGGAAGATTCAAGAGTCGGAAGTTTTTCGAGTTACATCAACTGATTTTATTTCATTGAGAATTGATCCTTCAGATGAGGATCGTATATCAGATGTCCGCAAGGTTTTGAATTCCGGCAATTTTTATTTTGCATGGTCAGCCTCTGGGATCAGTTTAGACCTCAGTCTTAACGCTCATCGCAATATGGAAGAACAAACAACAGATAACAGATTTTTCTGGTAAGTTGGTAGTTTTGATCATGTCTTAAACGAGTATAGTGTATTTTAGTTTGTCTTGTTATGTGACTTGTTTTCCATTGTCTATGTTTTTATGTGTACTTCAGCAATTGCATGTTGTTTAAGCAAGAGTGTTCTAGCATGCCACGTCTGGTGGGAAAGGCCCTTTTATCAAAAAAAGAACCGATTCATAATCTTGATTGATGTACCTACTCAGAAGGAACTTTTTATTATTGATCTTCAGGAACGCATGATTTTCATAAAACCTCCTTTGTTTTTTATCTTCATAGTTACATAATATTCTTTAAAAAAGTCAGCATATTTTGTTTCTCCTTAGGGCTAAGAAGAACAGTGTCTCTTAATCAACTCCACCTCGAGCGTCATAAATGCAACGGGGATTCAGACTTGATCTCCCATTTGACTTATGAAGTACTAAAATCTCAGAAAAACAATTCCAGTATGTGCTAACTTTCTTTTAAAGTACATGGTCATTTGGAGTGCATAGTCTTTGTGGATATTCTTCGTAACTAGCAATTAGACCAAACTGAATTTGTCTGATTATTATTATTTTAATTTGGTGACTGGTTCCTTAGGCCGAGGCAACGGCCAGGGTCATGGCTTCAAAAGTGAGAGGGGCATTGAGAAATTTGAAAGAGTGCTTTTGGACTCCAGTATAAAATATATCCAAGGGTGTGGTTCTACCCGTTAAATCTTCTCTATCGTGTAGTAGCTTTATTTTCACTTCAATTTTGCCAACTAATTTTTCCGGGACAAGTTCTTTAAAACTTTGGGAGATTTCAAGTTGCTTGCTTCTTTATTTTGGAATGCCATCCACAGATAGGTACTCACTCACATAATGTACTCAAATGGGCACTGACTGTGCTTATTATCAATTTAATGCTCCTTCACTTTACTACCCCAACTCTCCGTTTATCCCGCAAAAACGAATCTCACCACCCCAAATCCTGCATACAGAAATATATGAATGTAATAATTGTTGGGAAATATCAATGATAACTAGCTGTAGGGTGGAAGCTAGGTGTCCAAGTCTGAGAGAAAAACACATTTGTTTGTTATGAAGATCCTCACCCACCAAGCTAGCTGGTGGCATGCTTCATCATCGGTTCCCACCCAAGGCGCCGAGTGCACCTCAGGTGTGCTTCGACGCCTGACTACAGCGGAGCAGGTTTTGTGCAGTGAAGTGAAAGGAAAGAGTGTAAGTTAAAAACTGTCCAATATGTCTCAACAATTGGAGGAATTTAATAATCGGCCCTTGGCAGTATTAAAAAACAGAAAGGCAGGAATGTGTGGAAGTAAGGTATGTCTCCTATATCCTGTGAGGTCTACATGTTTCAGCCAGACTACAAAGTGTGCTGGCTTTCGTCAGGACCTATGTGCATAGAAAAATAGTGATGGTCAAATGTTGTTTATTAGACCAGTATGTGTCACACACGTGAAGGTGGGTTAATTGAGAGAGGAGGTATTCATCTGATTGCTCAATACAATGACACTTTCAGAGTGAGCATCCTGAATCCCGCAGGGGGCTTGGGGGGACACACATTAGTCAAGATCGCCATACCTACTCCGGTCTGCTTCCGGGATTCAGATGGAAGCAGACCGCAATAGGTATGGAGTGTGTGCCAGAGATCTTGATGAATGTGCAACTACAGGTCGCCCCCCCCAACGGGATTCATGGTACGCACTCTGAAAGTTTACTGCACACTTAATTTACATTATGTGAGACAGCAGTGTTTATATTACGTACAGATGCTTGAGACACAACTGACTGTTCATGGACAATTTGCCATAGTGGCAGTAGACCTGTAGGCTACAGGCTAAGGGGCTGCCTTCAAAGGAGGTTGAGTATGTATGTTTGTGTATTGTTTCGCGGTTCAAATTATCGAAATGCCTGGGCCGGGGTCCCAAGCTTCCAGTAATGACTCTGTGGTCCCTGGATTCCCGTTCTGATTAAATAGGGGCCCATGGAAGTTAAAAGTTTAAGGATCACTGTTCTAGCTAGTGCTTTCAGGTTACCTAGTCATAGTGTTTGATGGACAGAGTGATAATGTTGGTCCTATCAGCTTCATTATTGCAAAGAACTAATGCGCTTTTTAAACACAGGTGGCAGCTGGGTTGACATTGGTTGAGGGCTGGCTGTAACAAGGCTTCTAAAACCAAATAGGTAATATTTCTTGCCCCTATTTGTACTGATCCCTTCCTGCGAGGCGTTTAAGTAAATTATGCTGTTATTGAAAGACCCTGGATTTTGAGGCAGAGGACCTGTTATTCTGATTTTCCATTTTAAGAATTCCATTCTACACGTTTACGCAGTGGCGGCTGCTACAGCATGCCACCAGAGTCAAGCTAGCCTGGTCGATGAGGGGTGATACGGTCCCAGGATGCTTGTTTCTGGTCCAGGGAGAACCTGGCCTGGCAGTTTGGGCTGGACTGTTCCCATGAGGCGCAGGGTCAAGACTGATTTGCATTTGGCTGGGTCCAAACAGGGGTGGGATAGTGAGCAAAAGAATAATGGATTAAACCCAGATCTCTTGACTGAGGTGAGCGGTTGAAAAAGCAAGATAAAGTTGTTTGGTTTGGAAACTGTAGTACAGTTGTTCCATAGGCGCTTGAATAATGTTAATATGTTCTATGACGGATGGCTGTGAAGTGGTCTGTGGTTATGGATAGTGAGTATGGGAACTTGATTTATGCTGGGTTAAGAGCAGAGCTAGAAAACCATACTGGAAGAGATACGATTATGTGGTGAAGGACAGGTTTTTCCTAGGTAATCAGACTCAGATTATTATCTGAGATTCTTATTGATAGTTCTTAGTTTAACTGTTTAACTGATGTATGACAGTTGTTGCATTTGTCAATTGAACAAGATATATCTAAACTAATTGTGTAAACATATATGTTATCTGGTCAGATTGAGACAGAGTGGTTGTGGGCACTGAGATGGCTGTAGAGCAGGCTTCTCCAACAAGTAGCTCGTGAGCTACTGGTAGCTCTCCACCTACCTGTGAGTAGCTCTCCTACGTGCAGCTTAGCCTACTAAATTAAATGCTTTTGCTTGATTGCATTATTATATGTATACCAAAATTGTGTGTATGCATTTGAGATGAAAATGGTTGCAGTTTCAGAACTTACTAGCTGATGTTTCGAGAAAAATGTCTCAATTTTCAAAACATATTTAAAGCTTATATTTAAGTCATAAATCATGTGGCTTTGGAAAGGCTTATTACTAATGTCACAAACCTTGATGCCAGGGGCATTTCTGCTATCTCTGCTATGTAACACCCATATTGAAACATTTTAAATTGATAAACATCTTACGTTACGATACGTTACGTTACGTTACGTTACGAGGGGTTTGACCTCCTGGCTCAACAGGTTAAATCAGGGTCCCCCGCTGATCCGCTCAGACCGGCTGTTTTCAGAGATCAGGCGTTCGTGGGCCGGACTGCGGTACATTCCTTGATTAATATCTCGCTGGAGTCAGGCATGGTACCTGCTAGTTGGAAGCGGGCGGGGGTTTCTCCCATCTTAAAGAAACCCTCCCTGGATCCTGAGAAACCCGAAAATTATCGGCCCATCTCCCTGCTCCCGTGGCTGACCAAGGTGTTGGAGGCCCACGTTAACAAAGTTCTTTCAGCCCACCTCATCCATGCTAACATCTTGGATCCCACCCAGAACGGGTTCGGAGACCGCCCTTCTCTCCATGGCCGAACACCTTCGCATGGTGATGGATGCGGGGCAGACAGCGGCGCTTGTTTTATTAGATCTGAGCGCCGCGTTTGATACTGTCTCGCATCCCATCCTATTGCATCGCCTGGAGGAGATTGGTCTGAGTGGTTTGGCTCTCCAATGGTTCCGGTCCTTCTTAGACGATCGTTTCTTTAGCGTTGCCATCCCACCGTTCCAGTCCCAATTCCATCCTTTGAAACAGGGGGTGCCGCAAGGCTCCTCGCTGAGTCCCACGTTGTTTAATCTTTACGTGAGACCGCTGGCTGAGGTCGTCAAGCAATGGGGCATGACTATGGTCTCATATGCCGACGACACTCAGCTAGCGGTTACGATCAGCGGGGATGCGGACCGGGATGCCCCCAGGTTTCAGAGCGGACTCAGGGCGGTGGCGAGCTGGATGAAGAACAACTGTCTCCAGCTCAACGCAAAGAAAACGGAGATCATGATCGTCGGTAGGAGGCCGGAACTCTGGGGGGACAGATGGTGGCCAGTGGAGCTGGGCCCAGCCCCCATTCCGGTTACAGAACTGAAGAACCTTGGAGTATGGATGGATCCCTCCCTTAGCTTTGTGGGCCATACAAAGAAAACCGCTGCCTGTTGCTTTGGCATACTACGGTCGCTGCGCCCTGTTTTGAAATTTTTTGACCATCACCCTAGGCAGCTGATAGTCCAGGCTACAGTGCTATCTCGCCTGGACTATGCCAGCTCGCTCCTGGTAGGGGCTAACGTGGCGGAGGTCACTCGCCTCCAACGCGTTCAGAATGCCGCGGCGAGAGCCATTGTTGGCCTACCTCGAGCCTGTTCCGTCTCCAGCACATTGAGATCCCTGCACTGGTTGCCCATCAGGGCAAGAATCCAGTTCAAAGTGCTGTGTCTGGCGTTCAAGATTCTGAGGGGTGGGAGCCCTCAAATTCTTGTGAATCTTCTGACTTGGTATGTGCCTACCCGGTCCTTGAGATCCCTGGGCCAAGCTCTTACGGTGATTCCCCGATACAGGCTGTGTCGGGTTGGCGGCCGCTCTTTCAGGGTTAGAGCGGCCGAGCTTTGGAATTCTCTTCCTGTTGAGATGCGGTTGCTCGTTGATCTTTTAGCCTTCCGCAAAGCTTTAAAAACTTTTCTGTTTAAATAATTTTGCCTCCGTTCCTTTCCCTGTTATGTTCCCTGTAGGTGTTGCTTTTTTCTTGCCATGCGCCAGGACGCCCCTTAGCTGGGGCAGCTGTGCGCAATACAAAAGCCTATAACATAACATAACATAACGTTACTGTTGGCAATACTGCCTGAGATACTGAGGTGATCGCTACTAGTAATCTTGCATGTGGTAGTCACTAATGTAATTGTGTCTGGTTTCGTCACTATAATAACACTAATATTATTAGTTCTCTGGATGATTTACAATGAGCATAAGTAGCGTTTGTTAGAGAAAAGGCTGCTATAGAGCTTGTCTTAGTGTGAGATTAATTGGTCAGTCTGTCCGGTTTGCAGTTCAAGTCTGACTAGCGAGCTGGTTGGGATGAAGGGAGTGACTTCTTTCGTGAGGGTGGGCAGAATAATAGTCTAAGTTATAATTTAAGTTCAAGATATATCACTCCTGCTGAAGATGGGCTTAGTAATGAACATGTTCACTTAAGGTCATGTTCAGGTTGCATTGAATTATTAAATTAAGAAGGTAAAGAGGAGCTAAAAGGAGGAGCAGAGAAGAGCATGGAAAATAAAGTAGGGGAAGGTTTTATGGTCTGGACAGAATATATTTAGGGGTTGGGAAGTGAAGAAATGAGGATTGCGTGTGGGTATTCAGGAGTGAGTTAATGTCTGGTTGGAGAGAAACTGAGGGAGGTGACTGTCAAGTCTAGTCAGGTGGATAGGGCAAGAGGGACTTTCACGAGAGATTGAAGAATGAAGGTGGTTTTCAAAACTGAGGGAAGAGAGAGTGATGATTTTGTTAACCGCATGCAGTCTTCTTATGGGTAGGTATGATGAGGCCACCAACAACCAAGAGGTGAGTGAGGAGGTGAAAAAAAGTGCAAGAGTGGCAATCACGGGAGATAAGAACCAGCAGTGAGGAATGTTCTAGGTTGGGGTGGAATTGGAGCAGGCAAGGTATTAAAACAATATGGACTCCGATGTAAATGGAGGCGGTCAAACAAAGGTAGCTTTTTGTCCTACAGCTGGATGGATAATTTTCCAACCATTGTTAAAGATGGAAAGACTGTCATTCCGACTTGTACCGAGAGATACTGTCAGCTTTGACCCATTTGGTATATTAGCAATAGAAGAGATGTTCAAAATCTTGCAAAGTGTATCCACCCACCGGGCTGTGTTCAACATGAAGAGTAGTAGGTCTGTTTTTAGGTTTCCTTTGCAGGCATGATGATATTGATCAAAATCATAGTTTCAGGGAATTCTCTTCAGATCTTGGGTTTAATGTTTTTTGTTGCATATTTAGAAAGTTTTAGAGTATTATAGATTTTAAAGGTATTCGGTCCCGATTTTGGTCAAGTTTTAGGAAAGCGAGGTAACAGAGTGGGACATCTTTGAAATGGAGTACAAAAGTTGTGTAAATGAGAGAGTTGCAATTGTTAGGAAATAATGAATGAATTAATTTTAAAAAGCAGCATCAGAGAATGTAATGGATGTTAGAGAATCATATTAGAATGGTGATCGGTATAAAAAACTCATTTGCAAGTCTTGGGGCATACAACAATTAAGTTAGGCTCTTGGTAAATCCCTTTTGCCACTTCTCTCCCCGCAAACTCATAGAATATCCCTTACTCCACTTCAGAACCATCACTCCCTACAACTGCTCTTCAAACCTTACTTACTGCACAACTTCTCCTTCCTAACTACTCACCCATTCTGTTGCACTTGTATCTCTTGGCTCTCTGAGCCTTTGTTTTTCACTGGACACATAATCTTTCCCACCCTAATGGGTTCAGTTTCCCCTACCTATTTTCCCATTACGTTTCCCTTGTTTCTCATTGCTCCACCTACTCACTGCCTTCAGACTGGTAGTGCTGGATGCCTCGCATAGGAGTTCAGTTCATAGGTTCACTGGGTGCAGACCATCGTATGATAAATTTATTGTAGGGCACCACATTGTTTTTCCATATTAAATATGTACTTACATGTCAGCCATTCTGACGTAGTGACTGTTTCACTTTATTGCCATACGTGGGATGTTGGTCCCAAAGCATCTTCTAAGTTCCATGACCAATGAAGTACTTGAAAAGGTCCCAATATTAAAAGCTGGTTTCCAGTTGTAAATCAAGTTAGGACTCTAGTCTAAGGAGTTTAGTCTTTATATGAAGAGTATGATGTCAACTGGCAGAGAAGGAGTGACCAAGAAACGGAGTAATTGAAGTAAAACCTTGTAGAGCCTGGAGGATGATCCGTACTGTCCTATCTGTAGACGTGTGTAAGTGCAGGATGAGTGGTGTTCATGTGTGACTGCATGGAGCGGAATGTACCTGTGTGAGTGTAGGGTGCACCTGTAAGTGTGCAAGGTGAAGTGAGGCTCTGTGTGAGTGCAGGATGATGGATGTAATCTCAGTGGTGGCTTCTTCTCTAAGAGTAGCGTTGCCCCACTGCTATTTGAGCAGTGAAAAGTTGCAGAGCCCGATGGAGAACATGTCCAGACTCCCACGCACTGCCTGAACGGCTAAACAGGCCGCTCATACCAACCAGGCGCTGCTCATACAGTGTTGTGATTGGCTGGGAGAGTCCAGGAGCCTGGGTGCTTCTGGCACTGTCCACAGAGTGAGGACGGAGCAGATGCTTGCGGCAGTGAAAGCAAGTTTATTTATTTATGATTTTTTGTATCCATTCCCCACCCCCATTCTGAAGCAGCCGCCGCTCTGTGATCTGTGTGCATGCAGGATGACCGCTGCAACACAGAGAGTTGGGTGCCTGAGTGAATGCAGGATGAACCTGGTATATTTTCGGTGCAGGGTGACTGGTTTGCCTGTACAGAGTGCTTGTGTGAGTAAAAGGGTAAGCAGAGTGCCTCTGTGAGTGCAAGGTCAACATTGTGTCTGTGTGAGAGCAAGGCGAGAGGAGTACTGGACCTGAATCCAGGACGACTTGTGTGTCTTGAGTACAGAACCTGTCCAATTACAAGGTAAGTGGAGTGCTTGGGTGAGTACAAAGTAAATATTGGGTATAGAGTGTGTGGGGTGATTGATTGCCTGTGAGGGGTGCATGTGTGAGTAGGGTGAGTGATGTGCCTTTATGAGTGAAGGGTGAGGAGAGTGCCTGCAATTGCAATAGGAATGCTGTGACCGAATGCTGTGCCCGTGAAAGTGCAATGTGAAGGGGTACCTGTAGGAGTGCCGGGTGTGCATGGAGGGTGAGCAGTTTGAATGCACGGCGAGAAGTACCAGTGTCAGTGCAATATGTGCGGTGTGCTATAAGAAAGGTTATTTACTGAGAAATATCATTTGGTAAATAAACCTGCATGAACAATTTTGTTTTCGAAAATATATATATATATTTAACGGGCGACAGATTGTTTTGTTACATCCCAATTTTTCTTCAGGTGTGCCAAACCTGTTGAAAAGGCTTTGCTAGTTTGGCTGATTCATTTAAATTTGAAACATGCTGTTATGCTTTTCTGCTCTCGTGACTTGTTGCAAATGAAAATTCTCAAAAATAGAACAAGGTGTCAAAAATGTTATTGGTCTATTGTAAAATGCCAGCTGGCCTGGTGTTCGGATGATGCAAGTTAGTATTTGCACGTCGTGGTTGAGAAATGGGTGGAACACCAGTAATACTTATAACCACATTGATTGTCAGATATATGTTATCGTTTTTAGCAGAATAAGCTTTACTTGCTTTTGATGGCCTTTTATAGACTGCATGGCCGATCGACTAGTGTGATTAGATTTGTTACCCTAAAAGGTTTCCAAATGAGGCTTTATCTGTGGTCGCTAAACATTTCTGAGAAGCACAGTGGCATTACCATCTGCATGTTATTTCTAAGTTACTAGAAAGGTGCATGTACCCCGTGTTCTTTCAATAGTTCTCTATTCTCTGATCTCAATTAAGTGTTATTTGAATGCTGCATGTAGTCTTAGTGAACACCTCCTTTACAGACCATACTACGACTCAATCCCTCTTCAGCCAAGCAGACTGAACCAATGACCAGATACTTGATGCAGGTTGAAACGCTTTGCATCCTTGTCGGGGGTATCAAGCGCTGTGGAAATGCTGCCATACAATACATTTTCTTATTTTTTTTATTGTGTTAGAAATAACAAAAGTACTTGATTTCTGGAAGTTTTTCTTAAATTAGCTGCACCTACTTAGTGCTTTGGGTGAAGTATTTAATGTTAATCCCTTAGTGATATTGAAGACCTAAACTAATTGTCAGCTAGTTCCTAAGCCACTGCATATCATTCTTAACAATACCATGGACAGTGGGTCGGTTCCCTCCTGCTGAAAGGCGGCCTTTGTACTACCTCTTTTGAAGAACCCTTGAGATGTGACTGACCCGGCCACCATTAGACTCATTTTGAAACTTTTATACCTTCTGAAGGTACTGAAGATACTCTTGACTATGAAGCTAAAACTATTTATTGACCATAATAAGATCCTGCATTCCATTTAACTACGGACGGAATCTGTCACTGTCCCATTATCTAATAATATGTGGTAGATTTGATAAATTCAAATACTCTGATGCTGTGTAAACATAATGTGGCCTTAAGCACAGATGACCATGCCATCCTAATCTGTAGTGTTACAGGGATTGTGATTGGAGCATTTTACTCCAACTGATGCAGGCTGTTTGTCATATCACCTTCAGCAGCAGTACCATCTATCTCTTCCAATCAATTTGCCCCAATTACTTCTGAAGTAACCTATCTCTCTGGTGCTGTATCGGACTCAAGATCCCATTAAAAACTTAGAAACATAGGCGTGGGGGGTATAGCCTTAGAGTGGATGACCAACTTTCTAGCGGAAAGGACACACACAGTCAACCTAGGCCATTTCAGATCACAAACTACCATGGTCACCAAGGGGTCCCCCAGGACTCCTGCCTGAGCCCCACCCTGTTTAATATATATGTCACTCCACTCACCAACTTAATAAGAAACCTAGGGTTTATCCCAATTTCCTACGCCGATGACACACAACTGCTACTCTCATTTGACCAAAAACTGCACCAACGTTCAGAACACTTTCTCTGAGGGAATGAGGTCCATCAACGAATGGATGAGCGATAATTTTCTCCAGCTGAATGCTGAGAAAACGGAAATAATGCTCTTCAGAGATGCAGTAACAAGTTGGTCTCCAAACTGGTGGCCGGGAGACTTGGGCCCAACTCCCTCCCCCCAAACGGTGGTAAAAAACCTAGGGGTGAAAATTGACCAGAAACTTACCCTCGAGGAACACGCCACCAGAACCGCCAAGTCCTGCTTTCACGTGCTCAGTCTGCTTCGCAGAGTTTTCCCCCTACTCCCTATATCCACCAGGAAAACTTTGACTCAAGCACTGGTCAGTAGTCCTCTGGACTACTGCAATGCTCTGTTAATTTCCGCCGAAGAATCATCCCTTAACAGACTGCAAGTGGTCTAGAACACAGCGGCTTGACTAGTGACTAATGGTCCCCCCAGAACCCCCTCACTCACTCTACTCCGAAAACTCCACTGGTTACCAATTCGGAAACGGTTCAAGTTCAAGATCTGCTGTATGGTATACAAAGCCTTAAATAAACTAGGACCCAACTACATCGCAGACAAACTGTTATGGTACAACCCCTCGAGGACCCTTCGCTCTGGGGCTAAAGAGCTCCTCTGAGTACCTCGTATATAACAAACCCGACAGGGGGGAGCAGCATTTTCCTATGTTTCAACTTCTCTCTGGAATCCGCTTCCCAGACACATTCCTCTCTCCCCCTGCTACATGTCCTTCAGAAAGCAACTAAAAACCTTGCTGTTCTAAATTACTGGGCTGCAGTGGCCTACAGCCGCCCTAGCGTGGAGATACCCCGTCTGGGGTGATTCATGCGCTCTAGAAATGACATAAATAAATAAACAAATAAACAAATAAATTAAACGAATTACCTCCTTGGATTCACCCTTTGGAAATACATGGGTGAAAAAACATGACTCCTTGTTTGTCTCTCTCCTTTTCCACAATCAGATTCAGGTCAACTTTGTTTTTTTATATGTATTATCAATTCCTGGATGCCAACCAAAAGACAACATGTTAACCTGGCCTTGGCAGAACATCTGGCCCGGACTAAAGCCTTAGATCCTACGCAGAACGGCTTTCGTGCTGGGCACAGCACGGAAACGGCCCTTCTTGCCATGGTAGAGCACCTGCGTAGGGTGCTGGATGCTGGTCAAACGGCGGCGCTGATACTATTAGATCTCAGCGCCGCCTTCGACACTGTCTCCCATAGCATCCTGTTACATCGGCTAGAGGAGATTGGTGTCGGGGGACAGGCCTTACGGTGGTTCCGCTCCTTCCTTGACAATCGCTCATTCTGTGTGGCTATCCCTCCCTTCAAGTCCAAATCTCATCCTCTGGCAATGGGGGTTCCGCAGGGATCCTCGCTGAGCCCCACGTTATTCAATCTGTACGTGAGGCCGCTGGCTGAGGTCGCCAGGCAGTGGGGCCTGACTTTGGTCTCATATGCCGATGACACTCAGCTGGCGGTTACTCTCAGCGGGGATGCGGAGCAAGACGCCCCCAGGTTTCAGAATGGACTGAAGGCGGTGGCCAACTGGCTGACGGCGAATTGCCTTCAACTTAATGCCACTAAGACAGAGATCATGATTGTCGGGAAGAAAGTGGAGCTTTGGGGTGACAGGTGGTGGCCCTCAGAACTGGGTCCAGTCCCGACTCCGGTTTCGGAATTAAGAAACCTGGGAGTCTGGCTGGATGCTGGCCTTACTTTTGTCGGCCATACTAAGAAAACAGCAGCTTGTTGTTTTGGCGTGCTTCGAGGTTTAAGACCTGTGCTTAGATTTTTTGATGCCCCAACTAGGCAGCTGGTAATTCAGGCTACGGTTATCTCTCGCCTGGATTATGCCAGCTCTCTTCTGGTGGGAGCCAATCAGGCAGAGATTACCCGCTTACAGCGGGTACAAAACGCCGCAGCCAGAGCGATAGTCGGTCTGCCTAGATTCTGTCCTGTCTCCAATGTCCTTCGTTCCTTGCATTGGCTTCCTGTGAGGAAGAGAATTGATTTTAAGGTCCTTTATTTGACTTTTAAAATTCTGAAGGGCATAGGGCCCCAGATCTTGTCCAATTTTTTGTCCTTCTATGTTCCGACACGCGCTCTGCGTTCCTCTGGCCAGGCTCTTGCCGTGGTCCCACGTTTCAGGCTCTGTCGTGCAGATGGACGTTCCTTCTGTGTCAAAGCTGCAACTACGTGGAACTCCCTCCGGTGGAAATTCGTCTGCTGGAGGATCTCATGCTTTTTCGGAAAGCTATTAAGACATTTCTGTTTTAGTATCTCCTTTTAGCTCCTTTTCTGTTTCCAGCTGCTTGTTGTGTTGTGTTTTACCTTGTTGGTGGCGCCAGGACGCTCCTTTGCTGGAGCAGCTGCGCGCAAAATAAATACCTATAACATAACATAACATAACATAACTGTACTTGAAACCTTCATAAATGTGGGTTCTCCTCCACCTCACCTACTACAGTCCCTTCCCAAAGGATATAGTAGAGTTTCTAAGTTGCAGAAAATAGAGTAAATCTGCTATGAGGTGGTGTTGCCTTCACAATCTTCAATTTAGTGGCTCGTTTAGATTGAGGAATCTGATACATTCCTAGGAGATTGTCCTAGTATCTTGGTGCTGCCTCTGGTTACTCGTTGACAAGGAATACATTTCTATGTAGTATTTAAGAGGCTACAAGGCCTAAAACGAAAAAGCTACAAGTAGTGCAAACAATTTCTGGTGCTAAGGTCTAAGTGTTCTGATGTTCACTCTGTCAAATGGTCGTTTCTTAATGATAATCTACCTCTTTCAGAGTGACAAAAGCCATGTTTTGGAAGGTTTGGGGCTTACCCTGGTCCGGGGTGAGCATGGGCAAATGCCATTGACCAGTTCATAGTGACTCTTGAATATGATGTGGTCTGCAATGTTTCCTGTGCACACCTGAGAAGATGAGTGGGTTAGAGAGCACCTCGGGCTCTTGTCTGTGAAGGAAGTACAGATGATTTAATGATAGACTTAGCCCATCAGGTTGTTATGATCCACAAGATCATAGCTCAACAAGCATTTCAACCTAGCCTTAAACTAAGAATCTGAGCCGTAGCCATTGAAGAGACACTTCTTCAACCTGTAGACCTTTCTGCTCCCAGACTCTTTGTACTTATGGCTGCTGAGGTACTTTAACAAAATGTTGTGTTTCCACTGCCGTAAATGGCTTGGTATCGTAGTAAGCCTTACTTTGTTGTTGTTAGACTTTTGATAATTCCGCTGTTAAACTGCCTCTTTTCATCTCTGCTGCAGTACTCGTCATGACCGCTCTTGGAAAACCATCTTACATAGAATATGATACATTTCTAGATTCCAACTGACATCAGTTTGTTCACATGGGCACCTCCAGGACCCAGAAGGACCTAGAGTCCCCCAGAGTTCAGCGCTGTCCCTTTTTATCTTATACATTTACATGAAGCCCATTGGCACTCTAGTCGCAGAAAGCGGCAATAAAATCCCCTAGCATGCAATGATCCATATCTCTGCATTAAAGTCTCTTCTACTGCAGATATTCAATGCCCCAAACACTGCTGCACCTCTTCCAGATCTGGAAATGAACCCCACCAAAATAGAATTCCTTTTTTGTGCCAAGAACAACAAGCACAAGATAGATCAAAGCTAGCTAAGTTCCATCAACCTTGAAAGCATCTAACTCCAACTTTCTCTCAATGTCAAGTTACTTGGAGTCACCCTGGAAACCAATCCTGCCCTCAGTGGATAAGTTGCCAATAAAGCAAAGATGGCCTTGTACCAGCTCTCTCTTCTGAAGAAAGGGAAACTGTTCTTTCAGAAAATGTTTTCAAACTGCTGTTAAAGCCCTTTTACTCTTGCTGATCTCTGTAGAAGATGGAAATGCCCTTCCCTAAGGCCTTAATGATCCACACTGGTCCTCATTGAGAGGATCCTACATACCTCAGCACTCCTCCTTCAGAGCCTGAAGAAATATGATCACTTTACTCTTATCCTATTGCCACTCCATTGGTTCCTCTTGGAAGCCCGCACAAGTTTCAAAACCAATTCCATCATTTACAAAGCAATCACTCGTCACACTCACAGAACGGAAATCAAGAAGTGTTTTTAAAAAATACGTGGGGGCAAGACAACAGATCTTTCCGAACAAAGCGTCCAGGGTCTAGAATAACACCTTCTTAGCCCTCAACCTCCCAGCCATTCTCCAGTTCAGGAAAGTGTTGCAGATTCTCCTGTTTAAAGAATGCTACATCACTATGCAGTAATATTCCACAAATCTGCTACCTCCCAAAACAATTGTTGACTGGATACTTGCCTTTTACTGTATACAGCACTCTGTTGTGTAAGGGTAGGTTCATGCTATACGAATAGCACATATACATATACATATCTTTTTCTTCATCACTTCACTGGCATATCTTTCCCTGAATGCTGGATCACAGTTATTGGTAGGTGTTTAGTGGCTACACTTTTTTCTTAGGTGGGGTTTACTCATTCTATTTCTGAGTTTAACACACACTTCTACAGGTTTATTTGGAGTAGTTTGGTAGGATGAAATCTTTCTCTGATCATGTACCCCATTTGACTAACATCAACAAATTATTAAACTACTAGACCCTTTTCTTGTATTGCTACCTTGGTGCTTCTAGTGTCAAACCCAGCTCTCCTCCTATTCACATAATCTTGCCTAATTGACATTCACAGTTCAGCTCACTCCAGCCCAGGGTGCTCATCCCTGTGTACAAAAGTGCCCAGGATCAACCCTCAATGCTTGGTAGGCAGTTCATCTGTTAGTGTCTGAAATAAAGATAACACTTGTCTACTTCGTATTTCTCAATTCTGATATAGAAATGGATGAAAATACACTGTACCTCCCTTGCTATGTTATTCAGAGCCATGAATACTGGCTCTTCTCTCTTTGGTCCAGAGTCTACTTCCTTAAGTCACCTATTGCGATTTCAAAAGATCACAAAGTTAATATACCCCACTTGGCCACTGCAGCCAGAGAAGTGAGATGGAAACTGTTATTGCAGAAAGGACTCCTAACATGACACCAAAATAAGAAGTATAACTCAGGACGAAATTAGAACAGCCCTTAAGAATAGTGCTAGTGGCAAGGCGTCTGGCCCCGACGGGGTCCCAATTGATGTATTTAAATATGATATGGATCTTTGGGTACCCGTCTTGCACAATTTTTTAATGCAACGGATACCGGCCACCTGGGCGGAGAATCTGATAGTCCCAGTTTTCAAAAAAGGGAATAGGGGAAGTGCTAGTTGCTATCGCCCAATATCTTTGCTTAACTCAACCTCTAAAGTTATGGGTAGAATGTTGTTGGCCAGGCTGGAGCAATGTGTAGTAGAAAATAATATTTTATCTGTAGCTCAGTACGGCTTTAGACGAGGCGTTGGAACAATTGAAGAATGTTTGAATTTAGAAGTAAGTATAGGAAAATATACTTTTGCAAGGGAGGGCTGCCTTCACCTCTGCTTTGTTGATTTGTCAAGCACTTTTGACTTGGTAAATCATTCAAAGCTTTGGGAGACGTTGAGAGGAATGGGCGCCACCGAGGACATTATTAGTTTCTTATCTCAAATCTACGCTTGTCTGTCTGCAAAGATACGTTATGGGAAATATGGTGAATGTACGAAGAATTTTAATATTACACGTGGGATAAGACCGGGTTGTACTCTTGCACCTCTCTTGTTTTCACTGTATATAAATGTTTGTCGATGGTGTTGATGTTTTATTACAGAATTTGGGGGTAGATGTGCCAAAGGTCTGCAATCGACCGACGCCCCTCTTATTGTATGCCTATGATGCTGTCCTAATCTCGAGGATAGCAAACGGCCTACAAACCTTGAAGGATAATTTTACAAGTTTTATGACAGAAAAATCCTTAAAAATTAATTTGACCAAGACTTTGGTTATGTCCTGTGGTAAAAGTGATATTAAAACAAAAACACATTATATTAACGGGACATTAATAGAGAGAACAGCCACATTCTCATATCTAGGGATTCTTTTTAACAGTAAGGGTACCTGGAATAAACAGATAACTCTATGCAAGTTGAAATTTGTGAAAGTAGTAGAGGTTATTTTCAGATTCTCCCATAGAATTGGTAAAAAAAAACCTGTACGGGAGATTCTGAAGTTATACGGAACGAAGTGCATTACAGAGACTTGTTATGGGGGAGCCCTAGGGGGCCAGACTGATACCACCCAGATACAAACCCGTGGAAATAATTTTTTAAGACGCTTACTAGCCGTACCTACCTCAACCCCTTCTATTATCTTGCATAGAGAAACCAGCTCTTCTCACATACATGATTTGATTAGTATGGCCGCTTTAAATTTGTGGCACCGCGTCTGGGATACGGAAGAACCCCATTTTACGAGGGACATCATTTTAGACTGTCTGTCCCAAGACTGTTGTAAGAAAATACCTTGGTTAAGTTATATCAGTGGTCTTTTAGACAAATGCAATTTGGCCCTGAACTGGATTCAAACGGAGGATATACAAAAAATTAGCAAGGTTGAATTAAAAAAGAGCCTCTTGAATGTTAGGATTGCATCAAGAGAAGAGGTCCAGAGTAGCAAGATGACTGTTGTATCATATCTTGAAGGGCCAGTTGCTATGGGCATACAGCCATACCTCGTTTTTATAACTAACGTTCAGTATAGATTCTACCTAACCAGACTGCGGATGAACACATTACATTTTCTCTTTGCCTTCCCTAGGAGGGGCAAGTGGTGTGCTAATCTTCCAAATTGTCCATGTGATAGAAGGTCCAAAAAAAGTACCCTTCATTTTTTACTTTTTTGTAATTTCTATAAGGAAATTAGAAAACATTTCCTTTGTCCTGTTTTTAAAACTGAGTGCCTGTACTCCCATAAAGGTGGTTTTAACTATTTAAGAAACTTGGACACAATATCAGTCTGTAATGCAGTACTTGGTTATATAACGTCAGCAATTAAACTAAGGAATGAACTCGTTAACTTAGAAAATTTGAATTATGAAATATTATAAAGTGTATTTTCCTTATGATCTTTTTAATTGTATAATGACTTTGTGTATTTAATTATGTCGAGATGTCTTTTCTGTTTCATTTTCTTTTTTTGTTTACATATGGATTTTATTGTATTTTATAGTATGCTTTTATGGACATTCTAGAATCTATATGATCCGAATAAAGCTTGATTTGACTTGACTCCTAACACTTCAATATAAGTGCTATGGTTGTATGGTGGAAGGTGCACCGTGTAAATTTTTGCTGTTTAGGTTTAAATGCGTTTATTTCAAACAAGATACAATACAAGAACTGCCTACCTACATCCGCATTTCAAACACACAAGAGCAACCCACATGTCCATGTGAACTGGGTAATGGCTATGAAACAAACAATTGTTCACAAGGAACTCATTTTAAGAAAATGTTTATCATTGTTGCAAGTATCTTGACTTTTTTACAAGGACTCTCTCATGAGCTTGAAAAGAATAATAATATAATCTAATGTCTAACATTTAAAGTGTTTACCTAATACACTTAAAGAAGTAGCCCAAAATGTTATGCAATTAATAACTTCAGCCGAAATGAGTGATATATTTATTTATAAATGCAAAATCCTTATTAAAAACACATATTCGTAATGCATATGAAGAATAGAAACAAGTGACATTTGTGACCTCTGAGAAGTGACCATAACCAACTTAAATTTAAAACATGAAGGGACTATATTGAGTTATAGGACAGGTTATTCGAATACAAAGGATGTCTTCTGATTCAGTGTTTTCAGATCGAGGACCAGGGTCTTTTCTAGTGCTCTCAAAACTATCCTAATATTATCATAATGGTTACCAACAACGTTTCGGCCCTATTATGGATATGGGGGTCTCTTCAGGACAGAGAATTCTGGGGACTGTAAAGATAAATATTGCGTTAATGAGATGTGAATAGTGTGAGGGCTACTTGACGAATATAAAAAGGGTAGGTGCTTACCTCTGGGCACTCAAGCACCTGTCATAAGCGCCAATTTCTAGATGCATTAGTCTTCCAATTCACAATAAATAGACACCTTGTATCAAATGAATCCGCAGGCAGGTGGGACAATGAAATAAAAGTCTAAAACAGCCAGCTTTGACAGGGAAAAGAAAGGAGGGGGAGAAATAAGAGAGGGGACATGTACTTGACAGGACCTAACAGATACCATAAAAGTGCTGTTGTGTATGTGGAAGAGGTCATAAGACAGAGTTTGACATGTCAATCGGCAATGTGGGTCAGTTGTTAGGTGGCGTTGGCGGAGATAAACTGGTCAAGTCAGCTCCCTAAATTCGCCAGCTAGAAGATCCCCATGTCTTATCAAACCGTGGTAGCATGTGGGTTACTGTTGCTGCCTGTTTTTCCATTCCAAGAGTTCTCATAGTTTGTGGAGCCAATCCAGTTTTGTCGGTACAGCATCGGTGTCCCAACGGGACGACAGCACCTGCTTATCTGCACCAAGCGTTAATCTGATGGTTCGCCCAATATGCGATTTCAGGGGGTAACTCAACACAGTCTTTTTTTTTAAGTGTAATATTTTATTGCCATTTTCAAGATACAATCCCAACATCTGTTAAACGTTTCATACCATATTTCTGTTGCGTAGTTATGCCCAAATATCAACCTCTACCCCCTACCCCATAAAGGCTCAGCCGCAGTGTATGCACGGTCCATATCAATATTAAAATTTACCAGTATTCAATAACAGCGGAGCAAAGAAAATTAAGATAATAGAAAGAAAAAATAAATCTTGAGTGTAAACATTTTCAAGATATGCACATTATGACACAGGTGACCCTCCTCCAATGGCCCCCTGCCGGTTTGCTTCCTTCTCTATAGCTGGGTCTGGCGGAGATAGTAGCTTTGACAACATTGCTGCCAATGACCTCTTGTCATCATCTAATGTGTTATCTTTACTTGTCTTTCTAATGTGGCAACCCTCCGCATTTATCCATTCAGCCATATCTTTCAGCCAGTCTTCAACTTTTAACTCATCACATTCTTGAGGCCCAGTGATATATAACTAGGGAACCAAGGTAACTCTGTGTCATGAATTTCATCAAGATCAGTTAAGACCTCTGTCCAGAAGTGTTGTATTTTAGGGCAATGCCAAAGTAAACGTGTGAGGGTGCCTATTTGGTCACATTGTCTCCAGAAATGAGGATTCCCACCCGGTTTCCACTGACCTGTTCCAACTGGAATTGGATTGCTGTTTAAATCACTGACATAGACTGAGTTCTACCGCAGCAGGGGGTCAGTGTGATGGGAGTGGGAACCATACATTTTGTATTCTTCTTGTCCCAAATACCTGAAGTTCTGTCTTTGTATTAGGACGTTTTCTCCCATCCAATCTGGACTTTTGGAATCACACGCGCAATATGCAAGAATCCCAAATATGCTAATATATTAGAGGGTGTGATGCGCAAATTGTGATACTAGCTACCTTTAATATCATTCCTCTAGTCTAAGGTGATCGGAATGACAACTGAAATGTATTGCTGTAGGTAGACGTTTTAGTGTTGCTTGTCCAAGGCCCATTTGGACAAGTACAAATCATAGGAGACTGCCCATTAGAGCAGAAGTGGTTCAATAGTTTGGTGCTGGAAACCACGTGCTAAGAGTGGCACAAAGGACAGTGGCAGTGCCTTGATCTTAGTTCCAGTACCTTTTTCTCTCTTCCTTACAGAGAAGCCAAAGGATCTGAGCAGAGCTTATTAGTCTATAGGGTGTCTCCTCCATTGGAGGGGAGGAGCGTTGTCTCCTTTAAAACCTCCTCTCCCCCCTCCCAAAAAACCCCAGAGATGAAAAATAAAATGGTAATTTTTTTAACCATTTTATTTTTCATGTCTCGTCTCGAACAGAGCGTCAGGACAGGCCTCTGCTGAGTAACAGCAGCATGTCTCTCAGCAGGGAGGTGGGTGGACTGGCAAAGCACTGTTTAAAGCGTGCCTGTCTTTTTGGCCTGCTGTCTTTCGACGGCCAGCCACATATGCGCATTTTAAACAGCTCTAACCCAGCTGTTTTATGAAAGCTGGATTACAGTAAGCCAAAGCCTCCAGAGCGCGGTGGAACGCCGAGTGAGTCTGCTCCCACCAGTCCTAGGGCTGCTCTCATGCTGGTGAGAGCAGCCCTAGGATTGGTCAAGGGAGTTGTTGCTTCTGGTTCCAGTTCCAAAGAAGGGTTCCGTACTGGAGGATGTCGTGTTCATGTACGGTAAGTTTATTTCTTATGTTATTTGCGCGCGTGTGTGTGTGTGTGTGTAGTCTAGGGAGCCATACGCTTAAATCTTGGCTGATTTTAATCACTTTTCACTTTTGCTAGTGTTCTACTGTCTGCCTGCATCGTTTTTGAGAAACTGCAAGCTCATGACCCATACCTGCCAGTTGCTGTAGGTGGTGGCCCCGGACCTTCATTTTGGGGACCAGTACATATTTTTTATCATTAGCCTTTGACCCAGACAGAAAAGTCAGAAAAATGAGATACGAAGAGAAAGAGAAAGATAGGAAACTTTGACAAATATCGAAAGCTGGTATTACCAGGAACCTGCAAGAGGGAGGGGAAGTGTAGATCGGTGAAAGGAAGAGGCCTGCGGGGGGTGGAAGGCAGACTGGGTGGAATCAGCAACCACGCCCTCATGAAGCACCCGCTGCGAGCTCCTAAGAAGTGTCTGTCCCTGCACTTCGCATTTGTGTAAAAGCACTGACGATTTACAAGTCTCTTAGTTTAATATATACGTTGTCAATTCCCTCACGATTACATTACACTTTGAGCATTGTGTGGTATTAAGACAAACTTGTTACCAGTCTGTTTCAGATCTGCAAGCTGCAATACAAAATGGATCATGTTCCTAATATTCTTATCCTATTTAATAAGTCTCTACATATTATGTAGCACTGGAGATGTTTGTGGCATTGTTAGGTTTTATAGAGTTTGTTTAAATAGTGTTCGAATAGCCTTCTCCATTTATTCCACACTGAATTGTACCACGACCACAAGCGTACATTTGTTTACTGATTTGTTGATGAATGAAGTTAGTCTAATATACACATGTGGTTGAAACAAATATTTGCTATTAATGTTTAATATACCACATCGGGCTTTATTTGTGCTACTGAGTATTGTGCTTTGAGCTGTCTGTGTTAAATAAGGTATCGAGAAGTTGTCCTGGAAAAATTACTGTTCTGAAGCACTAATTAATCTCTGCCACTCCTTCTTCCACAGGAATCAATCACTGCACTTGCATTTGAAGCACTACGGTGTGAACTGTGATGATTGGTTGCTGCGCCTCATGTGTGGTGGAGTGGAGATCCGGACTATTTATGCTGGTCACCAACAGGCCAAGGCCTGCATTATATCCCGCCTCAGCTGCGAAAGGGCAGGCACCAGGTTTAATGTGCGGGGAACCAACGATGATGGTCAAGCTGCCAACTTTGTGGAGACCGAGCAGGTACTGAAACACTTCTATTTCAAATGCATATTATATGTCGAACCTCCTCATACACAAAATAGCTGGATTAGAACTGTATCCTCCTTAAAGGTATTTTTTCATTTTTTTATTGCTTGACCATTGTTACTGGTTATCTCCCTCCCATTCTGTTTTTGTGCGATCCTCTTCCCTCGACACTTGAGACCGAACTACTTTGTCTGAGGCCATATGGAGCTACCTGGTTTAGCTATAGGGGAGATGGACCGTGGATTCCCTCCTTGGTCGTCACCTACCCAGTCTGTCTTTAGACAGACTTCCTCTCGTCTCTACGGTTGTCTCTTCCCTTATCCTCACGTTCTCAGCTCACCTACCCCCCACTTCCTTTCTCTCGCCTTTCTCTCCTCTCCTAATGTATTGCTGATTGTCTGATGTAATGTTGTAATTGTTTATCTTTTTCTGTTACACTGTTAAACCAAATTGTTGCACTTCCTTTCGTCCCTCCTGTCGTCTCCTCCTGCATCCTCCCTCTATTTATGTATCTCCTTCTCCCCTCTCTCAAAGTATTGAGACAGAACTTTTTTGTCTGATGATCCTGGTTTAGCTATAGGTGAGATGGGCTGTGAATTCCCTCCAGGGTCCTCACCTACCCAGTCGGACTTTAGTCGATCTTTAGACAGACTTTCTTTTTGTCTCTCCTTATTGTCTCTTCCCTTATCCTCCCTTTCTCACCTCCCCTGCCCCCTCTACTACTTTTCTCTCTCCTCTCCTAATTGTATTGTCTATTTTTCTGGGATTTAATGTTGAATTGTTGAACTTTTTCTGTTACATTGTTGATTCTCATGTAAAGCGCTCTGATACCTCCGGGTCTAGCCAGCGCTATATAAAACTCTTTAAATAACTAAATAACTAAATAAGAAAACGCTTTTTATTTGAGCCTGCATTCTGTAGATTGTCTTAGTTTAGTTGTATGGTGCACTTCGGCTTTTGAAGTACTGTTAGATCCACTTGTTGCATATGGGGGTGTACTTTTTTCTCGTGCTTGTCCTGAAGATAGTTCTTTTGAATGGCATTGTTAGCTTGATGTATGGCTAGGAGGTGAGTGTAGGAGTGAGCTTCAAATAGTTGCCTTCATCCATCTGACTGACTTGCTCATCGGTTGGGGTAGTATGTGCCTTTCTTTTGTCTGATGTCAGTGTAGTGCCTTCCACATAAGATGTTTTTTACACCCACACACCTGATTTTGGTCACTTGTGCTCTCTGTCAGTTTGAGCATCTACTCCATAGCTTCTAGTCTCATCCGAATACTGTGCAGCTTGGTGCTCTAATGTAAGATGTAATCTATTTTAACATTTCATGTACACTGCTGTCATTTTATTGGCCCAAACTCTTTAGCTTTAGCTGATGCTACACATATTATTATTTCTCGATTTTAAATTTTTTATTGTAGCTCTAATGATGCTGCAGTGCAATCACTTCAGATTACTTAATAATTATAGCAGCATCTTAGGTGAGTTTACAAGGAACTGTGTGCCTGGCTGTGGGGCACTGATCTTGTAGGCTTGCCTTCAGCTCCTTGAAAGTGACCAGTGATGGATTAGGGGAAACTTGTATTATAAGAGCGAATAATAAGTACCACATGCTAAGTGCAGTCAAAGACCGGTCTAGATATTATGTGTGACTTCTATCTGGTGTTACTTTATCATCTCTGCACAACCAGACAGCAATCAGATACTTTTTTGAACAGTTATTTTTTCCTCCTCGGCCTCGGCTGCTGCAGTCTGTGTTTCTGAATATAAGTTCTTTGTTGGTGACAGTAGGTGACCTCTTTCAGCGTGTACCCTTGAGGTTCTGCTACAGCAGCTTTGTTTGTTGAATGTAAGCCTTATCTCCACCTGATGCCAATGGACTGATTTTAAGACGGACTTTGCATGCTCTATCTTTTTCATGTTAAAAGTCAAGCTATTTGATTTTGTAATTGTTCCAGACTAGCTTCGGTTTTTGAAAAGGCCATTGTTAATAACATTGTAGCAGCCAAGATAAGCACCACTTGCAGATACGTTTGTAGGAATGGACAGTTATTTTGGAGCATGTTCATTTAGAAGTTGTTGATCTTTCCCATTTTGTAGATTAAGCTAAAGTTCTTTCCTTTCTTTGTGAGAGTAATAGCAGTTCCTGCAGTTGTGAGCTTCAGTACAAAAAAATGCATTTCCCACTTCCAGAATCTTTGTTGTGGTGTGTATGTCAGGCAAAGATACATTTCCTTCATCCAGTAGTAAACATATCTCAGGCAATTTGCATTGTTGAGCCTTCCCAATTAAATTCCCAGGGAGAGGTGGATCTGATTGTTATTGCATATCTAGCAAAGGAAGCAGTATTATTCAATTAAGTGGTATTGGGTACTTACAAACTAGGACGAAAAGGACGAACCTGGGTCATGTTGCATGAAATTTAATTATGAGAGGCCTGGTCTGTATGAATCTCGTCTGTTTTGCAAACACTTCTATCCAACTTATGTACTTTCTTGAGATTCTTTTCAATCGGTCAGTCCTTTGAACATAAAGGGTTCCACTACAGTGTTGTAAACTCCTCAGAGATGAAGTTCTAATGTATACTAATTACTATACATTCCTTCTTGGCACCTTTACCTAGGTCCAGACTGAACTGTGAATTTTTCCCCCCTATAGTAGTACTAATAGCTGACATCAGGAGTCACTGTGCGGTTTCGGCTGCATATGCACAAGACTCCACCATTAGTGACGTTGTAGGGCCATTATTAAGACTACTTGAGCACCTGTGATTTTGACTCCTTTTTCCTCAGGCCTTAGAGACGCTAGACACTCTAAAAATGCTCTGTGTCCCATACTAATATGGTCAATAATCAATAAAGAAATGTTATGGGGGGAGGGGCAGTGTACTTTTACAAATTTCCTGCTTTTAACGCATGGACTGAATGTTGCAAACAGTTGTCGGTCGGTGTTAGACTCATTCTGACCTTATTTGATGTTTTTGAAAATAACAAGATTCAAGTGCATGTGAACTCTGTTCTCTCATAAAGCCATCGGAAAAAGGGAAGGGAAGCGTGTTCTTAACTTTAGGTAAGGTGACACAAAATTCAGGTCTTTGACTTCTACCTGGCGCAAGTCTTTATGGAGAAGAAAATATCACAAAAGGTGTTCCTTTTCCCTGAAGCCTCATTAGCAGAAAGACATTCCGAGTTAACTCTTACTCCTTGTTAGAGCCCATTCCAATGCTGGGGAAATTTGAGCCAAAACGTCTGAATTTTTCATTGTGTGGTGTATCATCTAACCACATGCAAGCTTCATAATAAGCCATGTTAAAATATTTGCAACTCTTGAACTTTCTTGTGGGCCATCTCTGGGAGTTATGTTTCACGTAGTGTCTTCAGCATCAGCCACCTTATTGTGATGCCGGCAGCTTAGATCCCAGTCTTCCTGGCCAGAGTCTCTGCTGACTTCATTGGCACCGATCTTTAGGAAAAGTAACCTGTACCTTTGTGAGAGATCAACAGATTAACTTGCATTGCAGGTGATTCAACAGGCACAGAAAATCACGGTTACCAAGGCATCACTTTTTTGGCACCCGTTCAGATCCAACTCAAAGCCTTATTCTGTTAATGATGACAGTGATGTAATTGAGTCTCAAAATCTGTTACTTCGTCAGAGTGGAGAAGTGTGGCTCAATGGTTAGAGCGGCAGACCCTGATGCAGAGGTCTAGCCCGGGACCAGGGTTCAATTCCCCGCCTCGGCAGGTCTTGGGCTCAAAAAATTCCACTGACCTGATAATTCTCGCTTCGGTGCCTATTCTAATCATAGAGTGCAACTCTGGGAAATAGCTTGCTTAATCTCCACAACGGCCCCCACAACGCTAAGGATGCCTGGCCTCCACCCTGGGGGTGCCCAGGAGTGGACGCCTCACAGGGAAAGCCAGGACGGGTTCCACAGCGGTATTCGTACAAGCGCCTTGAGACCCTTGCGGGTGAGTAGTGCGCTATACAAGTATCAATTTACATTTTACTTGGAAAGCCATGTAGATGCGGAATGTATTTACCTTAGTGACACTTGGTAGCTAAGCCAGTGACATTTTGAGCAATGGTTAAGGAAGCTTGATAGAGCACTTTTTTTCGGAGCAATCACTCAAACCGCTTAACAGAAATTTTAACAGAGAAGCAATTTTTTAAACCAGTGTTATCGTTCAGTGAAGCACCGAGTGACATCATAAAGCTGATTTAGGGAGAAATACAGACTTTATCAGCGATAGCTCGAAATGCTGCTATAAAATGTAGAGCATCTGCAAGTCGCCCATTATATTTGCACCTTCTGCCAGAAAGCTCAGGGGCACAGGCATCTTCTGCCAAGTTGTCAAAATGCTATCCAGGCTGTTACATTGGATAGGGAGTGCGAACATATGGACTCATCAGTAAGAAACATTGTTGCATCAGGAAGTCTGCCTTTTAGGGCATGTAATTCTAATTGTGTCATCGCCTGGTATTGGTATGCATTGTGGGTGATCGTTTCTTCAGCACCATGAGTTCTATTGACAGAACTGAAATCCCCCCCTCTCAAATCTATAGAAGGGCTGCCTGGATGCAGCAAAGCGGCATGCTGAAAGGACTACATATTATAATCAGAATGGCAAGGTTAGAATCTGGAGTGGTTTTGCACAAAAATTCAAGGATGGGGCCCAAATGCTTTTCTAGAGAGGTTAAAGCACAGCTGTTAGATTTTCCCTTTACTGGGCAGAGGTGAAGTATTCCATTGAAAAATGTAATCAAATGAAGGTCAGTGCTCATGCTTTTGGTCTGGTCTCGCTGGCATTTAAGTCTCATCAGCAGTACTGGAAACAGACGCCATCCCTGCAATTCATTGGCTTTTCAAAGGTATAGGCTCCTAATGAGATAGACCATGAACTCCCCCATCTTCCTCCACTAGTCCCATAAACTCTTTAGGTTGTTGAACCAGAACTCACACCACTCTTCAGTTTTGTGTTGACTATTGCTGTTTCACCTGAAATTTAATTATTAGAGAGAATAGTTTTAGTCTCCCTTTTTATAATGAAAACTTCACCTGTTATTCCTTTCTCTCCCATTACAAACACATTGAAGATAGAGGTAGTGCTTCTTTTACATTAACCCCTTCCGTGCTCATGACAAGCTCAGCTCATCATGAGGCACGGTGCTCGTGTGCTCACCCATTTCTATTGACCCTCAGCACAGCAGAAGTGGATCCCAAGCAGCGATGGCGTTAAAATGTGTTAGTAAAAGTGTCATTGAAAGAAACGGACAAAGGACTCTATTTGAGATACTTTCTTATCACCAAAAAGGAGGGGGCTTGAGACCAATTTTAGACTGGAAATTTCTCAACAAGCTCTTCAAGAAATAAGTTGAAGATGCTGAAATTGCAGACGGCACTCCAAGTTCATCAAGATCCGCAGAATGCGTATTTACCCTCTTTGGTTAGAGAATGTCGCAGAAAGTGTCAGAGTTTTGTGGTAAACTGGAAACATCATCAACTTGAAGAGATTCAGGTTGGCGTTTCTGCAGCTGCAAAGTCTTTATGAAAAGATGTTGTGGCGGTCCAGCCGCCCTTGAAGTTGGGTTATTACTTACTTTCTGTGAATTTACTGAAATACCACAGATTAGAGACAGGCTATTAGCTCCTCGGCATTAGGATTGGTACTGAAATTCTGCGAGAGGCGTGAATGATCGTTCTTCTTGTAGCAAACAAGAAGGTGTGTTGGTGAAAAAGGAATTGTTGACAAACTCTATGGTGTCACGCCAAACATTAGAAGTAACCCCACATGCATGATTCTCAGCCCAACTTTGCCTGCATGTGGGTGGCTTTGATCTTTTGCTGGATTTACCCCTTAATCCACCCAGATGGGTTTGGCAGAAGCTGATGTTGACTGGAAGTTGAGTCTGGGTGTAGGCTGGGAGGTGTTTGGAGGCAATCATGGACATTCAGTATAGGGCTTTGGTTTTCACAGTGCTGGGGATGAAGGTTGCCAGTAGGTTGGCATGTTTTGAGAACTGTACAAAGCATTGTTTTAAGGGCTCGTATGTTAATAGAAAATGTTCACTGTTTTTAAATGGTTGGTTGCTTTATTGAGAATCGTATGGCCTGTGTCCTGTTTTACTACTTTGAAATATTGCATTGCTTACTGTGTATTTTGGACACCATTTTATAGAATGTTTAATCTGGTACAATGTGTATGCTGGAAATTGTAAAGCATCCTGAATGTAAACAAAATAAATCCTGTGATATACATAACATAATAGAAAAATGTCGGCACATAGGTGATCATTTTTGCAAGCATTGGTAAAGCCAATAGGTATGCTCTTTAGTATATGCTTTGGTGTAGGTGTTATCGTAAGAGAGTGTAATGTGTGTGAACGTCTGTGGGGAAAAGCAGGCAGGAGTTCTCTTTAGTGTGGTCTTTTACTGTAACGGGAACTAAAAACAGTCTGAAATGGATCTACGGTTTGCGAAGCAATAGAATAGGCATGAGAAAGAATAAAATGAGAAGTTGTTAGGATAAATTCTGTTAACAGAAGCACCATACTGCGAAAATTTTGCAATTCAAACATCTAGAGAGCCAACGAACGTTCATGGTTTAGGAGAAATACCTCACAAAGGCCTCTTAGTCTCTTCCTTTCACTCCCCCAGTATTGTTCCAGGGTGCAGTGAATGAGCGCAGTGTGTCAGTGCAGCAGCAGCCCTAGGTCTGAGGCTAGGGATCCCCTTCTGGATCTGAAAATCACCATTGCAAAAACACTTGTCAGTTCTCAGGCAGCACCTGTTTTCCTAAAGCAGATTTCACAGATAACCTTTCTCTGCCATCTTAGTCACAAGTATGTTAGTTTTTAGGATGCTCTTTTACCTCTGAGCTGCTGAGTTTGAAACTTTAAAGAACCAAGTTTGAATCCTGGTGATTCTGGGCAAATCAGTTAATCTGCCTAAAAGGAAATAAACCTGACTTGTGTACTATAACTGGTGTTAATAAAAAGTGCTTCTGTGCCCTTGGGCCGAGTTCAAGCTATATAAAACTAAAAAAAAAACAACAACAAAAAATGACGTTGTTTATCAAGAGCCTTATGTGGGCGTAGTGGAATATAGCATGCCAGTAGTGTAAACATTGCTTCGAAAATGAAAATCTTCAAATTAAGGGAACCTTGGTTTCACTGTCGAATGTTATTAAAGAAGATCCCTTTAAAGCAAAAAACACTCCTTCGTGCCAATGCACAATCGTTTTATTGCCGCATGTGTTGAAAATGAAACGTTAAGATGGTGTGCATATTAACTGTGTCTGCATATCTTGTACATACGTAAAGGGGAAGGCGTTTTTAGCACCATCCAAACAAATAAAAATCTATTGCAGGAAGCGCTGCATTTTATGCAGTAGTCAAAGTGCATTAATAAAAAGTATGGCAACTGTGATGCTGTGCGCAACGGGATCAGGCGAGTGAGCATGGGCACGGGGTTAAAGGTGCGACTCAAAAAATAAATATGTATTTCGTAACTGTTTTTGGTCTTTCACCTTACATGTAAAAATAAAGCACAGCTGAAATGAAAGAAAAAGCAAGTAAAGTTAATCAGTTGGAAATGCACTATTGTGCATTATGAAACTTCTATTAGTTAAAGCTGCATAAGTGCATGTCTGTAACCAGAGAGTCCCAGAATTGAATCCTGGTTGAGGCAGGGAAGAATAGAGACTTGTTTTTATCATGTACCGCTAGGACATATTTAATATTCATTGTATTTGTTACATATTTTCTTTTATTGTACTTTTATGATCTATTTATTGAGATCGAGTAAAGTTTATTCTGTTTCTAGTGACTTGTGTATGTTTAGTGCTACGAAATCCCAGTCTGTGACTGAAAGCACATATGACATTATTTTAAACTTGCTTTACACACAGTATTAAATAAGCTGCTTCAAAGTGCACAGAAAGTTTTTAGATAAAGTGCTTCCTAAATATAGATTTTTGTAACTGTACATAGTGCATTTTTTTATTTAACTGTCCATTAAAAGCACACACTTCACAGCTCAGCTGGTAACTCCCGTGCACTGCCACACAAAAAGAATAAAACTGCGTCATCAAGAAGCTTCAGGTAAATTAATCAATTAAACCCAATACTGGCTTCCAAGCACCCTTTACATGTGAAGATTAACCAAATGTGCGCATTTATTATTCTTTGAGGCAAGCAGGCACCCTGGCAGGAAGGTTTGTTTAGCTCTCTGCCTCTTCCTCATGTTCACAGCACAGGAGACTCCCTGCCTTACATTTAAACTCTCGAAATTAACCGTCCCAGGACAGTTCTTCTTTCACTAAAAGTAGGGAACAGTTTTTCTTAATTTAGAGAAGTATGGGCACGTCGTGCACTTCAGATCCTGACCACTGATTTTATGCGAACTAGCTTTTAGAAACCTCTAAAAAGACATTAGCAACATTTAAGTAACAGGAACGTCTGGATTTTCATAGTATGTAGTGCAGCTGATACAAGCACTGGTGCACGCATCGTTTTTCTAAGCTATATTTAGTTGTATTGTTTTATTATTGTGCACCAAACATGCTTGCATTCAATTAAATGCAAATAAACACCACTGGGTATGGGCTCCCAAGCAGCAAGGGCAAGCCACAGCCTTATGTATTATACAATAGAAAGATGGCAATGCTGCCTATCTTGATTCGCTATCTATTTAACATCTCACCTCGGACTAAAACATGAAGTGAGGGGACCTTAGTTTCTTGAATCAATCTTGAGTTTTATTTTGTTTCACTTCATTAGGATCTTTTGATCATTTTTTTATCAAATTTTAAATAAAAAAAAACACATAATATACAATAAATGCAAAACACTCTGTACAATAAAACATTCCCCTCAAAACAATCACACCCACTGTCACTTTTTAAATCTCACTCAAGCACTCTCATACACACTTTCACTCATCCCTTTGCTATTTACAATCATTGATACATCATTTTTTAGACAAAGCAAACTTTTTTTGATATATATTGCCATAGTTTGTGATTGGAACCTAATTTTATATTTCACAAAATCCCATTCATTAATTGATGTTCTTATGGCATTGATAAACACAAAGTCTACGCGTTTCGAACTCTTCTTGATGTCGAGTTCTCATCAGAACCACACACTGTAAATGAAAAAGGGGGGAAACCTATATTAGGTATATATCTCCAACCATATTTGAAATCACTAGGTGGCTCAACATCCACCTCTACGCCTCTTACCTCTAACTTTTGAAACAAATTAATTGTAGAGATCCTCAAGCCCACGGCGCAGGACAACCTAAACAACATTGAGACATAAAACTCAGCCAAGCTGTCCCAGAAACGTATGACTTAACACTTATATTCTCTGAGGACAAATGTTACTCACCGGTGTGTCTTGGTGTTCAAACACACTCTACCCTGTAATATGACATAAGGGACTGAATTAAGGGAAATCTCTTTCTAAGATCCACTATTTTTTGAGTAATTTAAAGTTACATCAGCCATTTAACCGCATTGTATCTCGGTTCTTACCTACTAGCTTTATTTGGTCAGTGGGTGTAGGTAGAGAGGATTGTGTTTTTCGATAGTGTCCCTGTAATAAACAGACGTTTGTGTCACTCGGGTCGGATTGTCGGATAGTTTGTACATTTCCGAAATTTCATTTAGTCCTTCTATTGCTGAATTAAATTTCACAATCATCATAGCCTCATATCGTGACAGTTTTGCCTCCAGATCTCCTCCTCTCTTGTCCTGCTCCACTTTGGCTATCACCGTCCATCTTAATTCAGTTTCTGTGTGATTTTTGAGTTGCCAATGGTGGACCAAGGGTGCATTGGGAACCTTCAGTTTTATTCGTGATTTGTGCTGTTGGATTCTTGTTTTTATTTCCTGGTTGGTTTTGCCAATATACAGCAAATTGCACGGGCATGTCACTCCATAAATCACATAGCGTGACTTAGTTAGTGAACGCTTCGTGTTTCCATGAGATTGCCTTGTGTTTAAAGTATGAGAGTGCTTGAGTGAGATTTAAAAAGTAACAGTGAGTGTGATTGTTTGGAGGGGAATGTTTTATTGTACAGAATGTTTTGCATTATTGTATATTATGTGTTTTTTTGAAATGTAAAATTTAATAAAAAATGATCAAAAAATCCTAATGAAGTGAAACTAAATAAAACTCAAGATTGATTCAAGAAACTAAGGTCCCCTCACTTCATGTTTCAGTCCGAGGTGAGATGATAAATAGATAGCGAATCAAGATAGGCAGCATTGGCATCTTTCTATTGTATAATGCATTCAATTAAGGCCTGCTTTTACCAACAAAATAAGCATTATTAAACACAGCCATTCAATTGTGTCCACACATCAATCCTACAATAGCAGCGTCGGATAAATCAAACATTATATAGAGCCCCACCACCCCCCTCCCGCAATGCCTTTTAACCTACCATCCATGAGCTGCTTTGCAAAGTGTCTGCTATGGTGACTCGGTGAATTAAGCGCCTGGTGCACAACTCAGTATGCAACATGAACTAAACTGGAAACAAGGAACAGATGTTCTACGAAAAGTATGTTCACTATTGTGGCTCAGTGGGTGGATCGACTGATGCACAAGAAAGTGAGCAAACGTTAAAATACAGAACAAGGATCCAGTAGGGCTTCCTCCTTCGTTACAATAGTTAAAATTAAAAAAGAAATAACACAGCCAAATATTTCTGCAAAAACGAATAAACAAAGAAACGCGCATACCACAAAATTTAGACAAGCGCACGCATGACTCGGTACATTTTTAAAATAATTTGCACGAGAGTCTGCTACAACAGATTGGTGAGCTGACAGCCTGCTACGCAGCTCTCTGTGCAATGTCAACCAAACTAAAAGTAAATACAAGGTGCTTCACTAAGAGAGTGTCTGCTACAATAGGTTGATGAGTTGAGCGTCTGCTTCGCAGCTCGCAGCTCTGTGTGCAATGTGAACAAAATTGGAAGTAAAGCAAGGTGCTATAAGATGATTGAGTCTGCTACTTCCAGTTGGTGGGTTGAGCGCCTGCTTGGCAGCTCTGTTTGCAGTGTGAACCAAAGTGGAAACAAATACAAGGCGCTTTACGAAAAGTGTGTCTGCTACAGTGAGTTGGTGGGTTGAGCGTCTGTTGCGAGCTCAGTGCACAATATGATTCAATGGACCAGCACAGGCTTTCTTATCAGTTCGGAAGCAGCACTGATTTGCCTAAAGTGGATTTCACAGTTAACCTATGACTGGAAGCAACTCATTACTGAAGGCACAATTTCCATCATAAACGCCATCCACTCCAGATCCCCCTCAAACCCCCCTCACCCTCCTCACCCTCCCAACAAGGGCCCCTGCCTGCACCACATCTACAACCTAGGAAGGGAAGTTATCGGCCAACCTCCTCACTGTAATCCTCAACCCATCCATCACCACAGCCACTGTTTCCGTTGCCTGGAAGCAAGTGGAAGTCAAGCCCCTCTTGAAGAAACCCTCCCCCAACAGCCACATACTAAAAAATTACAGCCTCATCTCGCTACTCCCCTACTCTGCCAAGGTCTTGGAAAAACCCATCAACCTCCCTGCTTACAGACTACCTCAAAGAAAAAAACCTGCTGGACCCTTCCTAATTTGGCTTCCGGCCCAACCACACCACTGAGACTTCCCTGATTGAAGCAATGGACAACGTCAGACATCTCCTTGACATAGGTGAACCAGCAGCCCTTATCCTCCTTGACCTCTTGGCAGCCTTCCACACCGTCTCCCATCACATCCTCTTCCCCGGACTCCACCACATTGGAATCCAAGGTAATGCACTAAACTGGATCGATCTCCTCCTTCCTCTTTGGCCTTAGACAAAGGATCCATCTACCTTCCTTCTGGTCCACACACAAAGATGACATGTGGGCGCACCCCAGGGCTCCTCCCTCAGCCCCACCCTCTTCAAAACCTACATGACACCTCTTGCTGATAGCACCTGCACCCACGGTCTCAACATAATCTCGTACGCTGACAAAACTCAGCTCGTCCTCTCCCTCACAGAAGAAGCTGAGACCACCAAGACCAACTTCCGTAACACCATGACCGACATCACCACCTGGACGAAGGCCAACTGCCTAAAGCTCAACTCTGACGAAACAGAGATCCTCATCTTCAGAAACTAGCTCTCCCCTTCGGGTGACACTTTGTGGCCCACAGCACTCTGCCCCTCACCCACCCCCACTGGCCACGCACGCAACCTCGAAATTGTCCCGGACAGCCAATTGAGCATGAAGCAGCAGATCAATGTCGTCTCCTCTGCCTGCTTCTACACCCTTTGCATGCTCTGCAAGATCTTCAGATGGATCCCTTTCTCAATCAAGAAGACAGTCACCCAGGTCCTCATCTCCAGCTGACTCGACTGCGGCAAAGCACTCTGTCGGAACTACCAAACTGCTCCTGAGCCTTTAGACCATTCAGACCTCAGTACCTAGACTTATCCTCGACCTCCCCAGGAGAACAAGCACCTCCCCTCACCTCAGAGCCCTCCACTGGCTGCCTGTCCGGAAAAGAAGCCTCTTCAAATTCCTCACTCACACCTACAAAGCCCTTCACAATTCCAGACCTGTCTACATCAACAACCGCCTGACGTTCCACCAGCCGTCCAGGGAGTTCCACTCCTCCACTCTTGCACTGCATCCATCAAAGCTGCTGCGGAGGTCATTCCTTCTTCTATGTCGCCGCCGAGTCTTGGAATGATCTCCACCTACGCACCTCCCCTACACTGGAAGCCTTCAGGAAGAAGCACACTACCTGGTTGTTTAACCACCACAGCCATCCGACCGAGGGTGGCTGTGGTGGAACCCCAGCACCTTGAGAACCCCTGGGATGACACGTTGAGCTATACAAGACCTTATGATTGATTGGAGTTACCTTTGTCATGTTAACCACAAATACGTTCATTTTGAGCATGTGGATTTACAGCCTGGGATGCTGACTTTTGAACTGCAAGCACCAGGATCGAATACCAGCATCAGCTCAACATCCTGTGATTCTGGGCAAATCAATTAATCTTCCTTTGCCTACAAGAAAATAAATCTGACCGAACTACACACACTATTAATAAATGCTGCACACACAAACAAAATTATAATGTGCCAGCTTGATGTGATAGTGAGTGTGAGCGGGTCATAGGGACGCCATGAGAAAAGTGCCAGAGAGGAGAAAGCCTGCAGATGCTCTATTATGTGGTGCTAGAACCTAAATGAAATAAGAAGTACCTTCAGAACTGCGTAGCCAGTGGAAGGATACTGGCCATTGAATGGAAACTATACTTTGGCCCTGCTCCAAGGCATGGACCGAGAAGCGAAAACAGATTAAAGCACAGGAAATCAATACATGCTGGCCAATTGGAAGCAAGGAAATTAGAGCGATGTTAATGCCAATGGATGGTAAGTAGTGGTGGGCTAAAAGCCCCTTTTTAGATTCTTTTTCAAGGACAATAGATTGTCGCAAGGGACAGCCTACATGCACTACCTGCAGGTTCTACCAAATGACATTCAGCTGTGCCAGTGGGCTAGAGTTCAGTACATTGTGCCGGCGGAGCAGACCCTCGATCAACCCCCCACATTGGCCATTCCCACATCACGATCTGTTAACTGTCTCAACTACTTTGTATAAATGGTTCCTTCATAGTAATCAACACATAAGCCCTGTACAGCTCAGTACCCCACTTTCAACACTTCGGTAGAACAGTACAACGAATGATGAAGCTGCTGAGAACAGCCAAGAGGGGTAGAGGAGTGAATGACACTGATATTTGGTACAGGAGTTAAAAAAGGAACACCGTGCCTTGAATTGTATCCAGTGCTATGCAAAAAAAATGATGGACGGAATGCTGAATGAACTATACATTCACCCCCAGTCAGGAGAATTGGATTAAATCCAACGTTCTTTTGCTCACCAAGACACCCCAGTTTAGACCCAGCCATATGCAAATCAGTCTTGAGTCTGTGCTTCATGGGAACAGTCCAGACCGAACTGCCAAGCCAGGTCCTTCCTGGACCGGAAACAAACATCCTAGGACCGGTTTCAGGGTATGTCCTTCTTCAGCCAGGCTAGCTTGAATCCAGTGGCACAGTGAGCAAGGGACCCACGTCGGGGCATACCCATCCCACATAGAGCAAAAAGTGCTACGCAACCAAATGATGGGCGGAATGCTGAATGAATCATACATTCCAGTCCGAACTGCCAGACCAAGTCCTCCCTGGACTGGAAACCAGCATCCTAGGACCGGTTTCGGGCTTTCAGCCCTCCTCAGCCAGGATAGCTTGACTCCAGTGCTCACTACACCACTGGATTCAAGCTAGCCTGGCTGATGAAGGGTGATAACCTGAAACTGGTCCCAGGATGCTTGTTTCAGGTCCAGGGAGGAAATGGCTTGGCAGGTTGGGCTGGACTATTCCCACAAGGAACTGGGCCAAGACTGATTTGCATATGGCTAGGTCAAAACTGGGGTGGTGTAGTGAGCAAAAGAATGATGGATTAAACCCAGATCTTTGTGACTGGAGGTGACTGGGGGTGAAGGTTTGCCTTGTCCAGCATTCCGTCCATCAATTGTTTCTTTTGCATATGTTGACCTAAGTGGGAAGGGTATGCCCAGACGTGGGCCCTGTGCTCACTACACCACTGGATTTAAGCCAGCTTGGTTGATGAAGGGTTATGCCCTGAAACCGGTCACAGGATGCTTGTTTCGGGTCCAGTGAGGACCTGGCCTGGCAGTTTGGTCTGGACTATTGCCATGGGGCACATGGTAAAGACTGATTTGCATATGGCTGGGTCCAAACTGGGGTGGCGTAGTGGGCAGGGCCGGACTGAGAACCAAAACCGGCCCTGGCAAAGTGCTCGACCGGCCCCCTGGGGGTGCGACGAGCTCTTTGTTGGGCCGGTTTTCGGCCGATTTTGTTACAGGGCCGCTTTTGCAGCTATACTGCAAAAACGGCCCTGTAACAAAAACGGCCCCCTGGGCCCAAAACCGGCCCCCACCCTTGTGGCGCACCGGGGTATTGCCCGGTGCCCGCAACGGCCAGTCCGGGCCTGGTAGTGGGCAAAAGAACGATGGATTTAACCCAGATCTTTTGAATGGGGGAGAATGTTTCCATTGTCAGCCTTCCGTCCATCATTTGTTTGCTGTAACACTTGTATTGTATCCAATCATAGATAGGCTAATTCAAATATATCCGTTTCTGACTTGTGAACTCATTCAGACAACCTGGAGCATGGTTTAAAGTCTGTATTCCCGCAGGGCACACCTTGCTAGCAGCACATCAAGGGAGGTCTCACGAAGAAAGAAGAGGCCAGTCCCCCTTTCTAGGTCACGACAGCAGATAATCTGCTATGAATGCAAGTACAGTCAAACATTTCTCGGGAGTAAAGGCCGCCTAAAACTTGTAAGCCAGCTGCTTTCGTTTTTTTTTTTCTAAAAGATAATTTTTTTAAGAGTAGTACAGTATTTTGATTTAAATACTAAAGGGTTGGGGGGCGTGGCCAAGATGGCGGGGTAGAAGGACGTAGTCGACTAGAGCTCCCGACCCCATCGGAGGCCCGAGCCCTTAATTCGGCAGCGTGTTCCCCCCGGAGCTGCGCAGACCTGCTCCGCTGAGAGAGGAACGAGCGACGGCCGGATTGCCGCTTCCAGCGCACGATTTGGTGCTCAATCTACCGTGTTCCCGGTGCCGTGCCCGGGATCGGCAAGAACCGAGGTTCCATCAGTGCCCGGCCCGGACGGAACAGCAAGGCGTCGGACAACCCAGAGGCGCGGTGCGGACTTGCCGCCGACGCGGGGGAGGCTCCCTGGCTCCGACAGGCTGCATAGCTGGGCGTCGGGGAGCGGAGCGGTGAGGTGTCCGGGAAGAGTCCGCTGCCCCCCGGCGCCCTGAGATGGCGGCGAGCGACAACGACGGACCCCTGCCCAGGCTCGCTGGTGAGCCTCAAACTGCACAGTGAGCCGGCTGCCCGGGGCGGGCCACCCACGCTGTCCGGCGGACACCACCGTCAGTCCGGTAAGCGGAACGCCTGACCCAGCCACTTTCCCAGTCGGGACCTGGAGGTCTCTGTGCCCCGAGGTGCTGAGGGGACCGGGGAAGGAACTACGCGAGCGCCCGGCTTGGAGGCCTAGCTGGGCAGCGGGAGAATCCGTGCACGGCACTTAGCGGCGCAGCCCCCTAGTGGAAGCGGGCTGCAGCGGAAGATCCATAATCACCCCCCAGGCACGCAGCGCCCCAGGACCACCGGCAACCCTCCGCCCGGGCGTTATAGCACCCTCGAGGCTCATGGTGCTTGGCCTGCGGGCCGGGAAGCACGCTGTTGGCGGTGGAGCGGCCCAGAGGAGTGGTGGATCGCGTAGAGCGCCTGACGCGGTTGCATCGCCGGCTGGATCCTGGAGTACACCGCACGCCGTGGTACTGGCTGGACAGTGAAGGGGGCCTCAGATAGGTCCTAAGGCAGTGCCCGACGGGGTTGCTCCCTAGCTGAGGTGGTCTGCCACCGACTGGACACGGTCACCCCCCCAGATGAGCGGCACCCCCGTTACCTCAGCTAACTCTCACACGAACTACGGAGCACCCAACGGGCACGGGGGGCTCGGGCTGGGTTGCCCCTGGAGGATCCATGGGCTGCACGGACACCTAGAACAGCCAGAGGTGGATTGGAGTGGGCGACCGGAACCCACAGTATCAACGGACGTAACGACTGGGGTCGAGAACGGCTACTCCTGGGCCGGAGCGGCAGCTACGGGACCTCCGTGGGGAAGACCACGGCACCCCCCCTCTTCAGCCTGAGGAGGAGCTTCTGACCGGGACCGGTGGGGTCCTTTTGAGCGGACGCGCATCGCCGCCGGCACCGAGCAGGGACCAGGCTCCCTGAGGCCCGGAACCCACGTGCAGGACGGCACAGACGGGAGAGGAGGCCTGATCATGGCGGGCCAGAGAGGAGGGAAACGCAATGATCGCACCGACCGCACACTCCCTGAGATGCTCAACAGACAGCAGACCAAGGGGGACAAAGCTTCTTCCTCGCCTGGAGCGGCTGGGAGCTCGCAGTCTGGTGCAGCGGCAGAACCCCCGGTAACTAGATCCTTTTTGGAATCTCTCTTTGGAACGCTGAGGGAAGACTTCCAAGCCCTCAAACAAGAAGTAGCGGGTGAGGTGCGTGAGGTCCGAAGGGAGGTGGAGGGCCTAGGCGAGAGAGTGGAAACTGTGGAGACCTCCACGCACAGGCAAGCCGAAGAGATCACTCTTCTCCAGCAGGAAGTTCTGACCCTTCGAGAACAACACCTAGACCTACAATTGCACAACGAAGACCTAGAAAACAGGTCACGAAGAAATAACATTAGAGTCCGGGGTGTGCCATCCTCGGAAGAGAACCCAGACATTGTTCGATACCTGCAGGAACTCTTCCGCATGGTCTTGGGAGAGGGGGATGACTTCCCCATTAGAATTGACAGAGCGCACAGGGTGGGTCCCACCAGACGAGCTAATGGCCCCCCTCCAGACATCCTAGCGTTCCTCCCGGATTTCCCGCTGAAAGAGAAGATCATGGCGGAGGCTCGAAAGGTACGCTCTCTCACTTTCCGGGATCACCCAGTCGCCTTATACCAAGACCTGTCCACGATCACGCTGCAGAAGCGCAAGTCGTTCAAGATCGTGACAGACTTTCTTAAACAGCATGAGACTCCCTACTCATGGGGGCACCCCTTTCGTATTATCTTTAAGTGGCAGGGAGAGACGCACCATGTACGGAACCTCCAGGACGCCTGCGAAATCTTGAGCATCACCACAGAGGAGGAGGACTCCCAGACGCCTAGACGGAGGCGCTCGACTGACGATGGCTGGCGTCGAGCCACGAGCAGGAGAAGGAGGACGGCGGAACCAGCACGGAGGCCAGGGTCTCCTACGATTAGGGCGGGACAAGAAGCTGCGGTCCGGACGGCGTCCACGGTGCTAGAAGGTCCATCAGAGGTGGCACTGACCGCTTAACTACGTTCCGGGGGGAACTCACAGTAGCAGTATTTCCATAGCGGGCTTTGATTGATGGGGGGGGAGTGGAGGTTTGACTACGTGTGGCTGGACGTCCACTAAGGTAACATTCCACGGACTGGTCCGTTTGGGCTTGTCTGGGACTATTTCAAGTGGTTTTGGGTGCACTGGTGCGGGGGGCAGCATGACCCGGGGGATGCTGCTGAGGGTGGTGAGAAGGGATCTGGGGGAGTTATGGTGGGTGTTGAGAGTAATGGGAGGGAAGGTTTGTTTAAAGTTGGGGATGGGGAAAGTTGGGGAGGGAGAGTTAGAAGTTACCTTGTCCAGTGCTTTTACGGTATTTGTGAATGCTAGTGTAGATATTCGTATGTGCTTAGAGGTCGTCCTGTTCTCACACACTCTGGTTCGCACACATAAGCAGATTAATCCACTCCTTCCATGGCAGAACTGAAGATACTGACCCTGAATGTCAAGGGGTTAAACAACCCCACGAAAAGAAGGGCCATCCTATCTTTATTAGAAAACTCTCGGGCGGACATCTGTCTGCTCCAGGAGACCCACTTGTTAGCTAATGATTGTCACAGAATGAGGTCCCTTCATTTCCCTACACAGTTCTTTTCCTCCAATACGACTAAAACTGCAGGGGTGGCTATTCTTCTGTCCAAATCGTTTAAAGGTGAGGTGCTGCACAAATTTGTAGAACAAAAAGGTAGACTTCTTGCCTACAGACTTAAAGTGGGTACTCTCACGTTCACTGTAGGCACCGTTTACGCCCCGAATGAACAGCAAGATAGATTTCTACGCGGGGCTCTAGAGGAGGTCACGGCTTCACCGGACACGCACATAATGCTAGGGGGGGACATTAATTTGGTTTTTGACTCCGCGAAAGATAGATCGGCGCAGCGATCCCCACAGGCTGGGGAACTCTCACAAGCACTCAAGGCCCAGTTAGTTGAATCCGATCTGCATGATCTCTGGCGCGAACTCCACCCTACTGACACTGATTTCTCCTACTACTCGCATGCACACAAAACTTATGCCAGACTTGATTATCTACTGGTCTCTGGCCCTGTTCGTGGCCTTGCCACGGCCTCAGAAATGGGTGTTATATCTCTGTCGGATCATGCACCGGTCTCGGGGACCCTACATCTCCACCCGTGCTCAGCCCGGAGGGGGGTTTGGAGGCTTCGGGACACCCTCCTACATAGGAGAGATGTGGTGCAAAGCATTACGGATTCGATCAAGGACTATCAGCTGCACAACTCCAACGCTGATACATCCCTGTCGACTCAGTGGGGGGCTCTCAAGGCAGTACTACGGGGAGAATTTATTGCGATCTCAGCGGCAGATAACCGGGAGAGGAAACGGAAACGGGACGAACTCACCCAGAAAGTCAAGGAATTAGAGACCGTGCACCGCCGCACTGGGGCTCCCAGAGTCTGGAAACAGCTGAAAGCAACGAGGAAACTCTTGTCCTCATTGGATCTTGATAGGGCGGAATATGCAGCATTGCGCCTCAAACACGCATATTATACTGGGGGGGACCGATGCGGCCGCCTGCTGGCAGCCAAACTGAGAGTGGCCCATCAGAGTCGCCAGGTGAAGGAACTGGCAGGGATGGCGGGACAGGGGATCACGGGTGACGCCGAAATTGCCGAGACCTTTCGCCGCTTCTATGCTGAGCTATATAGAGCGGACGCCACCAATATGGAGGACGCGGAGGATTACCTAGACTCGGTGACCCTACCGTCACTGACCCAAGAGCAGGCAGCTTATCTAGAGAGAGAGATTAAGATCGAGGAGGTGATTGCGGCGATCTCTAGGCTCAAACTAGGGAAGGCCCCTGGCCCGGATGGCTATACAGCCCTCTTTTATAGAACGTTCTGCGGGACGCTAAGCCCTATCTTGACCACACTATTCAACTCCTTCTCTGACCCTGGAACTATCGCTCCAGATCTGCTACGGGCGACAGTGTCTGTCATTCCCAAACCAGGGAAGGACAGGAAGCAGTGCGGCTCGTACAGGCCAATCTCCTTGCTAAATTTAGACCTGAAACTCTACACCGGAATTCTTGCGGCGAGACTGGCGCAGCACCTCCCTGGCCTCATTGAACCGGATCAGGCCGGTTTCGTGCCTGGACGGCAGACTGTGGACAACACTAAACGTATTGTTCACGTCTTGGAAAAGGCCTCACGTATCCCAGGGGAACGTATGCTCCTCTCAGTCGATGCGGAAAAGGCATTCGACCGGGTGCACTGGCCCTACCTCGAACGAGTCATGGCGAAGCTGGGGATGGGGGAAAAATTCCGAACCATGGTCTTTAATTGCTACAAATCCCCCTCTGCTGCAGTGCGCGTGAATGGCTGTGGCTCGCGATGGTTTGATATCGAACGCGGCACGAGACAGGGTTGTCCCCTCTCCCCCCTTCTCTTTGCGCTCTACATGGAGCCCTTTGCCCAGCGAGTGCGGCAAAACGTGGCCGTGACCGGAGTACGAATGGGGGGTTTCACCCATGTAATAAGCCTTTACGCAGACGACGTTATTTTCGCGCTGGAAAGCCCGAGGCAGGCCCTACCCGCCTGTATGGCGGAACTCAAAGCTTTTGAGAAGGTAGCCGGCTTTCGGATGAATGTGGAGAAATCCACGGCCCTGGACCTCTCCCTGACTCTGTCAACGAGGAACGACCTACAAAGGCTCTTTCCATTGCGGTGGTCGAAGGATCAGGTGCAATATCTAGGGATTACGTTAGCTCCCACGTTGCAGACCATGGTTTCCCTTAACTATGAGGCGGTTGGCAAAAAGGTGAGAGATGAACTAGGGAGATGGAACAAAGGCACGCTTTCCTGGCTTGGTAGAGTGGCGGCGATCAAAATGACCGTCTTACCCCAAATTCTGTATCTATTCCGGGCACTGCCCCTGCAACCACCTAAGGGCTGGATTCCACAAATGCAAACTGACGTGTCCCGATTTGTGTGGCAAGGCCGGAAACCCCGAATGCGCCGCACTCTCACGACATTGACACCGGAAACTGGAGGACTGGGAGTTCCCGACCTCCGCAAATATTTCCAGGCGGCCCAATTAAGATATCTGGTGGAATGGAGCAGGTGGGAGTCCGATAAACACTGGCTCTTCCAGGATCAGGCGGTGGCCGGACGCCCTTTACAAGAAATACCCTTTCTCCGCCGCCCACACCGCCCCCGAATCTCTATGCTTCTTACATAACACGGGTCCCGTTGAAAGTATGGGACGCCACGAATCGCACATTTGACCTCACCACGTTTCCCTCGCCTTTCACACCGATTGTAGACAATCCCGACTTCACACCGGGGATGGAACAAGGGGCCTTCTCACATTGGAGGGACAGGGGCTGTAGGGCACTCTTCCACATGTACGCGGCGGATGGAGTTATCCCCTTTCACAGCTTCAAAGATTCCCATCAGTTAACCGAATCTGACCGCATGAGATACTGGCAGGTACGACACTGGGCCTTGCAGCCGAGTGTGAGGGAATCTGCAGACAGGAGGCTCCTCCCATATGAACGATGGCTAATTACCCGCACCTCGGACTCCAAACTTATCACTGACCTATACAAACTGCTTCAGCTCCCGTCATCCCACTTCTACATTCCCGGTAGAGAGCGATGGAATAGAGAACTGGGGAGAACGCTTAGCCTTAAAGAATGGGAACGTATTTCATACAGAGCACGACACTCGGCCTACCACGTAGGCCTCACAGAAACCTTCACAAAAATATCCACCTACTGGTATCACACCCCAGAAAGACTACACGAAATGAACAGGCTTCTTAGCGACAGGTGCTGGCGAGAGTGCGGGCAGGTTGGCACACTGACACACATCCTCTGGGACTGCCCAGTGCTGCAGGCCTACTGGTCGACAGTGATAGATGAGATTGATAAATGCTTCGAGATTGAACTGCCCCGTTTTCCAGCGTATACCCTACTGGGTCTACCAAATGACTTAATGTATCCACTGAAATCTAAGAGGGGGAGGCAGATTGCCATTATGCTGGGTTCTGCGGTACAAAACATACTGATTCATTGGCGCACAACTAACATTCCCTCACGCACGGGTTGGCTGCACAGGTTGTGGCATGTTCTGGGGATGGAAAAAATGTCTCTCACGCTAGCAGGAGATGTGACTGGTTTTGAAGAACTGTGGCAACCCTTTCACTCACTGCTGGCTTCAGAATTCACCGAAATCACATGCCCGAGGTACCTCAGGTTACTGAGGCTTACACCCCCTTTGTGAAGCATGGTTTCATTTGGGAAGAGACTGCCAGGGACTCACGGGCGTATGCGGGGTGGGTGAGAAGACGGATGATTGATTGCTTTCATGCTACACGGCACTGGACGGGGTGGGTGGGGAGGGGGAAGTTGGTTGGGGCATGTTGTTCTATTAATAGAGGTACAAGCCCATAGGGCAATGCTTTTTTCTTGTTTTCCTTTTTCTTATCTTGCCTTGTATAAACCTCTGTGCGAAGAGCAGGACATTGAAACGGCCCTGAGGCTGGGTCATTAGCATTTCTGATCTTGAGCTGCCTCTTTCGGCACCCATTGCATGTTTGTAAACTGCTTTCTATATGAGCTGTACCTTTCTAATAAAATGCTTTAAACATAAATACTAAAGGGTTTACCTTGGATGTTGGCGAAGTTTAGAAATAATAGTAAGTGTAGGCTGTCCCGTCTGGCAGCAGATGATAAGGAAGTACGGGCCTGGCTACCCATGGGCGGGTCAGGCAGACCTTCCACGTTCTGAAACTTGAAGCAAGAACGCTTGATTTACAGGCCTGCGGGCAGTTCTACGTGCTAAAACGTTACTGTTAACATTTTGGAGGAGTTTGGATCGTGGCAAGGCAAACACTTTCCGTCTGAAGTTGGCCAAGTAAATGAATACATTTCATTAGATTGGGTGGTAGAATCACCTGTTTTATAAAGAGCTTAGAAACAGTGGCAATGGCATTTAAAAAAGAATTAGTAATAACTAAAAGGGAGTTGGTTTTGGACTAATTCTCCTGAGGTCAGACCGGAGCATAGTCTCATATTTATTTGGAAAGTTGAATTATTCTGTGGAGATGTTTAGACATTGTCTATTTTGCATCTTGTTACCAGTGTGTTAAGGTAAGTTTGATGCACAGTGTGCCTTTTATTTTTTAATTTTAGTTATCACTACGCCAAAGTGATGTGCCGTATGAGTGTAATGGGTGGTCCCAAAGCTCTGAGCTGTAGGGCGGAGGCGCAGCGAAGTGACGCAGTGATAAAGGCGGCTATAGAAGGCCAGATGAGCAGGAGAGATTAGGCGGGAAGAGCCAACGGCAGCCTCAAGACATGACCGAGCTATCATGACCAAACTCAAGGTCCCCAGCATAGAATGCATCTCTTCCCCCTTTCCCCCCGCCCCCTCCGCCAGAGCAACAGGCATTCCAATGCACTGGCCTACAGCGTGTATGCTATGTTTTTGCCTATTTGTGGACTGTGTTATTGTCAGGTAGGCCTTGTTTTTACAGCTGAATTCCCTGATATCAATACAAACATTGCTTGGAGGAAGCTCAAACGCATGCAGTGTCCCATACCTTGCAAAAAAACTTAAACGTGTCTTTTTACCAGTTCAAAACTGCCTCAATTTACAAACATGGGCCACCTTTTTAAGCCATCTAATTCACCAAGTGCTACTTTTATTTTGGTGTATGACCTATTTTCTGTCCTGGTAAGTTTCTGTATGCATTGAATACCACTGCACCAGAAATACAAAGTTTTTTTTGTTCGGTGCATGTGTGAAGAGAAACGCAACTTTTAACATTTTCTTTCACTGTGACAGTCTCCTAAAAAGTAAAGAAAAAGCAAGTTTAATTTTGATATGCATTGGAAAAGCAACTGCATTAACTGGAACTTTATTAAACTGGAACACATTAAGCAAACAAATATAAACGGAAATATTTTTAAAAAAGTATCACTATTTTCAACGTTTACTTTATGAACAACATTTAGTTAGCTATTGTAAGAAATTGGGTTACTATTTCGGGTGGGTGGCTTCCCTCCTCAAAGTACAGTCCCAACCCTTATCAGGGTGAACCCTCAAAGTCACTAAATTAACCTGAGCTCACCCCTTGGTAGCCATGGCAAAGAGCAGACTGGCTTAACTTAGGGCAATGTGATAATTAATTATTGGTTACCAAAACCGTAATAAAATCGAAATGCAAAACAATAAAAAACCCTTCTCCTATGAGAAAAATAGAGTAAACTAATAAATGAGAAAAAATTATATAAAAATTACAACTGTCCAATAAGGGGAACCAGAGATATTAATTTTTACATAGGAATAGGGCCAAGAAGCATAAAGTGTCAATGATCGTCAGTGGTCATGGGAATACCTAGGTTGACGCTGACCACGAAGGAGCGCGAGTCAGATACAACATCCAGGGTCATCCTGTTCAAACATTTTACCTTCTGACGTTAGTCCTTTAAAGCCCAATCCAACACAGGAGTTAATATCTAAAGCACCCTAGGACATCAGGGGGGCACTTAAAACTCACAGGGTGTCAGGTAGGGTCCAGTTACCCCAGATCAGCTGGGAAGTTGCAGGAAAGGCCTCTTGCAGCTTGTAGTATTCCTGTACCATGAACAGGATGTCAGCCTTATGACCCCCTACTTCTTTGCCCTGGGTACAAAAGGGCGCAGGTCCGGCCCGTTAGGGCTCCTTTCGTGTCACAGACCACAGGTTCAGGCCTCTTCTGATCTTCCTCAGGTCCAGGAGTGATCTGAAGTGGGTACCACGTTCATGGCTGGCATGTGCTAGTGGGTGGGAAATAACTCCTGGGCTCTCCCTAACCAACAGGGTAAAAGTTCCCAGGGTCAACCCTACCCAGTTTGGGCATTTTCAAGATGTTCAAAGTCCTTGTGTTGGGGTGAGCCTCAGCAAGGCCTACCAGTGCTAGGGGTTCGACCTTCTCTGCACAGAGTCCTCAGACCAATAGGATAGAAGTTGGCACAGAAACTGCAATAGGAAATACAGAGTTTATTAAACCTCATAAGGTGGAACTACATTCACACAGCACCCTTCGGTAATGTATGAAGTAGCACACTGAATGGAAGGAGCTTGGTCGTTTTATACCCACACAGGGGCTCACATGAAGGCGGTACAAGTACAAAATGCTGGTTTTAGGTACATAAAAGGTCATACAGAAAATGCACAGTCAACAAGTGGGAGGAGAAACAGTTGCTAATTCTGGTGAACACATCTGACAGTTACAGACTAACAGCAGCTTCATGGTCAGCTGTCAGCTCAACTGAACATGTGCGAAGGTGGAAGATGCAAAATATAGTTCGTCTCTAGGCAGATTTCAAGAGCAGTTAAGAGAAAGGTAGGACAGAGCACATGGCGAGCACATGGCAAACAAAATGGCTGACAGAAATACAAAATGGATTCCACAAAACGGACAAGATAGTCTCTAAATGCAGCATGGCTTCTGCTAATGGCCATACTAAACCTGGACTCTGAGGGCCTGGGATGTGTGTGAGGAGTATAATATGGTAATCCTAGTACCCTCCTACATCTAACAGTAAACTCCAGTTTGGGGCAATCACTGTACCCCCAATAAACCCAGAGACAGATGTCTGGTAGAACAAAACCGGGTTCATCAGCAACCATATAGTGATACACAAGAATTACAGTTGAACTCCTGAAAGGGAGTTCACAGCGGGTGGTGGCTGATAACATAGTGTTTGAAATCAAAGGCAACAGTCCTAGGCTTATATGGAAAAATGGAAACACACTCAGCATATTTTATCCTTACACTATCCGTCTTTGTTTATTGACTGTTTATCCATTGATGCAACCTCCAAGTCTATGATCAGGAGTTTTGTGAAGTATAATAATTTTATTAGGGCCCACCTTTCAAAGACTAAAGAATACTTGATTACATATTGCTTTGCAAGAGAACTTCACAAATAGATCCTTCACCGTCAATTGCATAAGAGAGCTTAGACTTGGCTAGAGGAAGAAGATATTGGACTTGCAGAAAGTTATCTGGGATAAGTTGGTTAGCTCCTGTAATGCCAAAAATAGCAGGTTGTTCTGGGACATAGTTAATAACAACAAGCCCCCCACTGCCCTACCAATAGGCAGGCCACGAATATAGCGCCTTAACACTGGGTGGCTCACTTTCTGCAAATAGCGGACACTGCACAGGTAACCTATGAGCAGGTCTTGCTAAGTTTCCCCTTGACATTGTGTTTTCTCTGGAAGAAGTGATTGGGGCCATTCAAGATAGCCTGTCGGGTAAGGCGCCTGGGCCTCATGGGGTACCAATAGATCTATATAAACCTAATCAGGAACTGTGGATCCCACTATTGACACATTGTATCAATCACACTTCTAGACCTGCTTTTTCTTCGTCTTGGAGGACCGCAGTCATTGTCCCTGTGTTTCAGGAGGGAAGTTGCCATGACCCTGGGTGTTATCACCCAATCTCCCTTCTAGATAATACAGTGAAGATTCTATGCAGGGTCATCTTAGATCATTCTGACTTTGGGTTCTGGATACTGGAATTTTTTCAGGCTTACTGTATGGATTCAGGGTCATGCTGGGGACGATTGAACAATGCCTGAATTTCCATCTTCTGGTAGGCAAATATACTGTGGCTCCATCTACCTAGCCTTTATGGACCTGCCATGTGCCTTTGACAGTGTGATTAATTCGAACCTCTTGTCCTTGCTGGAGACCATGGGGGTGGAGAAGGGCCTTGTAAATTTTCTCTGGGCTCTTCAATATGATCTTGCTGCCTCAGTCAGATATGGTACCAATGGAGAAAGTACAAAGTCATTTGGTCTAGGTCGAAGGGATCAGCAGGGATGCGTTCTTTCCCCAATTCTATTTTTATTATACATTGCCCCTTGCATACTGCCGCAATTCCGCTCCTGTGCGGCAAAATCTCGAGTGGGCGGGTTTATGACGGCCCCCAGCTGTCATCAGCACACGAGCGCCGTAGTGCATGACGGATGGGGGCCGTCATCAGCATGCAAAGGGTTAATGGGCTTGATGCTGTTCTAGTCACCAAAGGTCCTGATATGCCTGTTGTCAAAAATAGACCTGTCTATGTACTGTTGGGCACAGATGATGCCTTTCTACTAAAACTTGTTGGATACTTTCAGTGAATTTATTGGTTTGCTGAAGCTTGTTACTAGTGTCACTAAAACATTTATCACTGCCTGCACAACCCTAGAATTTAAAACCTTGTTTGCACTTAAGGGCATAATTATTGGTAGAACTAAGGAGGACCCGTATATTGGAGTAATTTTTGACTCACAGGGAATGTGAACTCCTTGTTTCATGAGAAATAGACAATGTTTCTCAAACATTGTTGGTTTTATTTTTAATTTGGCATCCTCAGTAGGCAAGAGACACATAGGCCTCTTCTAGAAATTTATAAAAGGAAATGTTTGCTGGTTTCAACATACGGTTCTGTCCTGTGGGGTTATAAAAAGGCTGTTGTCCTACGAGTAGAGTTAAACAGATTGGATGCTTGGCCTTCCACCGAGCAGCCCTACATAAATGGTACATCAGGATTTGGGCCTGGAGTATGTGGAAGACCTAATTAACCTGGCTCCTGTGCAGCTGAAGTGTTCAGTATGAGTATATCTGAACGCCTCATTCAATAATTTTTTTATCAATGATTGGCTAGTTTGTGACCTGGGCTTGCAGATCTTGTGTCTCAGTTATGTTAATGACGTGTAAAATTCTTAATTCTTTATTTTCTAAGCCACAAGCACCAACTAAATCTGATAGATTCTGGTTGATGAAGCCTTTTTTTAGACCACAATCAGAGTGAAAGGGAGGTGATTGAGTTAACCAGACCTCAAGTTAATGAATGTTTTGATTCAGACCACAGGTGGCCTGGAGCCAAACCTTAACTGGTTGTGGAATACATGAGACCGAATGCTTTTGACTAGGTTCAGAATGGGCTTTGTTAGATCATGTTTGTTTCCCCCTGGGTCAATATGACTCTAGTTCCTTTCTTCTCTGCCCCTATGATAAGGTGTCCCCACAGAATTTCATAAATGTTATGTTTTTTCAAATGTTATTCTCAATTTACTAGCAAACTTTTAATTCCAATCCTTAGGGGAAGCAGTATTAGAAGATGTAGAACATCACCAGTGTTGATATTTTAAATTATTACTTAATTCCCAGGAGGTCTGTTATAGGGTCAAACTAAGTTGTAGAAAATGTCAGTTTTTTTTGTTTTGGAGGGTTAGCCAGGTCATTTAATCGTATGTGTATTTTAATGTGTTTTGTGACTTTTAAATATTGAACTGGAATTTATTTATTGCTATTTGATTTTAGCGGTTTGTTGCAGCACATGATGACCTGGTATGTGAATAATTGGTATATGTTTTTTGTAATTGGGTTTTTAAGCATATATACTTTTATGATTATTTTTAAAGATCAAATAAAGTCCTATATCTATCGATCTATTGATCTATTGCTCTATCGATCTATATATCTCAAGAATTGTCTGGCAATCCTGTTCTGTCCTTTTGACATGTAAACCCAGTAGACTTGTCAATCAAACAGCATGTGTAAAGCGCAGCACTGTCATCCCTACGGGTATCTGGGTGCTATGTCTGTTGAAGAGCCAGGTGTTAAGTCTCTTTCTGAAGTTTGCCAGCGAGAGGGCTGTACAGAGATGAAGGGGAAGGTCGTTCCACGTCGTGTCAACAATGTGAGAGAAGGACCGGCTGCAATTGGTGCAGGGTGTGTGAAGAGGAACGCAGGTGTCTAGAGGGTTGGTGAAGGTTCAGTCAAGGACTGATTTAAGCAGGTCCTAGGTTGTGGAGGGCTTTGTATGTGTACGTGAGGATCTTGATGGGGAGCCAGTTGAGGTCCCTCAGGTGGGGGGTAATGTCTGTTCGTTTTGGGAGTTCCAGGATGAGTCTGGCTGCAGCGTTCTTATGGTTTGGAGTCTTCTGTGGAGTTAGGTGGAGATGACTGCTTAGAGGGCGTTGCCATAGTCGAGGCAGATGGTGACAAGGGCCTGAGTGATGGTCTTTCCTGGTGTTGGTTGGGATCCATCTGAAGATTCTTTGAAGCATGCAAAGTGTTTGGAAGCAGGAGGAGGCGACTGCATTGACTTGATCAGTTGGTTGTCGAGGATGAAGCAGAGGTTCCATGCATGGTTTGTTGGTGTAGGTCCGAGTTCTGCAGGCCACCAGCTTTGGTTCAATGCGGAGGTGTTCTTCCTGAAGATCAGTACTTCGGTTTTGTTGGAATAGAGTTGACGGTACTAGTCTCTCATCCATTTGGCTGCGTTGGGCATAGTGTCGCAGAAATTGGATTTGGCACTGGAGGGGTCCTCTGTGAGCGAGTTGAGTATTGTCTGCATAGGAGATTATGTTAAGTCTGCGGGATCTGACGACATCTGCGAGGGGGTGTCATGTAGATGTTGAACACGGTGGGGCTGAGGAATGGTCCTTGTGGTACACCGCACATGATGTCTTTGGGTGTCAAGGTGAAGGGAGGCAGTCTGATGCTCTGGGTGCATCCTGTAAGGAAGTAGGCAATCCACTTGAGGGTGTATTGCTGTATGCCTGTGTTGTAGAGTCTGTTGAGGCGGGTTTTGTGGGAGACAGTGTTGAACTCCTCCGAGAGGTCGAGGAGGATCAGGGCCTCAGTTTCTCCATGGTCGAGGACTGTTCTGATGTGGTCTGTGGTTGTGATCAGTGCCGTTTTAGTGCTGTGGTTGCCATGGAATCATGATTGTGAGGCGTCTAATAGGGGGTTTTAATCCAAGAATTCGGTGAGCTGCTGGTTGATTGCTTTCTCAAGTACTTTGGCCGGTTAAGGGAGCAGGGAGATGGGACGATTATTTTTTTAATCGCTGGAGGCGGCAGAGGCTTTCTTGAGGAGGGGTCTGTATGTTTCCATCTGACTTGTCAAGCAGGAATTGACACTGTAATGTCAAAAAGGATGCTCACAGCCCCCACCCTTCATGTTCTGTGAGGTTAAGAGGAGTCACCTACTGTTGGCTATTGGGAGGCTTTTCACACCCTTTTCATGCATAGCCAAATGGCAGTCCCTGGAAGTTTGAGAGTAAATGCAAATTAGAATCCAGGAATTTCAGGCAGGGAGAAGGTAACTTTCAAAAAGTTAAGTTTCCTTAATAATGATTTTTAAAAATCTATTTAGTCGCATTCCCCAGATGAAGTATTAGGGTTTTCATCTGTTCTCTGGTTTTCTTCATAGGACAGCTAGGCCTGCCATAGTGAAAAGCAGCTTTTGGGTGCTATTCTCTATAAGGATGTGAAGAAATGTAATGTTAACATGTCTTAGTTCTAAATATCATGCACCCTGCCTTGTGGACTACAAGGCCTGCATATGGGTGACTTATTTATATTTTAAAAAGGAGGTTCGGAGCGTTCAAAAGGGTTTATTTTGACAAATTTTAATTGCAGTTTTTACACTGCTACAGTCCGGCTTCACTGGCAGGCCTGAAGCTACTGTGGTAAGTAGAGTCTTCAGATCATGGGGTTAAGCATTAACATCTTTAATGCAGAGTACAGCAAAACACAGACTCAACGCCTGCTGACCAGTTCTCCAACTGACACAAGAGAACCTCTGGATCAGCAAACAGGCATAACAGTTCTAGAATGAAAGCAGGCCATAGAGTGAGAACAGATATCATAGAGAAGACAGAAAGCAGATGCAAACAGATAATAACGATGCAATAAGTTTACAACCGCTACGTATGCACGGACACTATAGTAGATAGCACAATAGGTAATGCAGTCCAGAAGGGAAATTTTTTTTAAATTTCTTTTTATTGACTTTTTAGATACAAATACAGACAGAGAGAAGCAAAGGCATTGCATTACATTGTAAATAAATTGTTCAGTAGAGTTGAGATATGACGATATTGCTGAAGCCAATTGCAGCACCATGCCAAAGTTCACTCCCAACAAGAACAGGGGATTCACAACAAGAGAAGGGAGGAGGTAAGGGGCGGGGGAACAAGGCCACTCCTCCAGCGTGGCCAACCTGGATCCCACAAGTGTGATTCCAGCAGTGCCCCCAGAAGTGTCCTAGCAATGTGCAACACGTAGTAGCCCTGAGCGACAACCAATCGAGGGAGCGCAGACCTCAGACCCAACTCTGTTTATCAGTTGCCTGTGCAGCAGAAGCAACGTCATATCTGTCCCTTCCAGTCCATGCACCCAGGTATGACTCCAGGGGATACCAAATGTCCCTGGGTGGTGGAATCTCACTGGCATAATCTCCCAGAATGCAGTTAGATTGTCTTGACAGTGCGCTGCATCATTGACGAGGTATCTTTTTGCTGAAAAAGACAGCATCCCCCAATTCATCGCCTCTTGGTTAGCAATAGCAGGAACGCAGTCAGTTTTCACCACTTTAAGTGTATCTCCTGTACATAGCCCAGCAGTGCAACTCTGGTGTCTGCTTTAGCTGCAGGTCTATAATCTCGTTCATAGTATCGAAAAAAGTGTGCCAGAACCTCCCCACACCAAGACAGTCCAAGGCTGAATGTAGAAAATCGGCACATAGTGCTGAGCATCGACTGCAGTTTACGTCATCCAGTAGGCCCATCTTGTGTAGTCTTTCTGGGGTGCAATACAGCATATGTAAATATTAAAAGTGGACTAGGCGCTATTGGTAGTTGGGTGAAAGTACTTTAGCTTGAGCTCAACAGAAGCACCACTGCTCATCTGAGTTGGGGGTGGCAATGGCATCCGACCATGCCTGTTGAGCTCCAGGTGTACGCACTGGCGATGTTAATTGCATATCCGCTTATATTCTAGTGATAAGCCTGCACAGGGAAGGATTCACCCAGGAAGGCCTCAAGGGCTCAGAAAGTGGAGGGTACCGCAAGGAATGAGCTATTAAGCCCACAAAACGCAGCTCTCAACTGGAAGTATTTGAACGAGTCTAACATAGAGGTGGCTTTACCCTGTAGAACCTGCTGTGGTGTATTATAAGAGCCCTCTGTCTAAATGTCGCCCATGGTTGTGAGGTTCAGCTTGCGCAGTCTATTGTCTGTGCCAGCACCATGTGTGATGGGTAATGCGGGGTGAGCTATCAGCGGAATGGAAGGGTAAAAAAGGACATCCATTCGGGCTCTCTTCCTCAACTCTTCCCACGCCCATACCGTGCATCTCAGTGTCAAGCTTGACCTTGGGGCGTCTTGGGGTCTAGTACAATGCCAATGTTAAAGGGACATGGAGTTGCATGGTCCTGTTCGGGCACTGTATGAGCATGGAATTAGATAGGGTACAGCCAGTAGTGCACAAATTGCGCTTGCACACTGTAGTAGCACAGGTCCATATCTGGCACTGCCAGCCCACCCTCAAAAGGAAGTGCAACAACCTCTCAAGCAACTCTGAATTGCTTCCTGGCCCACGCAAGCGCTACCAGGAGTGAGCGGAGATGGGGCCTAAAGCATAGTGGCAGCGGGAGCGTAAGATTAATGAACATGCAGAGGAATTTAAGTAATACCACTATCTTTTTCAGTGACAGTCTGCTGGCCACAGAGAATGGAAGTTTCCTTCAGACATCTTAATGCTCCTCCAGCCAGTCAATCACGTGGCCATAGTTAGAGCACCATAGAGTGTCCAAATCTTGACTCCGACAAACACAGATACTTAACCGGCTCAGTCACCCACCATAGCTGAAACTCAGAGGTCCCCTCCTGGGTTGCCGTTATGAAGGGGAAATCACTGGCTGTGCCCAACTTATGGAAATTCCGGATAGCCCACCAAATCAGGTAAATTCCTTAATCAGGGTGTCCGAGTTATCATGGGAATGTTTGACGTACTGGGTGACGTCATCTGCGTACATGGAGACCAGTATGACTCTGGGCTTAAATGCTAGTTCATGGGGGAGTGGTGCTGTCGAAGTCGAGCCGCAAGTCGTTTCATCCCAATGGCAAAAAAGATTGTGACAAGGGACATTCCTTCTGTCTGCCGTGGGAGACTGGATAATCAGGGGTAATTAGGCCATTAATTTGAATGTGGGCCATAGGTTGTGCGTAGAGGAGACAAATACGTTTAATAAAAAAGGACTGACCCCGAGTTGAGCCAGCAAAGCGAAGTGAATTGAAGGCCTTAGGCCTCGAAGAAAATCGCAGTGTCACCAAGGTTGGGCTAAATAGTGTGGAGTAGTGCTAAAAAGTTCCAAAGATTATGTGACGTGGATTGCCCAGGGACGAATCCGGACTGATCAGGTCTGCTGGCCAGAAGCGGTAGCAGTGGGAGTAACCAGCAGGGGGATCAGCTTGGCGAGGATATTATTATCCATGTTAATCATGGACAACGGTCTGTAGGACTCAGATTATTGTGGCTCCTTTTCAGTTTTTAAAATGGTAACAATGAGCGTCTCACGTAGGGAGGGTGGCAGTACACCCCTTGTCAGGGACTCCTTGTACATGGTGAGAAGGTGCAGAGCCAGAAGCGGGGCAAACTCTATAAAACGTGGCAGTAAGTCCGTCCAGGCCCAGGGCTCTGTCGTCTGGCAGTGCACTTATAACCTGCACAACTTCCTCTACCGTAAATGGCTCATCCAGGAACCTGCGGTGTCCATCATCCAGTCATAGCAGTTGTAGCGAATCAAAAATGGAGGCTTGATCTGGGGGAGCAGCCTCCTGAGTGGTCTGATACAGAGAGCAGTAAAAATTGGTAATTTTTTTTCTGCACTCCTTCCATCCCTGCAATCATTTAATTTCCTTGTGGTCTCAGCTCCACAATATAATCATTAGCCTACATGGCATGTTCTCAATAGTCTTGCCTGCCTGGTCGCCTTCACTGTAGAGCTAGGCATGGGCCTCCCTGCTAAGTAATGCGTTACCCTCTGCGCAGCTTCCTCAAAGTCGTTACCTTTGCTTTGGATAGCAGCGAGCGTGGAATCACTTATTTCTGGAAAGAACTGGAGCTCTACAGCGCCTAGCTTTGTCTCATGGCATGATCGGTCTCCCCGCAGTGCACGCAGCACCCTAGCCTGCTTAGCCATGCACACCCCACAAATTACAGTCTTGAACACCTCCAATAGAATGGAGCTAAAGTCAGCTATGCCCAGGCATTGTGTGAAATTTTCCAAGATCGCTGCCCGGACCTCTTCCCGTAATGCCTGATCCCGCAGTGTCCTAGATGGAACGTGCCATGTAAAGGTGTAAGACTTTAAGTCTTGAGGGGAGAACCCAAGCAACACTGGGGCATGGTTTTACAAAGTGTTTGGCATGTGGAGGACCTCGTTGGTCCACGCAGCAATATATGGCGAAGCCAGCCAGAAATCAATACGCGAACAAGCGAGCTGAGCAGCCGTTCTACACGTACCCTCTTTACTGTCTTAATGACGGACCCTCCACAGGTCAGTGAGGTCATGATCTGCCATAAGCGATTGCAGCAGGGCGGCCACATTCGGATAGGGCTATCTAGAAGCACTAGATCTATCTGCCAAAAGGTCATGAACTACATTAAAATCCTCTCCCAACAGTGTTGCCCAGGGTCCAACAGTGCTCACCAGCTGCCAGACTTTGGCAAAAAAGCCAAGGTTGTTCACATTGGGGCTGTATATAGAGATAAGTTTAAGCGGGTGACCCTGCATCATTCCTAAATTTATCACGTGTCAACCGTGCTCATCACAAAGGGTGTGACGTGTGTGCCAAGCAAATCCATTCGGATAAGCAGGGCAACCCCTCCCGCATAGTTGGAGTAGTTTATAATGCATTTCTCCCTAATCTATCCCACTCGCAGGTGCCCCCGTGTGTTTTCTGTTAGGAGTTCTTGTAAGAAGCAGATATCTGTGCCATGCTGCTGCAGATGCGCCAGCACAATGCGAGCCTTGTGCCTATCATTCAATCTACAGACATTCCTTGTCAGTGGTGCGCTAGCAGAATTGTTTTGCTCATTGCTAGCAGGATCAGTGTTCCAATACCAGGGGGGTAGGAGGGAGGGGGAATACTGTGCCACTGGAGTAGTAGTTGTTCACTGAGTGGGGGGGAAGGGAGTAGGGAGGGAAAAAGGAGTTAAAAGAAGAGTGCAAAGCAGTCAAACAATAACCCAAAATTTGTCCCACCCACCTCCCATTTCCTCCCCCTAACCGGTACCAATGCACCCTACCCAACCAAAGCCACTAGTGCAAGAAGGAGTAAACAACCAGGTAGTCATCACAGACAGGCAGGCCAGAGTCCCGGCACACTCCCAACTTCGAAGAAGCTTGGTGTCTGGAGGGTAATTAGAGTGACAATCTATGCTCGCTAGCCCTCAGGCTAACTGTAAATGATCAAACCACAGCCCCAACAGCCCCAGAGCTGCTAACTGTATGAGATATTTCAAGGTATTATCAGCGGGCCAGGCCAGTGCATCGGTAGCATACGATCAGGCAATGAACAGCGTGCATCGATTGTGGTGAAAGTAATCATTCTATAATTCATGTCACGTAATTCATGTCCTATCTCAGCATTATTAGATTCTGCCTGTGTCCTGGTCGCCGTCAGTGGGATACCTTTAACAAACTTAGCAGCCGCCTTAGGGTCAGTGAAGTATGTGGTCTTTCCAGCGTGAAAGATGCATAGTTTGGCTGGGTACAGCAGGGAGTATTTGGTGTCTGTCTTTGGAAGGGAGCGTTTAATGGGCATGAAGTCTCTCCTGGCACAGCCACCGTAAAGTCCGGGTAGAAGGAGAGAGTTGAACCTTGATTAGTGAGAGTTTGTTGATCTCTTCGAAGTCTCAGTACTGTGGTGGGGGCACGGGCCTAGCGATCTGTGTGCCCTTTCTACTGTCAACATGGCAGAGAATAAATCCCAAAAGAGTGTGTGCTGCATGGATTAGATGTTATCTTACATGCTTCCCATCACAAGGGATTCAGGTACTCCAGGTACTCCAATGATCCTCAGATTATTCTGTTGTGAGCACGCTTCGAAATCTTCACTTTTACTATGGATGACCTCTTCAGTCCTTTTCAATCTGCAGTATTTTCTCTGCAGTATTTTCTCGCTCACAGTTGATCCATCGTCTGCTGTTGTTGATGTGTGTCTTTCAAGTGGAGTATTGCGCTCTCCGTGGCCATCGACTCACTACCTTAAGCCGGTCAAACCGGTCAGTCAGTAGATCGGTCTTGGTGTTGATGGCAGTTAGGTTATGTTTGAGGTCTAAGAACATTGCCTGAATGTCTGACTCCTGATTGGTGCCATCTCTGCTTCCCAGGCATGATTGACAATCCTCCATTGACTATTCCGTCATGCTTGTCAGCCAGCTCTGGTCAAAGGTGAGCTTTGACTGCTTTGCGTCTGTTTTCCCTATCATCTAGACAGTGAGGGTCTGCTGAGGAGTTATGGCTACAGGAATGTTGATTATGAGCTGAGGGGCGCTCTGTATTCTGTAGCACGGGCAGGTGCCGCCACACCCCTAAGAGGCCGATCCACGGGGGCATGAGCAGACCACACAGCTCTGAAATGATCCACGCTGCAAATGTGCACCCAGTCTGCCAGGAGATGGCACTTTGTTATTCACTTTGCAGGGGTCGATCCCTCAGAGCAACATGAAGCAGGCCCACCACTCCCCGTTAGCCCTGTTAGTGGGACACAAGCAGGCCAGCAGTCAGACACTCAGAGGGTGATAGCATTCAGTGTTGTAGGCGCTGTGAGTGCTTGGGGGAGCAAGTTAGTGCACCTACTTCTTGGTGGGTACCTGACACTATCTCATCAAGGAACAAGATCAAGTATTGCCTCAGCTATTGGGTTTGGCATTAGATGAGAGCAACAATTGGGGCAAGCGTTGCATACATATAGTCTCAATTTAGGCTTCAATTTTGGCCCCAATGCATGTGCAGTGCAGCTCCTCTGCATGTCATCAGGTTGCGATCCCTGCCACCAACAAAGTGTTTAAGAACATGGAAGATGTGAGGATGGGCGCTCCCATTACGCCCGGGTTCGTGCGGGTCTCCACGACACACACAAGATGCAGGCTTAAACTCCAGCTCCCGGTTCCCAAAAAGCCCTCGTACTACCTGCTGGTTGGGGTGGGTTTGCCACGCCGCGGCCATCAGCATATGTGGGTGCAGTGGCTGTCTTAAACCGACTCTGCCTTAGACACCCACACTGTGGGTTAGGCAGCTGCCTAGCCGCAAAAGCCCTCAGCGCTCCAGCGCTCTTCTCAGGAGGCACGCACGTATCCCGCTCAGTCTCAACGATTATCTCGCAAGCCGGCTGCTAAGAATGGCTGGTCAGCATGCCGGTGGAAAATATTTGCGGGGTCTCTTGCGTTCCTCGTCTCCTTACCACTGTTCACAGGGCTTTGCACATAGCCAGGCGCAGTCAGCGGCGTAGAGGGTCTTATCCTCAAATCTCACTAAGCTTCCAGGCCCCACACCGCCAGTTCCTCATTAGGTTGCACAGAACAACTTGGCTGTCGCCATCAATTCTCTCTGCCTGCTCATTCAAAAAGCAGCTCCCATAAGGCAGCAGGATTGAATACACATATTCAGCACTCTAGTGCCGCCCCATCCAGTAGGGGCATTTAACTTCCTGGCCCTGGGTGCATTTTGTTCCGTATAGTAGGGTTTAAAGGTCAGGCAAATATACCAATTAAGAATAGTTCTGTTTAAAGAGTGAGTGAGCACAAACACTCACTACTGGTTATCAGGGGTAAAGTTCATAGGGTTCTAAACCCTGCAAACATATTGAGGTCCAGCCATAGATGAAAAATCCAGCGTGATCATGCAAAAAAAGGTGGATTTCCAAACAGGTGCTATTGCGGTGTACAGTGCAAATGTGCAGTTCACAATACAGTTTTTTTATCTCCATTGTAAAGTAGATGAAAACTCAATATACCATTAAGATATGATCAGAAAAAGAGTTGAAGAATAGTAATAGCTTGCTCCTATAAAACACCAGTAGTTCGAGCAGTAGATTCGCAGTCCAGTTAGTCTCCGATCTTGCACCACAATAGTGGAGAACAAAACTTCATTTGGACTATTGTAACATCACAAAGAAGCATTCTCCCCCTTAGCCCCCCCCACCCCCCAATCTTGGTCTTGTTTTTTCAGTTACTAGTGTCACTGAGGGGAAGAGTGGATTACAGTCCACCATTTCATTGACACTCTTCCTCCTCTCTACCACCTTTGCACACCTGGGGATAGACAGAGAAGGCATGTGGCACTGCAAACCACCATCACCCTTTCAGCCCAGGGCTGCAGCTTCAGTTTGCACTGACGAGCGCTTATGGAGAACTGCTAGTAGCATGATACAGTTTCTCCTCAGAGCACAACTGTTTAGTTATTCACAAATTATGAGTGTCATTTTACTAGTAAATTCACATCCTGCCAGGGATGGCCAAATGCCCTTCACAAATGCCCTTCATATCAAGAGATTGTCTCAATCTTTCTGCCACATACGTGGCAACCTTGTCTGCAGGGGATGCAAGAGGTCCTCCGGGTCAAGCATGCCTGAGTCTAACCATGGCAAGATCTTGTCCCATCGGACAGCTTTGGTTCAGAAGAGGAATGCCAAGGCATGTCTGTCTCTGTCTCCATCCGAGGCAGGGGAGTAATCGCCATCCTGAGTGAGGGAGGCAGGTGATTTTGCCGGGCTTAAGGTGGGTTTTTGAGGAACAGTTAGGGAGGGAATGACCACTGGTTTGGGGAGGGTACTGAGACCCCAAAAGACTTGCTTCAGCTTGTCGAAGGCATCCAAGTCAAACCCTGTGTCATGGGTGTGTTTCTTTTTTTGGGTCTGGGGGTGGGGGGGGTCTCAAGCTGGCCCGTTGGCGCAAGGGTGGATGACCCTCTGAGTTCTTCCCTTGGATTGAGGGGTGGTAGGCACTGCACTGCTAAGGTGAGTTTTTGCTCCAGGGGTGCCATAGCTTCCGAAACCGCCCTCTGCGTGGAGGCACCCAGGACCTCACAAAAATCGTCATTTGGGAGGTAAGTAATCGATTCTCCCTTCATGTAGGAATCATGCATGTTCTATTTGTTAAGGCCACTTGTAAGCTGGGTGAACCAAGTAATCAAAGGAGCCCTTGAAGGCAAAATCAGGTAATAATGGACATCAACGCCCTTATATTTACTGGGCTAAAGACAGGGATTTAAGTGCGATTGCACTCGTTTTTCTTGCGTTCTGCTCCCCTGATTGTACTCGTTTTTCTTGCCTCTACGACACTCGTTTCCCCCTGTTTTGTGTGACCTTTCTGTCCTTTCTTGGGACCTATGTGCCTCTGTGCCACTCGTTTCCCCCCGTTTTTTGTGACTTTTTCTGCCCCTTCTTGTGACCTTTATGCCTCTGTGCCACTCATTTCCCCCCGTTTTTTGTGAGCTTTCTGTCCTTACTTGTGACCTTTCTGCCACTGTGCCACCCGTTTCCCCCCGTTTTCTGTGACCTTTTCTGCCCTTTCTTGTGACCTTTCTGCCTCTGTGCCACTGGTTTTCCCCCGTTTTTTGTGACCTTTCTGCCCTTTCTTGTGACCTTTCTGCCTCTGTGCCACTCGTTTCCCCCCGTTTTTTGTGACCTTTCTGCAGTTTTTTGTGACCCTTGACCCTGCTTGCAGGCAGGTCGCCCCCACGCCGCTGCTCGTCTCCTGACTGCCTGGGTCCTGCCTCCTTGCTGCCTCCTTGTTTCCTGGGTTTTTCCCTCCCCTCTGCCCTGTGCACCAGTTCTCCCCGCCACCCCCCTGCCGCTCCCGATGCGACCCTTTCCCGCCGCTGCATCCCTGCGGCCCGCCCCCCCGCACACCCCTTCGCCTCCCCACTCCCGCCTCGCAGCTGCTTCTCCCTCCCAAGCCACCTCATATGCATGCCGAGAAGCAGCCGTGCACCGGATGCGCCGCGCAGCGCGCCACGCCCATCCGGGCCTGGACCACGCTCAGCGCCAGAACCCTTGGACCCCGCGAACGCCACGACACCAGAATCCACTACGACGCCAGCACCTTCCACGCACTCAACGCCGGCCGAAACCACACCTGCTTCCAGGCCGCCCCGAAATGGACCCACGGACCCTTCTCCTTCCACACCTGCAGCTTCACCTGCGACAGAACCACCAAACCTCCAAGGACTAGACCCAACCACCTCTGCTGCATACTCCTCAACACCCGCTCCACACGCCAACACGCCGTCGAGCTCTGGGATCTGCTCGACACCTTCGCCCCAGACGTGGCCTTCCTGACGAGACCTGGTGGAACGACTCCTCGGCGCCCGACATCGTCATAGCCATCCAGGACGGCTACAAGATCACCCGCAGGGATTGCGCCAACGGAAACGGAGGAGGAATAGCCATCGTCCACAAGTCCACCCTCAAGGTCGCCACCCAGGCAGACAACACCCTCGACACCGCCGAACACCTGCACTTCTGGATCCACACCGACCCCAACACCACCCCCAGAGGAACACTCATCTACAGACACCTCCGGACCCCGGGCTCAGTTCAGAGACTCCATCGCCGACCTCGCCAGCACCCACGCACTCGCCTCCACGGACTACATCCTCCTCGGCGACATGAACTTCCACCTCGAGAACAACAACAACGCCAACTCCGCCACCCTGATTGACAACCTCGCCAACCTGGGCCTCAGACAACTAGTCACCGCACCCACCCATGCCGCCGGCCACACGCTGGATCCCGTCTTCTCCACAGGCTCCCACGTCGCCTTCGACCACACCACCGAAATCCACTGGACCGACCACTGCTGCATCCATTTCACCTTCAAAAAACCAACCACCCACCACCGCACCCAACAGCTGCCGTGCCGCTGCTGGAGCAAAGTCACCAAAGACCAGCTGATCACCTCCCTCGCCAAGAACCCACCCACCGACCCCCACCAACCCAGACGCTGCAGCCCGAAACCTCAGACAGTGAATCGACAACTGTGCCAACACCCTCGCCCTGCTCAAGAAACCCTCCAACAGCCACGCCAACAAGAGAGCCACCTGGTTCACCGACTAGCTCCAGACCTCTAAACACGTATGCCGGAAACTAGAGAAGACATGGCTCCACGAACGCACACCGGACAACCATGCAGCCCACAAGGACGCCACCCGCAGACACCACCACCTCATCAGATTAGCCAAGAGATCCTCCTTCAAAGGTCGCTTGGATAACAACGCACACTACAGCAAAGAGCTCTTCAGCTTCGTAAAGGAACTCTCCAATCCCAGCACCAACACCAACGACATCCCGCCCTCACAAGAACTGTGTGACTCACTAGCCATCTTCTTCCACCGCAAGATGGCTGACATCCACGACGGCTTCAACACTGCGACCGCCCCGACTACGCCAGACTCCACCTCCCCTTTGAACACCACCAGCGCCAACCGCCTGACCTCCTGGTCCAACGTCAACGACGACGAAACAAGCAAGGTCATGAACTCCATTCACTCAGGATCTCCGTCTGACCCGTGCCCATACCACGTATTCAACAAAGCAGACGCAGCCATCGCCCCCCTACTACGGAAGGTCATCAACATCTCCTTCGAAACAGCAACATTCCCAGGAAGCTGGAAGCACGCCGAAATCAACGCCCTCCTCAAGAAGCCCAAAGCGGACCCCAAGGACCTCAAGAACATCCGACCTGCTCCCGTTCCTGGCAAAGGTCATTGAGAAAATTGTAAACATGCAACTGGCCTGCCACCTTGAAGACAACATCTTGGACCCGTCCCAGTCCAGATTCAGACGAAACCACAGCACTGAGACAGCTCTCATCGCCGCCACAGATGACATCAGGCGCCAACTAGACAATGGCGAAACATCAGCCCTCATCCTCCTGGACCTGTCAACCGCCTTCGACGCCGTCTGCCATCGCACTAAAAAAAGACACGCCTCCTAGAAGCCGGAATCCAAGAGAAGGCTCTTGACTGGACCACCTCCTTCCTCTCCGGCAGACCGCAGAGGCTCCGCCTCCCACCCTTCTGATCCGAAGCCACCATCATCATCTGCGGCGTCCCCCAGGGCTCATCACTCAGCCCAATGCTGTTCAACGTCTACATGGCCCCCCTCGCACAAGTGGCCCGCCATCACGACCTCAACATCATCTCCCACGCTGACGACACCCAGCTCATCCTCTCCCTCACCAAGGACCCACACACCGCCAAAACCAACCTCCACAAGGGAAAGAAGGCCGTCGCCGATTGGATGAGGAGCATCCGTCTGAAGCTGAACTCGGACAAGACGGAGGTCCTCATCCTCGGGCCCACCCCCTCAGCCTGGGACAAATCCTGGTGGCCGACCACACTGGGAACAGCACCAACACCCACGACCATGCACACAATATAGGATTCATCCTCGACTCCTCCCTCTCCATGTCTAAGCAGGTCAATGCCGTCTCCTCCTCCTGCTACAACACCCTCCGCATGCTCCGCACGATCTACAAGTGGATCCCAGCCGAAAGAAGAACGGTGACACAGGCCCTCGTCAGCAGCAGACTGGACTACTGCAACGCACTCTACGCAGGAATCCCAGCCAAACACCTACGACGACTACAACTCATCCAAACCGCCTCCACCCGACTGATCATCAACATCCCCCGCCGCAGCCACATCACCCCTCACCTGAGAGACCTACACTGGCTCCCCGTTGGCAAGAGGATCACCATCAAGCTCCTCACCCACGCATACAAAGCACTCCACAGCGCTGGACCAGCCTACATGAACAGCAGACAGCAGACTCCGCTTCCACACCCCCACCCGCCAGCTCCACCCCGCCAGCCTTGCCCTCGCTGCTGTCCCCCGCATCCAACGAACGACCTCCGGCGGCAGAACCTTCTCCTACCTCGCTCCAAGACCTGGAGCACCCTCCCTAACCACATACGGCAGACCCAAGACCTACTCGCCTTTAGAAGACTCCTCAAGACCTGGATCTTCGAGCAGTAGCAGCACCCCCCCTCCCCTCAGAGCATTGGGACCCTCACGGGTAAGTACTGTGCTTTACAAGTACTCTGATTGATTGATTGGGATGAAAAAACTGGTGAGGTCTCTCAAAGGGGTGTGGCCAATGTAATTAAGGGCTTGGCTTAAAAACACCTACGTTTAAAATCTGTTCTTCGAATAGTGTGTCGCCCGACTTTTATTTTGCTGTTCCTGTCATTGCATTCAGATATGACACAATAAGTAACATCATACCTACAAAAAGTCAGGACTATTGCCTTTGTCAACGGCTGGTTGTATATAATCTTGAAAACGCTTCCACTTAAAGCCCTGGTTACACCACTACAATGTTGCTTTTCCTAAGTTTTCAAAAATAGAAGGGAAATCCAGAGAAAAAATGACTCTCTTTAAAGCGTCTCCCTTCCCCTACAATGCTCCCCTGGCATGACGTCATGCTGTACCTTCTCCACTAGTGAGAAGTGAGCAGTGTGAGCACGCGCACATCGGTGTGCCTGCTGTTGCTGCAGGCCGGGAATAAACGGACCGCCTGTGCCAGGGCACAAAACAGAGCCCGATAGAGACCCGTTTCGAGGCCCCCTTTAAAAACTGCTGGTGCTCAGACCCAGTGAGACCCAGCCCCCTTAAAGCCCGGGCTAAAGATTAAACCGTTATTGTGCAGTGTGAAGTTAGTTATAACCTTCACGGAATGAGGAGGCAGGCTCGGGAGGTAGAGGAAAGGGTTTCTTTTATTAATTATCATGAATCGAGGGAGAGCGCTGAGCGTCTTCTTTTCTCGGCGCTCGCGGTCATTCTGCGCATGCCCCCTCGCTCGGGACAGGGCGTCTTTGCGCGTTGCGTCATCACGCAACGTGCAAAGATTGGAGCGCAACTCTACATATCTCCCCTTTTTATACATACACAAAAGAGTCCTCTGAGTCCACAGGGGTTTAACATCCCCTCAGTTCAAAGTCTCTGAAGTGATTAGATCTGACCACCACTCTACCTGCGCGTGTGCGTCTTACCGGTGTGGAGACTTCTCGAGTGCAGTTCTCAGCATGGCTCACCCTACTATCTCTCTGAGGGCTCTGCTCTGCTTTTTTCGGAGTCACCATCTTCTCTCTCTGCGTTTCCTCTACCGCAGGCCTCTCTAGATCTCTCCCATCCTTACAAGATCCCTCTTTTCCTCGGCTTTCTTCACCTGCTGCAGTGACTCCTTCACTTCCTTCAGCTCCTTGATCTTGTAGGGCTCTCCCTTCCTCCATAGGCCACTGTAGGATCTTGTTGATTTGGGACCACACATTCCCGTCGCTGAGTAACGCCGCTCTGTCGTATACTTCTTCCACTTGCAGAGGCGAGCTATACTTGCTCTCTCCTTTCTTTTTCAGCTCTGCCAGTTTGACTCTCACCCACTCCCCTCTTTCAAGGGCTGCCTCTTTCACATTTCTTCTCCGATTGTAATGTTCAGTATATACTTTCTGAGCCTTCTCCAGGTTGTGTTGAACCACTGCCGGAATGCCCAGATCATACTCGTGATCTCCTTTTCCCAGTCCATGCCCTTCATCATGGCCGCTTGGATGGACCCCATGATGACCTTGTTGAATCTTTCTACCTGTCCGTTGCTCGAAGGGTGGTATATGGAAGTGTGCTTGGTTTTGATTCCATTCCTTTCCGTATACTTGTACCACTTCTCAGAGGTGAATTGCGGGCCGTTGTCACTCAGGATTGTTCTCGGGATCCCTTCTCTCAGAAAAACCGTGGTGAGAAACTTTCACCGTTTCAGAGTCCATTTCTTCTTGGATGTGAACCTCAGGCCACTTGGAATATTTGTCCACCAAGACACATACATATTTCGGCATTCCTTGGTTGTCCAAAACAGGTCCCAAAATGTCGACCGAGACATCCTCCCAAGGATTGCGAGGTTGGTCGAATTTGCCCTAAGCTGGCCTTAGGGGTTTCAGAATTTTGTCAGCTCCTTGGCACTGATCGCAGTCTCTCACGTGCCTCTCCACTTGTATATCCAGCCGTGGCCACCAGTACATTTGCTTCACTCTCATTTTGGTTTTCACTATGCCGAGGTGTCCCTCGTGTAGCTGGGCCAACAGGTGTTGGATCAATCTCTTAGGAGGCACCACTTTGTCTCCTCGGTACAGGAAGATTCCAGAGTCACTCACTGACAGCTCCTCTCGGACTTCATAAAACTTCCGTAGTACCTCCTGTAACCTTTTCTTTTCGGGCCAACCTCTGATTACGTACTCCTTGACCTCACAGATTTCAGCGTCTCCGTCATACGCTTGGGCCCATTCTTGCTTGCTAATCGCCCTTTCTGAGTCTTCAATTACCGCTATCATTTCTTCATTCTCTACTGCGGGGCTAGGAGCTTCTTCCATGGCTGAGGCCCTGCTTAGGTAATCAGCTACTTTGTTGCGTCTCCCCGGAATATATTCCACATCATATCGGTACTCCAGTAGCTTCAATGTCATTTTGGCTATGCATGGTCGCATGTCCACTTGAGGTAAGAACTTTGACAAGGGGTTTGTGGTCTGTCTGCAGTCGAAATCTCTTGCCCCACAGGAATTGCCTGAATTTCCCCATGGCCCATACCGCCACCAGCATTTCCTTCTCAATAACGCAAAATTTCTGTTCTGTGGGAGATCAAGCTCTGGATGCAAAACTGAGGGTCTCTACTGTTCCATCTGCTCTCTCCTGCGCTAGGACTGCTCCCAGTCCTTTCTCACTAGCGTCCGTCGTCAGTATGGTCTGTCCCAGGGGATCATACCCTCGTAGTGGTACCGTCTGACTTATGTCAATTGCTTGATGTTTCCCTCTGAGGCGGAAGCCGGAGATCTGTTTTGCTCCCTTGCACTATTTGCCACAGAAAACGATTGAAAAACGAATTGTTTTTAAAAACTTGTAATATATTTTATTAGGTGCGCTTTTACATTCCTGCCATACCCTAAGGCGAGATTAATTCGCCGTGGCTCGAACACTTCCCTTCCCACAGCGCCGCTGTATTCAGGCGCAGGGAAGCTTTCTGCATCACTTTGGCCGCCATCTTCAATTGGGAAGGCTGGCCGGATAGCTCTGCGCCCCTCCCGCCCTCCCAGGGTATTTAATGGGCGTTACTTGTCATCGCCAGTAATTGCTTGATGTTTCCCTCTGAGGCGGAAGCCGGAGGTCTGTTTTGCTCCCTTGCTTTATTTGCCACAGAAAACGATTGAAAACCGAATTGTTTTTAAAAACTTGTAATATATTTTATTAGGTGCGCTTTTACATTCCTGCCATACCCTAAGGCGAGATTACTTCGCCGTGGCTCGAACACTTCCCTTCCCACAGCGCCGCTGTATTCAGGCGCAGGGAAGCTTTCTGCATCACTTTGGCCGCCATCTTCAATTGGGAAGGCTGGCCGGATAGCTCTGCGCCCCTCCCGCCCTCCCATGGTATTTAATGGGCGTTACTTGTCATCGCCAGTAATTGCTTGATGTTTCCCTCTGAGGCGGAAGCCGGAGGTCTGTTTTGCTCCCTTGCACTATTTGCCACAGAAAACGATTGAAAAACGAATTGTTTTTAAAAACTTGTAATATATTTTATTAGGTGCGCTTTTACATTCCTGCCATACCCTAAGGCGAGATTACTTCGCCGTGGCTCGAACACTTCCCTTCCCACAGCGCCGCTGTATTCAGGCGCAGGGAAGCTTTCTGCATCACTTTGGCCGCCATCTTCAATTGGGAAGGCTGGCCGGATAGCTCTGCGCCCCTCCCGCCCTCCCATGGTATTTAATGGGCGTTACTTGTCATCGCCAGTAATTGCTTGATGTTTCCCTCTGAGGCGGAAGCCGGAGGTCTGTTTTGCTCCCTTGCACTATTTGCCACAGAAAACGATTGAAAAACGAATTGTTTTTAAAAACTTGTAATATATTTTATTAGGTGCGCTTTTACATTCCTGCCATACCCTAAGGCGAGATTACTTCGCCGTGGCTCGAACACTTCCCTTCCCACAGCGCCGCTGTATTCAGGCGCAGGGAAGCTTTCTGCATCACTTTGGCCGCCATCTTCAATTGGGAAGGCTGGCCGGATAGCTCTGCGCCCCTCCCACCCTCCTCCCGTCCCGCCCAAATCATGTACATTAACAACAGTATCGCCCGTCCGCGCAGCGGGCGGGCACAGCGGGCGCGCCGGTGGCGCGCCAAAGGCAAGCCAGTCTGCGCCCGTCCGCGCCGGGACCGGGCCTAGGGCCACAACCCCTGTCCCTCCTCTTTCGTACAATCGCAGTACGCTTCTGGAGATCTGTCCCTCCTACGCCCCTCTCTGCACCAAATACGATCTATCACTTATGCCTTCGGAGAAACAAACACAATGCCCACATTGCAACATCGCGCCCACGTTTGTTAACCCTACTATCGTTGCTAAAACTTCAGTTTCAGAGAAAGATACGCACGTGACCATGGCACTCATTAATGCGCGCTCCCTGAGCAAACATTGCCAGGAAATAGCCGATCTCATCAGCGACCTTAACTTAGATGTTCTCTACATCAGAGACATGGACCGATGAGGCATCTGCCCCTGACTATGTAACGCCAGTTCCTCCAGGCTATAATGCCTATCGGCAGGATAGGCCCAAAGGGAAAGGAGGTGGGCTAGCCATCATAGCAAGAGACCAATTTGAGGTCCGCTTCTCGCCTATTCCCATCACTTCATGCGAAGCTATGCATTTTAATATAAAATTTTCTTCTACTTATAACTTCAAGGGAGTACTCCTTTACAGACCCCCTGGGACCAGATCTGCGTTCCTTGCTAATCTAAGTAATATCACTGAGTCCATAGTTACAGAAGAGTCCACCACAATTATGGGCGACTTCAATTTCTATCTGGAGCAAATCAGTGATAGGGATACTACTGCCCTTATATCAGACTTAGAAATAATGGGCCTCAGACAATTGGTCATGACTCCTACCCATCAGGCAGGCCACACGCTGGATGGAATTTTTACAAATGTGGAAGGTCTGTGCATAACCTCAGTTCTCCCCATGACATGGACAGACCACTCAGTCATTCTTAGCAGCCTCACTATTAAAGGCTCGCTGAGGAAAAAGGCTGTTCACTCGAAAACTGGTACGTTCAAAGCATGGAAGGACATTAACCCTAATGACCTAACGTTGCTTTTAAACAACACCAGCCCGGAACTATCCACTGATCCCAATATTGCAACCAACCAATTCCAGAAATGGCTGGGTGATGCCACGACTCAGTTGGCACCTATTAAACCCCTCTCAAGAAATAGAAGTTTGCCAAAAGCCCAGTGGTATACAGAAGAATTAAAAATCCAAAAACAATTAACTAGGAACAGGGAAAGGCATTGGCGAAGAACCTACGACAGCGAAAATAAGGAAAAATATAAAAAAGCTCTTGCTTCTTATAAAGCAATGATAATAGCAGCAAAAAACATTTTTTCACACTTCATATAGAGACTGCGAAAAACTCTAGTAAACAGCTATATAACATCGCCAAAACTCTTTCTGGAAATACCCCGGACCTTAATCCGCCCCCATCACAAGCATTATGTGATGCTTTATCTAAGTTTTTCTTCGCGAAGGTAAATGACATTTACCAAGCCTTTAACTCAGACCCTGGCAGCAGTAGTGCTACCACCCCCATGATCACTCTAAAAAATACCATGACCAGTTTTAAACCCCTTACCACTGACCAAATCAAGGGCATAGTTAAATCGATTAAAGCTGGGTCAGCCCTGGATCCATGTCCAACTTCTGTGATCGCGACGGTGCCAGACACAGTCATCCCTATCATCACTCATGTCTGTAACACAATACTGACATCTGGAACTTATCCTGACTCTTTAAAAAATACGCTGATCAAACCCCTGCTCAAAAAGCCCGGTCTAGATAAAGGTGAACTAAAAAACTATCGCCCCATAGCGAGCCTCCCTTTTCTAGCTAAAGTTACCGAAAAGGCTATGAATCAGCAGTTGTCGGAATACATAGAAAGTCACAACTCGCTGGATGACACTCAGTTCGGTTTCCGTAAACACCATGGTACGGAAACCGCTCTCATCAAAGCAGCTGATGACATATGAGTCATCCGGGATCAAGGAGGAACAGCTTTGCTTGTCCTTCTTGATCTCTCAGCAGCCTTCGACACGGTTGACCACAAGATCTTAGTCGACCGTGTCGAAAGGATGGGTATTCAGCTCACTGCTAGGGACCTACTTGCTTCCTTCCTAGCCAACAGAACCCAGGCGGTTACACTGGGCCCTTTTCAATCAGCTGATCTATCGTTACCATGTGGGGTTCCCCAAGGCTCATCCCTAAGTCCGACACTATTTAACATATATGTGTCGGACCTTGCTAGTGTCATCAAAGCATATGGGATGAGCCTAACCTCATACGCCGACGACACTCAACTGGTGCTGGCCATAAAAGGTGATGGGCAGGAGGTGGCAGAGAGATTCCAAAGCGGGATGATTGCTATCGGTGAGTGGATGGCAAAAAATTGCCTGAAGCTCAATTCCGATAAAACGGAGGTGGTTATCTTTGGTAACCTTTTGCCAGTCTGGTCTGTAGCATGGTGGCCATCGGCTCTAGGTACTCCTCCCTGCCCCACCGTTAAGATCAGAAACCTAGGAGTAACATTCGATGACCAGCTTAACTTCATGGCTCACGCAAATAAGGTGGCAGCTAACGCCCATTTTAAGCTCAGAATGATAAGGAAAATTATACCTTATCTACCAGACTCGGCAGCCAAGACGTTAGTCACCTCCCTGGTCCTGACATCTTTAGACTACTGTAACGGTCTTTTGCTTAATGCACAAAACAGAGTCACCAAAAAACTACAGACCGTGCAGAACGCAGCGGCATGCGTGCTGTCCAAAAAACCTAAATTTGCACCCATCTCGGACACTCTGAAAAGCTACCACTGGTTAACCATCCAAAACAGGGTAAAATTCAAATCATTGTGCACAGTCTATAAAACACTGCAGGACCAAGGACCGCGTTTCCTCAAAGAGCAACTAATTCCCTATAATCCGCCCAGAAAACTTCGATCCACCTCACTTAACCAACTAGTGGTTCAACGCAGCAGAACAGTTTCTTGGGGTGACCGCTGCTTTTCAATTGCGGCCCCTAAAATCTGGAATACCCTACCAAACCATATAAAAACAAGCCCCTCACTCCTTCAGTTTAGGAAAAAACTGAAAACATGGTTATTTAATCAGTAAATCAAGCTTCTGAGTCAACTGATCAGGGAGAGACATTATCGCATATTAGCGCCGAGACGCCCACGGGTAATTGTACGCGCTCTATAAATGTCATCAAATAAATAAATAAATAAATAAATGTCCCTTTTTAACTCTTCAAATTCCTTCTGTGCTACTTCATTCCACTTGACCGCTGTCTTGTCTCTTATTAGCTGCCTCAGTTGATGTGTTTTGGCGGCAAAGTGCTGGACGAACTTACTGTAATACTCGGCCATCCCCAGGAAGGATCTCACTTCTTCTTTGCTATTGGGAGCCCTGGCAACGCAGATCGCCTTCACGTTCTCTCTTTTTGGCGTGATTCCGCATCCTCCTATCTCGTGCCCAAGGTATGTGGCTGATGTCATTCCCAGCCGACATTTCTCCCATTCTGCTGTCAAGCCATTCTTTTGTAGTACACTCAGCACCTTATTTAATTTCTTGTCATGGTCTTCCTGGTCCATCCTCATCACCAAAATGTCATGCTGAAAGTACTGGATGCCCTAATGTCCTTGAACAGGCGGTGCATTGGCTTTTGGAACACTGCTGCGGCCGAGGCGAGACCAAAGGGCATCCTGCGAAATTGATAGCATCCAAACGGCGTTATGAAGGATGTTAGCTTCCGACTCGTTGGGTGCAGGTCAATTTAGTGATGGGCGGATGTGAGGTCAATGGTGGAGAACCACTTCACTCCTCTTGTTTTTGCCAGGCAGTGGGAATTTCTCCACAATCAGGCACTTATTCAGTTCTCCAAGGTCCACACACAGACGCACCCTGCCATTGGGTTTTCTTGCCACGACTAGTGGCGCTAGCCACTCCGAACTGTCTATGGGTTCGATTATTCCTTGATCTTCCAGCCTGCGCAGTTCCTGTGGCACCGCTTCCTTTACTGCTAGGGGAACATTCCTCACCTTGTGAGACACTGGATTGGAGTTTTCCTTGAGCAGGATTTTGTGTGTGAACTTCTCCAGTTTGCCGACCTTCCCTCCGAACACCTTCGGGAAGTCCTTTTTCCTCTTCTCCAGGTCCGGCCAGCACTCCTGGTCTGCCATCAACACTTGTATGTCTCCTCCCGGGTCCAGTTTTATTCCCAGGTCACATTGATCCATCCATCCTAACACTGACGGACCCTTCTCCGCTACGTACAGCTTGCACTCCGCTGTTCTTCCTCTGAATTCGAACTTTAGAGTCCTATACCACACCATGGGGATGGGCGTGCTTGTGTACGACACCGGCCTTATGTACGGAGGTTCTAGTCTGGGTCCTAGGCTAGGCTCAAACTCTTCCTCCCACACAGATCTTTGGACTATAGTGTACGGGAATCCTGAGTCAATTACAATCTTGATCTTCACTCCTCCTATTAGCATGTCGCATTGTGGTTTACGGGAACGCTTGCTGTCTATTCCCAACACTTGCTCTTCTATGCACAACACTAGGTCATCTTCCTCCAGTTCATCCTCTTCTCCTTCTGGTTGGTCTTGTGCTACATACTTCACCACAGGTCTCTTTACCTTCCTGCGACACACCTTTTCATAGTGACCTATTAGGCCACAGAACATGCATTTCGCCCTGAACGCAGGGCAGCGTTTATCTTGAGCTGAGTGCATCGGGCTTCCGCACCTGTAGCACGCGATCTTGCTTTCTGTTGCCTTTTTTCCTGTCTGTCCAGGTTTTCCTGCCCATCTGTTCGCTCCTTTGCTTTCTCCGGGCGCCGTTCTGTTTCTTCCTGAGGGTTCCGAGTCCTCTACTCTGTTCACCATGGTCCTCTGGGCGGTCTCTCTTTTTGCTGCTTCGGTACATCGTTTCGACAACTCTGCTTTCTTTACCATCGCTATGACCTCCTCCAGCGTCGCTTCCCCGTGTGCCCACAATTTATCTTGTACCGTCTTATTGGTCGTGTGCATAACAATTTGATCTTTTATGAAGTCGTCCTGGAGGGCCCCGTACTTGCACGTGATCGCCAACCTTCTCAAAGTTGCGACGTAGTCGTCTATGGACTCACCCGCTTCTTGCTTCCTTTGCTGGAAGTTGTATCGATCAATGGAGACACACACCGCTGGACGGTAGTGATTGTCCAGGTCTTCTATGGCATGCTTAAAGACGTCCACGTCCGCTTGTAGTCTGGCCGTGGGCACTAAGTTGGTGAATACTCCTATCCCTTCTGGGCCTAGGTTGTGCAAGAGTATCCTCTTCCTCCTCGCACTGGGGAAGGGCTCCCCATTTTCATCTTCCAGGGCCTCGAGGTAGTTTTTGAAATATTCCCTCCAGTCTTCCCGTTTCATCTGAGGTTCACCTGGTTTGGGCAAGAACGGGATCGGCACTGTGAGTGATGACGCCTGTGTGCTCATTCTGGCCTGCTCTTCCGGTTCCGCTCCCTGGCCTCTTGGGCTTCCTGGCGCACTAGCGCTCCCGCTTGCTGCCGGATTCGGTCGGGGTTCTCCTGCTCCCCCTTCCCTGTGGTCATCTAGTTCCGCCAGGGCCTCTGTCGGGCAATATCAACCCCCTTCTGTGCTTCTCTGCCTGGTCGCCGCAGCTTCCAGCCCCGGTGCACGTGGTGGGTGCTCTTGCTTGTTCGCGCTTCTGCCGCGCTCTCCCTGCGACTTTCCAGCCTTCCTGGACGTACTTTTTTTTTCCCAGAGCTGTCCCCCTTCCAATAGGGCCTATGTGGAGTTGTTCCCCTTGGCTTGTGCTGCTCCTCCGTTTTCTTCCGTTTTTTTTTTTGATGTAGTGCCTGTGGTTAATCCCACACCTCGTCGCCATTGTGATGTTAGTTATAACCTTCACGGAATGAGGAGGCAGACTCAGGAGGTAGAGGAAAGGGTTTCTTTTATTAATTATCATGAATCGCGGGAGAGCGCCAAACGTCTTCTTTTCTCGGCGCTCGCGGTCATTCTGCGCATGCGCGCTCGCTCGGGACAGGGCGTCTTTGCGCGTTGCGTCATCACGCAATGTGCAAAGACTGGAGCGCAACTCTACATACAGTAACAGTTGGTAAACTTTAAAAACTGTAGATTCGGTATATAGTTGCCTGGACGAATGGTCCTAGCTCCCTCTGTGGGAGCTGGTGTGTATCCAAGCGTGGAGCGCTCGATGCGCAATGTAATTAGAAAGGCTCGCTGACCTGGACTACAGACCCCAGTTAGGGGCGTGAACAGGCACACTGTTGCGGGGTAGAGAAAATCCGCTTGAAGGTGAAATACAGACCAGTCTTAGGGGCGCCTCACTCCAAGAACACGGGGCTTTGTGAAGAGGCGGTCGGCCAGCCTTGCTGAGCCAATCTCTGCCTTTTGAACGCGATCAGAGCAGCTTGATTAGCTCGTGCGCGCCAAGAGAGAAGCCTCAGAAGAGGCATGTGAGTGCCTCTAGCTGTCGTAAGACTGCGGCACTCAGCCCGGCATACGTTTGACAGGAGAGTGCCCCTGCGGGGCCTCACACCGCGTAGAAATGAGGGAGCGCTTCCACAGTGACCTGGAGATTACCTTAAGGCAACATTAGCAGTAAAGATGCATAACAACATAAATAAATACAATAAACAACACTAAATAACAGAAAAGTACGGCACACTGGCCCTTCACTTCATTGACAACTGCGAGGAGCAGCGAAGAAAGAGGAGGAGGCATCATGTACAGAGGACTATAAAAGGGATGAATGCACCCTGATTGAATGAACTGTGATAAACTTTTCTCCCAAAGTGTTCATGGGATTGGTACCCTGATAATGTTTCACATAGCTTCTGTTAAAATAAAGCCAAGAAAGAAAAGCATAATCCTCGCCTCTGGTCCTGACGTAGAATTAAAAAAAATAGTAAAGTTACCACAACAAGTTACCCAGAAGTCTAAGTTTACCCTTTGTGGATTAGGCCCTACATCTTAGAATCCATTTTCTTGTTTCAGATTTGATTTGACTAACTTTATGCACTTTTTTAAAGATTTCTACATTATTGTGGTGCCTGTGATTACAAAATAGGATGTCATTCACTAATTTTCATATTTGTGTATACAATATGTTTATAGACCTATAAAATGCATGGTTTCAGGGCAAGCTTGTTGGATACATATTGATGTAAAATATTGTATCCAATACCACACGAAGAAGATCTGACCCACTGTAATGATCATCTAGGTCCACTATGTTGATTTCCGTTTAGAACGGAAATTAAGGTGATATCTTGACCTCTTACTCGCTGGAATTTTCATTTCTCCAAGACTGAGCCTTCCTCTTCACCATTCTCCTTTTGTAATTTCCCATCGTCACTCCCCTCAGCAGCCATGGGGACATCCATCGTTCCATTTGATTTGAGGCCAGGCATCATATAGAAGTCTAGGTGATACACAGTCAAGAGGGTTGGACTAATTTTTTTTTTAAGAAATAGTATGTGCTTGGTAGATGAGCGAATAATTAATTTGATAGGTGTTTCCTGTCTTGGGTGAGAATGCACCTGATTGTGTAAGAACAGTGATGAGAACCAATGTAGTGGTAATAAAAGTATTTTAGATTCATCTCTTTAGGTTTTCCTTACTTGTGCATCTTTTCATGTAACAGCACATGCGCATCATGACAAGCAAAATGTGCATCTAACAAACACCCTATGTTTCAGTATTTCTGCTTTATAAGTAACTGTTTCTTTTTCTTTCTAGGTGATTTATTTGGAAGACGCTGTGTCTTCATTCATACAAATTCGTGGCTCTATCCCTTTGTTTTGGGAGCAGCCAGGCTTGCAAGTAAGTAAACGATTACTTTGCCTTTTGTTAGAAGTGAAATTGGTGTGTGTTTATTTGATCAATAATGTGAAAGACGGTCACCCTCACTGCACGTGGCCCAAATCCCATTTTTCTCAATCTCTTTCCTTGGTTGAAAGCTTGGTCTATATTAACGCATGTGTGAATCGTGTTGTGCTTTATAAGCTGCACACAGTAGAGCAATTTCACAAGATACCCAAACATATTAATGTCACAAGCTCTGCCTCTACACACTTACCTAGATCAGAAAGCATAAAGCAAATGTTGATAGGAGTATATATGGGTCATTTTGAACAGTCTATTAGTGAGAACCAATGACGCACACTAATCTTTCCCTACTGATTCTTCTTCTTCCCGTGAAAATCATCCAATGGACACTTCAAACCTGATTTAGAGTTTGGCTTATGTGGACATCAGCCAAAAGTAAGCTGATTTGTGTTCCATCCTTTTTAGAGCAAATAGATATCAAAGCACTCTAAATATGGGGGACAGGAAGGACATCAGCTGATTTTCAGCGAGTCAACGAAGCCTTTAATTTGCTGCCAAGTCCCTCGTACCCATCACTCTTACCTGTCATGGTCGGATTTGCCACACAGTCCAACAACTTTGAATGTACTCTCCCTTACTTAAATGTGACCTTGTACATTCATTGGAGATAATTACATTTTAATAATTTAAATCTGATGTTCCTAGACATTTAAATGATGATTTAATTTTCTTCAGTGTCCATTAGGGGCATTGCAGCTGAGGAGGAAAAATAACCAGTCCTGTACTCCTGGACCAGTAAAAAAATAGAATTTTAGACTCTTGCACCATTTGTAGTATTTACTTCTGATATTCATGACCATTATTATTCAAAGTATGAGAGGTACAGTAGAGCAACATATGATCTCTTGAATTTGCACACTAAAAACGACGAACCTTCCAAAAATTAGCAGATTTAGAGTGCTGGTTCAGAAATAGAACATGCTGATTAAACTGTGGAAAAAATGCTGAAAGAATGCTGCCCCTTGTTGCAAGATTATGGAAAAATGCATAGGCACGTAAACTGTTTTCATTTAGGAACCAGGAGCGAATGTAGCTTGACTAGAATATGCAATACCAAATTGTGGCGTTTTAGATCTAAAATTAGTTGTGCAGCTGCATTCTGTCTGCTTTGCGGCCTACTGAAAACATATTGAGGAAAACCAATGGTGTGAATTTCCAGATTACAGGCGGGAAGTAATTGCAGCCTAGACAATGATTTTATGATAGTCTTGCAATGAAAAAAGTTGTATTTTCTTGCATGCTTACAGAACAATGAAACGTGATTAAGTAAGCTTATTTTTTGAGTTTTCATTGAAAGATTATTAACAGAAATAAACTTGTGTCCTGACTATTCTCGGGAATTGATTTCTCACGTGTTTTAAATGTGCAATCAGCAGCTGAGCAATATAAAGTTAGAAGCTCCTACAACAAAAACGTTGGTCTTATGTTTATTTTCTTCATTGAAGCACGTATCCATTCCCAAATATTATAGATCCCCTCCATACACAGTACCTGGACCCATTATCCCTGAACCTATGACGTTTCCGCGTTCTCGTAAGCCGTAAGGCCCTCTCTAGGATATACATACTTTCTCCACTACATGAGATATTCACTCTTCTGAATGGCTGATAGAGCTTTCGCTGATGGTGGGCTACAACATTCTTTCACAGTCTGTATAAGTCTTCTATATTGCAGGAACTGAGTCCCGGTGATTGGCCGGTCTCTAAACAAGTTTCCCACTCTAATGAACTCTTCTCTTTTGTATTGTGAGGTGCCCGTTTCCTTCAAGGCCGTAAGGAAGTGGCAATGCACCTACGGTGATGCGTTATCTATGTATGTGCAGCCATCTTCCAACATCTATTGTGCACTTTTCCAGGCATGGGTGATGGTTATTTCCTTGGCCAATTTTGGGTCTCTTTGTGGCCCCTTACCCATCCAATGATTAATAGAGATAGGTGCCATTCTGTCAGCTGCTAAGACCTTCTAAAAGTACCCTGAGATGGGCCCCATTGTTCAACATATTGTAGGCACTTAGCCTAGTAATAATATTTATAATCCAACATTATCCCCTTGTTACAGTGATTTTCCAGCCCATTAAGAGGTGATAACAGTTTTCATTCAGAACAAGATGTTCTTCTGGCACCAGGCTTCACTTTTTCAATTTACTCCCCATGCATCCCTGCTGCCCACACTGTATGTCCCTTTTATTCTCATCTTGTGGATAGTAATAATTTACCAACGGGTGTAAGTAATGCCCACTCTACAGCCAGCATTTGTTGAATACAGTGCTTCATATTTGATTAGAAGACTAAACACCTCATGGTAGACTAGAGTTACGCATAGTGGACTAGAGTTATCTACTGAAGGTTAATTTAGGACTAAATGATGCTAGCTTATTTATGAATCACTCATGCCCCTAGCATTTGCCCCTCCATTTTCTCCTACCATTTATTGCATTGCTCAAGATTGCTGCAGCCCATATTAACTGATCGGCTATAAGTTGGACAACAACTCTTGGAGCTGCTGCATCTCCTCAATAATTAGGACATTTTCTTTCCATGGTACTCTTATCTTGCAAATTGCAATAATTTATACCTCGGACCCAGATAATTTTAGCTCCAGAATGAGCTTCCACATATTCCTTAGTTGCCGAGGAGACTTAAACCATAAATGCTGAAAAATCCTAGTTACAGAATGACTGGTGGTGTAGTATAACTGATTTTCTCATTGCATGCTCTTGTATTCTGTAGTCCTAAAAGAAGGACAAAATAGGATGACGGTGAGACACCAGCATGTGGTTTCTGGAATGGGTTGCAGCAAGATTAGGCAAGAGTAGTTAATCTTCTTTAATAAGATTGTGTCTTATTCACAGGATTTTATGTATTTTATAACCATATGCCTTTTTAGACTATTTATGTAAGTTTTTTTTCTTTTTATGTATAATTCCAAACCTCAACTGTGGTGTTCTAAGTGTGTTCTATATATTTTCCTTGTCCATGGATTGTATGCATGTTTTATGTATATTTTATGGCTCGATTGAGCCGAAATAAAGATTAATTGAATTGAATAAGGTTGTGTAAGTTACTTCATTCAGGAACATAACCAGTTATAGTTACTGCCTCTGATAGACTTGGAAAATGTTTCAAGGTCAGCCACAACTGTAGAAACTAGAACAAGTTGGAATTACATTCAGCAAATAATTTGGTATTGGTTCTAGGTCACAAGCTCACTTGCCCATTTTCCATCATTTAGATGTCCTATTTAATGAGGGACTGTCAGAGGAACCACTATTCCAGCAATGCTAAAGACTGGCTTTATCTGTTGTCAGTATGGTCAGTGGAACATCTCCATATTTGATGTGTTCACTGTGAGTGGGAGCTGTGGTTTATTTGATGCTCTTCCTATTGTATTGTGCCAGAGGGCTCCATCTAGGCTTTCAGCAGCTTCCTGTCAGCCATTTTCTAAATTTACAAGATGGTGCTGCTCAACTGCATCATGTGTAGGGCTTTTTAGGATCATTGTACATTTGACTTTGAAATATGCTGATTCTTTACTATCCATATGTTGGTACATTCTCCTAGAACATCCCTATTGACTGTTCGAAGATTTTAAAATATGTGCTGGAAGATGATCTTTTTTCTGTTTTCTCGATAAAAAGTCATGGAGCACTCTTCCTCATATTGAGGCTTATGGAGGATAATCTCCCATTCAAAAGGGAACTTAAGTATTTCCTATCTCCAACATTCCTATACTGTCCACAGCATGTAAAGTAAGATAACCACCTTCTAGTGCTATGGGACCCGATGAATAGCTGATGAGTAGAAGCTATGCTTTTTAAATGTAATTAACATAACCCGAGGGGGATTATCTGTACCAACAAAGATTGGTCGATTGGCAAAAATTGTTTGCCTCTATGGGCGTCTGTGCCAGTGTAACAAACTCAATGCTCTTTCTTTATCATCCACACATTGTATCATATAAATGTGACATCCAGTTAATCCATTTTCTTATTCATATTCTGTATTGTTGCTGTCTGGGTAGCCTAGGCTACCTAAAATGTGCTGTACAAAGCCCACATCTCTTTTGAATGACTGTTCGGCCTTTTCACTAACCTCTAACTCTCCTTCAAAGGATAAATACATTTCATTATTATACCTGTCGTAGTCACAATTTGAATCCTCATTAGAAACCAGAGAAGATTTCTTTATCAAGGGTAAAATCTATATTGCGCACTTCCTGCTAGAACTGGTAAAAGGTAATCAGTCCAATTGTCTGTCTTTATTTAATCTTTCTGACGGATACTTCTAACTGCTGATTCCTCATCTCATGAATATCCCAAGGTACCAGAAAGGACTGAGAGAATTTTCTCAGGAATGCTCCTCTGCGGCAGCATTTGGGGCCATGTGGCTTCCAGTGACTCCATAACACCCAGGAAATGTAGAGCAGGGCCACATGTAAGCCCCGCCCCTATGCACTGACGTCAGTTTCTTTTTTCCTTGGCCCTCCGAAGCGGATCCAGAGTTCTGCTCCCAAAATTGTCAGTTTTCTGCAGATATAAAAAATGTAACGCTCAGATGGTGTGCCAGGGATGATGTCTCACCGTAAAATGACCGAATTCAAGCTGCTTCGAGACTGCAGATAGCAGGTGCCTGTTACGGATCAACATAATATGTACCTTTGGTACTCGTGCTTCTGTCACAACTTGAAGTCTTTTGATAAATCACCCTCAAGCTCCCGAAGGTGATCTAGAAGCAAACCTATGTCATAAAATGTAAGAAGAGATCACAGTCGTAAATAGATTCATCTCCTGCTCCAAATCTCTAGGACGTTTTTAATCATTTTCATGAAGTCCTGACCTTGTGTGAAGTCCTGTTCCCTCTCAAAGTCTTCCTATAAGTTGGAGTCGAATATGTACCATAAGTGCAAGAAGGCCAAGCATGACTGCACTCCCATCCTGCCACTCAAAATTAGGTGAAACGGTGTGTGGGTGTCAATCAAAGCATCATACTCCACAACAGTCTTCTGACTCCAGTACTGCAGTTGATCCTGGTGCACTCTTAATTCCTTGGGCCGTTGTTGACTCCACAGCAACCTGCAGCCTTCAAGGAGACCATGCTGCAGATTTGTCATTCCCTTTCAGCTCCCTTTTTTAGTGTCTTTAATCTCCACAGAGCTCTGAGGTACTCCTGTTGGATTTTCAGGCCCTCTCAGTGCCAACTGACACCATGGGACACTTGCATTCCAATGCCAGTTCATGCTTTTATTTCAGCTTTAAGGTCCACGCTAGACCCTTCTATCCTGGAATGCTGCCAATGGCCCAGTACCTGATTGTGCCATTGATATCTGCCCCTGTGCCATCATCGGCTCACTCCAGGCCTAGGTCACGCTATGAGATCACAAAGACTTAACTTGCTATCATACTCTAATCCTCAATTTCTGCCTTAGCGACAGTACTATCTGAGGCTGTAGGCCTTATTTGGATTTGACTGACATAGTACGAGTTATGCAAAATGTTTCCTATGACATTTGAAATGACGTAGAGGTCGGCAATCTACTCACTCCTCGCTGTACTGATGATGGACACTACCTTGATGAACTATATGTCAGTGGCTAGATATATCCCCAGATACTAGGCTAGACAGTCCATCTGAACAACAAATGGAAGAAAGGACCTCTTTTGTAGTATTTGTTCAAGGGGCAGCTGAAGTGCTTGTTTTATAGTTGCAACTGTGAAAACTAAGGCAAACTTGTAAACTGACCCTTCCACCAGGCCGAACTTCTGAGCCTCAAATGCCTTTCGACAAAGCTCTTAATGGCAAACTCATAGCTACTTCATTCAAGTTGTGCACAAGTACTCTGGTCAGTTGGCCTGTTGCCAGGCAACGTAGGTCTGCCCCCGGTGACTCTGACTGTCTGACAAGGCAGCCTATGCCTGAAAAGCCTGATGGTACAAGCGTTTGAGTAAAGTCACTCCTAATGTCTTTCCTACCATTCCTCCGGATTGAGCGTCGAAACGTATTGATGCCTTCTAAAAGAGATTGTTCTCCTCAGTCCGTTTGGCCTCATGATCCTTTAATACTGTGTGCCTTCTGAGCAGGTGCACGTATGCTTTATTGGACATGGCCTCTAGACTACTCTACTAGCAGAAGTGTCTGGATGGTAAAATTTTTCTTAAGCATGTACCACAAAAGCAAATTGGATTTTATCTTTGTTTTAGAGCTGTCGTCCTTTCCTACCTATACAAATGAATCGGCCCTTTTTAGGCAGCTTTGCTTTGACTGTGACTTTTAGTCCATCATTTCTTCCAGAAGTGGTTTAAACTCTGCATCTGTTGCTGATGTAAAACTGTTATTTTTCAGGGAGCCACTAGTTGCAAAGTAATTTTAAAGCATTTTGTTCAGTTGTCTAAGGTGGGGAAGAGTTATTCTCCATAAGCATGATCCTCCTGTATCAATAAAATTTTTGTTAGCATCCAGGAAGTCCAGTGGTGCCATGTGATACCTCCACTTATGCGGATCATATGCCTTTCTGCCATTCAGGAGATCTTTCCTTGATAAATATACGGATAGCTCAGGCATCTGCTTTCCCTGTTGCAAGCCTTCCAACAATTTTAATCTTGTCTTCAAAAATGTGTCATTTTATCACAAATCCTGGATTGAAACACTATGAAGTCAATTGAAGGTGGACAAGTTCAGCATTGACTTCTGGTACTATTTATCGTCATTGTGCTACTTTTGTGGCTTGGTCTGGGGGCCTGTTATAGAGGAGACAATCTAAAAGGTAAGAGATGAACCACGGAGATGGAGAAGGACCTCATGAAGTCCTGTACAAAAAAGTAAAAGGAGTTTATGGCAGGAAGACCTGCGCAGCTCCAGGATATCTTCGCAGTACAGTGCAATTTACAAATTAACCTAACATGTAGCACATATAGCGCACAACATAACCTAAAACAACATGACGTAATGTAACATCTGTGCCAAATATCCATTGACGGGACATTCAGGCGAGGACAAGCTATTAACATTGGACATGTTAACAGAAGGTAATTTAAAGTCAGTATTACACAGGATGTGACACTTGTACCCTTGGATCCAGCAACTCTGAAGGTGATAACAGTCAAAGGCGATAGCCACAATACACAAAGAACACGAACATAGTCTACAGCAGAAGTTAAGGGAACACTTTGTCAAACACAAGCATGCAAACAATGCACACAATGGTTGGAGCTAAGGGCATAGGCACCAGTTAACCACTGTGAATAGAGAATCCACTGCAAGCAATGAAAGCTCGAGAAGCAGTGTTCACCCTTGTAACCAGTAAAGGATCGGGAAAGTTAAATGGACAACAGTGCTGGGTTCTGAAGCAGTGGTTCCACATCTATACAGTGCTCCCTAAAAGAAGAATATTTGGAGCAAAGACACGCTTTCTATTGTAAATTCCACGATTAGTTCTGTAATGAAAGGCAAGTCGTTACTATTGTGCACTAGGCAAGAGATCGGTCTGTGGATGTGCCAAGAATTCAGGGAGCAAAGTGAAACCTTGAAAAGATCCCAAGTTATGCCAAGCTCGCAGAAGGTAAATCCTGGCCAGGGTTGCCTCTGCTGCTGAAGGTGTAAATAGTAAGCATTGTTTAGCTAAATGGTCAACATTTCTTTCCTCAATAGCCCTTCTTTGTTGAAGTCCGCTCTGCAGCGGGATTTGAAAGAGTCTAGTTCTTGAGGCCCATACGGTGTTCGGAAACCAGAGGTTGGGAAGATGTGCTGTCTAATTGCAATTGCTGTCACTCGAACATATTTGTTGTATACATTACATGTCTTGTTGACTTCATCTTTAACTGTTACATCATTTTGAACGGCTACATTTTTTTTTCTTGCATCAGAAACTTTGTGCAAGAAAAAACACTCTTAATGTATTTAAAAGAGCACATATCAATATTTATTTGATTGAATGATGTGTAGGATGCCTGGAGCATTCATGTACATAACAGACGTTGCTGACTAAGTCACTACTCAGCTCAGTTTTCCCATTTGAAGGTTTTCTTATCACTAATGGCCATTGTCTTCTTTGACACCTTAGATCTTCGCACACATATTAAAGCAGAATATTCAAATGACTTCCATCTCTACTCTTTGATTTTTGAGGCGTCCTGTTCTCATAGCACAGTGCTTGTGATGTTGATAATCGGTCTCCTTGCAAAGGCCTTCATTGATTCCTGAAATGTTTCCCCAATATATTGCTCAACATGCATATCTGTGGTCGTCCGAGTGTCGAATTGTTGCACAGTGAACGCTCTGCTCTATAATATCGTAATGACACCATGAAGAAGCAAATATGAGACCAGACTAAATGAGCACCCGCGCATCATGTGCATTGGTTTTGACAAGGTGCGTACTTCTGTATGGTATTGGGGTAACATCCACACTTAATATATGCTAGTTGTGATATAGATTACTGTTTTCTGGTTAACTGCTAACGCATCAAACCCTGTACAAATGTACACTATATTAAATTATTAACCAGTTTATACAATTAAATCCAGTGACCTCAATTTGCCTTTTATCTATACGTGCGATGGGGCAGGTTTTTTATTTTTTATTTATTTTTTTAAGCTGACTAGATACTGGAACAGGACCGTGTCCACAGGATCTGATGAGACTTTAAAAATATATATTTTCTTTTTATTATTTTGCGGGGCAGATAGTTATTCATAGGAATGTTTTAGTAGTGCACAGCAATGTTTGTTTCTAACGCGTAGTAAGTAGTCCGGGCTGCTGCATAGCTTATCTGTCTCAAGGGGGAAACAACCTTTACAACGCAGTCATTACTTTGCACTACCTTTACAACACAGTCATTACAACGCAACACACTTTACATCGCATGCCATTACAACGCAGCCATTGCATCGCATGTCACTACAATGCATTTCATTACAACGCATGTCTGTACAACTCAATATAAGGGGGGATAGTAATTTTTACCCCTCCCTTATCCAACACCTACCCTACTGTTGCACTCACTGGAGTGGGAATAGTAATTTTTTCCCCTACACTATCCAACACCTACCCTACTGTTGCACTCATTGGAGTGGGAATAGTTATTTTTATCCTTACACTATCCAACACTTACCCTACTGTCGCTCTAAAAGTATTATGCGTTGAAATGGTACGCGTTGTAATGGAATACGTTGTGAGTGTAGTTTCTAAAAATGCGTTGTGATGGCATTATATATTAACCAATTCTTTCCTTATGGTCGCTGATCCCACTTGCCCGCTGATGTGGTCAGACCACTTTATGATTCCTATTTGGATGAACAGATGCCTCAAACACTTAGTGATGGGACGTCCCCTGAATACTCTTCAAAGGCGCTGGCGTAAAGTCACGCTTGATTCTTGTAGCAAAATATACGTCCCTCCACACTTTAATGAATGTGTGGATGTCGCTATGAAACTTAGTGCCTTTAATGGTACCTTAAGTGAGGTTGTAGATAGGTTGGCTCCTGTGACATACCAGCTTAATAACTCGCGGAAAAAAAGTGAAGACTGGTACACTGTTGACTTACGCAGTAAAAATTCTCGTTGCAAACGCCTAGAATAATATTGGCGTAAATCTCAATCGGAAAGTGAAAGAGTTAAATTTAAACTGACCCTCTCCACCTATCAGAAGAATTTAAAAAAGGCAACCAAAGTTCATTGTATAACTAAACCTAATCATGGCAGGAAATTCATCAAAGGATCTTTATAAAGTTCTGGACTCCTTCACCAACCCTATTGCATGCGCCAAACAGACCATCCCCTCGCAGGAACTGTACGATAATATAGCTGGGTACTTCGATGACAAAATCAATCTAATTTACAAGCAACTTCCCCAAAATATTGATCATGCGCTGCCTTTTCATCCTGGATCTGTACCAATTGAAAGCTTAGGTGAACGGCTGAATCAATTTAATCTTATTCAGGTCTTGCAGGTGGAAGCCATGCTAAAAACTGCTAAATCCGGATCTCCTCTGGATATTCTGCCCGCTCATAAATATGCTCTCCTTGCCCCTCTCCTGGCTGTCCCTATTGCTGAGATCTTGAATATCTCTTTAAGTGAAGGGAACTTGCCTCTGGATTGGAAGGTTGCCCAAGTGCTTCCTATTAAAAAGAAAGATCAGATGCCGGCCGAAGTACTCCCCAATTATCAACCCATCTCGCTCCTTCCACTCATGAGCAAGGTGGCGGAGAGTTATGTTCATACCCAATTAATGAACTATCTTGATGGCAACAGCATTCTTGATCCCTCGCAGTCTGAGTTCAGATCCAGCCATTCCACAGAGACAACTCATCGGGGTCACTGATTTCATCAAATTGGCCTTAGATGATAATAAAGCAGTGCTGTTGGTCTTGTTGGATCTGAGAGCAGCCTTTGACACGATCTCATCAGAAACTGATATTGCGACTGAGAGAGGCCAGTCTGCAGGGACAAGTTCTTGAGTGGTTTTGTAAGCTTCTTAGATCAGTGCTCTCAGACCATCGATCTGGACCCTTTCAGATCCCAAACAAGTTAACCAGTGCTTCGCTAGGGGACTGTTAGCCATATCAGAGTAAATGACGGGACATATCTTACAGCTAAATAAGACAAAACTGAAATTTTGCTGTTTGGTGCTGCACAAACCGCCTGGTCCCCTGAGTGGTGGCCAACAGTAATGGGCCTTGCCCCCTCTCCAACCTCTGTGGCAAAAAACGTACCTATAGATTCATCAAGCATCCATTCTGCGATTCCTTATTAGCGAAAAATAAGGATTCGCTAATAAGGAATAGCAAAAGGCTATGCATGAAGAACTCGCAAAAAAAATTGCGATTTCCTAAAATTCCTTAATTGCGACTCGCAAATTGCGACTCACAATTAAGGAATGCCTCCCCATTCATTCCTATGGGCCTACAGGCCCATAGGAATGAATGGGAAGACGTTCTCAATTTGCGATTCTCAATTAGAGAATCGCAAATTGAGATTGCACACACTGTTGCACCCCTGAAATCTGCATATGGGTACATCTTGCACAAGTTTGTGTGTAAAATGGAACTTTGAAAAATGCACTTTAGTGCATTTTTCAAAGTTTTTTGCAAATTACCATGAAGTTCAACTTAATGGTAATTTGCTCCCCTATTAGCAAAATCGCTATTTTTTTTACTTTAATGCATTGCATTTAAGAAATCTCAATTTGAGATTCCTTAGATGCAATCACAATTTAAGTAATCGCAATTTTGCGATTTCCTAAATTGCGATTTTTGCATTCGGGATGATGCATCCTAAATGCAAAAATACAGGTCGCAAAGGGGCAGATTCTGAGAATCTGCCCGTTTGCGACCGGTTTTTAGCTTCATGCATCTATGCCTTAGGGGTCCGGCTGGATGCACAGTTATCTATGAAGGACCAAATTCTGACCACCGTAGGGACCTGCTACCATAGGCTGAGCCTTCTGCGTAGAGTGTTCCCATGGCTGCCCCTTTTTGGTTGCAGAACCTTAATTCAGGTTCTGATTATTGGTCGCCTGGACTATTGCAATGCCTTATTTGCAGCCGCAAATGAATCACTTCATAGCAGATTACAAATTGTCCACAATGTGGCCGCACGCCTGGCCCTTAAGAAACCACCTCGTACTTCCCCCGAACCACTGTTGAAACTTCTCCATTGGCTTCCCATACGCCAGATAATTAAATTTAAGCTATGTTGTCTCGCCCATAAAGCTTTATATAGTGTGAGCCCAAGCTATCTGGCAGACAAGTTTAAATTTTACTGCCCAAATCGGCAACTCAAGTCAGAAGGCAAGGGGCTGTTAGTGGTCCCTCGCTTTAGGAAAATTTGATCAGGATGTAGAACTGTGCCTTATCTGGCTCCGAAGTACTGGAATACTCTGCCGGAGGACCTACGTAAATGCCCAAGCCACATCCGCTTCAGAAAACTCCTCAAGACTAAATTATTCAAAGTTTAAGCTGTGGTAGTTTCTGCCTGTTTGACTCTTGCTCTCCGGCAGCGTGGAGATACCCCTTCGGGATTGATTCCTGCTCTTTATAAATCAGCTACATACATACATACATGCGATGTAAAAACATGCGTTGTAAAGGATGTTACGGTGTAAAAACTGCGTTGTAAAAGCATGTGTTGTAAATGTTTGTGTTGTATCGTCATACATTCGTCTCAAAGGTGTTCCCTCCTGCGTCACACAATCATCACGGTGCACAAAAGAATGGATGGATACAACCAAAAATATAAAACGGGCCTGGCTCGTTTTTCCCCAGTCACCCAACAGTGCCAGAAACTATATTGTACTAACAGCACTTCTCCCCCGCCAGCTAGAGTCTATGTTCTCCCCAACCATTGAGGATAGTGATGCCAGTGCTCGCCTTTCCCCCTACATGATGCCTTCTAGGCCTATAGGGTAGTCCTGTTCAGAGAGAACAATTAGACAAGTTCTTCTCATTGGTCTTCAATAGGGTGTGCAGTGTCTCAATCTTTCTTCCATGCTGAGGGCGATACTCTCCGCCACAGGACTTTCCTTGCCTCCTCTTCCCACTGACACCTGACAGGCCTTCAGGAGATCTCCAATGCACAGCTGTGACTCGTCTAGCAAGCACTAAGGACAATGCCACAAACATTGAGCCAACCCTGCCAGGTTTCAGCGGGGCATGCAGTCCCAGGAGGCATATCTCCATACGCAGAGGCTCACTCAAATCACACAGTTTCCAGCATCGAGGAGACCACCTGCCAAAAGACTGCAGTCACTGGGCATGCCCCTGTCATGTGTAGGAAATCTGAATCCCTTAGGTTGCATCTAGGGCAGTTCTTGTCATCAGTGCTGCCGATAACATTCAGTCTGTGAGGTGTTGAATATGTGGTATGTAGGTAGTTGAAGTGCATGTATTTGAACTCAGTATTTCTGGAGACTAGTCTGGAGAGCTCAGGGCTGGGGCCATTCGGTACCCCTGAGGTCCCCCTCACCGCCCCTCCTCATTGCAGTCCCCCAAAATGCCCTCAGCCTCGTACGTGCGGGGTAGCATCATAGCCAGTCGGGTCCTATATAACCAGGAGACCAGGCTATGACCCCACCCCCTAAACGTGGTTAGCATCTGCAAGGTTTTATGGTATGGTGGTTCAGTGTGCTCGTCCTCCCACATTGTCCCCATTAGGTGTCTCAGAGCCAGAGTATACCAGGAACTGCGAATTCAGAAGCCTGTCGTAACTTACCATGTAGTCAAACTCCTAAAATGCCCTATCATGATGGCAGTCACTCGTCATCTGCCGTCCCACTTCTGTCTATGCCGACAGCCTCTGTGAAGAACCCCTCCTGTACTTTTGGCATACCCACTAGTGGGAGTTCAGATGCATATAGTGGGCGATGAGTGGTTTTGTATATGGCCCTCTTTCAATTGCCTAGCACGATTTTAAGCAGTCATGAGTGTCTGTGAGCCTGGAGGTTGACGCCCAGCAGCCAAGCTACCAAGGTCCCCTTCTGGTCACTGTCCTCTGCAGCTCCCAGTTCTGACAGTCCCTGGCCATCCAACTACTTGGCCACCCACTGGAGGTTAGCCTCTGCAGCTCCCAGTTCTGACAGTCCCTGGCCATCCAACCACTTGGCCACCCACTGGAGGTTAGCCGCCAGGTAGTACGCTTGTAAGTTGGGAACGCGCTTTCCCATATAGGCCTTCTCACTACCTCCATTGAGACCCTACAGCACCCACTGTCCAATACTAGCTCCCTCAGTAATGTGTATAGCACCATGCACTAGGAGCAGAGGATCCAGACTGGCAGGTTCTTGAAGTGGTATAGAATGCACAGTAGCATCATTATCTTAGACAATGTCTACTGAGCTATCATGAGCAACTTCAAAGAGTGCCGGAAGTCTATATATTTTTTGGGCACCCAGAGGATTTCCCTTAGGTTCTGTTTTCAGAGATCTGTCACTATGAAGTACTTTAACCACAAGGTATCGGAACGTTTTGTGTTCCCATTTAAAGCCCAGCTACTGCACTGCTCCAAGAGCCCGCTGCCGGACAGGGGATGCAGGAAATACACATGTTTGAGACCAGTTTGTGCATAGGCAAACAGTCTATTTAGGTTGTCAAGGAGGTGCATATTCAAGGCAAAGCCCATTCCCGCATCCCGTAAGTACAACAGCATGTCATCAGCATACAGAGAGATGATATGCAGTCCGTCATGTAGTTTTATGCTGGGCCCTCGGCCCTCCAACTGCACAACACTAGCATGAACAACATAGGAGATCGTGAGCACCCCTGCCTCAGCCCCCTGGAGATTGATGGGGCACCCGATATACAGACCTCATTTGAACTCCCGGCTGAGCATAGGAGCATGACCCATCTGAGCCAGCCCTCTCCCAGAGCCACCTGCCTCATCACCGCCTGCAAAACTTTCCATTGGACCGTATCTCCTCGCGAACGCGCAATAGGTGTCTGATGTTTAGGGACATTTCATTGTGGTATGAAACTGCTTTGGCCTCCACGCACTAACATCAACATATGTAGACGTAAGCAGTCCACCAAAATCTTGCTAAGTATCTTGTAGTCGAGAGTAAGCATAGAGAGGGGCTGCCAGCTGATACCTCTGGTGGAGCCTTCCACTCCTTCTGAGTTGAGACAGCAAGCTCTTCTCTGGTGGTTGGCGGGACAATTCCCTTGTACAACGTCTCTTTATTCTGCTATTCCAGATGTAATGTGAGGGTCTCTGCATATTTCTGGTAACATTAAGTGTTTTATTTCTCACCAGGTCTTTGATACGTAGTTTGATCCCTCTCATGGTTATCGCCCCACTCAGCTCCTCTCTCTTAGCCTGGGAAAGGCCCTGGAGCGTTGCCACTGCCAAAAATGCCTCAATTTCCCCTTCTGTTGCCTGATCCCGCGACCTGTTTAGTGTTTTGCAATTTTGTGGGAATTCTGCTTGAATGTCTACCTGCGTGTGCAATTCTGCCCCAGATTGGTTAAGCAATTGTGTTGTGGTTGTGTCCCTACCCTCTGAGTGCACTAACAAGACAAGCAGCCTGCCTGCTCTGGCCCCCTCAGTGTGGTCCTGCTGTAGTTATTCGCGGTGCATGAGTGTACGGAAGCATGCTACAACCTCGGCTTGTCTGTCTCGGGCCTCTTGAAGTGACTCCTCATCTGCTCCGCCGGTGTGCATTCTGCGCTCATGCCTACAAATAGTACTTTCCAGAGAGGTGAGCTCAGACTCTAGTCCACCGATCCCACACAACTTGGGCAAGACACTGTCCCCTTTACCACCACATTGAAACTCTCGCTCTTGGTGCTCACCTATTCCTTAGTGTGATGATTAACCTGAAAGTATTTTCATATATTTTCCCCCAGTGGGTCTGTGAATGTGGGCTCTTGCAAAAACTGCACTATGTGTATCCACTTGAGGATCGGGGACACCTGCTCGCCCAACTGTATCTTTAGCTGAGGGTTATAATCCGCAAGGGTGCAGCTTAGATACTCTGCGTTAGTGACCGCACCAGCAAGTCTATGAGAGCAGAATATCATGTCCATCGACTTGTCAGACAATATAGAGGACGGGCAAGAGGTCAGGGCTGCTGATCCTCGTATCAAGCCTCTTCCCCCTCCCCTACCTTACCTACACCACCAAGGAATGAAAATCTAGTTCACTCCCCTAAACGCACAAGGATCCTTTGGGAGGGTGTATGTCATCCTTTCTACTGATCTGGAAGACCATTACTTCAGACCAGCGAGTCCTTCAAATTGTGGAAAGAGGTACACCCTTCCCTTTCTTCAGGCTCCACCCCATCTCACCCTAGTATTTCTCTGCTTCCCCTCCGGATCTATCCTGCAACAAGAAGTGACAAGACTCCTACGTACAGAACAGGAAATAGGACATGGATGGCACTCCTGATAATCCTTGTTTGCAAGAAGGACTGTGGTCTGTGTCAGATCCTGGACCCAAAGGAATTGAAATTCTTCCTCAGAAAGGAGAAGTTCAAGATGCTGACTAGCTCAGATTTTACTGGTGCTGCAAGTGGGAGATTGGATGGTGTCACTCGACCTGCAGGATGCGTATTTTCACATCCCAGTCCTGCAGTCTCTTCTGAAGTATTTGCACTGTGTGATGGTTCTGCGCCCTACCAATTTGCAGTACTCCCATTTGACTTGACTTCAGCACCACAAAGGTGATTGCAGTGGACGTAGCCCATCTTAGAAAATCGAGGCATACCAGTCTTCCCGTACTTGGACAACTGGCTGGCTCACCGAAGGTCATACCGTACAATCTTGAGTCAATGGTCTCGCTGTTGTTCAACCTAGGCTTTTCAGTCATCAAGCCCAAATTTCACCTGAAGCCATCCCAATGACTCCTGTTCATATCGTCAGTTTTTGACACCACCCTTCTCTGTGCCTTTCCTCCTCCTCGGAGGAATGCAGACATCCAGGAAATGGCCCCTTTCTTTCAACAGAGTGCGAGAGTCCCAGTCCTGAAAGTCCTCTGACTGCTAGGTCTGCTGGCGTCCTGCATTCTCATAATCATGTATGCATGTTGGCACTTGGGGGTTCTGCAGTGGTGTCTCCACAAGTAGTGGATCTAATATGGAGGGGGGGGGGATCTGTCTTACTTCAATGTAATCTCTCAAAGTGCTGCAGCAGAAGTGGATGACCTTCACTCTCCCGACCATGGCTACTTGAATGATGGATGCCTCCACTTTTTGGTGGGCAGCTCATCTGGGTATCAGATCTCTGGTCTCCAGAAGAGCAGGTTTTTCACATCAACCTTCAAGGGATCTGGTTGATCACGAACCACCTAGTGGGGTCTCTAAATGTCAAAGCAGAGCACCTGAATTGGCGTTGTTCTGCCTACCATGATTGTCAACTTCCACTGACACTGCTCAGGTGGGCTTGTTTGCCTCCTCAGAATATGCTCGATGCCAGAAATTCTATGCTCTCCAATATACTTTGATGGGAGCCTTGGGGGGCGTATTTCAGTTGAAGTGGAACTTTCAGTTGACCTAAAAATTTCCCCAATAACCTTGATTGTCTGGTTCAGAAGATTTTCTAAGACTGTGCCCTAGTCTTTCTAAGACTGTGCCCTAGTCTTTCTAAGACTGTGCCCTAGTCTTTCTAAGACTGTGCCCTAGTCTTTCTAAGACTGTGGCCTAGTCTTTCTAAGACTGTGGCCTAGTCTTTCTCATTGCATGAGATTAGCCAGTGAGGGTGTGGTATGCAGACCTTTTGAGTTTCTCCCAAAGTCCCCCGCTCAGGCTGCCATTCAGACCAGACATTCTCTCCCAGTTGAAGGAATGGATCTGCATCCCAATCTCTGATGCCTCCACCTTAATGTTTGAAGATTGACCGGGGAAATCATACCTCCTTCCAGCTGCAGCCTCTTGTCAGCTCATTGTCCCTCCACTAAATCAGCTTGTTCTAAGAAAAGGAACAAGTTCGTTTCATTGTGCACTGACACTGTAGATCCCTTGTAGGCTAAGTTGTCCCAGGTCTTGCAGTTCGCACTTTCACTGGCACCAAGGATGTATGCGATTGGCACTATAAAAGGGTATTTGGCTCCAGTTTCGGCATTCCTCTGTCGTCCAGACCAGCCTTCTTTATTCAAATCTCCTATTGTGATGTGTTTTTTGAAGGGGTGGACTAATCTCTATTCACCAACTCCTTTTGTTGTGCTCCAGGGGATCTTAACTTCTTGTCAGTTATAAATGTTGATTCTAAAAACTGTATTTTTAGTAACTATCACTTTGGTTAGACCAGTCACTGAGTTGCAAATCTTGAGCTCTTGTCCGCTGTTAACCTCTTTTTGTCATCTGACAAAGTAGTGTTGACTCCCCGTTTGATATGTGTGTTATAGGAAAAGTTTAATTAGATTACAAGTAGGTTTTAAAAAAAGTTTTTTTTTAAAGCGCACAATCACCCGTAAGGGTCTCTAGGCGCTGGGGGGCTGTCGGTAGGATTAAGCAAGCTTTTGCCCACAGTCACATGGTGCTGGGCTAATCTGCCACCGGTGATCGAACTTTTTAGTACTAAACTACTCTATATAGTTTTAGTTCATATGTTCACTTCAAAGGCCTTGAAAACATAGATGACATTGACAACGTTGCGCAGGGGTAGGCACTATATGCCCATGGTGACATCACCGGACGCCAATTCCGGCGTTCTGCAGGCAGAGTGCCCTACTGGCGACGTGACAGCTTTGAAGTTGGTGGATCCAGTCTGGTGCCCAGGATTAACCTGCAGGTGAGGAATCTGCAGGTAGACAGAGTAACCACCAGGAGGATCTTTTACCACTGGTAACCTTTTATTTCCACACAGTAAATGCCGGAGTTTTATATAGTGTAATATAATCACACATATTAAATCATGGCCTAATGGAGGAGTGCAGATTGTTAAACATTAAACCAAAATTTCAAGATTTTCTATGTATTTTGTGTTTGATGCTCTCATTAAAGGAATAACTTTAAGTATGGTTCTCTTGGGGCAGGTTGGATCCCATCGAGTAAGGATGTCTAGGGGATTTGAAGCCAATGCACCAGCATTTGACAGGTACAATTGTTTTAATTCATTTTTACATATTTTAAATACTTTAACGGTGTGATACATTATACTCTAGTTGTATACACAAGTAATTTGCTTTGTTAATTGAGTAAATATTCACTTTTCATGAGGTAATCAGCCCAGAAACTTTGAGAAACTCCCCTTGTGCAATACTGCAGTATTTTGAAAACTTGCTTTAAAGCTTCAAATTAAATTTCATAGAACATAATTACAACTCTAAAGCCATCACCTTACATTCTAGCTTTCCCTCATTATTAGCTCCTTAATTTTCTACATTCAAATCAGTGGAAGAAGAAGGTGAGGAAAAAAAAGAAAAGATCCAAGCATCAAAACTACTAGGGAAGTGAATTCTTCATAACATATATCCTTATATCTTGAAACCTTTCAATGTGTCCGTGCACAGGAGGGACACTGCAAAATGGTTTAAAGAATGTGATTGGCAATTCAGCATTAAAGTGAACAGCTGGCACAACTATAACCTCAATGTCAAATCTCTACCGTCGCTAGAATCCTCAAAAAAGGATTTAACTAGAACAACTGCAGAAACTTGTGGAACATCACATCTATTTTTTGACTACTAAAAACGATTCAAATTAATGAAGCTGACAAAAAACAAAGTAACTGGTATCAGAGTCCGCATTATAATGGGCCTTGATAAAGTCTACCAGACAGTATTCATTTGTCTAGACATTTATTTTGCATTCATCATGGTAGACCACGGTACCTTACTTCAAAGACTGTGTATGGATGTGAATCATAGCCACAGCTTTGGATATGGATTTTAATTGATTGATTCTCTGCATGCACAGGCAGCAAATAAAGATATGGTTTGTCGAACAAAGTTTTTTTATATATATGTGTGTGTGTGACTTTAGTTGCACTTTTGCAGATCGCCCATTGTGCCCATTATGAGGCATTCTGAGTTTGTAGTTTATCTACCATTGCTTAAAAACGCCACTTCATTGAAATTATGTGCATACAATATACTAATGATAATGTGAGCCTTATATGTGTAGTTGATCATGTATATATGTACACTGCCATTGAGAATGAATGTTTATGTACACATAATTCGATTGGCAGTTTGCCAGCAGTTTCTATCAGTGATGGCTTTGTGTCATTATTTCCTACTGACTTAATTGATATATATACATACAATTCACTTGCAAACCGGCTGAGTGCCATAGACAATATATCAAGCGAGTCCATTTGTACATCCAAATCATAATTTTCAACCCTATAATAGTTCCATTCCTGCAAACAGGACTCATTATATTCTCATTAGAATGCAGTGTCCATACAACCAGCAAGTATGACTCTATAACCCACTTATAGTTATCAACCCATATCTTTCGTAAACTGGCTCAGTGCCATGAGTCATGGAAAATTTCCTTAGAGGTACGATATGAAATAGAAAAATTCCTACATTTGATTATACCTGCCATCATTTCTAATCATTTGGCGCAGAAGGCACCCACTATTTTAATTCTAGTCCCAATGGATGCCTGGATGAACTTATGTCTGTGTGGTTGCCAGTCCATGGAAGTTTTTTAAGAGCTGCCTTTTCATTTTTGTGGCCTTCTAATGACTTTAAAGATGAGCAAATAGCTCCTCGTCGGCGCTTAGACCTTGTGGATGCTTGGTTCTGAAGTATATTATCATATGAGACTCCAGCCGTCTTAGTTTCTGTGTCCTGTCTCCACCTCTTTTTTTTGGCGGGGAACATGTGCAATCCCAAAATATCTCATGTTTTACATGTATATCCAGGGTGGATGTCTAGGTGTTTAGCTGTAGCATAGTTGGTGTCCTTATTTTGTACAACTCAGACATGCTTTAGTATCCTCTTCTTTAAGGGACAGATGGTGCTGCCTATGTATCTTAGACCACAATCGCATTTGATCATGTATATGACATAGCTGGTTTCACGTGTGTTTTTGTGGCTGATAATAAAGGATTTTCCTCTAAAGTCCATCAATTGTTTCATATTTCTTCCGATGGCTGATATTGAATGTCAAAAAGGCTTTCAGTTGGTGACCATCAATGTGATCTCACTATACACTTGTATAAGCCATGAGATGGGTCTGAAAGCAACAAGATATTTCCTGTCACAAAGAAATATTGAATTCCTAAAGCATTCGGAATTACTGCTAGAAATGATGGAATTATGCCTAAGAAATAAACTTGTAGACATTTTCATTCTTAAGGCTGCGAGCTGGTGCAGGAGTAAAGGCTTGTGTGAAGAGCAGAGCATGTGCAGGGCTAGTGGTAGAGTGAAATGCTTTTGTAAGGAGGAGGACTTATGCTGAGTACTGTAATGATACACAGTTGAAAGTGATTTCTTTGCTGTCATGCTATACTTGTGGGTTCCCTGGTGCCAAGCCCAGTGGTTTAGGCAGTGGGAATGGGTAGCTAGATAGGGCATCAGCCGGCCCTTGGGAGGGGCAGGTGTTTGGGACTGGTAGTTTCTTATTATTTCTTTTTTTTAAAATTGTTTTTATCACAATACAAAAAACATACAACACAAAAGAAAAGTGGGACTGGCAGTTTTGTATTGGATGAGAAGGTAACCCCCCTTAAAGCCTTGTCAACTCCCTGGAGATATTTTACTGTTTGAGAGATTGCTTGTGGGTCTCCGGAGTTTAGGCAGGCTAGTATGGCTTGTTTACAGAAATACACCCTAGTCTGAATCCAAAAAGGCTGCAGCCAACAACCGCGAAGGCTTACCATGGACCTGCAAAGGCAGATTATATGGGATTTGTCCTCAGTGTAGTAACCGCACAGCCTACAGGCGACCTTTTCTTTTTTCCTTAACCATTGGGCCACATTGGTGTGTGAAGGAGGTGTTTCAAAAAGTTGCCTTTTTTTCTACAGCTGAATGCCTCGACCAGGTATTGCTGCGGCTTTAACGTGGTCTAGCTGTTTAGCAGCATCCAAGCATGAGCATGCTTCTCAAGTGATGCCCAGTCTTCTAGGGATGATGCCCTTTGTTGACAACATTTTTGAAGACTTCAAGGCTGGGTAAGGAGGAAGACAGCTGTGCTAGTACAAGTGAGTCCATTGATCTTTAGAAGTAGTCTCTGGCTCTGGAGTGAGATTTGTTGGTTATTTCTAGCCAGACATGATAGTTTATGGTGTTTTCATTGGCGGAGCTGAGCCTATAGCATATATTGATGAAGACAGTTTAACTAGTCCAAATTTCAGCCTGATTTGAGAAGGTGAAGTGTGTCTGGCCAGTTGAGAATTTCCCTGTAGATTCTTACAGTGGTACTGTCTGGGATTTTTGAGTCCCTGCCCCAAAGGGCTCCCCTTCCGTATGACTGGGTGGGCCTCACCTATGCCCTTGCTGTTTCTAAGATGGGGCTGTATGACAGTCCATTCAGATTTCTGAATAAAACCCTTAACCCTGCTGCCTGTGCAAGCCCTTTTCTTTTTGTCTCCTCTTTTTGTGGCTTGAAGCTCCGCTTGTTGTCAAATGTAAGCCAGAGGTGCTTGTAGTCGCTGACTTCGTCAACCTTGGTGGAGACTAGAAACCACCTTAGTTTTTCTTGAGCAGTTCATGATTATAGTTTACTTTGACAACTGAACTCAACAGACTCCTCAACATCACCGACTCCAACAAAATGTCACTAACCACATAGAGGCCACTCACGGCGCAGACAACTTTCACCATAATGAGCTCCATCCACTCGGGAGCACCAACGGATCCGTGCTACCACCGCATGTTTAACCTGGGGAACAGTACCATCAGCAAGGTACAAGGTCCGCAAAGGGAGGAGGCAAAGGAGGTCCTGTAGGCCCCCTTTGTTTACTCTCCTCAAAGGTTTACATGGAGGACGAACCGCCATGTAAACCCGGGAGGAGAGGAAACTTGTAATATGCTGGGCGGGACCAAGGCGGTAACGCCAAGCATATTGCGGCCTCTGACTACCATGCCACCTCCAGGCAACAGAGGTTTCCCGACGGCAGTGGCGGTCCCAGGGCGGTCCGACCACCCAACTCGTAATGGGGTGGTTGGATTACCGGTGCTTCGGTGGCTGGACTGCCACCACCGTGCTACCACGAGTCTGGCGGTCCTCTGAGTTCCAGATTCGTAATCAGGCTCAAAGTGCCCTCCTCCCAACTTACACCTTGTACCCCCCAAAACGTCATCTGCAGCATCACACAAGGATCCTCACTAAGTCCAACCCTAGTCAACACATACCTGGCCCACCTGTCCACCCTGGTCAGATCCTACTGCATCAACTCATCTCCTATATGGACGACACTCCGCTCATCCTCTCCATATCCGCAGACCCCACTAACACCAAATCTAACTTCCACAGGTGCATGACGAGGGTCATACGCTTAAAGCAGAACAGAGTCCTCAAACTAAACAAGGACCAAACAGAAGTACTCCTCTTCAGGCGCAGCAACTCCCAATGAGATGACTCCTGGTGACCAAACGAAACTCAGCTTCTTACCCACACCCACAGAGCACTCAAACCTTGAGATCATATTCAATAGCAGGTTCACGATGAGGAAGTAGATAAATGCTGGTTTGTCCTCCTGCTTTCCCACCTTGCGCATTCTCAGGAAAATGTTCAAGTGGCTCCCCACCAGCATCCGATGCACTGTCATCCATGCCCTCATCACCAGCCGTTTGGACTATGGCAACTCGCTATATGTAAGAATCCCCTCACAACTACTAAACAGACTTCAGACCATCCAGAACACTGCAGTCAGGCTCATCCGCGACCTCCCGAGATGGAAACACATTATACCCCACCTCTTGGTGAACTTCCACCAACCCACCCAAAAACTATGCTCTGCATCCCTCTGCTTGGCCCATATGCTCTGCATTCACAGGAGCAGCGGCTGTGCCTTCTTGCACCTGGCAGTCAAGTCCTGGAATGACTTCCTCCTCCAACTGGGAATAGCCCCCACCCTACAGGAATTCAGGAAAGGCCTAAAAACCTGGCTTTTTCACTAAACCATCTGAGCAGATATGCAGTGCGACTGTTATGAGTTACAACACAAGCGAGTTCTAGCTCCTGAGGGTGCTGTTCTCTCTGGTCTTTCACCTGTTTCGAAGGATCGGAATAGCTGTAGTAGAGGTAAATGTGTACTCCATCAAGGAGTTTTTTTGGAAATACTGAAAGAACATAGCTGGAGGAATGTTGCCTTGGTAGCGACCATTGAGGGCCCTAAAGCCCAGATGTTCCATTTAACTTAGCTAATTGAGACCCTCCTCCCTGCCTCGATTGTTGCTTATGTTGGGATGTCCCACTAGCGCTCCTGTGCCTCAGTGATTTTGTTCTTTGGTGAGTGGCCTTGCAAGTTCGTGTTGAAGTCGCCTGTTACTATTATGGTCCTGAACTTCGGGTGGGACACCTCTACTTTGATGAGATTTTCATACAGATTTTTTAGAATCTGTGTGGTGATTATGACTGGGTGGCACATAAATGTCTATTAAAGTCAGTGTGGTGGCTGTGCCCCCACTTCCATTCTTAAGTGCAGTATTTGGAGGTTGTCCGAGTTCGTTTACTGCACCTTGCTTTGATTGTAGTTGAACGGCAGATTGCAGGACCCCCCTGCTGTGACAAAATGTTGCCTTCTTAGTTGCCGGGACGACGTTGTGTGAAAAGACCGGGATTGCAACTGGATCCTGTGCCCATGTCTCCTAATAGGCAGGCACTGCGAAGGATTCGAACATGCTTAGAAGATCCTGGTCATCAATCTTGCTTGCCAGGCCTAGTTCCAGGAGCAGAGTGGTGGGGGTGGATGGTCAGGATTTTTGGTGTCTGCTTGTGCTTCTATGGGTCCCATTACAGACTTAGGCATGTTTAGTGACCTTCGCCTATGATGAATCATGTAGTGGAGTAGGGGGACTGGTTCAGTTGCGTTTTCATTGTTCGATGGGGTTTCCCCTTTTGCATTTTTTGAGATTAAGTGGGGCTGCGGTGGTGGCCTCAATTTCCTTTTCTGAGAGCCTGGAGCCCTCCTCAGTGCGTACAGGTGCCTGGGTTCTTAATATTTTTCTACAATTATGCACCAGGCCACAAAGTATTTGCTTTTGCTCTGTACCGTGTCGGCCATATCCAATGAGCCCCATGTGGCCTTTGTTAAATTTCTCTGGTACCCTTGATCCGTGTTTAGCAATTGGATGAATTTGATGTCATAGGAGGTTGCCCCGTCAAGCGCTGGAATCTTATTCAGCAATATTATGATGTTGCCTCCGTTGAGGATGTCGTCCGCTCCTGTTGAGTGGTAAAGCGGATGAAACAGAGGAACACTTTGTCCCCATTTTAGGGAGCGCTCAAATAGAGCCGGTGTTCGATGTTCTCATGTCTGGTGCCAGGAGCCGTTCTGATCTGTTTTGAATAGTTCTTTTTAACACTAGGTCCCTGTTGCAGGGCTGGTCCCCGGAAGGGTTACTGCACATCTTCAGTAATGGGATTAACATGCCACTGGTCTCCCCATCCAGGCTCTCTTCAGCCATGATGACTAATGGGTGGCTGTGGGTATTAGGTGACCCTTTCCTTAGATTCTGGGCCTACAAGGCGGGGGGAGGTTGGGGGGAGGTACCAGTCTCAGGGTGCATTGTATGGAATATGATCTGCACGTGGCGGCGTGGCTTCTTGAACCTCTAGATCAGGCCCACTTTGTGAGGGGATGGTTTATCCTTAATGGTGTTATCTGTTGTTGCCTTGTTCCTCAGGGAGTGTCTTCCCTTTGCCGTTTTGGTGTCAAAGCTGTGTTTCCAAAGATGACCGTTTCCTTAGCCAGTTTGTTTTAGGGAAGTTCTTGTCTGTTGATTTCCTTTTCTGGCACCGTTTTGGTCTTGCTCCCACTCCGGATGTGGTTGTGGCAGCTGGTAGAATGTTTTGGGGAGGTTCATTTAAGTTGTGTTGGCATGACCTAGTTAGTAGTGCCAATATTTTCTTTTTTTTCTGTATTGTTCAGCTACCTCTGGCCCAATTGCTGTGGTCACTTATGGAGCGCCGGGGGTTGATTGCGAGCAGAGTGAAGTGGGGCCATTCGCGGGGAGCTGGGTGGAACGGTGTTGGCCTTTAACTCTGGCTGTTTTAGTGCTTGTCCGACTCCGTTTTGCAGGGAATGGCCCGGTGGGAGAGGATTCTCGTTGGTTGTTTGAGGCTTGAGGACATCCTTCAGGTCGTTGCAGAGGGTACCTAAGGTGCAGAGTAATGTTCTAAGTTTCTCCAGAGTGGAGGAGCAAGTGCACCTGAGGGTTAGCTCCCTTGAGTCCTTTTGAGCCCTTTTAATGAGGCTGTTTAGGTCGGCGATGTTGCCATCCATCAGTCCCTGCCACATGCTTTGACAGGGTATTCAGTATCTCTGTTTGGATATCCTTGTTTGCTGAATGGTAAGCCATGGCGTCGGCCATGACTTGAATAGTCTTGACCATGGAGGGCTGGTCTCCTTTGTCTGGGGAATTGTGACTTTCTGCAGCCGACCCTGATTCAGGGGTTTTGGCCAGGGGTTAGGTTTTCACTGGTGTAGCTTCATGGTCGTCTTCTGTGGCGTTTGAGGCCAACATCTCATCCCACTCTTCCTGAGTTAAGTAGGAGAGTTCCATATGCTCCATGGCCTACAGAAGCATTGCCTAGATTCTACCTTTTAACCCCGTCGTTTTTCTGCTTGGTAAGTTGTTCGCTTACTCAACTTGAGAGAAGTAGTCCTCTGTGTCTGGGCCGTTGGTTCATTTAATGCTGCTGATGCTGCTTATCTAGGTTGGTATTGACTTGGCGTGAGGCTTGGAGTAGAACATTGTTCTCCTCCACTAGTTTTCTAGCATCCTTGGGGTCTCTGCTAGATTCATTCCAACCCGAGCTGTTTGGATTGGAGGTTTAGTCGATGATCTCCTCCTGTACCAAGTGCCTGCTAGCTAGACTTGTTGGGCTCACTGAGCATCTCCTGTCTGCCTTGTCCATGTCGCAGTGACAGTCCAAGCATGGGATGTGGAGGTTAGAGGTTAGGTCGATGATCTCTTCCATCACGAATGCCCTAATATCAGGAATTGCTGGACTTACTCGGTGTCTGTGTTGCTGTGATGGTCTTAGTGTGGAATATTGTAGTTGGAGGACTCATCATGAGTGTGAATGGATGTGGAGACCATGTCCATGGCTAACATTTGGGGGGGGGGGCCTGGTGCGAGTGACTATGGCTGGTGTTAGGGGGGCTGGTAGACCCATGCAGTAAGTTGTATTAGAGAAAACAGCTAAGTTTGCTTCCTTCTGGACCTGACCTTTTTAGGACATTTTTGGCTGGTTGATTTATCCCTAGGAAGCAGAAGTCCTGGGTGTGAGCTTTCTCTGTTTGACCCCCTGCAGGATAAAGCGTCTGGCCTTCCCTGACCTCATAGTACAGGTGGAGTTGGTTGTATGTGTGGTGTTGGAGCTACTCCCACTAGGTCAAGGCGCATTAGAACGGATGTTTGGCAGACCAGGTGCTAGTAAGAGGAAGGACTTTTCTTCTGGTTGCTATCCTTTTCAGCTGGTCCAGTTTTGGCCTCTGGGCCTGCCCCCTGCAGGTCTGCTGCTTCCAAGCGCATTTCTAGGCTTTGTTTGGGCCACCCGCTCCAGTCCAGCCCCTGTCTCCACATTTGAGCAATGCCTCACCTCCCCTTAGTGATGGGCACCTGCAGGTTGTAAGGGAGAGGGGCGAACACGCTCTATCTAAATTCCCAGTGTCTTTTGGATTGTGGCAGGGTGTATTGTCGTCATAGGGTCTTAAGGGGATCTTTAAGTTGTCTTAGGGGTGTAGTGGTTCTCCTTAAGGTTTTAGTTGTTACTGTAGTTGTGGTTAGTTACTTTGGCAGCTTTAGTTAGTTCAGTTAGGTTGTTATATCAAGCTGCACTGTGCAGGGTAGGGCAGCAGGAGGCACTGAATGGTGCTGGGAGGCACTGGGTGCTGAAGAGCACGAGGCAGAGTGCAGAGGCATGGGGGGGGGCACGCCTAGGACGCAAACTCCCCCGACCTAGGCGGGCCTGGCCCAGTGTGCCCACTGCAGATGGTTCTGCATGGTTGCCATTTTGTCTTTATTGGCTATGGTTTTGTTGTTGTTTTCCCACCTTGCCAGCTCCCTTCTTTGGTGTAGGTTAGAGGGGGGCACGAGGGGAGTGAGCGAGCTTGCCAAAGCATATACCCCTACCTTCGCGATTGTGTCCGTTGGAGCACTCAGATCTGCTCCCTCTGTCTTCACAACATCACCCCCCAGTCTCCCGTCTTCACAGGGCAGCCATGGTGTGGGTTTAGTGTGCAAGGTGCCGGCATCGGAGTGCGTGATTTCCCACAGCTGAGGCTCCCGTTCACTAACGGCTCCTCCGGGTTGCGCTAGTTGTGGCTGCCGGCTACTTGTTTCTTTCTCCTCTTCCCAAGTGGAAACTTCCCAGTCAGCCGGGAACTCCAGCATCCTATCTACAGTAAGACTTCTTCATACAGTAACAAGTGTGCATAGCAGAGTGTATTCAAACATCAACTACCCCTTCCTACTTATCAAGGTCTTGCAAGATTGTAATATTTTAAAAACAAAAACTTTAACCTTCTGATCATCACAGTACTTCTCTCTTGCAGACGTCCTAAAAAAAAAAAGGCCACAATATGCATTCCTACTAGTACTGTACTGAGAACTCATCTACTCCTTTTTAATATTCACGATCCCGCGAGAGTCCAGCGAGATCGTAAAAATTAGTCAAAAACAATATACATTTATTATTGTCATGATAGTTATGCCTTAGACACCTCCTCTCTAAATCTAGCGGGACAGAATGACTTTCTGCTGACCCCTTGTATAGCTTTTTTACTTAATTTCCATCACACCTCCAATTTTTCACAGTAAACAATAATGGCAGCCATTTAATTTCTAACATTCCAACAGCTAGCCAATCAGTGTGCTTGTGAGAATCGGAGGCACCTCTCTCCCGTGAGAGTATGAAGGCTCAATGGAAAATTGGCCTCTCGACCAATCACAGGGCAACATGTATGATGTCATGCTCTCACGGGACTCCCGCGAGCCCAAATATGCAATTATTTTTGATACTTAATACCTCGGACAGGTAGTTTTTTTTTCTTCTGTGAGGTCCACCCGTTTACCTAATCATTTGTATCATATTAATATCCATCAACCATACTCTGTACATGAATATACGTGGTGGATCATGCCTATGGGCAATTGCTAAAAACCCACACAGCGGGTAATCACCAAACAACCTCATTCCCTGTGAAAGGTACAAAAACAATAGTATGTTTGTTTTACAAGCAGACCTGCCGATTATACTTTTGATGAAAAGGGGGACTCTTCAACAATGCTACCGTACTTATGTGCTAAATGCCACACCTCTAATAATCTCTTCTGGACATTTGGGTCTGGTGGCTTAGTGCACTGAAGTGTCCACTGTAAGGGCCTGTGTTTGACCTCATGGTCACAGGTTCAAGTCCTGGCGGGTTCACTCAGCTTTTCATCCTTCTGAGGTGGATAAAATGAGTGCCATTGAGTTGGGTAACCATAAACATCTGTTATTCAGCACCAAGATGCCGACGGGTGAACATGCACCTTTACAAATACACGTTATTTTGTGTTTTTTTGTTGAGAATCTGCACATTACAGCTGCAAAACTATAAAATTCACAAGCAGTCTCAAAATGAGGTCTAGTTGAATTGGGGGAGCGGGAGGGAGGCACAAAGAAAACGCCAGCTTAATCATATGCAAAGACGCCATTATTGACTCCTGAGAAAGACTTGCATCAGTCAGTCACCACTAGTTCGTGAAGCTAATCAGCAGTACGTTAGACTATTAACCACATTGTCTCTCAGTGGCTTGCTAGTTTCACTAGCAGTAGAGAAATATTAGAGTCTGCTCACAGTGTCTGGCATATAAGCAGCGGCAGTCTTCTTAACCAGTTAAGCAGCCGGGTCAGACTTTTCATAGCTTAGCTTTAGAGGGCACGGTGCTTGCCCGGGCCTAAGGCACCACCAAGTCAAAAAACCCCAAAGGGCCTTGACTCTTAACTCAGCAGGCTGAGTCCAACCAAAACTATGTAACAAAACAAACACCAATGCTGAGAGGTTCAATTTACCCACCGATAATTTACGAGAATCGTTGTTTTGAATAGAGCAAAAACAACCTGCTTGAAGTATAGCAATATACGAGATTTATTCTCTTTTAGTTTTTTTAATTTTTCACTTATTATAACACTTTTTTAGTGCATGGAAATACAAACAGATTTATATACAATATGTACATGAAAAAAACGTAAATCACAGTAAAACATTAACACGCTTCATACATGTTTGGCCATTCAGTCATACAAAACACATTCACACAAAATGACCTAAATGAAACAAAACAAACACAATGGGTCCACGTATTGGTTATAAATCAATGGAAGCAATCCTTTCGTGATTTCCAATTTTTAGAGTCTCAACAGATCAAAAGTTCAAAGAGAGTATCCACATCTCTTGTATATAGTTGAAGAGTCTATGTGAAACACCAGTTGTAAACCAGATACGGGACTGGGTCGGTCGACGCGTTTCGAACCCCTATTTAATGGTGGGGTTCTCCTCAGGACCAAAGGGTTCTAAAAGAATAACAGAAAAACTACTTAAGAATAGTGCAATCAAGAGACTGACTCCAGTGTGAAACAACTGCAGCTCCCTACCTTAAACCACCTGGCTACTCAACAAAACGTGAAAAGTAGATTGCAGGCACCAAGTCACCAAGTATTTCCAAAGAATGGAGTGCTCACGGGGGCTGCTAATGGAACAGACAAAAAAGCAAAAACGCGCGTTACATAAATACGTACATACTTGCAATCATTCACTCAGGCTGCCCTAGTTTGCGGGGTGAGGCTTACCCGCTAAACTGTTAGCTTCTGGTTCGCTGACAATTTCGATTCTCTCCTTGTTGTAAGAGAGGGGCTGTTCCGCCGCTGAAATGTGAACGGAAGAAAGTCGTGAGTATATCGGTGTAGCAGAGCCAACGATGAAAGCTGTGGCGCAAGTAGAACTAATAAGAGAACGCACCGGCAAAGGGAAGGCATCCGTCCTTCTCTCGGGTGTGTAGAATGATTCGCCTTAGCTAGCTGTGAAAGCGTAGCTGGTACTTCCTGGGTACAGAGTGTCCCGGGTGGTTATGGGACTTGTAGTTTGGTGTACAGGCGGGCTTAGTAAAACAGCAACAGTAAACGATAGAATGGATCTCTGGATGGGCGTGAACTGTAAAAGACGATTGCGTGAAGGTTCAAACAATGGGCTTATAAATCTCAGAGATTTCATTTAAGCCCCTTATTGCTGTATTAAATTTCATAATCAACAGCGCCTCACGCTGAGATAATTTGGCTTCCAGATCACCACCTCGTGGATCTCTTTCGATTTTCGACAGAACTGTCCATTTTAAGTCAGTTAGCTCATGTTTTAAGTTGGTCCAATGACTGACTAATGGGGCATTTTCAACCCTCCTCCGGATTTGCGATTTATGTTGCGTTATCCGATTTCTGATTTCTTGCGTAGTCTTTCCGATATAAGCCAAAGGACATGGGCAGATAATGGCGTACACCACGTTTTTGGTTTTACAATTCGTGAAAGTGTGATGCTTCCAATGAATGTTGTCAAAAGTGAATACAGATTCTTCCATGGTTTCATTACAGCAGGTACACGTCCCGCATTTATGATGTCCTTTGGTTGGGGGTAGTCCAAATAAACTTTGCAGTGTTGGAGCTTTTACAATCGGAAGGGCAGCTCTTACGATGTGGTTGGCCCCGCTCTTCTCTTTTCTATACGCAAATAGTGGGGGTACGGAAAAGTCTTCATGGAGATTTTTCAGTAAATGCCAATTGGACATTATAGGTTTTTTGTGTTGGTTTACTGCTGGACAGAAAGTGGTGACACATACCATCCTTTTAAGATCCTGTTTGGTTTTCTTTTCAAGTAAAGTCTCTCGTGGGGTCCACCAAGCTCGTTTGAGGGAGTTTTTTAGTAGTTTTTTAGGATAACCTCTTTGGATGAGACGGTTTTTTAGAAGGTCTGCATGTTTGAAATACTCTTGCTTTCCTGAACAATTCCGGCGGATCCTGAGAAATTGTCCGTACGGTTGATTTTGTCTTAAACTGCGTGGGTGATTGCTGGTGAAGTGCAGCGCTTTGTTCCTATCTGAAGGCTTACGGAATAAGGTTGTGCTTAGGCCCTCTTCATGGGGTTCCACTTTGACGTCCAAGAACGTGATAGATTCATTGGATGCTGTGACAGAGAACTTAATGTCACCTGTTCTTGAATTCAGCCAACAGACAAATTGGTTCAAGTCTTCTTGTCCTCCTGTCCAGATGAGGAACACGTCATCAATGTAACGCATGTAGTTGGAAATGCAGTTACTATAAGGGTTGTCATTGTATATAAATTTCTCTTCGAATAGTCCCATGAACATTATGGCTAGCTCTGGGGCAAAGGGGCACCCCATCGCTACTCCCTTGATCTGGTAAAAGAACTCTGCATCAAAGGTGAAAAAGTTTTTCTGTAGTGCAAAGCGGGCCAAGTCCAGGATGAAATCAGTCGGGACCCTCATCGGTTTTTCCCTCTTTTCCAGAAACACCGTCAGTGTTTCCAGAGCTTGTTCCTGCGGAATTTGGGTGTACAGAGACACCACGTCTAATGTGACAAGAAGCTGTCTCTTGTTGTCAAAGTTGATGGTAGCTATTCGGTTCAGAAAGGCAGTCGTGTCTTGTAGATGGGCTGGGATGGTATGGATAAAAGGTTTCAGAAAGAAGTCGATATATTTAGCTACTGGCTCAAAAAGTGACTCACACCCAGAAATTATGGGGCGGCCTGGTGGATTGATTTCATCTTTGTGCATTTTCGGGAGCACATAAAATACTGGGGTTCTAGGATTTTTATTTTGTAAGAACACTAGTTCTTTGGGTCCTACAAACCCTAGATCGAAGCCCTTTTGAATCATTCCAAACATTTGATTTTTTATTTCTGAAGTGGTGTCTTTTCCAATGCGTCTGTAACAATTTTGGTCATTTAGCTGGCGGTGGACTTCCTGTTTATACTTAGCAATATCCCAGATCACAATCGCTCCGCCCTTATCGGCCTAAATCACTACAATGGTGTTGTCATTTTTTACAGTTAATAGGGCATCCTTCTCAGCTTTTGATAAATTATATTTAACAAAGGTTCTCTTTTTTTCGATTGAGGATATTCCAGATAGAACAGTCCGTTCAAACGTGGTCACTTCCTTAGGAATTTTGGGTCCTTACACCAGCAGAAACATCTATTTTGACTAAAGGACTTAACTTCGTTCCGTCTAGACCAACGGATTTTGTAAAGATGAAACTGGAGACATTAGAATTTTGTCGGAAGATCCGGTTAAAAACATTCTTTCAGGAATCAAACGAAGACCAACAAGAGGAAGTGACAGAAAGTCGTCCTTTTGTCCTAAAGGACCCAAAATTCCTAAGGATATTGCTAAGTATAAACAGGAAGTCCACCGCCAGCTAAATGACCAAAATTGTTACAGACGCATTGGAAAAGACCCCTCTTCAGAAATAAAAAATCAAATGTTTGGAGTGATTCAAAAGGGCTTCGATCTAGGGTTTGTAGGACCCAAAGAACTAGTGTTCTTACAAAATAAAAATCCTAGAACCCTAGTATTCTATGTGCTCCCGAAAATGCACAAAGATGAAATCAATCCACCAGGCCGCCCCATAATTTCTGGGTGTGAGTCACTTTTTGAGCCAGTAGCTAAATATATCGACTTCTTTCTGAAACCTTGTATCCATACCATCCCAGCCCATCTACAAGACACGACTGCCTTTCTGAACCGAATAGCTACCATCAACTTTGACAACAAGAGACAACATCTTGTCACATTAGACGTGGTGTCTCTGTACACCCAAATTCTGCAGGAACAAGCTCTGGAAACACTGACGGTGTTTCTGGAAAAGAGGGAAAAACCGATTAGGGTCCCGACTGATTTCATCCTGGACTTGGCCCGCTTTGCACTACAGAAAAACTTTTTCACCTTTGATGCAGAGTTCTTTTACCAGATCAAGGGAGTAGCGATGGGGTGCCCCTTTGCCCCAGAGCTAGCCATAATGTTCATGGGACTATTCGAAGAGAAATTTATATACAATGACAACCCTTATAGTAACTGCATTTCCAACTACATACGTTACATTGATGACGTGTTCCTCATCTGGACAGGAGGACATGAAGACTTGAACCAATTTGTCTGTTGGCTGAATTCAAGAACAGGTGACATTAAGTTCTCTGTCACAGCATCCAATGAATCTATCACTTTCTTGGACGTCAAAGTGGAACCCCAAGAAGAGGGCCTAAGCACAACCTTATTCCGTAAGCCTTCAGATAGGAACAAAGCGCTGCACTTCACCAGTATTCACCCACGCAGTTTAAGACAAAATCTACCGTACGGACAATTTCTCAGGATCCGCCGGAATTGTTCAGGAAAGGAAGAGTATTTCAAACATGCAGACCTTCTAAAAAACCGTCTCATCCAAAGAGGTTATCCTAAAAAACTACTAAAAAACTCCCTCAAACGAGCTTGGTGGACCCCACGAGAGACTTTACTTGAAAAGAAAACCAAACAGGATCTTAAAAGGATGGTATGTGTCACCACTTTCTGTCCAGCAGTAAACCAACACAAAAAACTTATAATGTCCAATTGGCATTTACTGAAAAATCTCCATGAAGACTTTTCCGTACCCCCACTATTTGCGTATAGAAAAGAGAAGAGCGTGGCCAACCACATCGTAAGAGCTGCCCTTCCGATTGTAAAAGCTCCAACACTGCAAAGTTTATTTGGACTACCCCCAACCAAAGGACATCATAAATGCGGGACGTGTACCTGCTGTAATGAAACCATGGAAGAATCTGTATTCACTTTTGACAACATTCATTGGAAGCATGACACTTTCACGAATTGTAAAACCAAAAACGTGGTGTACGCCATTATCTGCCCATGTCCTTTGGCTTATATCGGAAAGACTACGCAAGAAATCAGAAATCGGATAACGCAACATAAATCGCGAATCCGGAGGAGGGTTGAAAATGCCCCATTAGTCAGTCATTGGACCAACTTAAAACATGAGCTAACTGACTTAAAATGGACAGTTCTGTCGAAAATCGAAAGAGATCCACGAGGTGGTGATCTGGAAGCCAAATTATCTCAGCGTGAGGCGCTGTTGATTATGAAATGTAATACAGCAATAAGGGGCTTAAATGAAATCTCTAAGATTTATAAGCCCATTGTTTGAACCTTCACGCAATCGTCTTTTACAGTTCACGCCCATCCAGAGATCCATTCTATCGTTTACTGTTGCCGTTTTACTAAGCCCGCCTGTACACCAAACTACAAGTCCCATAACCACCCGGGACACTCTGTAACCAGGAAGTACCAGCTACGCTTTCACAGCTAGCTAAGGCGAATCATTCTACACATCCGAGAGAAGGACGGATGCCTTCCCTTTGCCGGTGCGTTCTCTTATTAGTTCTACTTGCGCCACAGCTTTCATCGTTGGCTCTGCTACACCGATATACTCACGACTTTCTTCCGTTCACATTTCAGCGGCGGAACAGCCCCTCTCTTACAACAAGGAGAGAATCGAAATTGTCAGCGAACCAGAAGCTAACAGTTTAGCGGGTAAGCCTCACCCCGCAAACTAGGGCAGCCTGAGTGAATGATTGCAAGTATGTACGTATTTATGTAACGCGCGTTTTTGCTTTTTTGTCTGTTCCATCTGCAGCCCCCGTGAGCACTCCATTCTTTGGAAATACTTGGTGACTTGGTGCCTGCAATCTACTTTTCACGTTTTGTTGAGTAGCCAGGTGGTTTAAGGTAGGGAGCTGCAGTTTTCACACTGGAGTCAGTCTCTTGATTGCACTATTCTTAAGTAGTTTTTCTGTTATTCTTTTAGAACCCTTTGGTCCTGAGGAGAACCCCACCATTAAATAGGGGTTCGAAACGCGTCAACCGACCCAGTCCCGTATCTGGTTTACAACTGGTGTTTCACATAGACTCTTCAACTATATACAAGAGATGTGGATACTCTCTTTGAACTTTTGATCTGTTGAGACTCTAAAAATTGGAAATCACGAAAGGATTGCTTCCATTGATTTATAACCAATACGTGGACCCATTGTGTTTGTTTTGTTTCATTTAGGTCATTTTGTGTGAATGTGTTTTGTATGACTGAATGGCCAAACATGTATGAAGCGTGTTAATGTTTTACTGTGATTTACGTTTTTTTCATGTACATATTGTATATAAATCTGTTTGTATTTCCATGCACTAAAAAAGTGTTATAATAAGTGAAAAATTCAAAAAACTAAAAGAGAATAAATCTCGTATATTGCTATACTTCAAGCAGGTTGTTTTTGCTCTATTCAAAACAACGATTCTCGTAAATTATCGGTGAGTAAATTGAACCTCTCAGCATTGGTGTAAGGCACCACCAAGGGCAGCAGTCTAACACTTCCTCCTCTCCCACTGAAATTAATTCCAAGCTGTGTTTTTCCTCTTGCAGGAAAAAGTACAGCCGATAGAAGGCAGGATTTAATGTTTCTTACCTGGCTGAAAATCCAATACTTTGCATCATTGGGTGTTGCAAATTGTTCAAAAACGATATTCCCCACCATTCATTTCATCCCCACTTGTATACTGTCCGTTCCTTCTCAATTGCTGGCAGATCATGCCACCATCCTTTTTCAAGAAGTAAAGTCACTTTTGGCCAAAGGAGCCATCAAGAGGGTACCTGACTCGGTAATTCGCAAGGATTGTTAATCCTGCTACTTCCTGGCGCCCAAAAAGGATGGAGGGCTCAGGCTGATTTTGGATCATTGGAATCTGGATACCTTCCTACAGACTTGTAGGATATGTTCTATCCTTTGCCAGTCCTTTAGTCTCATGTACACTAAAGTCTGTTCATGGTGGATTTAGAGACTATTCAGTTACGCATTTTACCCTTCTGTCTCTACCCTGCTCCTCATGTTTCACAAAGTTGATAGCCGTGGTCACGGCCCTTCTTTGCAGTTGGGGTATACCTGTATTCCCATGTCTCGATGACTGGCTGCTCCAGGTGGGTTTGCTGGAGTCAGGTGTAGACTAGCCTCGAATGATGATTGCCCTCTTTCATCTATGGGGTTTTCCGTAGGCAAACCGAAGTCCAATCTGACTGGACAATCAAGTCAGCTAGCCTCATTTATCCTCCTGGTGTGTTGTGCTCATTAGCACTTGTGGGACTTGTAGGTTAGGTTAAACAAAAGTTTATTGGGACACTTGTACATTAAACATACTAAATCAATGGCGTAAATATACAATATGAAAACATCTATCACCCCAAATCCCCCATAACAGCATATCCTATTCAGACCCATTCTTAAAATTCAGTTTGATAGCTAATATAAAACGTGAAATTCGAACTTCCACATCGAAGTAACATTTGTCATACAACAGCCTCAACGCTTCCATCCTTTGAAATGTTTGGTATTTTTAAAAAAAAGTGTCTTAAAACTTTAATACGAGCAGAAATCTCAAAATATCAGTCCAAGTATGTAGACAAAGAGTATTTTACATCCATGGAGCATTAACAGAACCCATTACAGTCCCAACATCACTACCCCTTTTCTTCGACGAGAAAACTGGGCTACACCCTACTATCACTTTTAAAATGTAGTTCCGTAATCTGAAGTTGGGCGTCTGGGCCCAATGGGTGAAAAGTCAAGACCACTGCTTGCTGGAATTCCCAGCAGAAGAATGCCTTGTTATACATTCCATCTGCAGTGGAGCACAGGGCCCCTGCACACGTTTCTTCACGTTCTGAGGAATGTCGGGATAGACCTGGCCCATGTTTTGATGATGTGTTTTATCTAGGAACCCGATCAATATTGTGACCTTATGCCCCTATACGGCTATAATGAATAAATATCCCTATAATGGCATAATAATCAGAGCCATATTTCAGTAACTCGCCTCTGCAGTCCATGACACAGCAGAAGCTACTTCCTTAGATTCCTAGAGAGCACACGAGTTCTTTCGACAAACCAAACCCCCAGCAACCTGGGAAAGCCCTGCTTGCTTTGTTTTGATTAGTAATAGAACTCCCGCGAGCACTGTAAGAACGACCAGTTCTTAGTGACATCTTTATTGACGTCTTATGTCCAAAACTTACGTCAAACTCGGCACCTTTCAGGTATAAATATACCAACGTTGCCTTAAGCAAACACACGGTGGTGAATACTGGAGCAGAACAGCTGTCCCCTTGCAGAGAGCCCAGCAGATGCGAGAAGCCCACTGACGCTGCCCCTCCTCTTTGACGCGCTGAGAAAGACGCTGTCTTTTCTCCTGCAGAGAAAATCCAGCTCTGGCGTTTCCAGCCTACCCTTGCGGGTGACTGGGATATTGGGTCCTGAGAGGGAGATACCAGACCTCCTACATTCTATTCCAGAGGTACGGTGCTGACTAAACCCTTAGAGAGAATTCTTGAATCCTACTCTTGGCAAAACCAACTTAACTTAAACTGCTACTTACTTACTCCCTCCCATGTATTAGGCTTAGGTCAGGTACACCGGGATAGGCGTAGTTAGAAGCACCAGTTGAGGTCGTTAGCCAATGTATATTTGAATGTATATATTGTATATATTATATTCATTTTAACTATCTTATGGCTAAGAAACCATATCAATGCTTTTACAGTATTATTTCGTAATACTCCGTTTACTGTACGCACTTTTCGTTATAACAAGTCTTGCAATTGTGGCAATTCATTTCTCTTGCATGAGAAGGAAAACTGCTCAATAAATATCTTTTATTGAAAACGCCCGTCTCTCTATTCTCTGCACCCTGGTGAAATTAAATCTGCACAACCGACTGAGTGAAATAGCTGTCTATTGTTTCACACGACTCTAGAGATTGACTCTTATTCTGGGGAGCAAAGTTGTCATGTTTATGCGGTTGTCGGAAGCTGAATCCCTTCTTGTCTGAGCCAGGGAAGCTGATCACTTCCTATTCAGTCAAGAAAGTTTCCAGTGACCTCTGAGCTAGCTGGCGCAAACCTAAATTAAGTCTAACATAGTCAGTAGAGACCTTGAAGACCATAGTCCTACGTCTACACTGCTGTTTATGTTATTCCAATGCGCAGGGCCTATAGGGAAAATAGGAACTACACTACATGGCGCCCAACGTTTGGTAAGGCGATAAAACTAACGCAAGACGTTAGAGTAACTCAGTCGTGCTTTTTCACACAGACCCTTTCTCCCGTAAATACTCCAATAGACGTCTGGAGTGGGTGAAAGGTTAAAATCCGCCGGAACTTAGTATTTATTTATTTATTTATTTATTTATTTTATTCGATTTATATAGCGCGTTATAACCCAGGGGTCTCTAAGCGCTTTGTCAGGTACGCACAGCAGAAATTCCTAAAAAGCCCTAGGGCAGTCCTAAATAAAGCGTATTGCCATAGTCCAACCTTGATAATATCATTGCGGATATCGCCCGTCTCAAGGTGGAGATGGACAATAATGGCGCAATTTTCCTAAGTTGTCGGAGAAGACCGACACAGGTTCCTACCACCGTGGTGACTTGCTTCCGCATAGATAGTTTATCATCCACATGGATGCCTAGGCTTTTTACCACCGCTGCAGGTTCTGGGGGTGGCCCAAGTTCTCTTGGCCAAAACCCGTCGTGCCATGGGTTACCAGCAATGGTGATTGGTAAAACCTCCGTCTTGTCAGGGTTGATTTTTAAGGAGTTCAAAGACATCCAGTTGGCTGTATGCTTGAGGATATTTTGCAGCCTTGCAAACGCCCCAGGAGCATCATCCATTTGGATGATGATTTGGGTGTCGTCAGCGTAATTATACACCTGACAATCCATTTGATTGAGGAGTGAAATCAACGTTTGTAGATATATATTAAATAAAAGGGGCGACAGAGCAGACCCCTGCGGCACTCCACATGAAATTGGTGTTGCAGTGGAGAGCAATTCTCCCAGCTGTACTCTTTGCATCCTCCCTTGTAGGAAAGAGGCAAACCAGGCATGAGCTGTGCCCTGAATGCCGAAATCCCTCAACCGCGACAGAAGTTGTTTATGACACATGGTGTCAAACTCCGCGGAGAGGTCTAACAACACCAGGGCACCAGGTATCTTCCTATCTGCCCTATTCCTGAGCTTATCTAAGATAGACAGCATGACCAGCTCCGTGCTGTGATTCGCACGGAACCACGATTGATTTGGTTCCAACAAACCATTCCTTTCCAGATGATCGGAGAGGTCGGACAAAACATGCTGTTCTAGCACTTTGGCCAGGAAAGGAATCTGGGAGATAGGCCTGAAATTTTTCAGGCATTTCACGTCTGCCTCTGTTTTTTTTTGCAAAGGGATCAGTCGTGCTTCCTTGAAGGCTAACGGAACCTTGCCTAATACTAAGGATAAATTCAGGAGAGCCAAGACCTCTTCCTCTATTCCTGGCATAGCCAGTTTGAATACTTCAGGAGGGCAAGGATCGGCCTGAAAGCCAGACTTAACTCGCCCCATAAGCAATGACAGTCCATCCTTTGCAATCAAGGGTAGAGTGTCCAAAGGACTGTCCACCAGCTTCTTAGCCGGGGTGGTCTGTAGGGGGCAGGCATGCATGGGAGTACGAGCAATTTCAGAAATGAGGTCTGTAATTTTGCTGGTGAAAAAGTCCTGAAATCTCTGACAGTCCTCTAGAGTGAACTCCGGCCTCTGTTCTTTTGTTTTCCTGAGTTCATTTAGGACTCTAAAGATTTCTTTTTGTGGATCTATAGCTGTAGTGATCCTTTCCTCATAGAACTCGGCCTTCCTGGCTGTTATTGCCCGTTTATAGGTCGCTAGTTCTAGCATATAGAGACTTCGCGCATTAGTGTCATAGGCTCTGCGCCAAGCTCTCTCCGCCTTGCGTAAAGCCCTCTTCTTCTCCCTAGGAGAGTCGTTATACCAAGGGGATCCCGAGCCTCTATTTACTAAGTTGACCCTTCGTGCTGGCGCCACGTAATCGGTCGCCCTTCGAAGTCTATCATCCAAATTACTGCAAAGAGCATCTGGATTCTCATCCAGAAAATTCTGGGGTGGATTCGCTAGGAGATGTGCTACCATTTTGTCTCCATTAATATTTTTCCATTGCCTCACCACCCTCTGCCCTTCTACAGGTTTCATTTTTTGTATGTTCATCAGGAGATCTCCGTTCACCAGATGGTGATCCGACCAGACACAAGGCAACGTAATCGTCAATCCCTGTACCGGAAGTGACGTCCACACCAGATCAAGCGTGTGACCTTTCACATGTGTCGGCCCCTTCACTTGTTGGACTAGCCCTAGTGATGATAGAGCCTCATCAATCTGGCTAGCCTGCCCTTCTTTCGGGGTAGTTTCCCAGTGGTAGTTAAAGTCTCCCAATATAACCATATTATCATACCTCGAGCGCAAATCCTGCACTAGCTTCAAAAACAGGTCTGGAAACTCCGGCATGGCCCATGGAGGACGATACACCACCAGGACTGTCAGGCAGTCTATCCCCAACCTCAGTTTAACACCAAGCACCTCCGTCCCTCCCACATTTTCTGCCAAGATTGTTTCTCCTCGCATACAATCTGCAAAGAAAAGTGCCACCCCTCCGCTTCTCTTCTCACCCGCTCTATTACAATATAGAACCGAAAAATTTGCCGGTAGAGCAGCCACAAGATCCGGCAGCGAGGAGTCCTCCAGCCACGTCTCTGTGACTCCTAACACGTCGAGCTCCCCGTCCTCCAGCAATGAAAACACCCCTCCATTGTGTTTTTGAAGGGAACGGGTGTAGTAGGAAGAGATTCCTATGTAGAGTTTCTGGTTTAGTCAACGTTGAAGGATACAGTGTTCCAAAATATTGTGCACCTAATCTTTTGTCTCCTTGAAAACTGCTCTGCAAACTTTCCTTAAAACAATGTCAGAAAATGTCGATAACAGGGAAACCAATGAAACCGCAGTAGATGCGAATCAAAGGGGTTTCGATGTTACAGGGATTAATGAACCGGGTGCAATTATCATTCCGGCAAACATAAGAAAAACTATAACTTTAAAACTTATAGACAACGGACTGTCATCACGAGGCGGTATAGTCATTTTCGTTCTAGAGGCACACGAATATCGGCAGACAGAGGTATTCTATTCATGGATAAACTTTCCAGCGGCAAACGCTACGACACACAAGTTCCATTATTACAAAATAGAGGAACCTCCGGAAGAATACGCTCCTTTCTAGGAGATTGAAATTCCATTAAAATACCAAAAGCACCTGCTCTGGTTTAAAGGCGCCCTAAAACATAATGATCACATTACCAGGCTCGGTCCACTAGGTAGACCAGGAGCAACGTGGCCGGTTCTAGCCAGCTACACACCACATCCAGACATTGATAAAATGTCGAGAGAAGAACTTTTAGCACAGCTAAAATTATTAATTAAAATACACAGACAGTTAGTCCAATATGTAATGCGGACTGCAACAGTCCAAACAGCTGTTAATATTCCACAGCTGACCCCTCATCAGGGGAACACAAATAAAATTACACCACAGAACATACAATCATGTCTTGGAAAAACACCAGCAAAACGGGAACAAATTCCATTCTGGCTAGCACAGAAAATAACTCAAGTAGAGGCAGTATTCCCGAATACTACCCCTATTGAGAAACACAGAATTCTGACTATCTGCCTTCCAATGGGGGTCGCACCACATGTGGAGGACTGTGACACTTGGGGCACAGTCTTTGCTTCCATTTACACAAAAACACATGGTGTTCCGTCCATGGTGGTAATACCAGATGTGCTGAAACAAATTCAGAATTAATACGGTCCAGAACCTGCTTTAACTCTTGGTATGAAATTACTGAAAGACTTCAAGCAGGTCTCGGCTATATTATTAGCCAATATAAAGGGAGAAGCAGCATCTGTGGCGATCCGCCAGAAATTGAAAGAAACAGATATAACAGATCAACCAATTGAACTTGCCAGAATCATAGAAAAATGCTATGAAGAATTAGGTAGAGATAGTTTGGGTGGGAAACCGGTAAAACCCCAACTACTTGAAAATCCTGAAAAATTATTTATTAAAAATAATCTAAACACTCCTAAAAAGAGCTGGGATGGAAATAAACAATCCACTCCCAAAGAAAAAGTTTTCCAGTCCAGAGGAAGGTCTCCTCGGCGGAGGGAAAGAACTCCGAACCGAGAACACCAGTCTCCCCAGAGGGAGCCCTCTGAGAAAAGATATAACCTTAGAAATAGGGATAACTTGAAAAAGCCTGATAGATATCAAAGTAATGATACACGTCCCTCTTGATCTTTTTCGCAGAAATCGGAAAGAAGAGGACGGTCAGAACCAAGGGAAGAGCACACCAAGTCCAAAGACAAGGAACCTGCTCAAAGTAAAAAATTACAATTTCCAAGAAAGAAGGTAGCCAGTATTAGAGTAATCGAACATGCAGAGAATATTGAGGACACAGCTGAAAAACGGAGAGTGGGCACAGACAATGCTAGACAGCGCAGCAGAAATCAGTGTAGATCGCAAGATCCTGATGAATCATCTGGAGACAGTGGACACAAATGAATACATTCAAGTAGAAACTGCAGATACCAGAGTTAGCGAACCTCATAAGATATACGAAATAACACTGCGTATAGAGGGAGATAAGACTAGGAAAATAAGGGGTCTGTTTTGGGATAACCTCTCAAAAGGCTATGACATCCTGTTAGCCGAGAAAGATTGGCCCCCAGAGTTTGTCAGGGAGTGCCCTCATGGCGAAGAAATGATTATGCCTGCCTTCTCAAATCATATTCCAATTCACACTAAATATATATATGCAAGGAAATGGGCAGTAGCCCAAGCACCTGCACTATATAAGAATCATGTAGGATGGGATGAGGACTCTCCTCCTCACAAAATCCAGTTAAAATGTCACCCAACTGCACAAAGGCAGTACCCAATTAGGCAAGAAGCTAAAAAACAGGTCAGGGAGATTTTAGATCAACTTGAATATCAAGGGGTGATTGAAACATGCACCTCTCAAATGAACAATCCTTTGTTTCCTGTCTCCAAACCAGACGATTCGTATCGTCTAGTCTTGGACTACAGACACCTTAACTCATGTTGCAAAACATTTGCTGTACAAAATTCGCACAGTGCGGCACTAATGAATAACATAGTTCGCAAAAAATACAAAACAACATTAGACATATCTAATGGGTTCTTTTGTCAAAATATTGCACCAGAAATCAGGTACTTGACCGCTTTCTCAATAATGGGGTCAAAGAAAAATTTCTGCAGACTCCCACAGGGATTCAAGAACAGCCCAGGACTATTCTCAGCCAGAGTAACAGAGTTACTACAAATGTATGATGATGAGGCATTATCTTATGTCGATGACATCTATCTCACAGACGACGACTTGGATACTCACTTGAAAAGAGTGAACACCATAATACTTGGGTTCGCAGCAGAGGGTTACAAATTCAACTTTAAAAAGTCACGAATTGCCCATCTAACTGTCCTATTTTTAGGTTACGAATTATCAAGTGAAGGCAAAAGCCTAGCAGACAACTTCTTAGAGAAGTGCGCTGTACTCCAAGCACCGAAAATGCTGAAGAACTTACAATCGATTCTAGGCTTCCTGAATTTCGGAAGAACTTACATTCTAAACTATGCAGATAGGGTTAAACCTCTCTACGAATTAATAAAACCTGGTTTTAAACCAATCAACTGGACTCAAAAACACACAGAAATTTTGAGATCACTGCAAACAGACATGTTAGCTAATACAAAACTAGAAAAACGTGACAATACACTCAATCTTGTAATCCGGGTCATCCCAGGAAGATGCGGATTCACGTACCTGACCTCTAATGCGGGAGAAACTGTACCAATAGCATACAAATCACATTTGTACACACAAGCAGAAAAAACATTCAGTCTTGCAGAAAACACTGTAAAGGCAGTTCAAACTGCTGTAGCAAGAGAACGAGCCCTAGCCCAAGGCAAAAGAATAACTGTTTTCACAGCAGAATCAGCCTTCGAGGCGCTATTCAGCCCAGTAAATCTAAAAACAGTGGCACTAGATCCGAAATGGATAGAGTGGGAGAATTCTATTGCTGCAGAAGACGTGACATACTATTTTGTCCCGAACATGAAAAAACGGAATGATTTAAAATATGAAAAAGAATATCCTCTGCCAATCGAAATTCTGCCTCTAGAACAGTACTCTTGTATAATCTATACAGACAGATTTGTACAGCATTACAATGTAGATGATAAATCCTACAATGCAGCCTGCGCGATTGTTAAAGGTCGCTGGCCCTGCGGTAAATTCAGACCGAAAATAACAAAAACTGAATCACTGAGAAAATGTTCGGCTCAGTGAGCTGAAATCAGATCTTTAAAGATAGCGCTTGAAAATGCCGAACGTGAATTCCCGACACTAATCGTGTGCGATTCGCATTTTTGCGTCAAATCTTACAATAATGATTTGCAGAACTGGGTTCAAAATGATTACAAAGATGACACCGGTGCCACAAACAAGCATAAAATGCTTTGGAAACAAGTACTTCTTTTACAGAAGGAACTACAAAAGAGTCACGTGATACACACTCTGAGTCATCAATGTGATGGCGTTCACGTTGCAGGGAATTCATTGGCTAATACAGGCACAGCGGAAGCAACTAAACCGGCTTCCGTAGCCACAAAAAAGCGTTCAGAAAAATACAAAGACGGGGAAACCATGCTGGTGGTAAAAACGTCTTCAAAAGGCAACTGTGCAGCACTACCCGTGAACTATTCACTCAATATACATACATATTTGATGCAAACTCCGTTCCTTTTGCTCGAATCCCTGGAGTGGGGAATAGGGTAATTCCAAACACGAATCGGAGATTCTTATTAATAGCAGACGCACACATGGGTGAGGGTCCAAGGCACAAACAGATGAAGGAATCCCTTACAGAATTACAGTCAGAATACTGGTGGCCGGGGATGAGCCTGCAACATTATAAATTTGCCAAGAGCTGTCCAGACTGCAACAGAGACCGCAGTAACGAGTCAACCGGAGTAATGCCATGGCCATGAAATCCAGCGTTCTATTAATTTCTTTTTTAAGACTATATTCACTTAAAAATGTGGCCCCAGCGCTTGGCTGATGCCAGAACGGTTATAAAAGATTTGCGAGTCTTTATCGGCACATACGCAATTGTCATGCTTCATTCTGACTAGGGTCCTGCTTTTAGCTCTCGAGCTTATAAGGAGGCCATGACCAGCATGGGCATTGGGTTGCGGTTCTCTTGTCCCTTCCATCCTGAGGGAAACGGGGTTGTGGAAAGAATAAACCGAGACATAAAGCAATCTATAACGGCAAAGGTATTAGGTTCGGGTGATGGGTGGGTCCAGCATTTAACAAGTGTCCAACGTAGTCTTAACAACTTGCCAAGAAATTCTCTAAAAGGTTTCAGCCCATACGAACTATTGTTCGGAACTAGAATGTATGTTCAGGACTTAGATAGTCATGCTTCAGTGGTAGAAGATAAGAAAAAATGCTTTGACATCAAAGATCGTTTGGCTGTTTTACAGGACTTAAATGAAACAAGAAAAGCCCTGAGCAACATAAAGTTAAAACAACAGCCAACAACCACTGAAGATACACCACCTGTCCCAGCAAGACCTGTCTGGATTACAAAGATTGGGGATCTGGTCAGAGAGAAAATAGCGGTGAAGAAGGAATTTGGGCCTTCTTACAGAAAAGCAGTACCTGTCTTAGCAATCAACGGAACAAGATCAGTAGTACTACCGCCCCTTGCTGGTAAAAAGGAGAACCGAGTTGTATCCATCGACCTGGTAAAACCACAATCATGTGGCCTATAATAAATAGTAGGCCCAGTGGACTCCCAAGAAATAACAGAATACCCAAATTTGCTAGTATCCAAGAGGTTTAAACTGAAAGACTAATCACATTTGATAAACCTGCAGTGAATAAAAAAGGACTATGCAGAAATGCCATGGAACTTGTGCCTCTTGAAACCCAAATTGAAACAGTTCGTCATGAAACACCAGTCTACAATGATGTAGCATCAGAATGTGCTAATGAAAGGCAAATTGAAAAAACAATTCCAACAATTGACAGAACTGCATCTGGCTACTTCATCAATTTCGACAACTTTTCTGAAGATCAAAGCGAGCCTGAAGTGACGCCAGCAACAAAGACTTTTAAAGACAAAGCAACAGAACTCTTTCATCAACTCAAAGAAACCTATCTTATTTCTCCATGGTTAGAATTTTGGATTGTGCTAGGTGTATTTTTCCTCCTGCTTTGGCTCATCATGGTACCTTGTTTGGGAAAATTCATTGAGGGAAAATACAGTACAATGGACACAGCAAGTCAGAACATCAACTTAGTTCTGAAGCCTCGCAAGTCATCTCACATCGAGAAAAGAGAACTATCATCAGTGAATGTCACAGCCATTCCAATACCCGGTGGGGTAGTTTGGGACAAAACAGATTACGAAATATATGGACCGGTCGAACTCTTGAAATATCCTCATCAGTTTAAGGTTTCATTAAGTGACTTCATAAATCCAAGTACATTCTCTGATGATTGGGACTTTGAAAGTATAAATAATATGATGTCGGATTTAGTTTTATCTTTTTAAGAAAACAACGGTCCTTAGGATAAACACAATGAACCATGCAATGACAAATATAGACTAGAATCAGTACTATATCAAGTAGTTTCAGTACCCAGCCGGGCCTGAAGGACTTTATTCAAGTATATATATGAGTAAGGAAGACCACCGGAGGGGTCCAATTCACTATCTGATAGGGTACAAGCCTGTATCTATCCAAAAGTCACTCAAAAGAGATTCAAGAGTGAAAGATAGAAAAATAGAAAAAGAAAGAGACAAGAAATATCAGGCAAGAAAGACGTGGGAGCCAACTGTCCCTTGCATTTACATCAATCATAAGCAAGTTCGGACAAACAATTACTGTAATAGGATAAACACAATGGAAAACATTACAGAATTGCTAAAAATGTCGACGGCGTTTCGATCCCTGGCCCCTAGTGAACTGGGATCATCATCAGGACTTTGTGTTAAGTTGCCTGTTTTGCTATTGAAGCGCCTGACAGTTTCTATTCCAAATCGATAGTCACGGGTGGTGGTGGTGCGGGCGCTATCCGAGTTAAAGGTGATTTCCTCAAAACTGCAGTGGACAAGGAGTAGGGACCTCAGGCAATTGGCTGTAGGGTACTCGACTTGGTTTGGGAGGAATTAATGTTCCAGTTAGTGGCGTGGGCTGAAATTAATCCGCACGCTCTGTTTCACAATCGTGTCAATAATGCTCCTGGATCGAGCAGTGAGAAGTCGGCAGGCTCAATGGCAGTGTCTCGACTAAACCGAGAGTCCGGAAGTGGATTCAGTTTTATCAGCAAAATATACAGAACATGATTATTTGCAAGGTTCATCGAATTATGAACAGATGTACTGTTTTACCCGTTATGCAGACCACTATTTGCATAAATCTGCTCAACCGAGAAATATTTTTAAATATAACCAATGGGAACATTGTGCTACTCCACCTAAAAGCAGTTCAAAAACATTCTATGAGAAATTCCAATACTTCTCAGGGTTTAACACAAGTGATGCAGAAACATTTTATTATAAACTGTTAGATAAAACAGGGACAAAAACCATGCTGATAAATACTAAATTGATATATTCAGAAGCATTTTATGAAAAAATGATTACATTTGGTTTTGATTTCTGGAAAAACAACATTGAAACAAAAACCATCTGGGGTACAAAAGATTGGCAGGTACAAGGCCTAGAAGCATTATTTCGAGCCTGCATGATCCCAGAACAAATAATGTTCTTGAATGACACAATTCAACAAACGACCTGTCTTGGCCTAGCCAAGATTAAAGACCTTAACAAACCGTCTATTCCAAAGCCAATACCTGATAATGCAACTACAGATATTGAGGTAGACGTATTCCAAGTTTTACATGAAAACAGAACACATCCTGATTGGAAAAAGTGGTTAATCTGGCCTACAGACACAAATAACTGTCAAGACAGATTCCTGAACAAAACACAGGGGTTAACAATGACCAGACCAGACCCTAGATACTCCCAGAGACAACATCCAGGGATAGTAACAACATACAGTGTAGGGAAACTATGCCTTGAATGGCTACAAACATCCACACTGGCAGAAATTAAGCAACACTTATCTTTACTTAAAGATGGTGCTGACTTGCGCGATTTCATAATGAAACCACGCAAACAGCGTCAAAAATGTTTCATAGCGGCCAGTATATACGCTGCTTACAACGAGGCATGGAAAGTGACTCAAATTGAGACAGCAGAGAAAATACGAGAAATTGATCGTATTAATTTGGAAAAATCACTTTCTGTTGTGGACAATGGGTTAATGACTCTGTCCTCCAGAATATATTCACTGGACAGTATTGTATCATCTGCTATCGATATAATAGACCAGGACTTGCTAATGCTACAACATGGCCAGCCCCAATTACGTTCTATTGTACAGCTAGTCTGGACATTGCAAAACCTGCGTTCAGGCTATGTGCCATGGCGTTTAATCAACACAACGTCATTGTTCTCTATCTTTAACCTTACTGATCAACAAATCAGTTTGGCACAGAAAGGAGCAGACTATACAATCCTGAGCATTGAAAAACTTGAGAGATTACCATTGACAATGTCAGAAAGACCTGTCATTGAATGGATAATACACGGAATAATCACAATTCCGATAACAACTTTCCAATTTAAAAATTGCCAAGAGTATATACACCAGCAGACCAGTATGAAAGGTTGGGTAAAGGATACATTAATTCAACATGGAAATTACCTTATGCACACACATGTCATAGTGACAAAACCCAGAATGTATTTCTTAGTGGTAATAATTGTAAACATTCACTAAGCGGTATACTTCTGTGTCAGGGTATTAATTTACATGGGGTCTGTGAGGGGACTTCAAATAACCTTTCATGCCACCAGCACGGCACACCTGCAACACAGATAGAGCCATTCTTTAGACAACTTTCTAACGGGAGTTACGTTCTAATAACGGACCACAGCTGTTGTGGCTTGGTGCCAGGGAAAGCATATCTCTTAAGCGTCAGTACCATGGTCACTTGCTGTATGCAAGCATTGTATCCGAATGGCCCTGGAGGCTCAGTGGGTCCGATTTGGCCTCTGTTGAATATCTCTTCTATACGAATTGATACTTTAAGCCGAATGAAGTCTGTGCTTTTACAGACAACAGTGCCCATCGCGTCATCAAAAGAGACGTATGATCTCCAAGTTGCAAGGACAACTGCAGAGATGCATACACTTTTATCAACAAATTGCCCCGTGCATTTCGTAGAAATGTTGAGCCAAATCCTAAATATGTCAGATTCCAGTGGTATCTCGTATGTATTTAAGACAATTTTTTCGGGACTGTTAACACCCTTTGAAGCAATCCTGGGCATCTTTCCCAATTTTGTCCATTCGGTCTTTGGCGGCCTACCACTACTTTTGGGACTCGTAGCAGGGATTTTATTTTTGACCCTTCTGCTCCGATATGGCAAACCAAAACGCAGACATGTCTCTGGCAAGGATGGAAGAAACGATCCTAGCAATACGCTACCGGGACCGCATAACTAAAGTCCTTGGACTAGCCCGGCTAAGAGATCTGAATATGACCTGGTTTCTTTCATTCAGACCTATATGGCAGACCTGCATCTTACCTGTGCTTCAATGTATGCTATGCGGAGAGGAATGCGTGTTAGACACCTGTCTTGCACTACAATCAGCAGTACCAATGGATATCGATACTTTGCTAAGTCCAGTAACGGCTCATGCATCGTGTTGTCCCCAGCGGTTACCAATCCTGATAACGACATTTGTTGAGACTCATGCGCTACGATTAGGTGGTGGCAGTGAAGCAAGAAATGAAAGCAACATCACCCAGGTACGACCCTCTGTGAGCATTGCTGATCCTGAAATCGATGATAGCAATCATTCTCACAACTGCCAAGTTACCGCATTATCAAACTTGGTCGAACTGTCACCTGAATATGTAGACCAATTTTTTGCGAGTCTGTCTGAAATGATGTTCTCCCCTGAACAGAAACAATAACTTTTTGGAAAACGATCCGGCACACAGCGTTCCCATGAACTCTGAATTCGGCCTTCGGCTTTGATAAACAAGAGCTACTGAAAAACGTTTGGAACTATTTTTTCCCTCGCTCATCATGAAATTATTTTTTCCAAAATGCCAAAATATTTACCTTTTTTCTGGCACACGTACTTTGCTTAAAGTAGAACTATTCATAAAGAACAGAGCTTCTATTTTTAGTAAATCTAGAGACAAAATATTACCTCAGCCTCTAGCACATTTTACAGCAATTATATTCATATGTGATGAAATAGTCTCGCCCTTCTTTTCTGTATTAAGAGACATTTCATGTGTAATTTTTCGCAAATCGTTCAGTTGATATACATAAGCAATTTTTCTGAATGACTATACTGCTTAAAGCGTACAGTACCTATTATCATTTTCATGTATTTCGTATACACCATTTCAAATGCAAAATGTATTTTGGGGTGGGTTGGAATACACATGCATCTTTATTGCTTACGTTTTTAGTAATTGATGGACATAAAACCGTGGAGTTGGTGATGTGTTTTATCTAGGAACCCGATCAATATTGTGAACTTATGCCCCTATACGTCTATAATCAATAAATATCCCTATAATGGCATAATAATCAAAACCATATTTCAGTAACTCGCCTCTGCAGTCCATGACACAGCAGAAGCTACTTCCTTAGATTCCTAGAGAGCACACCGAGTTCTTTCGACACACCAAACCCCCAGCAACCTGGGAAAGCCCTACTTGCTTTGTTTTGATTAGTAATAGAACTCCTGCGAGCACTGTAAGAACGACCAGTTCTTAGTGACCTCTTTATTGACGTCTTATGTCCAAAACTTACGTCAAACTCGGCACCTTTCAGGTATAAATATACCAACGTTGCCTTAAGCAAACACATGGTGGTGAATACTGGAGCAGAACAGCTGTCCCCTTGCAGAGAGCCTAGCAGATGCGAGAAGCCCACGGACGCTGCCCCTCCTCTTTGACGCGCTGAGAAAGACGCTGTCTTTTCTCCTGCCGAGAAAATCCAGCTCTGGCGTTTCCAGCCTACCCTTGCGGGTGACTGGGATATCGGGTCCTGAGAGGGAGATACCAGACCTCCTACATTCTATTCCAGAGGTACGGTGCTGACTAAACCCTCAGAGAGAATTCTTGAATCATACTCTTGGCAAAACCAACTTAACTTTAACTGCTACTTACTTACTCCCTCCCATGTATTAGGCTTAGGTCAGGTACACCGGGGTAGGCGTAGTTAGAAGCACCAGTTGAGGTTGTTAGCCAATGTATATTTGAATGTATATATTGTATATATTTTATTCATTTTAATTATCTTATGGCTAAGAAACCATATCAATGCTTTTACAGTATTATTTCGTAATACTCCTTTTACTGTACGTTCTTTTCGTTATAACAAGTCTTGCAATTGTGGCAATTCATTTCTCTTGCATGAGAAGGAAGACTGCTCAATAAATATCTTTTATTGAAAACGCCTGTCTCTCTATTCACTGTACCCTGGTGAAATTAAATCTGCACAACTGACTGAGTGAAATAGCTGTTTCACACGACTCTAGAGATTGACTCTTATTCTGGGGAGCAAAGTTGTCATGTTTATGCGGTTGTCGGAAGCTGAATCCCTTCTTGTCTGAGCCAGGGAAGCTGATCACTTCCTATTCAGTCAAGAAAGTTTCCAGTGACCTCTGAGCTAGCTGGCGCAAACCTAAATTAAGTCTAACATAGTCAGTAGAGACCTAGAAGACCACAGTCCTACGTCTACACTGCTGTTTAAGTTATTCCAATGCGCAGGGCCTATATGGAAAATAGGAACTACACTACCGAATCGGGCCAGACGATGTGTGACACTGACCTGTTCAGACTTACTATTTTCTCTGCAGTCCGTCTACCTCTTCAGGAGGACCTCCTGTTTCCGCAACAGGACTGGTCAGTCCATCACCCTCCTTGCCTTTTTCTCTCCAAGACGTCCATCGAAAGAGGAGGAGAGGCTCTACTGCTTTGACCGGAAGAGAGCCCTCAGTTCAATAGAGCACATGAAGGAGTGTCATCTAGATGATCAGCTGTTTGTTGGCTTTGCCAGTGCCAAGAAAGGGAAGACTGTCCATATGAATCACCCTGTTTATCAAGCCATGGCCAAGAGGGAACCCCCTGAGGTCCTTCAGGCTCCCTCCACTCAAGGTAACGATGCCTTGACGACTTTGGTGAGTGCCGTCCCCACCCTGGACATCTGTCTGTCTGCAACATTGGTGTCCTCGCACACATTCACCAAGCAGTTCTGTTTCGACATTCAAATCTGTAGAGAGTGACATTTTGCCCGCTCAGTTCTGATGGATTTTTTGGTTTGGGTCCACTCCTCAGACACTCCACCTTTCCAGTGGTACTCTTTGCGTATCCATTCTAAAGGTGAACAATCTGCAGTTTGAAGTGTCCATCAGAAGAACAGGTTACTTACGTTCGGTAAGACTCTTTCTGGTGGATACTCTAATCGCAGATTTCTCACCGTACTCCTTACTTTCATGTTGGTTTTTTTCCATTTTTTTTTCAAATAGCGTGAACTTGTCCCGAAGGAATTGAAGCACTCCGCATGAGCACCCGTTACATGACACAAGGGCACATTCATTTTTTTTTGTAGCTATGGGGATATTACGTGATTTGCCCACAATTACTGGATGTTGAGCCAACTCCAAGACTCGAACCTGGTTCTCAGTTCCAAAGTGGGCAGCTCTGGTTGTTACACAACCTCCTCTATGGAGTAGACTCATGGGTTTGTTGAAAATGTCCCAAGTTGCCTTTATATCAAGTCCACAAAGTCACTTTTGGGGCGCCAGGATGCCGTTGCAGAGTCCACCGGCACCACCTTCTAGTACAGGGGAACAGTTCCTCTATAAAAATTCGGATCCAATCTGGTTCCCGAGATAACTCTAGAGGTGAGGAACCTGCGGTAGGGGGTGTTAGTGAAGGTAAGTAACTTGTTCTTCAAATTCTGTTTTGCAAATAAAACCTCTTTCTGAGGGGGAGGAGCTTAGCGCGCATCCAAGATGGTCGCGTGAGCAAAGGGCTCCCGAGACCCTCGCCACCTCCCGCATCTATCCTGTCACTGATCCTGATATAGACGACGGGTTCTTATGGATATGACCCTGCTGACATAGAAGCTCTTTTCAGAAATCGATTTGGATGCCGGGAACCGGACTTACTCCACTCCGAAAGTTTGCGGCCTACACCGAGGAGCGGCCCGGGACTCGAGTCCCCGAGATACCCAGGTGGCAATTGAACAACAACGGCCAGTGGCAGTCGACTGGTGCCCCTGAAGTACTTTCGGTTTCGTTTTTGGTCCTCTTCTGTTGCAACCTGCCGCCATTAGACTCTGTTGGCCCATGGCTTAACTTTGGGTGAGCGCTTGCCCGCTGCATCTCGTCTCTAGACTTTACAAGTCAGATCTTTGAGGAGCCATTCAAACCAGGTCCCAAAGGCCCCTCCGGGGCGCGTCGCTCAATATGGCGAGCAAGCCGGAAAGCGAGAAACGGACCACCAAAGTCACGCACCGAGGGGGTGCCATCCAATCCAATATCATGGATCGCTACACTCGTCCAAAAGAATCCCCCAGTGGTGTTGGTAAAGCTTTGGAAGAGACCGGAGATGGCTCCTTAGCGACAGAAGACTTGACCCTACGAGACGTCATGGGCGCCATTGCAAGCATAAAGACATCCATGGGCCAGCAAAACGAAACATTGGCTTTAAAGATTGACACGGTGGCTATCGAGGTCACCTTGATCAGGACTGATCTGGCAAAGACCAATGAACGGGTCAAGTCTTTGGATATAAAGACCGCTAGTCTTACGACCGACATGTCCAATCTCCAAACAGAAGTTTGCAATTTGCGGTCCTCTAATGATTTGTTTGCCCGTCGGCTGGATGACTTTGAAAGTCGAGCTAGGCGCAACAATGTGCTTATCGGGCTTCCGGAGAAGTCCACTGAATTAACGACGGATATCCTTGTAGAGGACCTGATATTGAACCATCTGGCCCCTAAGGGCCTCAGTAACTTTTTTGCGGTTGAGCGTGCCCACAGAGTCCCGGGTGGGAAACATAAACCGGGCGCCTCTCCACGGCCCATAATAGCCAGAATATTCAACTTCAGGGACAGGGACGCTATCCTTCAGGCGTCGTGGGCCAACGGCCCCACGAAATTTGAGAATGTGACTTGGTTTCTACCCGGACTTCACACAGTCTGTACAAAAGCAGAGGATGGGATTCATAGTGGTGAGACGGAGACTTAGAGAGATGGGCTTGAAATACGCTATGCTCTTCCCTGCTCGACTACGCATCGAACACAATGAACAGGCGCTCTTTTTTGATCGGCCCGAGGTCGTTAGCGACTGGCTTGACACTTTACCAACGCATCGAGACCGCCCGGAGCACTCGGGGGCGCTGATGGTGGCCCATTGGAACAGGAGGAGTGACGACCGGCATGCGCGCTATATGAACTTCGCAGCAGTGGTTTGATGACTTTTTGAGTTTGTATATATATTCGTAAATACCCTGAGGCGGTAGGGGAACCAGGACTCTTCCTCCTCCAGGGGTTTTGTTCTCTTTTTGTAGATTAGTTTCATGTTAGGGCGACAGGCACACTGCAAGTTGGAATGGCTTTTTGGTCTAACGCAGGGTGGGGGGGGGGGGTGTTCAGAGAATTTCTTTGGGGTGGTGGGGGGAACTTTGTTTTGTAGTGGTTTGTTTTGAGGCTACGTATTATTGCATATTTTGACTTCGGTGTCCGTTTCGTTGTGGGAGGGAGTCTGTCTTCGTCTCTGGGATGGGGTGTAGGGGGCTGAGGGTACTAAGTTGGAATGTTAACGGTCTGGGGGACAGGATAAAACGGGGGATAGTATTGCAGTTTTTGAAACGTCTTTCCCCTGATGTAGTGTTGCTACAGGAAACACATCTGATAGGGAACACATGCCATGCAATGAATAGGCGGGGTTATCGTCTGGTTGCGCACTCAGGCTTCACTACTGGGTCGGTCGAGGGGGGCTGGTGTTCTTGTCAGAAACTCCCTCCCCCTGGAAATAGATGATACTATACTAGACGATAGGGGACGATATGCTGCTATTATCGGCAGAAGGGAGGGGAAGACGATCTCCATACTCTCGGTGTATGTCCCGCCAGGGTTACAAACTACTATATTTTCTGATTTGGGAAGGGTGGCGTTGGGGTTCCCCGAAGGTATCTTTGTTGTGGGTGGAGACTTTAATTCTGTTGTCTGTGGTAGAGATGATCGCAGCCCCCCCAGGGATCTTGCGAGATCACAATCTTGGCTGGGTAACTTCCTGGAGACACTGGGTCTGGTGGATTGTTGGAGGCTGATGCACCCCGGACAGGCACAATACACCTTTCACTCATGAGCACACGGGAGCCTTGCTAGGCTTGATTACGTTCTTGTGCCGGCGGCGCAGGCCGTCTCGGTGAGAGAAGTTAGACACCTAGCCAGGGGTATTTCGGACCACTCCCCACTGTGGCTCTGTATTGATATACAGCTGGGAGCGGAGGGTCGAGTGGCTCCGATTAATCCCTTGCATCTTCGTAATCCCAGAACCAGGGCGGGTGTGGTTAAGTCTATTGATCATTATTTCGCTGAAAATGTGGGATCGGTGTCTTCCTTCATTTCATTATGGGAGGCCTTTAAGACGGTAATCTGTAGCCAAACTCTGTCGTGGATTGCTTGTGCGAAGAAAAGTAAGAATGAGGAGGTTGTACGACTGGAAACTGAAATTACAGACTTGGAAGAAGAGCTGCAGTCTGGTGCCACACAGGATAAACTACATGCTTTGTCCCTCAAACAGTTTGACTACAGAGCTTTGGTGACTGATGCGGCCAAGGCTATGAGTCGTGAGCAACAGGGGCGACTGTATGATGTTGGAGATAAAGCGGGGAAACTGATTGCCTGATTGGATAAATAGGAAAGATTGAATCGTGTTGTGCCTGTTATAGAGAGTGCTGATGGAGTGCGAGTTGTGGATCCTGTTGAGATAGTGGAGGGTTTCGCACATCATTTCCAAAAGGTGTATGCGTCAGTCTCAGACAGACCGGAGAAGGACTCGCACTTGTTGCTTAGAGATATCGCATTGCCTTGCTTGTCTGATTCTGACAAAGAGCTTATGGAGGCGGAATTTTCTACTGACGAAATAGCGCTCGCTATCCGCTCCATCCGCTCGGGAAAAGCTACGGGCCCAAATGGCATCCCCATCGAATTGTATAAGTTGTGTCCTGACAAAATGGCGTCGTACCTCCGTCAAATGTTTCTAGAATCGCGAAATGTCGGGTCCCTTCCCCGAGACCAGAGACTGGCGTCCATTGTTATTCATAAAGAAGGGAAACCCTGGGACCTATGTGCGTCTTACAGACCGATATCACTCTTGAATGCCGAACCTAAGATCTTGGCAAAACTTCTGCAAACCGTCTGATAAAGGTGATCGGCGACCTGATACACCCGGATCAATCCGGGTTTATTCCTCACCGCAACACCGCGCTTAACCTGCGTCGTCTCCATGGCGTACTGGCGAGAGCGGAGTCGTTGCGTGAGCCGGCCATTTTGGTCTCCTTGGATGCCACGATGGCCTTCGATACTGTGGAATGGCCATATTTGTGGGCGGCCCTCGTGAAATGTAGTTTTGGCCCTGGGTTTATCGGTTGGGTTAAACTCCTGTACGAGGAACCGCTGGCCCAGGTGGTGGTTAACGGCAGAGTCTCGGAATCCTTTGTTCTTGGGAGGGGTACGCGACAGGGGTGCCCTTTATCTCCATTGCTCTTTGCGCTTGCTTTAGAACCCCTTGCTGCTTGGCTTCGGTGGGAACCGTCGCTTAAAGGCATTAGGTGATCCCCTTCCTTTGAAGACCGCATATCGCTATACGCAGACGACATTCTGTTATATCTTACTTCCCCCTCGGAAGTCACTGGGGGTACTGTTTGATGCACTTAGTTTGTTCGGGAAGAACTCTGGTCTAGTCATCAATTGGGCTAAATCTTGTATTTATTCACTCACCGGAGTGATATCCCCCTTGCCACGTATCTGCCCGATACCGATCTCACAGGCCGGTTTTAAATATCTGGGGATCTTTATATCACTAGACCCCGCGGTTCGGTACGAACGGAACCTGCTTCCTCCGCTTATTCAGCTTAAATCCGACGTGACGGCTTGGTGCGGCCTGCCGCTGTCCCCGGTCGGGAGGGCAGCTCTGTTCAAGATGATGTCCCTACCCCGATTTCTATATGCCCTCCAGAATACGCTTGATCTGGTACCGGCCAGTTGCTTTCGCGAGATAGAGAGCCTACAGAGGAAGTTTATCTTGGGCGGGCGTTCCCGCATTGCTCTAGCGAAGTTGACTTTGCCCTGGTACGATGGGGGCATCGCGCTGCCAGACATTAAACGTTATTACTGGGCATCCCAATTGAGTGCAATTAATCATGCCATGTACGGCCCTGTTCCAAATCCTGCATTCGAAATGGACAAATGGCAGCTGCCGGGAGGGAACTAGAACAGGGTGTTGTATTCTAAACCGACCAGTAGGAAATTGACTGGACCCACCGGGGTCACGGTGCGGGTGTGGTGTTGCGCAAACGCAGCTACGGGGTGGTCGGGCAGATTGACTAGAGCGACCCCGCTTTACGCTGCGGAAAGATTGGGTAGTCTTTGGACTACGAAGGGCTTCGAGAAGTGGGACCTCATCGGTATTAGTAGGGTCGGAGATCTCTGGGTCAAGAATAGAGTCAAGACTTTTGATGAGCTTAAATCGGAATATGCGCTTAGTGATACGGAACATTTCCGTTATATGCAGATCTGCCACGCGCTTGGTTCGGTTTTCCCAGCCGGGACCGTTATCCCGGAATCTTCTCCTCTCGAGGACAGAGTGCTTGACGGGCACGTCCCGGATAGCACTATTTCCCTAATATACAAGAAACGTATTAACTATCGATCGGATTTGCTTTTGCAGCTTCGGGGTGCTTGGACCGGCGATGGACTGGAGTTGGATGACGAAGATTGGCAAGCTGCGATATAGTCTCCGAAAGAGGTCGCGATTCCGGCCCGTCTCTGGCTGGTGCAATTAAAAATCCTACATCGTATCTATATAACAGGTCCCCGGCTGCTGCGTATGGGTTATTCTGTGGATGGGTTGTGCAAGCGTGGGTGTGGTTCGATTGCTACCTTCCTCCATATCATATGGGAGTGCCCTGATGTGGTGGTTTTTTGGAATCGTGTGCATGCTGTCATGGAGGAGGTTACGGGAGTTTCGTTGTTGCCGGAGGCCCGGCGCTTTTTACTGAATGTGTGGGAACCAAACGATTATAATGTGGCACAGCTGCAATGACATAGCTCAACTATGGGGGTCCCCAAGAGCGCCTACGATTTCAGCTTGGTCAGAAAACATGGACTGGTGCATGTTTCGGGAGAAAACCGTATATGTTGCACGGGGTAGACCTAAGAAGTGGGGAGAATATGGAATCAATGGAACCTATACCGCGGGGAGGTCTGTACTCCTCCTCTTGTAGAGGTCCCGGAAATACCGCTGTCCCCGTAGCCGAGCATTCATTGTTTAGTGTATATTCTTGCTGATGCTGTGATCACTCGCTCCCAGTCCCCCCCTTCCCAAGATCTCATCTACCTACATTGCAAATATCATTTTCTGATACAGCTTTCCCCCCCCTGGGACGGACACTCACTGTATAGTCTCTTTGCCTCCTTTGTTTTTTCAGTTTAATTTTCATTGTTATTTATACATATTAAAATGTGAAACCTTCAATTTATCCTGCTTACCACCACAGGACTCATAAGAATAATATGTTGAATCGCTGCCGGGCCCCCGGGCTGTCTGCTGAAGAGCTGTGTAACAATGCAATTTTGAGTTTCCGTTTTGTTTTAGCGATGGCCGGCCCCTGTGGTTGTAGGCCTGCAAATGTTTTTCTTTTATTGAAATAAAGGTTTTCAAAAAAAAAAATTCTTTTTGCTGTCTCCATCTGTTGTCTGAAATCAAGGCATTTTAGATTATATACCATCACCATAAATATGCAAATGAAGTGGTTTGACCTTCATTGCTTCTTAGCTGATGCTGTAAATTATATCTATCTTACTTGGTTCTGAATCCTTCTTCTGCAAGATGCCCCTCTGTACATTCGTAAGCATGAAGCACTCTTTTTGTTTGCTTGTATGAATTATTGATGTAGTTCCTCCTTTCTCTTTTAGGAAAGCTATGCACACTTTTAAAACTATAGTCAGCTAAGCACCGTTACACTTTTTGGAAATCGGTGCAGCCTCCTTTCCTTTTTTGTGTAATATATAGTGTGATTGTGACACGAAATTCAAGCATCCGAGGAATTACAAAAAGTGAGCTGTTAGCTTGTAACCCAGTTCAACCACTTCCTGGGTCCTTTGATATTGTCCCAATGTGAAGATTTATCATTGGTCCTTTATCTCTTTATGCATAAATGAGCAATGGGCTCCAGGTCCCAGAGCAGCTAGCAAACGCTGCCTCTCCAATTTATTAATTGCCCTCTAAGGATCAGGATCAAATCTTCCTCCAGACCGCAGCCCCTCTTTCGGATCTCCTGTACCATTGTGAGTTACTTGTTCCACTAACCCCCACAAGCCAGGTATGAATCTCTGCAAGCATGTTTGCCTCACCCCATCAATCTGCCTCACTCCTACTGTCCTCTCCCCAGACTGAGTCTCTGGCTTTAGTAACACCATGCTTTCACCCGGTGGCCTGATGTCACTTACACCACTTTCAGTAGAAATATGACACAGAGGCCTGTTGTGTATTAATTCTCCTGCACTACCTCTAATGCCACAGCAGGGCATTACAGACCCACGGACTTGCAAAATGCTGTATTGAAAATTGAAACATCTCAGCATAGACTGTACTGTGGTCCCAATACGCGTAGCCCAAATAATCAGCCAGGTCATCCGATTGTACAAACATATATTAATCCTTCATTAAATATTTTATAACATCGCATTTAGAAATGCACAGTGTATTAGCAGGCCTAGAAACATATTTGCTGATGGTTTAACCTAGATGCAAACGTAAATATTCAAGGTACTACCTGTTTGGCTCTGTAGACTTAATGGTGCTATACAGACTACACCACCTCTGACATGTCACCCATATCTAGACATAAACAGACCCCCCAGGATATAGCGGCATTGATTAGCAAATTTAGCGGCACAAAAATGGAAATTTAGCGGCACAAATATGGAAATTTAGCGGCAATTTAGCGGCATTTTATTTAGCGGTTTTTCCTACAACAAACACAGATATCTTCATTTTTTTAGTTGTTTAACAACATGAAACCACGTATATTTGGTTTATTTACAATGTAGACGCTTTGTTTGGCTTCAAGGCTGCATATAGGACACAAAAATGTTAATGAATAATAATGCACACGATTTCAGTTTTTTGTCTTCACTTGTGCCATTGTGGAGGCGCCTTCATGATTGGTTCACATACAGCAGGCCCTGAACCTCGTCACCACTTCATTCCCCCCCCCCCCCAAATTTAAAATTGTTTAATGTAGCATCATACTCATCTGGCTCCTTATCTCCATTATCATCATCTTCGTGAATAGATGGAAGTTATTTCAGTGGAGTTAACTGTCTAAACCCAAGCCACGGGAAAGCCGCTCTCCTCTAACATTAGTAACCAAGAGGCCATTGTTTAGCCCTCCTGACAGGTTCCACACCCACCTGTGTTTTACGGCATATTTCAAACAAGCATTACAAAACAGCTGAGCAAAACATCCTCACATGCACGCAATAAAAACACAGGCTGAAAAAAGTCTAATAGCGTTTGGGAAATATGTGTCAAAAAAATATGAACGTTCTCCATATTGCGAAACAAAAATCCGACAATTGCTCTTTAACTCGTCATATTCTTAGTTTTCTCTTGATTTAAACATCTAAATTTCATGAACATATTTCATACTTGACACTGTATGCTTTCTTCACATTCCTTTTAGATGAAATCATAAGAGTACTGGAGAGAGGTGGGCGAGGGAGAGATGGGCTGCTGTTAGACGAGGGTAGAGAAGTTTCTGAGAAATGAAAAGGGACGAGGTGGAGGGTGAGGTTTGGAGGGGTAGGTGGGCGAGGGTGGGGAGACGTTGGTGTCTGGTGAAAATAGAGGATGCTGCCAAAGCACGGGGAGGCCTCGGCTGTCGCCGGTCTCCTCTGGGGCACACGTGTTGCTAGGTGCGCGGGCTTTGTCTTCTGCCTCAGTCCTGAGCCCTGAAGTTGGTCCGTGGTGAGCAGGGGGTTCAGTTCCCGATAGCGCTGTTTTCTCTCAGCGCGCTGCACCAGATTGAAAGCGCACCAGCCGATCGCGATTCCCGGCTGCCTCCGAGCAGGGAAGCTCCAGCAGCAGGCTCTGTCCTCAGCAGCACCGCGGCCGAGAAGACAGGGCAGAGAAAGGGACGAGCAGAGCCCCTCCCCCGCCGCCCAGCAGAGGCGGCGAGACTCAGCCCCGAGAGCCCACGAGAGAGAGAAAGAGGGGTGAATAACAAAGCCTCATTAACAGGTGAATGGGTCTTTCAAAGACCTGTGAAGAGCTCCGTGTGGCTCTGTGTGTGCTCGGAAGCTGCCTCGGGCCCCGGCTGACACACCTGAAGGGAGGGGCGCACAGCCAATTAAAGGGCATTGTTTGTTATGCTGTCTCCAAGTAGAGAAACTTTATTGTAAATATCGCGGCCAATATTGTTATTATCGCGGCCATCGCGGTAGTCTGCCGATTTCGCGATTTTTTCGTGAATCGCGAACTCGCGAAATGCTGGAGGGTCTGCGTAATGGTTCCATCCATGTGAACAGTAGGTAATGTCTGCCCTTCAACGGACAATTGGCGTATAAGGGCCCCATTAAAGTCTCTGAAAGCATGTTGCCTGTGGTATCGACAATAAACCTGTCCGTGAACACAGATAACTTACATTTAGTATGACAAAATATATAAATTATTGGAGAGCAATATGACACGCACAGCTGTGTTCTAGACTTAATTAGAAAGGCAGACGTCATCCAGTAATAAGAGTAGTGTAAATATGGTATCCATGCTGTTAATGGATATATTTCTTTCTAGTACATAAAGATTGATAATCACTATTATCTCTCCTCCAAGGAGAGAAATAACTCTGAGCAGTTCAAATAACTCTAAATTGCAACAGAAAAAACACATTAGTAACAGGGTTGACAGGATAAGCCATGCAGAAATATATATGAACAGAAAACCCAACATATCTTTTCTATTTGAAATACCCATTTTTTCCACGCTATTTCCTTTGCATGAATACTCAAACTATGCAAGGATTGATTTTGAAAAGTGAACAGCATCGAAATATTCTGGTTTCCTAGTAACTCTTTTCAATCTCCAACAATCCGTACGCTTGCCTTTACTTTCCATAGCGACGTATTTGTCATCATACAGCTTGTTGTGTAGGGATCCTTGTTTCTTACACATATATGTGAGTTTACTCTGCAGCACGACAGCGTTTTGTTTGGATAAGAGAAACATGAGGAACCTTTACGGTTGAAGTGACCCCTCCTAACGGTTACTACATCCCCTACTCTGTACTTTAGATTACAAGTTCCAATATTTGACCGATATCTATGTTGAACTGCTTGACTAACTTCCACCACCTTACTTAAGTTTTTCTAAATCAATCTTGTTTCTGTTCATCCATACTTCATTCAACCCAATATCAGGCACTCTACTTTCTACAAAACAAAAGGAGAAACGCCTGTGCTGATATGGGGAGTAGTACACAATACAAAAAGGGATTTCTATGAAGTTCCTCGCTTAAAAAACTGTAGCGGTTTGGAGAAGCCAAGTGGTAGGATCTAACTATTCCCTAGAGAGGGTAGTAGTGGAGATCCATTTGTTGGATCATAATGCCCTCACACACCCTTTCAGGTGTCATGCTTCATCAAATGGGCTGCTCCTCATTGGGGCGGCGGTGCAATCCCCAACGGGCTCCCTAAAAAGGGGCTCTTTGTCGGAGATCTTCTATCCAACTGCCGTATGGTGAAGTGCGGGTGTGGGGTCTAGTGTTGTAGAAGCTATGATGTGAGATGAAATAAGGCTGGGAGTACCTAGAACGGACAAACTTTATTCTGGGGGTCTCCTGTCCTAATTAAAAGCAATGTAACAAGGCGTTGTCATGTCCACTGTGCGCGTCTACATGCTCTTGTTAATGTGTGTTGGTCAACATGTTTCTCGCTAATGGTGTACTAACCCTGTGATTCTTCATGCTATTTAAATTCTGGTGTGTTCGCTCACTGGTGGACGAGGGAACAAATAAGGTTAAAAAACATTAAAAACAGGTGACCTTCCACTGTGAACTAGGGTGGATCATGTCCCTGTGGAAAGATAAGAACAGAAAAAACAATTCGTTGCACAGAAGACTCACCCACTCTTTGTGGTCCCCAGGCTTCAATAGTGCCTGGTGGCGTCTAACACATGGCTCTAGCTCCTATGTAAGTGAGATGGCAGTGTGGGGAAGAACATTTTTAATGTTTGTTAACTTTATTTGTTCCTTTGTTCGCCAGTGAGCGAACACACCAGAATTTAAATAGCATGCTTTAGAGTCACCATTGGACAAATGTTGGCGTTGGTAAACAAATTGTTTTCTCCCTTAAATGCCTTTTTCTCTCCCACAGGTAGATCCAGGCAGGTCGAGAAGACTTAGGGTATAAGTACTATCCTTGACTTACCAAAACCCTTTTTTCGTTTTTGTTTACTAGTTATAATTTATTGTAGATAGCTCACATTTCTAGGTCCTGAAGAATCGCAGGGTTAGTACACCTTTAGCGAGAAACATGTTGACCAACACACGTTAACAAGAGCATGTAGACACGCCCAATGGACGTGACAACGCCTTGTTACATTGCTTTTAATTAGGGCAGGAGACCCCCAGAATAAAGTTTGTCCGTTCTAGGTACTCCCAGCCCTATTTTATCTCACATCATAGCTTCTACACCACTAGACCCCACACCCGCACTTCATCATACGGCAGTTGGATACAAGATCTCCGACAAAGAGCCCCTTTTTAGGGAGCCCATTGGGGATTGCACCGCTGCCCCAACGAGGAGCAGCCCATATGATGAAGCATGACACCTGAAAAGGTGTGTGAGGGCATTATGATCCAACAAATGGATCTCCACTACTACCCTCTCTAGGGAATAGTGAGATCCTACCACTTGGCTTCTCCAAACCGCTACAGTTTTTTAAGCGAGAAACTTCATAGAAATCCCTTTTTGTATTGCTCACTGAGGCAACCTCTATGTTGGACCTCCCCACTCCACGTGTAGTGGGAAAACGCCTCTAGTCCCTTCCTTTTGTCGTGAGTAGTACACAATGCCACAGTAAATCCCTTCTCTCCATCTTCCACTCCAACCGATTGACAAGAGCCAACTTAATTCTCTCTTTGACCACTCTATTCAGACGTTCCACCAAACCATCACTCCTTTGTCAATGTAATAAAAATCTTACATATTTTATTCCGCTTTTCCGTAAAAAGTTGTCATACTCCTATGAGACAAACTGGGAACCATTGTCGGGTATTAACTCTCAGCGATAGATACCCTTTCTATTGAATTCATCTACCATAAACTCAATCACTTTCTTAGAATTTAGCTTTTCAACAAACTTCAGGCAACTTTGTAGCATAATCTAACATGACCAGGGTTTATTTAGCTGTGCAATTTAACACCACAAATGAACCTGAAATATCCAATGCTAATTTGGGCCATGGTAACATTGGCACGCATGTAGCCCTAATGGAATATTTGGGGAAGATATTGATTCTTGACACAATGCACACAAACTAAAATCCCTGACTAAGTAATCTGTCTCTGTCCATCCCCGGCCACCAAAAATCCTCTTGTACACCACCTTTCATGCCCTGATGCAGTGTGACCGGTGTGCCAATTGAGCAATGTTTTCATGAAATCCTGCCGGCACAAATAACAAAACAATTATCCTCATCAAACTGTTTTCAAATGATAACTCATTAGCTATATCTCAGCAAATAGATTCTTGGGAGCTGGCCAACCTTTCCAAACATAATCCATAATCAATTTCAAATTATTATCCATATTCAATTGTTCCATTTATACAGCTTCCTTCAACGCTCCCTCAAATAAATCACTCACCGGTCTGGTCTTCAGTGTCTATACATATCTCTTCTGTATCATCTTCTTCCACATGTTCATCATTCATTAGGGGGCAAACAAGATGACCCATATGCTGCAAAGTTGTTTGCACCGCGTCCATTCTCCTAGCCACTGTAAAGATGGTATCCATGTTGTAGATGGATATTTGTATCTTTATTTCTTGGGTATAAAAACAATGATAATTATTTCTGCAACTTCTTTTCCAAGACTCCCCAGAGAAATTTAGACAGTAAAATAAATCTAAATTTCAACAAATGGTACCCATATTAGGTTTTCAAAATCCAACCATTCCTAATTTTGTGAGTTAGGAATGGAGTTTTGTGCATTTGAATTTAGATGATCGAAAGGCTATGTGAGGCGGTCCCAGTATTACCAAAACTGATTCAGTTCAGGTATGGGACTGAGTTAAATTAGTTATATGTTTCTTCTAAACTTGTGTTTGTCCTGACCATAATATTGTTCAGACCTCTTGGTGAACTGTCCTTTCTCTAATATAGCCAATCACAAACTTTTTCAAGAATGGTATATTTTTCAAGATGCACCCAAGGTTTTATTTCGAAGGTACATGTTCTCCCGATTTTTAAACACCATGTACCAGGGGTGGCTTCCTATTTACATATTCTTGTTGCAAAACAATTTCTATTCGTCTTCGACTGAGCATGTGTTCATGCATCAGTTGTGATTTTGCCTATAAAGCTAGGGAACTTCTTAAAATTGCTATGTCAGTTTCATATCCGTGCCTAGATGTGCTGTGATTTCACAGCTGGAAAAGTAGTTATTCAATCAAGATACAGTACATGGAAATGTAGGTTGGGCATTTATAAGTAGGCCATGAACTTCCTGCCTTGTTTGTGGATTGCAGGTGTAATGGTAGAACTCAAACCACTACTAGAGGAGAGTTTTTGTGACACAAAACTTGACAGACACTTCTTTTGGACTTTTTACTTCACATTTTGGTGTTACATTTTGACTTTGGTGTTTTATTGTCTTTGGAAAGGATCATTTTGTTGTGATTTGTTTATCTAATGTCTGATTCTCTGATCTGCTCTCTGTAATACACAAGGGAACAGGAGCATCCACTGTATCGAAGATGTCGCAGAGCATAGATGTGAAGCTATTGTCAAACAGAGCAGATCTTTGGAGTACATGGACCTGAAGAATTACAGTCAGTTGCCCCTTTGGCTTCTCCTACAAAATCATTCTGGGCATTTATTGGTGGATTGTAAGGGGTACTCAAGTTGAATAATAGTAGACCTTTTCTTCGTCTGTATATAACCAATCATATTGTATCCGTTGTCACTCTGTCACTCTATGGAAGAACTTGCAGGCTTATACAACACGTGGGTCCTGTATTTTCATTTTCCAGTTTTCTGACCTCTTAATTTACGTAACAGCTGATGAAAATGTGCTTGGTATGTTTGCTGTACAGTTGTTTCAATTAAGTCTAGTGTGTGAAAAAATTGTTTGCCTCCTAAAAGATAGTAATATTACTGCAGCAGTAATGTTATGTTACAGTGATTTGTACAGGGCACAGCTACTCAGTGTGTCCCAGCGCTCAGACTAAGAGCAACCAACCTCACTACCTAGACTGACGGCATAAAAAGCCACGTTTTCAGTTTCTTCTTGAAAGAAGTGAGCTCGCTGACTAGATGGAGGTACCTCTAGAGTTTGTTCGAAGTGAGTGGCCTTAGATAAGAGAAGGCTCTACCGCCCACTCTGAGATAGTGGATCCGAGGCACTCTTGCCAAGTGAGTAGAGGAAGATGGCAAAGTCTGCGCTGGGGTATATTCCTACATCCTCTCTCTGAGGTAGTTGGGGTCCGAGTCGTGCAAGGTCTTATACCTTAAAACCATGGCATGAAATGGCACCATCTTTTAAACAGGGAGCCATTGAAGAGCCTTCAGATGGGTAGACATGTGACTCCTAGGTGGGAGTTTAAGTAGAAGTCTAGCTGCCAAATTCTGCACCTTCTGGAGTCTATTGAGAAGGTACTCGGGAGTCAGAGATAGAGGGCATTACCATAATCCAGTCTCATCATAATCAGAGCCTGGATAACCTTTTTGTGGCCGACTTAAACAGGAGTGGTAAAAAACAAAAATGAGCATACATAGAGTGCCAAAGCAGGAGCCAGTTAAAGCATGTATCTGTGATTGGAAGGAAAGGTGCTATCAATTATAATGCCTAGATTATTGACTTAGTTTTTAAGGGCGCCTGGCTGCGACACATAGTTTTGCCAGCAAGCTCTCAGTAGATTAGGGGGGGCGCCTCCGAAGATCACAGTCTGCTTCTTGTCCGGGTTGTATTTCCGTTGGTGCAGGGCCAACCACTGACAAACACTGGCGAGACATTTTGAGATAAGCGATCCACCCAGCTCCTCTCCCTTACCACAAAAGAAGAGGAGCTGCGTGTCATCAGCATACAAGATAACTTGACCCACAAATGACTCTGCCAGTATAGCCAGATGTGTAAGGTAAATGTTAAACAGGTTGGGGCTTAGGGTCAATCCCTAGGGTACACTCACAGTTAGAGTTCTGGCTTGTGAGGGATAAGGGTGCAGCCATATTTCTTGAGTTCAATTGCTCAAGAATGAGGTCAGCCATTTCAAGGCAGTGTTCTGAACCCTATTGCTTGAAGGTGCTCAAGTAGTTTAGAGTGGGGCAAAGTGTCAAAGGCTGCAGTCTGATCCAACAGGATCAGAATGGCCTTGCCTCCCTTTTAAAGAGTGCATCTAAAATACCCCACTACTTCCAGAAGCGCGCCTCCATGCTAAAGAGGGGTCGAAAACTTGATTGGCTGGGGTGTAATAGTTTGTTGTCCTCCAAGTAATGGGACAATTGATGGTTAACTTCCTTATCCAAAATTTTGGAGAAAGCAGGGAGGAGAGAAATAGGCATATGGTTTGCCACTTGCATAGGGTCATCTGAAGGTTTTTTCAACAGAGGAATCACTTTCACCCTTTTTCAGCTTGCTGGGTGCAGGCCCGGGTGTTAAATATATTATTTACTAAAGGATTGATGGTCTGGGCAGCGGTCGTTAGCAAGAAGCTAGGACGGGGGTCTAACAGGAAGCCAGACTTCTAGCATTTGAGGGCAGATAGTGACATTTCATGAGGGGGGCAAAGTCATCTAGGGAGGAGGACGTGGTAGGGGGTTGTGGATACCCAGGGAATGTACATACGTCGGGTCAAGTTGCGCATTGTTAAGAAGATTAGCCTGGATAGTCTTGATCTTTTCATAAAAGAATGAATCTAACTTCTTACACTACTCATCAGTTGATTTACGATCTCTAGATATTACTTTGGGGTCTGGAAAAGAATTGACAATTTAAAAAATCTCCTTAGACTTGTCTGCCTCCTCGATCCTTGTTTCAAAGAAGGTCTTTTTAGCTTTAAACAGCTTCCCATGGTAACTTTTTATTGCAAGCTTATAAGTAACTTTATCTTCTGACTTAAAGTTACGTCTTCATACCCTTTCGACATGTTATCACTGTTTTTTGCTTGCTCTGAGCTCAACATTAAACGAGGGAGCCAATGGTTTTATCTTCGATTGGATACGTTTCATAATAGGGGTTAATCCATTGACGGTCTTAATGTGTGCTTGCAAGAATACCGAGAAAGAGCTCTCTGATCTCAAAAGGAGGGTTTTAGGTTGAGGGCCCAGTGGCTTAGGTAAGCCTAGTGTTCAGGCACTCGCCATGGCTAGACCCCAATCGGCCCTGCCACCCACTTCTGCTGCAGCCTGATAACCAAGTTCTCCTAATCCTACTGGCCCTCTCCGCTGCCTTCGACACAGTCCCACATCATACCCTATGCCACAGACTCCACGACGCAGGAATCCGGAACAAGGCCCTCGACTGGATCCGCTCATTCATCTCCGGCAGAACGCAGTGGGTCAGACTCCCCCATTATCCAGTATTGGGGTATCTTTCATAGATTCACATGCCTGAATCATTCCCCGTCGTCGAGGCGGGAGTCCCACGGTAAATAAAAAAGCAGTGCCAAAAGCACTTTGTAGTAGTAGGCCCTAGAAAAGGCCTGAGGCCTATATTATAGTAGCCTATCTACATCATTATGCTAAAAGGACCAAAGTCTTTGCTCCAACCAATCAGCTCACAGCACCCTCTAGAACCTTCCCTGCAGAGCCAGCTCTCCTCAGATTTTCACCGCACGTCGTGTGGAAGGGAGTCTCCCTGAGTCTTGACTCAGTTTTTTCTTCAGAGCTTCAAGATGTCTGACAAGAAGGCCTTGTTTAGACCTTGCAGAACCTGCGAGAAGAAGAGGGTCCATGTGGATGACCAGCATAAGGACTGCATTTATTGCCTGTATCCCAAGCATGAGGCAAAAAGCTGTAAGATCTGCCTTACCTTCCCTTCCAAGACCTTAAGGGATAGGGAGGCCAGAGTCCTTTTGTGGCTTAAATCCTCTTCCACGGATGATGACGACAGAGCCTCTACCTCTAGCAAGAGGGCGAGGTCTCAAGAGGATAAGACAAGTGAGGGGAGAAAGCATGCTAAGACCTCCCACTCTACTTCAGGCTCTTCACAGAGATCCAAACATTCTGTCTCTGGAGCCTCAGCCACCAACGATCCGGCAAAGAAAACTGTGAGTAAGACTTCTACTGTCTCTTCTCCAGTGACCACTGTCTCTACTTCAACCTCTTCTTCTATGGATATGATATCCACTACATCTGTTACTGCTCCGATTGTGTCTACAAAGATTTGTATTGTGACAAAAAGAACTCTCGTGGACGACTCGTCGACGAAGACGCCATCATCATCGAAAAATTCGTCATCCAAGAAGAGCCCGTCGACGAAGTCGTCGAGGCCGCCGTCGACGACTGTCTCGTCGACGAAGAAAGCATCGACGTCTATCCCGTCGACGACGAGCCCGTCTTCGGTTACCCCGTCGACGACCGTCCCGTCGACGGTGGCTCCATCGACGTCGAGTCCATCGACGACTGTCCCGTCTACGTCGAGCCCATCGACGACTGTCCCGTCGACGATGCCCTCGTCGTCAATCTCGTCGACGATAAACCCGTCGATGACTGCATCTTTTCAGCAGGTGGATGCACCTTGGTCACTGGGGCCATCAAGATCGATGGGATCAGCTTTACTAAGACCTACCATTGGGAATCAGGCCTTTTGTACGCCAATAGCGACAAAAAACTTTCAACTCGTGTCTTATAAGAGACAACAAGGTTCATATATATCACCACTTATGCCTTCTCATCTTCTAGAATCTTATGCTGATGATGAAGAAGATGACTTTGAAGACGATGATGATGAGGGTGCTTTTGGTGTGGCACGTCACCCATCCGAGCTTGTTATCAAGTGCCAAGATGATGATGAAGACGATTCCTACGCTGAACACTACTACCAGGAGGATATCATAGTGCCTCATACATTGGAACATCAGAGACGGCCTAGGGTCCCGGAAGTCACTCAGTTGCCGCCTAATTTGATACAAGACTTACAGGCTATGCTGGCGGATTACAAGCAGCGTTTTCCACCGCAAGTACCTCAATCTGATACTGCAGTTCCTCCTCAGCAACATCCACCGGTTTCTCCAGTTGTGGCAACTCCGCAACCGGTCTTGCCTCCACAAACTCCGGATACGTCATCGGAAGAGGAGGTAGAAGATGGAGAGTTGCCTAACGTACCTTCATCAGACCCATGGGATGAATACGTTATACCCATGCCATCCCCTCCAACTCCACAACCTTCAGATTCACCGCCTGAAGATGTAGGTGGTTTTCACAACCTGATGCAGAGAGCATCAACCAGGTTTAAGCTCCCGGTTACAGTGGAGCAAACGGAGTGTTTTCTCCATGACTTTAAAGAGGAAACAAGAAAGATATCTAGAGCCATTCCCATTATTGAGTATATTTGGAAGGAAGGCATAAAAATAATGAAAAACCCTGCATCCGTGCCTGCTGTGTTGCCAAGAATAGAAAAGAAATATTGTGTTCCGTTCTCTAGTCCGGCGTGCCTTATTGGTCATCCACGCCCGGATTCGGTAATCTCTCAGGCGGCACAACAAAGGTCAAAGAACCCAGCTACCCCTATTTCTACTCCACCAGATAAAGAGGGGCGACGATTAGACCTTATTGGGAAGAAGTTTTCCACTATGGCTGCAGCATCCATCAGGATAGCAAATTCAATGGCGATTATTGGGCGCTACGATCGCCAAATGTGGTCAGAGATGGCTAGCTTCATAGAGCTGTTGCCAGAGGACAAAAGACAAGAAGCCAGGAAAATTCTAATGGAAGGAGAGCGGGCAGCGGAAGAATCCATCGACTGAGCTCTAGATATGGCAAATACGAATTTCAGACAGTTGGCTGGGGCAGCTGTCCTGAGACGTCAAGGGTGGTTAAAAGCCACTACATTTCGTCCGGAAGTTCAATTGAAAATACTGGACATGGCATATGACGGAGAGTCCCTCTTTGGGAAGCATGTCGATGAGGCTCTCCAAACGATTAAAACTGACACAGATACTGCAAAGTCACTAGGATCATTGCAATATAAAAGAGGATCATTCAGAGGAGCTAGAGGACGAGGTTATTCGTCCAGAGGAAGTTATTACCAGCAAGGCAGGCAATATCAACAACAATACCTCCAAAACTATCAGTCCTCTTATAGACAATCTGGATCGGCTGGTTTCTCTCGCCAAGGAGGAAGAAGGCGCGCAAACAACCAAGGACGAGACAGTCACAAGAAACAGTGAGAGCAATTGGGCGCCACCTCCAATCCCTTACCTTCCAGTGGGCGCGAAGATATCTGCATTCCAACAGCAATGGCAGAATATAACAACGGATCGGTGGGTGTTAGACTTGATCCAACATGGTCACACCCTAGAGTTCATCACCAAACCTCCAACAACTCCGCCCAGGGGTCCCCCTCCCCCTCGTCTTCACTTATTGTTCAAGGAAGTGCAAGCTATGCTTCTCAAAAACGCAATAGAGAAAGTTCCAAATCATCAGAGAGGGGATGGTTTTTAGTCCCGTTTTTTCCTCATAAAAAAGAAAACAGGGGAATGGCGACCGATCCTAGACCTACGCAATCTGAACAAATATCTCAAGAAGCAGGGATTTCGAATGGTCACCCTCTCGGACATTCTCAGTTGCCTCAACGAGGGAGATTACATGGCTTCCTTGGACATGGAAGATGCATACTTCCACATCCCAATCCACCCAAACCATCGGAAGTACCTCCGTTTCACGGTGGCCGGCGCCCATTATCAATTCAAAGTTCTCCCATTTGGCCTCAAGTCGGCCCCAAGGATTTTCACGAAGTGCCTGGCCCCTGTGGCAGCAGCTCTTCGGGCAGCAAAAGTGCAGGTCTTCCCGTATTTGGACGACTGGCTAGTCAAAGGTCCATCAGAGGCCAAAGTAAGATCCGACATTACAGTATGGCGCAATCTCTTCGCATCGCTAGGCCTCACAATCAACAAAACCAAATCTCAAATGGATCCAAAACAAAACCTGTTGTTCCTAGGAGCTTGCTTGGACACAGTGGAATGCAAGGCATTCTAATCTCGAGAGAGACAGCTCTGACTGCAGGCGTTGGCCAAAAAACTGGCAAGAAGGTCACTTTCAGTTCGCCTATTTGCATCACTTCTGGGGATGTGTTCTTCAGCCATCAACCTCATTCCATTGGCGCGTCTAAAGATGCGGCCACTGCAAGAGGAGCTAAACTGTCAATGGCATCAAGCGACAGGTTCATTCGAGGACACCATCACAATCACCAACAGGATGGTGCATGCACTCCAATGGTGGCCCCAGATCAGCAATCTGGAACAGGGGCTCTCATTCTTGCAGAATCCTCCGGATTTTATTCTGACGACGGATGCGTCCATGGAGGGCTGGGGTGGTCATCTCCAGGACCTGCAAGTGCAAGGAAAATGGTCTCCGCAACACAAGAAATGCCACATCAACAGTCTAGAGTTGAAAGCCATTTGCCTGTCTCTTCAAGCATTCCTCCCCAGGATAGTAGGATCCTCGGTTCTGGTCAGAACGGACAACACCACAAGCATGTTTTATATCAACAAGCAGGGAGGAACGAGATCAGCAACATTATCCAAACAAGCCCAAGAGTTATGGAAATGGTTAACAGTTCACAACATAACTCTCAAGGTGGAGCACGTCAGAGGCCTCTACAACACCTTGGCAGACAAACTGAGCAGAACCGTGTCAGATTGCCACGAGTGGGAACTGGACAACGACCAGTTGAACTATGTGTTTCAGAGATGGGGCAAGCCCAAGTTGGACCTATTTGCAACCCAACAGAACAAGAAATGCCGGTACTACGCCAGCAGATACCCTCAACAGGGGTCAAGGGGGAATGCCCTTTCGATGCAATGGTCAGGGACCTATGCATACGCTTTTCCTCCGATCCCTCTGATTCCACGAGTGGTGCGCAAAATGAAAATGGAGAGTTGTCGCCTTCTCCTCATTGCTCCCAAGTGGCCTCGCCAGTATTGGTTTCAGGAACTCATGCTACTTTCTCGGGAACCACCGATCAAACTGCGTGTAACTCCGAAGTTACTGTCACGCAACGAGGGTCAGGTACTACACCCAGATCCTCAATCGCTGAAATTGCACGCATGGCTCCTAACTTCCTAGAATTCGAACATCTCCAAATTCCTCAGGACTGCCAAGACATTTTAGAGAAAGCAAGAGCCAAGAGTACATTAAAAACGTATCGTCTCAAGTGGAAGCGTTTTTGCGCATGGTGCATCTCTAGTGCTTTACACCCTATAGAGACGCCGGCAGAAAAGATATTACCCTATTTATTGCATTTAGCGCAATCTGGTCTTTCTTTTTCGTCAATAAAGGTCCACTTAGCGGCCTTATCCAGGTACAGAAAGATGACTAACACTCAATCACTCTGCTCTTCATCGCTAATCAAGCAATTTATGAGGGGTCTGTTCCGGGCTTATCCCCCAGTGAAGCCCTCACCACCGGAATGGGAGCTCAACACGGTTCTATCACAGCTGATGAAGCATCCGTTCGAGCCTATCCATAGAGCCGACCTAAAGTTCTTGACGTGGAAGATTGCTTTATTACTGGCGCTAACTTCCGCAAGAAGAGTGGGAGAAATTCAAGCTTTCACCATAAAGGAGCCCTTTTTACATTTCTCCCAGGACTATGTCACTTTGCGAACGAATCCAACGTTCATACCGAAAGTGCCTTCCCAGTTTCATCTAAATGAACCTGTCAAGCTGAAAGTTTTCTTTCCAAACCCGTCAACCCCAGCGGAAAAAACATTGCATTCTTTGGACATCAAACGATGCTTAAAATTCTATCTTCAGAGTACCAAGGCTTTGAGAAAGTCAGATCAACTGTTTGTAGCTTATGGCCAGACTACATTGGGGAAAGCGGTTACTAAAGCCACGATTTCAAGATGGATCGCATCCGCTATTCAATTCTGCCACGTCAAGGCTAATAGACCATTGACAAGATCTGTTCGATCTCACTCCACAAGAGCTGTGGCAGCGTCTGCGGCTTTGTTTGCAGGAGTGACGCTTGCGAACATTTGCCGTGCTGCGACATGGAAGAATGTCCACACGTTTACAAGACATTACTGCCTGCAATCAGCAAATCAGGATCATGCGGCAGTGGGCCAAGCTGTTTTACGTCACCTGTTTCCATAAGGAGTATGTTCAGGTACTGATGTTCACTTATTTCATATAAAGTACATGCAATTCAATAGATTGTTTTAAATATGCAGACATATGCTAACATGTTGTGTATTTTTGTATGATGCTTAAGATTTCTTTCCAGAAGGAAAATGCACAATTTCAATGTTGAACTTGAACATGATTTATTAATAGATCAATCTCTAGGCGTTTGTTGGTTGTTGACGATGCATTCATGGGGGTGCACTGCAATAAGTCTCCCACCATCCGCAACCGACTTTGCCTGGCTTACTGCTTGCTATTCTGATTCAGGCATGTGAATCTATGAAAGATACCCCAATACTGGATAAGAAAACAAGTTACTTACCTGTAACTTCAGTTATCCAGTATTGGTATCTTTCATAGATTCACATGCACCCACCCTCCTCCCCGGCGAGTCAGTTCTCTGAGTTGGGGATACTTGTTCCCACTTGTGCTACGAAAATCTGAGGAGAGCTGGCTCTGCAGGGAAGGTTCTAGAGGGTGCTGTGAGCTGATTGGTTGGAGCAAAGACTTTGGTCCTTTTAGCATAATGATGTAGATAGGCTACTATAATATAGGCCTCAGGCCTTTTCTAGGGCCTACTACTACAAAGTGCTTTTGGCACTGCTTTTTTATTTACCGTGGGACTCCCGCCTCGACAACGGGGAATGATTCAGGCATGTGAATCTATGAAAGATACCAATACTGGATAACTGAAGTTACAGGTAAGTAACTTGTTTTCTTCCCTCTCAGAACCCGCACCGGCCACCTGCGAAGTCCCTCAAGGCTCCTCCATCAGCCCCACCCTGTTCAACGTCTACATGGCCCCGCTCACATCCATCGACGGATCACACGGACTCAACATCATAGCGTACGAAGACGACATCCAACTCATCTTCTTCCTACCCAACGAACCGAACAGCTCCAAACACAACTTTCAAGAAGGAATGGAAGCAGTTGCTAGGTGGATGAAGAAGAGCTGGCTTCATCTCAACAGGGACAAAACTGAAGTACTCATCATGGGTCCACACCCCGATGCCCGGAACGATACCTGGTGGCCCCCCGCCCTCGGGAACCCTCCTTTCCCCCACGAACCACACATCAACCTCAGAATCATCCTGGACTCCAAACTCAAAATGGACCGCCAGATCAACGATGTCACCTTTTCCTGCTACCACGCCCTCTGCCTCCTCTGAAACTCCCTCAACTGGATCCCCGTCTAACATAGGAAAACCATCACCCACGCCCTCATCAGCAGCAGATTGTACTACGGCAGCGTACTCTATGCCAGGATCAACAAGAACCTCACCCGCAAACTCCAGCATGACGCCGCCAGACTAGTCCTCAACCTACTGCCCCATGCCACATCAGTCAATACCTACAGACACTACACTGGTTCCCCCTTGGAAAGAGAATCACCTTCAAGCTACTCACCCATGCCCACAAGGCCCTTCACAACACTGGACCCTCCTACATGAACCACCGCCTCTCATTCAATGCACCCCAAGGATCCCTCAGCTCAACTCAGCTCTCCCTTGTGATGGTGCAGCGCATCAAGAAGACCAGAACAGGAGGATGCACCTTCTTCCTCCTAGCGGCCAAAGCAAGGAACTTCCTCCCTCGGTCTCCGAACAGACCCCAACACTCTCCAAGTTCTTGAAGGAACTCAAGACCTGGCTCTTCGATGAATCACCTTAAGCATCCAGGAGTTGCGCCCCCTCCCTCCCCCCTGTACCTTGAGACCCTTTCGGGCGAGTAGCTGCGCTTCACAAACCCCTGATTGAATGATTGAAGTTCTCCTTTGCCAAAGTGCATCTTTTCTGGCTAAAGGCTACCAGTGCATCCTTGATTCATCTTAAATGACAGTACTAAAAAGTCCTGGCTCAATAAAGTGAATTATTTGTCCATGTGACAAAGTGGGAGTGGATGACTGCATACTTGTAGCATGCATTCTGGAGCCAAAGTGTGAAATGCTCCCTAAAATGCCAAGTGGCTTTGCATCACACGTGTGCACACTGCTTTTGAGTTCGCCTTTGTGGTTATGGAGGCATTTGTAGCACAGCCACGCCAGTTCATGCACATTCCTCATAAATTTAGAAATGTTTTGAGTATATTTTTTTTTTAGAGATTTGGAGCTGAAAATTTTAAAATCCTTAGAAAAGTCCTATCTTCAAAACTCTTGTCAGCCTAAGGATGTGGTGTACTTTTTCTCATCAATTGTCCGTATGTAGCAAGAGTTGTATGAACGTGATACAGACAAGATTGTACGTAGTTTTATTACCAGGTAATTTTTAAATGGAGATTAAACTGAATACTATAAATGCTTATTTTTGCCTACTTACATTCAAATCGTAGTAAATGTTTGTGGGTTTTGTTTTTAACCAAAAGATTTTTTCTCTTTCTGTATGATGTTAACAGACACTTTCGAACGCTGAAAAGATTATATGGCAGGCAAGTAATAATAAATCTACTTGGGGGAAAAGAAGGAGAAACCATGCTGAGCAAAGCTTTCCAGGTATGTATGTAGTAATACAATTGAATAATATTGGTGTTTTGCATTAATTTCAGTGTAATAATAAATAGTTCTAAAAAAAAAAGTGAAGTTATTCCACAAGCACTTTCACATTTGAGCTGCATTTATTTTGGATATAACTTGGACTCATTTCAGAGAAGTACATTTGTTTTACTTCCTATCCCAGATTCAGCCTTCTCTCCCATCCAATGTGTTTCTAATACAATTTGCCCTAAATCTGCCTACAAATATATTTACATCACCCTAAACACAGACCAGCAGCAGGAAATACTTCAATGTGCCACCACACACGGCAGAGAGGGAGGCGACACTTTAACCTCTTTGACATTACACCCCACAATGACTAGCTCATATGAAGTGGGCAAGAAGTGCGGGTACTGGAGAGTCTGCGGTGAGGAGGCAACACTTACTCACATCAAGGGGTCCTACTCAAATCTTGGTCTATTCTGCGGGGCAGTCCTTTCAAAGATCCTCCAGAATCACTGGCTCGGAGCGGACACAGTGCCTGGAGGTCATACTATTTGAGCCGACCAGATGACGATAGCTACCTGATGGGAGGCAGGAAAGGGCGCCTTATAACCCTTCTGTTACTGGCTGCCAAGCAGACAATACTATCGGTGTGGGGTCAAGCCATTATACCCTCTGTGAATAAATGGATAGAACGTTTGTGGTGGAGTGGGGATGGATAAACTTGCTAAAGGGGCAAGTGGGGAATGGAAGCACCTGAGCAAACAATGGGGGCCCATATTAAACTCCTTTCATTCAGACTTTAGAGAACTTAGATGCGTAAAACGATTGTGGGCCTTACTAATTCTGGATCACACAAAGACAACTAAGGATCACTGAGAATCCCAAAAGACCAACACAGCTCGCGAGACATTGCGGACTAGTGCCACCCCATCCGCTGTTGACATATCTTGTACAACGTAGAGCAGAGATCGGAGGAGCGGGGCAGAGGAGGCAGGGGGTTCAGAGACTGCAGGGGTGGCTGGGGGGAGATTTGGGGGATGGTTCACGGCTAGTTGGAAAACAAAAAGAAATATTCAACCTAAAAATATATTTAGGGGATGATTTATATGTTGGCTGTATGCAGTAGTGAGTATACATTCCGCCAACATGAAGGTCCACCCGCCTGATTTAACTGTAAGCGGACCTTCAGTTTGATCATGGCGGAGACTACTCTGTTTGCGCCATGACCAAACTTGTCCGACGGCCCAGGGGAGTAATGGCCATTAGAGAAATGCCTACATGTCCGCCTGCCCAATTTAAATGGGCGGACACGTAGTCATTTTTTACGGTTTCTTATCGCCAGGTAAAGCCTGGTGGTAAGGAACAGTAAAAATATTCTAAATCTCCCCAAGCCATGGGTGAGGGAGCGTTAGATTTTTTCTGTACAAAAACAAAATCCCATTTCAGGATTTCCTTTGTGTAAAGAAAAAAATTGACACTGTGCTACAGGGCCGCGTCCTGGTGATGCAGCCCCATAGCACAGAGTAATCCATTGCCAGGAACTGCCGTGGTGGCGGTTTCTGGCAATGTTTTTTATAAATGACCACCTGCTCAGCGTTCATTTACAAATTAGGCCGGCAGCCGCTCCACCATAGGGATGGAGTAATTTACTTTGCTCCCCATGGCTGAACGATGGAACGTCCTCCAAGAAATAAAACACCCCCTTAGGTCTTAATGGTAGTTACTCGTGATCTACCTTTGTTCTTGACAAACAAATGAATGATTGCCTAAACCATTGTTGTACCATCAGATATGGCAAATGTACATTAATAATGGAGAACAACTTATCTTATATTGACTAAATTAGTGTCTGTCAAACAGAGACTACATCCCTAAAATGAAAATTGAGAACCATCGTCAGTCTGGCTGGGGGCAAGGGGCTTGGTTACATTTAAAAGCTAAGCAGGGGATATATATGCCTCGTACACATGGCAAACAATATTTATGCATTGACTTCTATTTCTGAAACCAAATGTGTAAGGTTTGGAATAATAAAAGAACTGTCCGTTTCTGTGAGCTCATACTGATAGTTTACTGCTTGTTGGAGTTCGTTGAAGAGAAAATAAAACTATTTGCAAAAGGTAGAAGAATGATTGTGACTCTTCTGCAACCACATGCCTCCCCCCTCACCCCCCAGCCCTGCCAATCCCTACCATACTTTCCATCCTGTCCTTCTCTAGCTCTTCTTATTTTGTTCCCACTATACCTGAAGAGGTGTCTAAGTTAATATTTTTTTGTGAATTCCTTATAAAGCCCATCAGTGTAACCCTCTTGATTTAAGCAGCGTTTAAATCTATTATTCCCTCTATTTCTCTATTTTGTATTTGATATTTGTAGAGTGCAACATTATCTTATGACTGCTTGGCGCTATTTGACTTTTAGTAGAGGTGTAGAAATGGAATGACTGGGTTTTAAGGGTTAATCAGGTGTTAAGAAATTTCCTAAACTGGGACTGAGATAATTGGCTTCAGATATTCAAGGGAAGAAGGACTTGATGGCCTAGTGTCCTCTAATGCAGATGACGTATTGTGCAACTAATACCTTAACAATGAGTTCTATATTACTTTGTGTTTTTGATGCATTTTAAATGAATCATTGACAGCTGGAAGGTAAGCCTTAAAAATTACATTTTTAAAAACCACCATATGGAAATTATTGAAAGGTTAAATTATAATTCTCTAAGTCCATACAACTACTTGAAGAATCGGTATTTTAACTGAGATGTGTTATACACAAAAAAGGTCCCAATATTTTAATCACACAAATGCTTTAGATGCCTTACATGCCATACAAATAACATTTTGATTAATCTGCTGGCAGCATGTTATGAAATTGAACAGTTTTGGTTAATTTTTTTTGACTGTCGGCAGTTGCACAAATGTTTACGGAAATGTGTGGTGGAAAGTACTATTGTGGGGTAGTTAAAAGATATTCCACAATTCTCTCCCTTGTGTATTATTGGTAGTGGAGCTATTAGCTGTGTGGAAATTGATAAATATACCTAATTTTAGTGAATGGCAGATTGAACCATAATGGACCCTGCCTTTTGAGATATGTAAACAAAGCATACAATGGGCTGACTATTGGAGTTATACCACATCACTAAGGTGTCATACGACTATAAAAGAAGAAACCCCAAAGGAGGGGCAATGCAACACTATTATTTTTCTTTCTATGGAACACACATCTACTCAATACCATACCTTTTTTCCTTTTGATGCATCGCATGGGTTTTATCTTTCTCTTACTTTGGGAGAGAAAGGAACTCTTTTCCTATGATTTTATAATCACCCTTTAAATTTCTATCTTGACTGCTTTTTTGTTGATGCTGCTGCTTTTATGCAGTTGACCTGGAATCGTTCTATGCCAAACACATTGATTTTTGCTTTATTTCCTCTTATTGCCGATGCTCATGGACTCGCCCTGAATGGACTTTAAAATTGATTCCTTTACTCCTTTGCTTTAAATCTGTAGATGATTTTAAATAGAATCAAACAATCTTTCTGCCTTTAGTGATGGTAGGAATCTGTAACCTAGTTTCTCATGTTTGTTTAAAACCATCCTCTTTGGATTCGAACCTCTGATATACATGCTTTAATATTCTGTTTTTAAATGTATTTTTATTGTTTTTATGCGGAAAGCATACAAAAAGAACACTTGCCATTCATTGAGAGTAGTGTATTTGAACCTTATTTCAAACTTGTGAGTTAGTCACCAATTAATGGTCCTCATTGGGTGACTAACCTTGTGTTTTTGAACCTCCTAATTCCCACCCCTCTTACCGGCAGAGAAGGATCCATCAAATGACCATTCACTTCTGTGGTAATGGTAATGCTGTGATCGGTCTAGCTGTAGGGGGCCCGAACAGTTAGAGAGATAAATGAGTAAGTAGTGATTTGAAAATTAAACCTAAAATTATTTATACCTCTTCTGCTGGATCACAAGCAATGCACTGTACAAATCATTGCTCCACGATGATCGATGATGGCATTTTATTCTCTGCACACTTGGACGTCGAAGCTCACTTTCAATCCCTGCTATAATATTAAACACTATTAACCAGGGAAGATGGGCAATAGTGGGGCTATAATGAGGTACCAAAAGTCGAGCAGCATTATTGCTGATGTAGTTAAACATGGATATGTCAGCTGCCAGTATGTTGCAAAATTAAATCAGCCAGTGCTACAAGGAAAAATTGTGCAACATTTCTAAAACTGGTGCCATAATGAGGTTGTGAACCTCGTATCATCTTATCGTACTCCTGACCCGCCCCCTTTTACCTCCCAATCTTCACTCTCCAGTATATTTTTTGTATGTTTATCTATGTCCATCAGCCTAAGCAAGTGTAAGAAAGTAGGCTTCGGAGCCTTCATTGTTCGCTTTGCCAATAATAAAACACAACCTCTCGCACATCAGTACATTAGTATCATTTTAGTAGGAGGTATGGTGCAGAGCTCTGAGGTGGATTTAGAACTCTTTTGCTCTGCAGTAAAAGATTTTTTAAACTCCTTTTTATTGGCATTTACTAAAGCATAGATATAAATTCAATCTTTTCTATCTCCTGCTGTTGCAAGTTGCTTTCTACATATACATTATTAATTGCTTGTTCTGTTGCACCATACCGTTTATAATGTATGAGAAATTAGGTGGGTGTCACATACACGAACCACAAGTCTGTAACCGAAAACAATACATCTAAACCACATTCAAAACAACATTTGCTGAAAAGGGGACCACTGCTTAATTTATCCATTTAATCAGACCAATATGTTCTTCTGTTGGGGAGTGGTGGGGTTTGGAACAAGCTATAATATCATGTAAGGTACAGAGTTTGGCGGGTGCAGGGAGATGTAATTGAAGGTAGGTCTTCGTTGGGAGACCTGGAGCCTATGAGGTTGGAGAAGCCTTTCTTAAGGCACGTGTGTTCCCTCCCCTAATTCCTAACCCTTAATCTGTTATGGGGGTGTTATGTCGGGGGTCCTGCCTTGCTCTACTGTGTATTCAGTTTCATTGAATGGTGTATCCTGCATGTATGTGCTGTTCGCCAGTGCTCATAGTTGGAGCCTTTAAAGCTGAATGGCATTCTATCCCTTGCTCACCCTGATCCAAATGAGGTGAGCAGTTCATGCCATTCGGCTACGATGGGTTTTTCCTAATTTTCCAACCGTCCTGTCAGTAAGGACAGGCTCTCAGCTTCTGCCCATTTTTTCACCCAGCTCATCCAGTGACGTAAAGGCGAGATGCATCAGTGGACTTGCATGACATGGACACATCTCTTTTAGCTAACAGTAGAGCCAGATCTAAAAAGCTAGACTTAGCCCTCCCCTCTTTGGGGCTCAAAGATGCCCCAGTATGCGACCTTCAGGAGTGTCTAGTCCTGTTCTGTCAGCTGTTATCTTAATTTAGTTGTCAACATCTACCCCGTACTGTTTTAATGATAGGCCTCCCCATACCATGTGGAAAAAGCCAGAATCCTCTTGCCAAGCACCTTTGCCTTTTGGAAGAGTATACACTTTCAGATATGTTATGTAGTTTATGTATTATGTAGGTGTAAGGTATGTTCTTTGTAGGTTATTATATGGGTTTGTGATGGGTACATACGGCCCATATTTCTCGCCTTGGAATACTCCCTAGGTGCTAGACTGGATCCGGAAAGCTTTCACTAGCAATGCTACTGCTCGCTGCTAGGTGGTGCAGTGCCACTCTTTATTGACACCGCATTGACCACCCCAGAAGTGGCTGACCGGAGGCACATGTACTGACCACCTAAGCAGGCTATTGTCATTCAATTTTTTCCATGCCTTAGGACGTGAAACTTGAGCTCTGCTCCAAGTTTTGTCGGCCTTTCAGAGACTTGCAAAAAAACAAAAATCCAGTGTGCCAGGAAGGGATATCCCCTCCTAGGGCTGCAGATTTTAAACCATGTAGTAACTGTATAAAAAACTAATGTTGGTCATGAACCTGCAGGAGATGTGCCTCTAGGGTTTAGGCTGGGGGTATGACTGGAAGTTGTGCAACAAGTATGCCCTCATGCTGTCAAAGGTGATCTCAAGACCGAGACATGAAGCTGTATGTCTCTGAACACAAGAAGTTGTGGGCCTCATGCAAAGCCCGCTTTAGGTCGAGAGCGTGGACTCGCTCCTGAGGTCGCTCTTAAAAAAGGTTAACTTTGTGGTCTAATTCCAATTCCTCTGGCAAGCTTAGGTCCTACCATAAACACAACAAAGGGAAGCAGAACTCAACCCCATCCCTCCACTCTCTATCTATATAGAAGGTAAAAGGGCATCACAATGTCAGTCAGCCTCCCTGAACATCGTGCTCTCAACCCCGGCCGCTGATGCTACACCTCACCACACAACATGTAAGAAGCGTTCACATGTGCCTCTTGCAAGTTCTCATGCAATTTCCACTCCCTCAACACACATCTCACCCACCAACAGTACATCCATTAGCCCATTTGCTCACACATCCCAGCCACCCATTCACGCTCACATAGACCAAACACCACAATAACAAGATTCCATACTTGCGTACATGCTCTTCAACACCCACTCGCTCACCAAACATGCCACTGAGATATGGGGCCTACTGCACAGCCACGTCCTGTTGGCTCATATACTATACAAAGAAAATTTTGGATACAATTCCTGCTCCCCATGTAATACTAGTGGGAGATTTTAATTGTCATGTCTCAAACCTAAGTTTGGAACTTTTTCGAAACAAATTGAAAGAGGAATCCCTCCATATCCCCCGGGCCGTTTTTCCGGATAAGATTAAAACAAATAAAAGAGGGAAACAGTTTTTAAATGAACTTGTTGAGATGGAAGGGATCATAGTAAACGGCAGATTTTCCTCTGATTTTCCAGCTAATTGTACCCACAGATCCATTCATGGTGGGTCTATCTTAGATTATGTGGCTATAGATATGAATAGTTTTTATATTCTAAACAACCTATCAATTTCGCAGACTACACTGAGTGATCATAATGTGTTATCGGTATCAGTGTTGATAAACCCGCCTATCACTGACTCCTGGACTCTTAGCGGTGACTTTGTCAATTTTGCTAATAATACTGGACGTTGTTTTTGGAATTCCACGGCAATTATGGGCCTAGAACCTATTATAGAGAATAAATTAAATGTTTTACAAAGGGAGGACAGCTCGTCTATACCCCTCTTTGAAGATTTTTTGAAGGTGGTAACGTCTGTTGCTAGAAAACCCTCTCGACAAAAAAGGAAGAAAATGATTCCTGGTTCTATATTGTGTCTCAATAGGGAAATAAATAAACTAGTTAGGGAACAATATCTTTGCAGATCCCCCGATAGAAACAATAAAATAACCCTTCTGAGAAGGAGGCATAGGGTTAAAATGAAAATAAAAAAGGATAAAGAGGACACAATATGGGTTAACTTGCGTGAGGCCGCAGTGCGCGGGCAAGCAAGGTTGTTCTGGTCCTTAATTAGTGAGGGCTGCGGAACAAGGTCTTTTCCTTCTCCAATTCCCATTGCTGAAGCCATTTGGACTAGTTTTATTTCTAACCTTTACGCGAGCAACGGCTGTTTAAATGTCTATGAGGATTGTAAAGAAGATAGCTCCCTTATAGATCCTCCCTCTGACAGGGTTATCGAACGGGCTATAATAGAATTGCGCTTCTCTGGTGCAATGGGCCCAGATGAGCTACCTGTTTTGGTTCTAAAGCAGGATCCCAGCTCTTGGAGCAAGATTTTGTTTCCAATATTTAGGTACTGCTTTATGAGCAAAACAGTTCTGCCATCTTGGAAGGGTAGCATTTGGTGCCGCTGTTCAAGAAGGGCGATAGGAATGTTCCTCAAAACTATCGCCTAATCGCCCTTCTTGATGCAATTGGTAAGGTCTTTTCCAAATGCCTACTATACTCAATAAATGAGTGGGTAGCTAATAGTAATATATTGCCCCTCGAACAGACAGGCTTTCGTAAGAGTCATGGTACTCTTGATAATCTTACGGCGTTACAGATAATTACAGACAAATATGTGAGGGTCCGCGGCGGTAAAGTGTACGCAGCGTTCATTGATTTCTCAACAGCGTTTGACAAGGTAGATCGTCCGCTGTTATGGAGGAAGCTGTCTGCGCTGGGTATGCCTCTTATTTTGTTAGAGCTGGTGCGCGCACTTCACACAGATACTTGGTGTAAGGTCCTTTTGGGGGGAGAAAGAGGGCTATCTAAGGTCATTTACTCTGTTAATGGCCTCAAGCAGGGTTGTTTGTTAGCCCCTATTCTTTTTTCTTTATATATCTCGAATCTCCCTATGACTCTGGCTGCCTGTGAAGGAATAGCGCCCATGCTGGGAGGTGTCGGGATTTCTAGTTTACTCTACGCCGATGATATTTTATTGTTGGATTTAACGCCTAAAGGCTTAAACAACCGCCTGCATGCCCTTTATTTATTTGCTGAAACTCACTTTCTCAAAATAAATATTTCCAAAAGCAAAATAATGTGTATCGCTGGCAATAAAAAATCTAAATCTGTGAAATTTGGATGGACAGTTGGGGGACTTGGGGGACTTAAGTTGGAAGTTGTGAATAGCTATGTTTTCTTGGGGAAAGTAATAACTAATAACTCCAGTGAGAAACCCCATATCGATAATAACATGCGGAAAGCAGCGGCCCAAGGGAAAAGTTTACAAGCCCTTTATTCAGCCACAGGGAGGCGCCATTTCTCCTTCCTGTTAGAAGTATTTCGTGCCAAGATTCCGTCCACTTTGCTATATGGACTTGAAATAGTGGATTTGGGGCAATGGGGTTTTTTGCAGTTGGCAGAGGGGAAGATTTTTCGGAATCTAACCTCTACTAATAATTCATGTACAGCTGCAGCTTTTAGACTGGAGTTTGGAGCCCGTAGTAGTTGGGCCCAGGGCCTAGCGGGGTTGGTGCGCTGGGTTGCCTGTTTGGCGAAGGGGGAAGTGGGGACACTAAGACGCTTAATGGAAGACAAATTATTGGGGTCTTTCAATGAATTCTCCCTTCTTGTAAAAAATTTCAGAAGGGCAGTGACACTTCTGAAATTAGATGAGACCTCCCTTTTCTCCCTCTCCCAGGGCCAATTAAAACTAGTTTTGAAACGGGCCTCATGGGCGCTTAGTAGATAGGGAGTATATTGTAACTAGGAAGGGAGTCACTCCATTTATCTCATCTTGTGTAATCAAATATAGGCAACCTTACATATCCTGGAATTTATCCCATGGTGTCCGACGATTTTGGTTTCTGTTAAGACAAGATCTCCTGCCCTTAAATATACTTCTGTCCAAGTGGTATGGTACTCCCGCAGCTTGCAACTTTTGCAACTGCCCCAAACAAGATCTGAGTCACGTTATATTTATATGTCCTCCCCTGCTCCCTTTCCGTCGCAAATGGCTACGCCACATTTGCTTGAAATTGAGTATTCTTACTGCTAATGCTTTTGTACATGCTTTAAATAACCCTCCTAATGAGATGTTTTGTTTTAATGTTTTCAACTTTTTTAAATGCTTTTTAGATATTTATTGAGGGGCTTCTTCTCTTAGAATAGTATGCATTATTGATTCTTGTAACCCGTATTGGCCTTTTGTACAGAAATTGTAACTTTGTAATATGCTTTGTTCTTTTTTCTGTAAAAATTGGTTTTGTATGTTGCATTCATTGTTTTATTTTTGTGGATCTCTTCGGAGTTCCGAATCAAATAAAATAAACTTGGTGTTGGCTCATATCTCCTACCCATTGTTACTGGCTTACCCTTTTCAGACTAAGCACTTTGCACTTTAAATGTGCCTCTCCCGCATCGGGTGCCTGGATTCAAGACCTACCCTGTTGCAGGTGTGACAATAGCTCAATTCAAAGCATTAGCCACTTATTTTTGTTCTGCCACTTGTACCAGGAGCCAAGACGCTGCTTCCTGGCACCTCATCTACGCAGGGCCAATATTAGACAGTACAAGGAAAGGCTATTGTTTTGCTGTACTCCATTTTATAGAATCAGCATTTCACATTAAGTAGGCTTATAAAACTTAAAAGCTGTTTTTTGGTCGTTCTGTCTGAATTTGTAACTGGCAATGCATTTTAATCTCATGAAATGTTATGAATTGATCCTTCTTGATTTTATTTGGATAAGCGATAGGCGTTTTATATGTTTTTATTTTAAAAATCTGTGGACTGGTTTTGTGTGCTTTTATGTGGCCTCGGTGGGTGGGGTGAGAGAGGGAGAGACTCAAAGTCTCCTTGTTATCCAATCATTTGGACGTGTGTCAACCTTTCATGTTTGCAGTGTACAGAATGTAAAGAAATCAATAAAAAAAATCTGTGCTTTGCGACCTTTGACATCCTTCTCTAAAACAGTACTCAATAACCAGTGAGTCGGTCACTATTTTGTGACCTGCATTAGTGTCAGTGTAGACCCCAAGTGGGTAACTTTTCAGGAAGTTAAACTAAATATTGAGCAATTTTTGTTAAAAAGGAATAAAAAACACCTTTTGATCTATGTAGCTCCAGTAGTTCTATAAACAAATGATTCTACCAAAATGTTTGCCACTTATACTTTACATCTTGTTTATTTCTTTCTCCTTCTCAGAATCACTTAAAAGCCTCTGAGCATGTTAATGATGTTCAAATGGTGAACTTTGACTACCATCAAATGGTTAGAGGAGGCAAAGCAGAAAAATTACAAACTGTGCTAAAACCCAAAGTTCAGAAATTCCTGGAAGAGTGTGGATTTTATTTTTTTGACAAGGATGGAGTTCAGAGGTTAGTTTGATTTACAGTTTCTTTATTATGTCTTACTAGATCTACTACTAATAACGTTTTAATGTTTACAGAGTCGTCATACATTGAAACATTCTTGCACTTTTCAAATGTTTGCTAGAAAAGTCAAATCATTCACTTCTCATTCTTTCTATTTTCTTTACCCTCCCACTTCGTTTTTTTTTGTTCCTATCCTTTACGTATGCTTTCTTTGTGTTCCTTTTCATTCTTTTTTTCTGGTTTTTACTTGTGTTTCCTCATCTACTGTGTTTTCTGTTTCTCAATATTTTTAGATCTAGTTTAACAGGGCAGCTGGGTGTAAACCGTATAGGTTACGATAGCCAAAGTGCAGGCTTGTTTGGATCAGCCCTCCTTCATTGGTTTGAGACTTTTCAATGTATTGTATTTCGTTTATTCATTGTGTCAGCAATGTGTTCTGTTATGGTATGCATGTTTTAGGTGTTTTGCCACACTGTTTTTGTACACTCAATTTGCCAAATACCTTTAAGCGGTCATGTAGGCCATTGCTAACCATTCTATCACCTTCTGTCTGGCCTGTGTTAATGCATTCAGTCAGTTTGTGTCAAAGGTACAAGTGGACAGTGAGTACCACTGGATGATGCTCTGGAAAATGAGATGGAGGAAGAGGCTAATGAAAGGGATACACTGGTGGTTCCTTTTGCTTTGTCTTCTATTCATGTGCAGAGATGATTTGATAACCATCGTAGGACACATTTGTCTGCATGACATGGTGGTCCTAATAGGAAGTTCCTTGAATGGGGTCTTGCTGTCTTCTACCAAGTCATAGTGCAATGCATGGGTAATATGGTTGTACACAGTTCACCTATGTTCTGACCCATGTATGCTTGTTTATATCCTGTTCATGATGGAGGCAGCTTCACTGGTAGCTAATCATGCCCTACATGTGGTGACCTGATCATGCTTTTTAGATTTAACAGAGCTTGTGCTGCAGGATTTTGAATACTTTGCCAATGCTGTGTAATCTTTTTCTAAAGTCTAAGTAAATAGCATTACCAAAATCCAGCTTGGATTGTTTAAAATAATAGAGGAGTCCTGTGAGAGAAGGACAAAATAGGAAACCTTTAGAGTAATCACAACAGGGGCTAGCAGCAACATTTGGATACTGCTAGAAATTTCTGATTGAAAGCAAGGTACCTATGTTCCTGATCCCTTTCTACAATGGTGGGGCAGGTCCTAGAGACCTGGACCAGAGGTGCTTGCTTCAGTTGGATTTATATTCTAACCTGATGCAACCCTGTAATGTCAAGAACCTGGGTTTAATATGCAGTAAAGACAACGATGGTTCCTTCGGAGTAACTTGTAAAAATTCCACATTACTGATCTGGAGATCAAGCACTGATGCTGCAGCCTAGAGCTTCAAATTATTACTGACTGCACTACGAGTGCTAGAGCCATGGAGATTCTTTAACCCCATGTTAATTTACTACAAATTTGAGTTGCTTCTCAATCCTGCTTCTTCTGTCCAGGTGGCATTTATTGTATAAAGAAAGAGGGTTCATCCGCTATGTCCTGATGAAGATCCTGTGTTAAAGTATGTGTGGGGTCAGAACATCACCAAATCTTAGTTTTGGACTGGATTTTAAATGTTCGTTACAGATGGGCAATTATGATTAATAATAAACTTGCCCTGCCTATCAATGAACATCCTGGCCAAGAACTGTTATATTCAGCGTTTTGTTTGGAGTTTGTGTTTGATGCATTATTTTTTTTACAAATACTGAATAATACTACTGAAACTCTTGACCGTGAGTTGTCCTTATTTTGTGAGTAATTGTTCCTTTAGGAATATCTTTGATTGCCTTCAAAATATTGAATTTGTATTGAATTACTCCAAAGGAACCATTTGTGTTGTTGCTACTCTAGTTGTATTGCTCTTTTTTACAAATAGTGTTTTTGTTATTCATACATTAAGATTAAAACTAAAAAAAAATCTGCCAGCCTACAACAAGGGGTAGCTCTAACGTCCGCAGGCAGAACAGAGGATTTAGTTGAAGAGTGTCCATGCAGCATGAAAGCTTCCTTGTTTGGTAAACCTACATACAAATGTGAATTACACAGGAAGGGAGAGAGTGACCGAGCCCCGTGGGTAAGCCCCGTCTTAAACTTCTGTCTTCAGACTTTATAAAAAGACTTGTACTGTGTTGTGTCACTGAGGAAAGAAATCAGACAATCCTGATCTGTTCCTGAGATTCCAGGGTTTTTCAGCCTGGGGATGAGCACCAAATGGTTGATGGCGTTGAACACTGTGGAGGGATCTAATGGAATGACCATACTAGTCCGTCCTCCATCAGCAATAATACAGAGATCATCCCTCCACAACACATTCTGGGCCCACTCCTAGTCAGAAGTCATCCTGTCAGTCATTAATAAAGAGTTGGCCTCAACAAACTTTTGTAAATGGACAGTAGCCATGCATGTTTTTCATCAATATTGCAAAGATTTGGCAGCAGTAAAATGGGTCTAGAAGTTGAAATGTTTTCAGCACTCAGCGTAGCATTTTGTAACTGTAAAGTCTGAGCTAAAAGGGAGCCATCCCGAACATAGAAACCTGCTTGTTACATCGATTGTAGTAAGTTTCATAATCCCCCGCCCCCCAAGTGATTTCTCGTTAGTTCCATGGAGAAAGTGTAAAAGTAAGCCAGTAGCTTTACATGCACACAAGTTTAGAACATCCATGAATAGTCAGTAGCTCAAACCTATTAAAACTCTTGATCACTGGAATAGGGGTTGAACTAAGAACATTTATACTATTTGGGTCATTTGAATTTGAATAGGCATTTATAGACGCTACTGTTAGGTGGACATTCTTTGAACCAACACACTTCTTTCTGATTTTGCTAACTTTATCTTCAAAATATAATAACATACACTCGTTTTACGCAAAGACAGTTTCAAGTTTCCTCAAGATGTTTATTTCTTAAGTTTAGATGTAAACCATTTACAACTTAAAAACTTGATTTCCATGAACTTATTTTTCTGCCGTGCTGTCAACTAGCACTGATTTTCATTAATTATTACATTTATTCAGTTTAACAGTCTTTTTTGTTGCCTCTACCATCGAGTCATACACATTTGTGGCTATCCTCGGTTCATTAGTTATGTTTGTAGAATTGATTTTCAGTTATGGATCTTACAAGATACATTGTTATTCAAAGATGTTGAGCTGATTGATTGGTCAAATTTGCATACTGATCATAACACAAATTTGATCAGGCAAGCATCCAATATAGAGCGGGACCTGCACAATATGTGGGTAGTTGACCAGTTGGACTAGCCCCCCCTCCCCCCCACTTCCGCAAATGTATTGTTGATAGCACATTATTTACTAGGTTAATATCTTTGGTTTCTGACAAAATGTTAAACTCACCCAGTACTAAAATGCCCTTGTATAATGCAAGGATACATACTTCCAGCTCATCCAGCTAGGTAAAGTCATAATTAGAGGAGACTGGCGGTTAGTGCGATAAGGAATAGATTTTGTTAGTGTTATTTCTACTAATTTATCGTAATACAGTTTCTGCCACATTGCGCACAACATAATTTTCAAAGAATATAGCAAAGATTAGCCGCACCTCTTTTAGCGGGACAGGCACAACATAATTATATAAGCACTGTGGAAATGGTCTCCAAATATAGTTTCAATGCTTCCATGTTTCAGTCAAAACCTTGAATTTCTACTAGCACTGTACTTTGAATCTGATTGCATACTACAGATCAGCGTTAATCAAAAATGTGGAATTCACCTTATGCAGCGGAATAGAGAGTAGTAAATTATCTGTTTAAAGAGAAATCTTTGGGGTGTGGCCAAGATGAGACGTGCCAGCCGAGCATCTGCAGCGGATAGCGCCTTCCCTTGAGTTCCTAGCACAAGGGAGATACACCAGACCCCTGGGTGAGTCTGCCCTCCCCCCTGCAAACATGAGCCCACTGATGCTGAGAGTGCCGTCCCTGGGGCCAGAGACAGGCTTGTGGACCATGTGGCTAGCCGGCGTCTGCGGCGGAAGTGTGCGACCACCAAAAGTGTGGAATCGCCCGGCTGACTGCTGGGATAGTGGTGAGGTGCTGCACTGCAGAGGAAGAGGAGAGGAGCCCTGTACCGGGGCCCTCCAGAGCGCAGGTAGCGGCAGAGCTGAGGGACCTGCCGACCACCCGCGACCAGTCCGGCATTTGCATTGGAGGTGCAGATCGTGGACGGAGGTATGCCACTCATCAGCAGTACCTGCACAGCCATGGGTCGGTGAGTTTGGGTCGAGAGGTGGAGAGGCCTTCCCCTCCCTTGTTTCTGGATTGTCCGAAGCTGACCACTGAAGTGTGGGACTCCGAGCAACTGCCCCCTATCTTACCCGCAAGGAGAGTGAAGAGGCAGACTCTGCGGTGCTCGCTGGCCTGGGTGGCTCCCGCCAGGGGCATCCCAACAGGAGCCCCGGAGCAGAGGCTGCGGCCCACATGGTCGACCAACGGTGGCTGGCAGTGGAGCTGAGAGGGGCCGCCGGCCGCCTGCGAACGGGGCTGGCTGACGCGTTGAAGGTACCCAATGTGGATGGAGGTAGGCCGCCCATCACCAGTACATGCACACACAGCTGTGGGGGGTGTGAGTGAGGGTCGGGAGGTGGAGAGCCCTGCCCCCTCCCTTGTTTCTGGAGGTACCAAAGTCGAACCACTGAAGTGAGGGACTCAGAGCAGCTGTCCCCTACCTTGCCTGCAAGGAGAACGGAGAGGCGGACTCTGCAGGGCCAGCTGGCGTAGGCCACTCACGCCGGAGACATCCTGACAGGAGACCTGGAGCAGAGGCCACGTGGCTGACCGGCAGTGATGGCTGGGAGAGTGAGGCCTCAAGGAGCATACTAGAGCACAGTTGAGCCGGAGAGCGACGCGACCGTGTGTGGCACTGCGGGTTGCGGAGGCGGCCCTGAACGGTTGTGGATGCGCAGTGCTGCGAGGCAGAAGAGTCCGGTTCCAGGACCCAACGTGTCTAAGTCACAGCTACACAGTGAGTAGTCATCAGATGCCGGAGGACAGAAGAGCGGCATCCAGGGCAGGGTGAAATGCTGGGTGTGCTGACCATGGTTCCAGGAGTGCCAGAGAAAAGCTGAGTGACAGGGACACCGTCACCGCCTAAGGGAGGCCCCCTTGTTTCTGAAGGATTTGCAGCCGGCCAGAGGTGCATAGGACCTTGGGTGGGACCGGGCGGTACCTCGCCTGAGTTGGCTGGATTCCAATGGAGAATAGCTGGACAACCAGAGGGAGGCCCTACTTAGGGTGCTCGTCTGTGGCGGAGTGCCTCTGTAAGGGTCCACGCAGCACTGCCCTGCTCCCTCCTGGGGTCCACAAGAGGACCTAAGTCATGCCTGCCGTGCGTTCCCAAAATGATCGGTCTCTGAAAGACGGCCGTGGGGACACCGTCTCGACCCCCGCCAAGCGACGCTGTGCACCAGGAGAGTACAGAGGACACGGATGGTCCAGCCATGAAGGTATTCATGGCTTTGCTTTTCTCCTCCCTCCGAGAGGACCAACAAGCTATACACACACGCAGCTCTCAGTGGATTTGAAAGCAGTACGAAGGGACCCGCAGGAGGTAGGAGACCGGGTCGCTGTACTGGTGGATTGCAAATCCAGACGGGAGGAAGAGATAAAGCAGATGCAGCAGGACATTTTTCGGCTTTGGAAGCAACATATAGAGCTACAAGCACATGCAAATCTGTCCTGGCTAAATAACGTACGAATCAGAGGAATACCGGCTCAGGTGGAGGGAGAGGATTTGTGGGGTTATGTCTTAGCATTGTTTTATCACATCCTGCGCCTGTGTACATGATTTTCAAATCAAAGAACCACTTATCCGCCGGGGGAGGGAGACTCACCCGGTTCAGTTTAGAGATCATACTCCAATGGTGTACCAGGATTTGTCAGTGACTACTCTCCACAAGCGTAGGGAATTCCACCCTATCACGACACATCTCAGGGAGAAAGGAATAGTGTACTGCTGGGGACACCCCTTTTGCATCATCTTCCACTATCTGGTCATGCTGCGACAACTGAGTTTCCTAAATGAGGCCCTAGAGGTCATGGGCCTTCAGGAGGATACGGCAGGAGAGATGAGGCCTGATTCCCCAGAGGATCAATGTCACCAGCAACACTGCTGACGTAAAGCGGGGAAATCCTCCGAGAGACACAAACCAGACACAGCTACGGCAGCTAAGGAATGGTAGGCGGTACTCACTACGTTATCTGGCTCACTGGGGTCGCAGGATCCCACCTGAATTGTAACGATGGGCCTGGTGGGAAGCTCAGGATGGCGGACTCTGGGAGATTAACTTCTTCTGCAATCGTTCCTTCGCTTCATCTGCTTCTGGGAGACAGTTCCCAAGGTGGAGGAGTTAGTGACACAACTTCCTCACAGGATCTCCCCCTTGAACGGAGTGAGGTCATGGTTTGTTTCAAGGATTGTTGTCATTAGTTGTTTATCCTGGGGTTCAGGGTTTTTTTTTCTGTTTCTCTTCTTTTCACTCCTCCACACCAGTTTCGTATAGAGGACTACAGCAGAGGTGGGTATGTCTGCCCCACGGTTCAGACAGCTTTCCTCCCCTCCCCGTCGCTTACAGCTAGAGTTGGTGATGTGTACAATGCAGATATTCACCACGCCAGACGAACCGCTCACCACATGAGCCAGGCAATGGGCCCTGAAAGTCTTCAGCCTCAATGTTCTGGTCCTCAATCACCCAGTGAAGCTCACAGTAGTTCTGTCTCTTTTAGAGCAACTGGGTTGGGATTTATGCTTACTGCAAGTCTCACCTGGTCCCCAAGACACTGCCCGCATGTCCCTCACTGGTTCCCCCGTCAGCTATTGTCTTTTGGACCCGCAAAAAAGAATGGGGTAGCTAGTCTGTTGGCCCAGAAGTTTAATGGCAAAATAATTTCTACAATAGCTGAAACAAAGTGGCATCTTTTGGCAGTGAGGATACAGTGGGGCTTAGTTTCCTTTACCCTGGCAAAAATGTATGCCCCAAACGAACAACAGGAACCCTTTATTCTTAATGCACTAGCAGCGGTTCTTACAATCCCAGACTCAGCAGTGCTAGTAGGGAGGGACTTTAACTGGGTCATGGATCCCGCCTTCAACCCCTCCTGTCAGCGCTCCACGCAAGTGGGGGCCTTTACCCCCAACAGACTACGCTGGCTGGCGGAGTGATGCCTATGCGACATCTGGTGCCATTGGCATCTCGTAACGCGGGACTACACCTTTTATTCGGCAGCACATAAATCAGATACGCATATTGACCATTTCCTCACCTCCCCGTCGCTTACAGCTAGAGTTGGTGATGTAAGCATCAAACCTAGTACCTCTTGGACCATGCCATGATTGCGCTGACGCTCAGAGTGGGCAACATTTGGCCTAGGGCCTTCCGATGGCGATTGCATGATGGACTGCTGCAGTCCTCTGCTACGCTGTCAGCAGTTCATGCGGTGCTGGCAGAGTATCTCCACACCAACGACTTGGGGGGCACCCCACTTGCATCTGTGTGGGAAGCACTGAAGCTAGTGGTAAGTGGTGAATGTATTGCAATATCTGCAGCCGAGAGCCAAGTGCGACAAGAAAAGCGTCTGCAGCTAGAGCAAGCGGTCTCGGAGATAGAAGCCATCCATAATCGTACCTGGGCTCCCAGAGTCTGGTGAGAGCTGGAACGAAAGAGACTTTTGTTAAAGCGTCTGGACCTGAACAGTGCGGAATAAGGTGACCTTCGGCTCCGACATAAATTCTACCTGTGGTACAAAAGGGGGTGGTGATGGACGGAGCATCTGAATCAATCAAACACTCACACTCAGTCAAAAGATCTGGGTTTAATCCATCACCGTTCTTTAGCCCACTCTGCCACCCCATATAGCCATGTCTGAACTGGGGTGGCAGAGTGGGCTAAAGAACGGTGATGGATTAAACCCAGATCTTTTGACTGGGTGTGAGTGTTGTATTCAGATGCTCCGTCCATCACCACCCCCTTTTATAAATTCTACCTGAGCAGTAACCGCTCCGTGCCACAACCGTGTCTGCCTCCATTGGCTCTATCAGGCAGGCTTCGAGGCAGGAATTACACTCAAGTGAGGACATCGTAGCAGTTTTTAAGGAGTTCTATCAGACCCTGTACTCCAATTTGGACGGCTCCCCCAGTGACCCGAGTTCTTACCTGCAAGGGATCCCTGTGACTCGCTTACCGGCTGCACTCACATCCCAACTAGATCAGTCAATAAAGGTTGAGGAAGTGGTTGCGGCTAAAGCGCCTGGTCCGGACGGCTTCACAGCTCAATTTGATAAATCCTTTTGTCAGGACCTATTCCCCCCTCCTTGCCTGACTCTTTAATTGCTTTCTTGAGACGGGTTCGCTGACTAACTCTATTGGTGATCCTCAAACCATCGTAGGACCCCAGGGACTGTGGGTCATATAGACCCATCTCCCTACTAAATATCGACGCCAAGCTCTTTGCTAAAATCCTGGCTTCCTGCCTGAACCCGCTCATGCCTGCCTAGTCGACCCTGACAAGGCCGACTTTATCCCGACGAGACAGGGGGGACAATACCAACAGGCACTTGCATCTAATGGATATCACTCAGAGGTCCCACAAAGAGGTGCTCTTCCTTTTCATTGCAGCCAAAAAGGCATTTGATCACGTTTACTGGGCCTACCTGTTTGAAACGCTATGCCACTTTAGTTTTGGGGAAACATTCATCACAGGGATAGGCTGTATCTATACCACCCCTATAAGCTCTGTCCGGGTCAATGGAACATCATAGGCTACGTTCCCAATAACTCTGGGCACTCGCCAGGGCTGACCGCTCTCCCCACTTCTCTTTGCACTTCTTTTGGAGCCAATGGCGCAGCTTATTCAGGACAATCCGCAGATCTCGGGCCTCCAGTTTGGTGCTAATGCTCCTACTATTAGCTTAAATATGGATGATGTCATCCTTTCTCTTGCGAACCCGATGACTTCCTTGCCGGCCCTACTGTATGAAATGCGTATATTCAGATAGGTCTCAGGATTCAAGGTTAATCTCACTAAATCTCAGATCCAGAAAGCTGTTGGAGGCCCGGCAATCAGCTCCGCGCCATTCCCGGTGCTGCTCGAGACCGGTCCCAGAGCCATCACACCTAATCGCACTCCAAGTCTTCGGGTAACTCGAAGCACAAGAAGAAGGCGAAGAAGCACTGCCGCTCTTCACCTTCACCCCATCGGTCGCCTGACTCAGCATGAGACCAGAACTGTCATCGCTCTAAGGCACCATCTTCGGTGCCTGCTACTGGGATGACTCTGCGCCGCCCTCACTTTCCGGGAGCCGGTGCGTCCCCTGCCCAGCTTCATGCATTTTACGAAGCTCTCCACTCCATCTTTGGGCAGTCCGACTCCGCCGGCGTGCCTTTGGGCACCGTAGAGCTGATTGGGGGCCCTGGGCCTTTGATGCCAGCGGCTCTGGCCCCAGCCCCTTGGGACCCCCATGGATCCAGGTTGACGCCTGTCTACCTTATTTGACCTTCTCCGGCACCTGTTCTTGTGACGACGCCCCTGGCCGTCCCTCCAGACGACGTCGTCCCCATCTTAACCCCTGAGAGGGACCAGAACTTTTGTTCCCCTGTTCAACCCTGGTGTTCCCTATCCCCTAGAAGGTGGTGATGAGGATTGGGAGGGGTCTTCTGACCCTTAAGCAGACTAGCTGGATAAGCCAGACTGGAGAGAGGACCTGGGTGACACCAGTGGTCTGGACACCTCTCCTGACTTTGGCATGCTTTCTTCCCCTCCCGTGGCTATGTAGGAGGGAGCGACTTATGCTTTGGTGGTGAGGAGGGCAGCTGAGGCCTTGGGCCTGCAGCTCCCTTCGGTGGCAGACAGCACTAATCTCCTGACAGAGGTGCTTCAATCGGCTGCAACTTCATCTGAACCCCTTTGGCCGTTCAACAAGGCCCTGACTGATGTCCTGGGCACCTGGTCCAAGCCCAGCACAGGGGCTCCTGTGGAACGGACGATCGTCTGCTGCCACTGCCTGGCTCTGGGCGACCCAGTTTTCCTCGCCAACACCCTTCCCGAGACAGCATGGACATCCAAGCCTCTTCCTCTAAGGGCGCATTCACTTCTGCTCCCCCAGATAGGGAACCCAAGAAGCTGGATCACCTTGGGAAGAGCATGTTCTCTTCCTCCAGCTTGGCATTGCGGTCCGTAAATACTGCATGCATCTTGGGCTGATACTCCCATTCCATCTGTGCAGGTGCTGCCTCAGTGCCCAGAGGAGGCCCGGGCCGTTCTCTCCCAGGCAGTGGTGGATTGGAGAGATGCAGCCAAATTCACGATTCGATGTGGACTGGATACAACTGACTCGATAGGCAGAATGACTGCCAAGCCAGTAGCCCTTCCACACTATGACTGGTTGCGGACGTTTGGCTTTTCGGAGGATGTCCAGGCAACCTTGCAGGACATTGCCTTTGATGGCCGTTGCCTTTTTGGTGACAAGGCAGGCTGGTGGATCATGCCAGATGGCATATGCAGGACCTGAACTACCAGTGGGCGCAGCATCAGGGCAATCTTTCCGACTACATCCAGATCTCGGGGGGTCTGCACAAAAACTGCAGTGGTGGCTGACAAAACAAGCTTGGGTCAGAGGTAGATCCCTCTCCCTTCCCAAACTGACCTCACAGTGGTGACAGATGTGTCACCCCTGGGATGCGGCAGCTGAGGCTGAGATCAGAGGCTTCTGGTCTCCTGCGGAATCTGGGCTCCATGTTAACCTGCTGGAGCTCCGGGCGATTCGTCTGGCACTGAAAGGATTCCTTTCCTCTCTCAAAGGGAAAGTGGTGCAGGTGTTCACAGACAACACCACCGCCATGTGGTACTTCAACAAATGGGGCGGGCTGGGGTCGTGGACCCTAGGTCAAGAGGCTCTTCGTCTCTGGACATAGCTGGAACATCAGGGCATGACCCTGGTAGTTCAACACCTGGCCGGTTCTCTGAACGCCAGGGCGGACAAACTCAGACGCTGGTGCCTGGTGGATCACGAATGGCATCTTCACTCTGTGGTGGTGCAAGGTCTCTTTCAGCGGTAGGGAGATCCTTGGTTAGATCTGTTTGCCACCGAAGAGAACGCGCAATGTCACCAATTCTGCGCGTTTCGAGTTTCCAAGACGGCACTCGCTCGGCGATGCTTTTCGTCATGCGTGGAACTGCGACCTCCTGTGCGTCTTTCCGCCTGTACCACTTCTGCCCAGAGTGCTGAAGATCAAGCGCGACCGGGCCCGAGTCATTTTGTGTCTCTGGACTGGGCACAAAGAGTCTGGTGCCCACAGCTCCTGAGCATTGCCATCAATCCTGTACTCAGACTGCCCCTTCCAGAGGATCTTCTGTCGCAGCAGCAGGGGATGGTTTGTCACCCGAACCTGTCCAGCCTCCACCTCCTTGCATGGAGGTTGAGCGGCGACAGTTGACAGCTTTTGACCTTCCTCCTGAAGCCTGTAATGTTATCTTGGCAGCCATGCGTCCCTCCACTAAGTCTGTATACACCTGTCGAGGGAACAAGTTTGCAGCATGGTGCACAGCACAGGCTTTGGATCCCCTTTCTTCCCCTCTTTCAGAGGTCCTGCTGTATATACTTTCTTTGGCCCAGCAGGGCTCTGCCCTGGGCGCTCCTAAAGGCTATCTTTTAGCAATCTCTGCTTTCCTTCAGCTTTCAGATCAGCCATCTTTGTTCAAGTCTCCTTTTGTACAGAGATTCTTCAAGGGCATCATTCATCTCTTTCCTCCTTCTCCCTTCGTAATGCCCCAGTGGGACTTGAACCTGGTCTCAATCTACCTTTTGTGCGCTCCCTTTGAGCCTCTTCACAACTGTCCTCTCAGGCTCCTCACTCTGAAGACCGCTTTCCTTGTTGCCATCACCTCTGCTCGTAGTGAGTGAGCTCCAAGCTCTTTCTTCTAAGCCCCCTTTCTTCTCTGTGCATCCGGACAAAGTTGTGCTTGGGACAAGATCTTTGTTTCTTCCCAAAGTGGTAATGCCCTTTCACATTGGACAGACCATTACTTTGCCCACCTTTTTCTCACCTCTGCACCCTTCCAAGGAGGAGGAGAGACTACACTATCTGGACTCCAAGCATGCACGGTCTTTCTACTTTGACCAAACTAAAGATTTCCGGGTGGATGATCAACTCTTTGTTGGCTATGTAGGTGCCAAGAAAGTTAAGGCTGTTCAAAAGCGTACCATTTCTGGATGGGTTGTCCTTTGTATCAAAATCTGTTACGCTTTTGTGAAAAAGGAATCTCCAGTGGGGCTCCATGCTCATTCGACCAGAGCTACGGCGGCCACCTCTGATCTTGCTTGCGGAGTTCCCCTCCTTGACATCTGTCGGGCAGCCATGTGGGCATCCTTGCACACATTTACCAGACATTATTGCCTGGACAGCCAAGCCCAGTGGGACAACTATTTTGCCCGTTTTGTCCTCCAGGACTTTCTGGTGTAAACTTAGTTTGCAGACCCTCCTCTGGGATTGGTATTGTTGGGGTATCTATTCTAAGGTAAGGAATCTATAACTAACAGTCTCTTTCAGGTGAACAAGTTCCTTACCTGATGTAAAAATGTATCTGTAAGAGACCCATGTTAGTTATAGATTCCTTATCGCCCCACCCATCCTCCCTGCTCTGCGAACTAACTTCTAGATACAGGGACACCCCAGTAGGGCCCTAGGTCAGCGCACCAGTGGTCAGTGTATTGCATGGCTCTGGGCTTCAGGCGTGGAAAGTCATGTCGGAACTGATGTCAGCATGCATGGGTGGCGTCTATATAATCACTGTGACAGCATCCCGGCGAACCCGATGATGGACGTGGAGTCGACCAACGCCACCTACCGACGTGCAGGGGTACTGCTAAAGAAAGATCTCTGGATCCAGTCTGATGCCTGGGGGTGATTCTAAAGGTAAGAAAACTATAACTACATATGTCTCCTACAGTTACATCGTTACCGTAGGTAAGTAACTTGTTCTTCAGTACCATGGATTGCATGGCCAAGTGTTGTTTGTGAGGCCAAAAATATTTTAGCTTTTAGCTGTTTGCCTTTTATATTGACGAGGGTCTGATAGGAACTTAAAAATTGTTTTACAAAAACTATGACAAAACAAGCATTGACAAGGCCAAAAAACTGACAAACAGCCACTGCCAAACCTGTAGGCTTTTCTAATGCTTGTTTAAAGTGTCAGCCATGCATTTTCAGTGACTCCAGTCACCTTCAGCGGAAGTGTATTTACACGTTGGTGCTTTTATTCATATTTAAGCAATCAATCAATCACTGCATTTCTAAAGCGCGCTACATACCCGTGAGGGTCTCAAGGTGCTGGGAGTGGGGGGGGGGGGGCTGCTACTGATCGAAGAGCCAGGTCTTGAGAAGTCTTCTGAAGGCCAGCAGGTCCTGGGTCTGTCGTAGGCTGGTAGGGAGAGCGTTCCAGGTCTTGGCGGCGAGGCAGGAGAAGGATCTGCCGCCGGCGGTGGTCTTCCGGATACGTGGAACTGAGGCGAGGGCGAGGCTGGCCGAGCGGAGGCTGCGGGTGGGGGTGTGGAAGCTGAGTCTGTCGTTGAGGTATGCGGGTCCGGTGTTGTGTAGCACTTTGTGTGCGTGGATGAGGAGTTTGAAGGTGATCCTCTTGTTAACGGGGAGCCAGTGTAGGCCTCTCAGGTGGGGTGTGATGTGGCTGCGTCAGGGGACGTCGAGGATCAGTCGTGCCGAGGCGTTCTGGATTTGTTGTAGTCGTCTCAGTAGCTTGGTTGTTGTTCCTGAGTAAAGGACGTTCCCGTAGTCGAGTCTGCTGGTGACGAGGGCCTGGGTGACGGTTTTTCTCGTGTCGGGGGGGGGGGGGGGATCCATTTGAAGATCCTGCAGAGCATTCGGAGGGTGTTGAAGCAGGACGCGGAGACGGCGTTGACTTGCTTGGTCATGGAGAGAGCGTAGTCGAGGATGACCACCAGGTTGCTTGCGTGGTCGGTGGGTTAAGGGCAGTGCCTAGCGATGTGGGCCACTAGGAGTCGTCCCAGGCTGATGGGGTGGGTCCGAGGATGAGGACCTCCGTCTTGAGTTCAGCTTCAGTCTGCTGTCCTTCATCCAGTCGGCAACGGCCTTCATTCCTCTGTGGAGGTTGGCTTTGGCTGTGTGGGGGTCTTCGGTGAGGGAGATGATCAGCTGGGTGTCATCGGCGTAGGAGATGATGTTGAGGCTATGTTGTCGTGCGACGTGGGTGAGTGGTGCCATGTAGACATTGAACAGCGTCGGGCTGCGGGAGGATCCCCGAGGGACGCCGCATATGATCTCGGTGGTTTTTGAGCGGAAGGGTGGGAGGCGGACGCTCTGGCTTCTGCCGGAGAGGAAGGATGTGGTCCAGGCCAGGGCCTTCTCTTGGATGCCGGCGTCATGGAGGCGTGCTGATAAGGTGCGGTGGCAGACTGTGTCGAAGGCTGCTGATAGGTCTAGGAGGATGAGGGCGGCTGTTTCTCCCTTGTCCATCAGGATCCTGATGTCGTCCGTGGCGGCGATGAGGGTGGTCTCGGTGTTGTGGTTGCTGCGAAAACCGGATTGGGAAGGATCCAGGATGTTGTTGTCTTTGAGGTATCTGGTTAGCTGTTTGTTGACAATCTTCTCTGTCACTTTGCCGGGAAAGGGAGCAGGGAGATGGGCCGGAAGTTCTTGAGGTACTTGGGGTCCTCCTTGGGTTTTTTCAGTAAGGCGTTGATCTCGGCGTGCTTCCAGCTTTCCTGGAAGGTTGCTGTCTCAAAGGAAATGTTGATTGTTTTCCGGAGGTGGGGTGCAATGGTTGTGCTGGCTTTGTTGAACACGTGGTGAGGGCAGGGGTCGGATGGGGATCTGGAGTGGATGGAGTTCATGGTTTTGATGGTGTATACGTCGCTGACAGAGGTCCAGGCGGCTGGTGCGGGTGGGGGTCGTGGGGGTGATAGTCTCGGTGGTGGGTGCGGGGGTGTCGCAGTTGAAGCTGTTGTGGATGTCGGTGATCTTGCGGTGAAAGAAGGTGGCCAGGGAGTCGCACAGGACCTGAGATAGAGGAATGTCGTTGGTGTTGGAATTGGGGTTGGAGAGTTCTTTCACGATGCTGAAGAGCTCTTTGGTGTTGTGTGCGTTGTTGTCTAGGCGGTCCTTGAAGGCGGTCCTCTTGGTGGTCCTGATGAGTTGGTGGTGTCTGCGGGTGGCGTTCTTGTAGGCTGTGTGGCTGTCTGGAGTTCGGTCGTGGAGCCATTTCTTCTCCTGCTTCTGGCAGGTGTGCTTGGATGTCCGGAGGTCTTCGGTGAACCAGGCGGCTTTCTTGTTGGTGTGTTTGGATGTGGAAGCCTTGAGAGGGGCGAGGGCATTGGCGCAGTCGTTGATCCACTGTTTGAGGTTTGTCGCAGCGGTGTCGGGGTCGATGGGGTCGGCGGGTGGTTTTTGGGCGAGGGTGGCTGTCAGTTGGTCCTTGGTGACCTTGCCCCAGCCGCGGCGTGGCAACTGTTGGGTGCGGTGGTGTGTGGTGGGTTTCCTGAAGGTGAAGTGGACGCATCTGTGGTCAGTCCAATGGGGTTCGGTGGTGTGGTTGAAGGAGATGTAGGGGCTTGTGGAGAAGATGGGGTCCAGCGTTTGTCCGGCGGCGTTGTTGGGGGTAGTCACAAGCTGTTTAAGTTCGAGGTTGGCGAGACTGTCGATCAGGGCGGAGGAGTTGGCGTTGTCGTTGTTCTCGAGGTGGAAGTGAAGGTCCCCGAGGAGGATGAAGTCCGTGGAGGCGAGGGTGTGCGTGCTGATGAGGTCGGCGATGGTGTCGTTGAACTATGGTTGTGGTCTGGGTGGTCTGTAGACGAGTGTTCCTCTGAGGGTCGTGTTGGGGTTGGTGTGGATCTGGAAGTCTATGTGTTCGGCAGTGGTGAGGGTGTCGTCGGTGTTGGTCGAGACTCTTAGGGTGTCCTTGTGGACGATGGCGATTCCCCCTCCAATTCCGTTGGCGCGGTCTCTACGGGAGATCTTGTAGCCGTGTCTGGTGCTGAGGTGGCGTTCAGCCCGGTATACATCAGGAAGGTGGCGTCGGGGCGGTAGAGTCTAGGAGGTCCCAAAGTTCGATGGCGTGCTTGTTAGCGGAGCGGGTGTTGAGGAGGATGCATCTGAGGTGGTTGGGTTCTCTGATTGGTGGTTTGGCGGGATGGATGCTGGTGTATCTGCAGTTCCGGCAGGTGAAAGGCCCTTGGGTGTGCTTCGGGATGGCCTGGTAGCAGAGATGGTGTCATCCGGTTTTGAGTGCGTGTAAGGTGCTTGAGTCGTAGTGCAGTCTGGCGTTGTGGCGTGTGCGGGGTCCAGGGGTTCTGGCGTTGAATGCGGTCCAGGCGCGGACGGGCGCAGACGGGCTTGCCTTTGGCGCGCCCGCTGCGCGTGTCTGCCGCGCTTCCGCGCGGCGCCCTCCATAAGAGGCAAAGTGGGAGGGAGGAGCAGCTGGGGAGTGGGGCGGCCAATGGGGACGGGACACTGGAGAAGGGGCGGGCCGCAGGGGGGCAGCGGCGGGGAGCGAGGAGGGCACAGAGGGCAAGGGACACAGAAGGGAAAAGGCAAAAGGGATAGAAATGAGTGAAAAAGAATAAAGACCCCGAAATACAGGAGAGAAATGCAGGTAATACAGGTGCAAGGAAGGAAGCTACGACGTCACCTAGATCGCGAGAGCGCACCAGCGGCGAGCTCCTGGTAGCGGCAGCGGTGGGGGAGAGTCGGAGGTGCACTGGAGGAGCCGTGTGGCGTGGGGAGCGACCTGACCCGAGATCAGGGTCAAGGGTCGCCTTGAATCAAGTTCCAAATGTGACTTGAGACTGTGGTCACCTCTTTTGACAGTGGTTAGTTATGTTATGTTAGGGTGAGTTTTATATAGCGCTCATCTACTCCGAGGAGTGTCCCGGCGCTTCAGACCTAAGAACGGAAAAGGGGAGGCAATGGGTGACAGGACTACTGAACAAACAGCCAGGATTTAAGGTCCTTCCTGAAGGCTAACAGATTAACATTCTTTCTCAAAGACACTGGTAAGGTGTTCCACAACTGTGGCGCCAGGCGTCTGAAAGAACGGGCTCCAATGCGTGCTTTCCTGATACCAGGGACAGATGCCAAGGCCAGCAAAGCTGACCTAAGTGATCTGGAAGGCTGGTTAAAAAGCCAGCCGCCTTCTGATATATTTAGCGCCAGTGTCATGCAGGGCTTTGAAGGTAAGTGTGAGCACCTTGAAAATAATTTGTTTCTGAATTGGGAGCCAGTGAAGAGTTTTCAAAAGATCTGAGGCTCTAGCTCTTCGATGGAGGCCAAAGATGGCTCGGGCGGCCGTTTTTTGGACTATTTGCAAGCGTGTTAAAAGATATTCCGGAAGTCCGAGGTAAAGCACGTTGGCATAGTCCAAGCGAGAGCCTGTAAGTGCCTACACAGTAATTTTTCTATGGACCTGAGAGAGAAAAGGAAGAAATTTCCTGAGCAATTTGAGGAGGCCAAAGCATTTACCTGCTAGGCCGAGAATCTGGGGCTTCAGAGAGAGACCGTTGTCGATCTTTACTCCGAGGTTCTTGGCCATGGATGATGCAGCCGAGGGAGGGAACATGGCCGATGTCCACCAGGACTGCCACCTAGGGTCAGAAGGGCAGCCAAAGAAGAGTACCTCTGATTTATCAGTGGTTGTAATTTAATAACATTTAAAGTGAGAATTCATATTACAGTTCGGTGCCTGGTGGTTACTAAGAGATAATAGGCCTCTCCTAATTGCTTTCCTGATGTTTCATCGTGTTGTTTTCTTACAGATCTCAAAGCGGCACAATCCGGTCAAACTGCTTGGACTGCCTGGACAGAACCAACAGTGTACAGGCTTTCTTTGGCCTTGAGGTAGGAACTGCGATGAAAACTTGCCTTTAGTTCTGTGGTTGAAGTAGTGAGTGCTGTGCCCTGTTCGGAAGCTATAACACCTTCATGCCCAAGGGCGTTCTATAGATTTAGGTAACCTGTTGAAAGCAAAGCATTATTAGCCGCACCAGATATTACAGATTATATCTCTATTATTGAATATGCACCTCCTGCGCAAAGGACAGTGAGAGGATTTTGTCCTGCAGGTGGTGCAGCTTCATATACCATAATGGACTGCAAGGTCAATTCTGAAGTAATGAATGCACAGTTTCCTAACCAGTGTTCAAAGGGAGCGCTGCCTCCATTTTGAATCTCCCTATGTTTATATTCCAGGAGCTTGCACAGAGGTACGTCGTTCCTCAGTAGGCACCTTAAATGACTGCCAGCAGTGAGGAGCTGGACATTTAGAAAGCTCTGCTGGACCTTCCCAGGTCATTTAGCTCCATGGGGGTGGATGCTCTCACAGACTGCTTAGAGATGTCCTTTGCCTTCTTCCGTATTATGCAGGGCCAAATGGATTTGTACATGTGCAGCACTGACTGTGATTTAAGACTTGAAGGAAAATGCACAGGTGAGGTACACTATGACTAAGGCATACCATCACAGAAAGGCAGATAAGCTCACCACTATAAGTTAGTGCGATGCACCAACTATCAGTTTGCGTTTTCATGGGAGACAGTGCTGCGCAATGGTTCATGCCAGTGCAATCTGATTTACTTGAGCATAAACTCGATATGTGCATACAGCATAACTTATCAATCTATACACCATGCTCTTCTAAATAGTGCTTCTAGTGTCCTTTGGTAATATCCTGTAGATTAGTGATGCACAGAGGAATGGGTGTCCAACATGTATAATGAATACAAAAAGGTGAAGGCACAGTTTTAATATGTATCAGATGTTTTTACTAACAGATGAGTGGGTAGAAACTATGCGTTTTGGCTAATAGAAATGTTTCTGTTTATTTGTTTAGATTTTAATAAAACAACTCGAGCTTCTGGGTTTAGCTGAGAAGCCACAGTTGGCCACTCGCTTCCAAGAAGTGTTCCGAACAATGTGGTCTCTGAACGGTGATTCTATCAGTAAGATATATGCTGGAACAGGAGCACTAGAGGGTAAAGCTAAGGTATTGCTTTTTTAAATTAATGTTTACTGATTGTCTCTAACCTGCTTACCACATTCTCCTGGTACCAGCATTTTAGTCCTGCACACAATACTTCAAACACAATTCCTCAGATTATGTGCGCTCCACTGTGTGGTTTGAGTCTTTTCCCCCTACCCACAATCTCTTTTCTCTGCTGCAGATTGTGGAGGGATCATCATCATCTTTGTACTTATGTGAACTACTGTTTCTTAAGCACTTCAACAAAGCGAAATTTTTTGACACCAATTGTTCGCCAGCATTGGGTTTCTCATACTTTCAGATGTTGTTGTTGAAATGGAAGTCCCTTTGTAACTTTAATATAGCAGTACAAGGCACTGACAGCTTAGCAAGGTCATAGACACTTCCCTCTTTGTCAGCACTTCACCTCATTTTTAATGGAACCAAACTTCAGCCATTGAGATGAAAGTGCTCTATGCCTTACCTCTCCTATAGGTCTTCACACCTCCGATTTCCTCCGCACATTGTGTAGAAGAGAGTCCCAGAGCTCTGCTTCAAGTCAGATAAACTTAGAAGCCTTTTTCTTGGGCTTTAGATGCACATTTGAACACTACTGTTTCTGGAAAGGGCAACAGGGAAACATTCAAGAGAAGTTTTCAAGTGAAGTCTTGTTAAAGCAAGTGATTCTTGTGGTAAAATTAAGGTTTTCTCTAATGACCCTCACAAGAGATGTATTTGTTTGCTATACCCAGCCAGATCACGAAGTCAAGACTGGAACATCTGCAGACCTTTCCCTGTCAAGACCCTCGATATGTTTTAACAGCAATTGTATTTTGATTTGTTGATTTCTTTCTATTACATCACATGGTTTGCCATCATAAACAGTAGATCTAAGTTTAATTCACTGATACAGTTGGCATTTGTGTCATTAGGCTTGCTTGCAGGACTTAAATAAAAATGTCTTCTAATAAGAAATGACTGTTGAGGTTTCAATGCCATGTGGTGGTCAACGTGTATGCAACATTGTAAATGAACATCACTCAATGAGTAAAGTCAATATTTGATCAAACGTCGAGCCGACTTCTAGTGCTGTTAACACCATCTAAGATGCTGAGGGGAGACTTCTGCAATGGATTCAGCAAAATAATCCTGCTGAACACCCCTCTTCAGGAAATAAATCTGAAGCCAGATCCTATAAATCTGTTGAGAGAAAAGGAGAAAATAGAAAGCTTCATACAGCTGAATCCTCAAAAAAAAAGGCAGACAGAATCTTTCTCTGGTGAACCTGCAGAAAAGAGAAACAAACCAGGTTGAACCAAGTCAGCAGGCACACATTCTCCAGAGAAGGAGGGTGAAAAAAGAAATTCTTGTTCATCTATGCCACCACGATCCTCTCTGCTGACTAAAGAATTTAAGATTAACCTTCCATCGATGGTAAGCCCATCGACTGCAGCAATAGCTGCCTAAAAGCCTGCTTCAATGCCAGTAAAGGTGAGGAAACAACTAACAGGCACATGTAGGTCTCAGTCTGAAAAACTTCACCAACACTACAATCGACAACAGAAATATTGATGCCAAAAAATATTGACTGAAGAAAACACCAACAAGTCGATGTCCGACCCATCTACATCAAATCCATCGAACTCTATACCGTGAACAATTCTATTGTGAGCGGTTTCTTTCCTCTGCGACTGGAACATACTCCTACATGTAATATTACACCTCTGCCATCAAGTAAGCTACTGGACAGTGAAGCGAAAGATGACTGATCCAGATGACCACTTTGGCACTGCCCTATAGTCCGAGGCAGGTGAAGATTAAATATCAAGGCGCTGAAGAACAGTTGACATGTTTGCCTGAGTGATAGCCTTGAGCCTTCCATCCAAATTTCCCACAACAACACCGGAAGTAAGAGAGTTCTATGATCTGTTCTATATTCCAATGAGTCAGTGTATTAAAACTATTAACGGCTTCTTATGATGGAGATACAGGTAGATCTTATAAAAAACTTATGACGCATGATCTTGATGGAGCCGGGTTTCTTGAATTTTAATCTGCGGGAATAATGGTCATATAAACCCCACCACTAAATGTCTGGACCTTTGTTTGTTGACGTGAAGAGGTAACTAGGACCTAGCATTCGCATTTATTATCATAAACATTTAAACCATTAGGCTCCACAAGAAATGGAAAGGAGAATTTAAAAATATATTCAAAAGGGTTTTATTAACAAAATTTTGATTAAAGCAATTGCATTAATCCATTAAGAATTCTAGTTCAAGCATCATTAGTTACAAATTTAAATAGTCCAAAAGTCATATTTCAGGACACAGAAAAATAGAACGTTAGCCAGAATTACATAAAGAATCCACAAAAATGGGTTTCTTCAATGGAAATTCCTAATCTAAAATAAGAGCAAGTCGAATGCATTTGGTTAGGCAAATAAGGCAAGGTGTCCGCTTCAGAAAACAAAATAAAGGTTCTGAATGAGAGGGCCTTTCCACTCAATTGAGGAGATCTGCAGAGGTGAAAAGGGTCTTCTTAGTCGAAGTCAGCAAGCATCTCTCCTTAGCACACAAGAGTATGAGAGAGTAAAGGAATATGGGAGTCGAGGAATGTAGCTGGTCTAAAGAACTTGCACTAATATATTTTGACAAAGTCACTAATTGTAACGTTCCGGCTTCCTCCCATTCTCAATAATCAATGTATTCTCCCAGACGGGTATGCTCCCAGTTTTCTCCTGTCTAAACAGTGATCCACGCATGACTATGTCCTTGAATTGTTACACCAGACAAACTGTTGGCTAACAGTCAGTTCTTCCGATCAGTCTAATATCATGCATATTCTTCTCTTCCCAATGGGAACCTCACTATCAGTCGTCTAATACATAACAAAACAACTATTCACTACTAATAGAAGGCTTCTGAAAAAACACAACATCTGCAGTGGAAAGAAAAAAACATAACAAGCAGCCACAAAGTATATGTGTGCAGGCCTCTTTGCCTAAAACGTGTAAAAGTTCACATTCAAAATGGTATTTGTATTAGGCTGACTTAAACTATATAAACATGTTAATTCTGGTGCTCCTTATAATGGCTGAATGCGGTCACCTACTAAAAAATTATGTGATTAATATGCACACATTTAGCAATGTAAATTGCATTTTACTTAGAAATGCATCAATTATGCAAATGAAAAGTTTCGCTCTCTCAGTGGTATTCTAAATGATTACCTTCAGGCTCTCAACAGGTTCCGGCTTTACCTGCACAAACGGTATCAACATGACTTTGCTAAAAAAATCCCCCTTCAACTTCATGCCAACCTGTACAACCTTTCATAGATGTGCTTCAAGCTCTGATGCAAACTGACACATCAGATGACTAATGTGGCAATGTAGAAGGTGACGCAATACCACCAAAAGATAAACCAAGGAAGGAAGAGTGGGATTAATACATTAGCCTTCACGAGCCCGCCAACACCTCTACATATAGATTCACCACCAGGTGATATCAGCAAGTTCCATACTCTAGTGAATAAGGCAGCAGAGACTCTACTTGTCCATTGCCATCAAAGATACTGGCTGTTTCCTTTATGATTTTAAGGAACGAGCTAGGAAATCAGTTAAGGTGATTTCTTTAGTGGGTCTCATTTTGCAAGAAAGAATAAAGCTGATGCAAACACCAGCTACAGTAGCAACGGTGGTACCCTGAATAGATGGTAAATACAGGATTCCTGAGTATTCTCAGATTTGTCTCCCGGGTTATGCCAAGGCAGACTCCGTGATAATGCTGGTGGCACAGTGGCATTCTAGGAATGGTGGCCTCAGAATGGACATGGCAGACAAAATGTGGTGGCTGTGCCTATCAGAGCTACTAATGCCATGCCAATAATAGACAGCTATAACTGGCAGATGTGGTCGGATATAGTCCCAGATCAGGACCTGTAGCCAGAGGGCAAAAAAACACGAGGTGAAAGCTATTCTTCATAAAGGAGAAAAGGCATCGACTGCACTCATAGACTCAGCATTGTTGGCAATTTGCTTTAAGCAGTTGGTTGTCGCTTCTTTCTTATGCAGACAAGGATGGCTAAGAAATACTTTCTTTAGGCCAGAAGTCCAGAGTAAAATCATGAGCTTGGCATTTGATGGAGAACGACTTTTTGGAAAACATATGGATGGCACTTTCAGAGAATTAATGCATGCACAGCTGGATTCTTGGGAACTCTGCAGCAAAGAAAGCCTCACTCCTTTAGAGGATTACAGCTTCTCAAAGGTCTATACAAGCATATAGGTAACCAGTGCCTTAACTGTATCACCAAGAATATGGACCCCCATCAGCAGTAGCAATATTCTTACAGACCAGCACAGCTTCAGTCCGATGCAAGGTAACTACAAAATCACAAGGGCCGACAAATAGGGACCGGACTCTAGATATCACTAACAATTTCAAGACACTGCATATCAATATAGAGATGCCAACGGAGCCTGTGGCGAGCAGAATTTCTACCTGCTACAACAAACCATCACTGCAGACAAATGGGTATTAGACATGATGCATTATGGTCATACACTGGAGTTTATACATGATCAACCAACAACTCTGTCAAGAATAAAACAAATACACCCACACCTGTTGAAGGCAGACATTTTCAACTTGCTATAAAAAGGAACAATAGAAGTGGTTCCACACAATCATCAATATGTCCGTTTTTATTTCCTCATAAAGAAGAAAACATTGAGTGTGAGGTTATTTTTAGATCGATGCCAACACAAGCTTTCTAAGAAAAATTCATTCTGAATTTGGTGTGAAATCCAGGAGATTTTAGTGCTTCTAATGAAGAACGAATACATAGCATCTGTACATCTCTAAGATGCATATTTCCACATTCCAATTCACAGAAAACATAACAAATTTTGCAGATTGGAGGTGGCAGTTTGCAATTACCATATTCAAATGCTTTCCTTTGGCCTTCAGTCTACAGCTAGATCTTCACCAAATGCATAGCTCTATTTGCTGCCCACCTTTGGTGTTAAGGACATAAAGCTTACCCTTACCAAGATGAGCAGATGCTCAGAGGCTTGTTAATACACTCTACAAACAACTCACTAGCAGCCTGAATTAAACACTTGAAGTCACTAGGATTCCATCTCAACAGAAGCAAATCTTTAATAACACCTTCAGGAAAGATTCTCATCTTAGGACTAATAACAGACACAGTGAAATCAAACGTTTATCCATTGATAGAAAGATAAATGGCTGAAGCTCCACCAGCTGCTCACAAACAAATATTGAAACAGGAAGAAGTAATAGTACCACTACTGAAATGACTTGTGGTGTTATGCATAGGGCGTATACCATTTTTTTCAGATTACTCAAGATTTACCCAGGAGGAATTTGACAAGTAGTGGACTCAAATTTCCAGCTCCTTCATAGACAGGGTTGCTGCAACTACAAAAACGAAGCAAGCGCTAGCCTGGTGAACATCATGAGACAGTGCAAGATCAGGACTTGCATTTTGTGTGCCACAGTTTCACTTTGTCATCACCTCAGATTCCTCCATGGAGGGAGGGATAGCTCACCTACACGAGTTTTCTGTTAGAGGACTTTATCTCCACATGAAAAACATTTACACATAAATGTGCTCGAGCTCAGTGTTCAGAAGAGCTCTACAATCCGTTCTCCCTTGAAATCACAGATCTGAGGTGTTAGTCCGAATGAACACCACCACCACCACGATGTTCGATAGAGACAAGCAAGGTGGAACACACTCTTGAATCCTGTCAAAAGATTAGGAAAATGTGGCACTGGGCAATTTACAGTAGAAACAATGAACAGGAGCAAAAAACGATTGGGCAGATTACCTCAGCATGACCCCAGAAGACTGTCATTAGTGGAAGTTGAAGAACAGCGACTTGTAGGGAATATTCCAAGTCTGGGGGAAACGAAAAATAGTTATTTGCGATGAGCAACATCAAGAAATGCTACTAGTATACAAGCACAACCAAAATCTTGGGGGAATCCTTTTTTTTTTTTTGTGTCCTCATACACCATGATGGGCATTCTTGACGGGAAGTAACAGCCTCTCTCCGCCAGCCCGCCTATTCCAACCCTAGTATTCAAGCCCGTGCAGAGAGAGGAATGTCACCCATACCGCCACCACCAATACCACCACCACCGCCACCACCAATACCACCACCACCAATGCCGTCACCACCACCATTAATACTACCAACACCACCACCAATACCACCACCTCGGCGCCTCTTGCTCACTAGAAATAGCAGGGGCACCGTACGAGTCCGGAGCTGCAGCAGAGACCATCCTTTTTCATCACCTCAAGTGCTGCATAATGTTATGACACTCTTTCCTAATCCAAACCTGATCATTGCCCATTATAAATCAACAGGCTGATACCCCCTCATCTAGTCCTGATGAAGACCCGCCTTGACCCTCTAGTGGTGCAGACCAAGGGTTGAAACGTCGACAGCATGAACAATTAGACCAGCTATTAAGATTTCTGCGACAAGGCTTATTCATTCAGTCCGCAGATTTACTGGATAAACTTCTTGCTTCCCTCTCCATAATCATCCTCCCCAATTTCCCTAGTATATATTACACCTTCACATTATCACTGAGCACAAAAGGTCACCTTTCTCACTTATTCTGTGTCACTATATACCTTTGTTAACAGCCTTACAAATATTGAAATGAGGGTATCCATAAATTATGCAAATTAATAAAAGTTCTTTGAAATACCCCATATGGTTTGTGTTTGGATTTCTTGCGAATAATGTCACTGTGTGTAAATAACTGTTTTTGAATAATCAAAAAAACCTAAAGAAATAGTAAGCACCTGATAGAACCAATTGTTAATTTTTTCATTACTGCCTGTAATCCTGGGTTACCCCATTGTATAAGATTGTGTGTTTGGGGGTTGGCCTGCAGTGGTTGCTTCATTGCCAAAGAAAGGAGAAAAGGACAGACTGTGTTTTTTATCAACTTGAAGAAGAATCTCTCCAAGGGCTTGAACTAGAGCTTGCCTGCTGCCTGAAGTCTCAGGGATACAAGACTTCACCAACCAGCTCCCCCCTGAATTCCCTTGCTGGGAATTGAAGTGCCTGCTGTTCTGCTGGGCCTTCTGAGAGACTGTGTGTCGCTAGGAGCTGGAAGCGCGATGCAATGACGAGATGCGTATCGCTGCCGTCTCAGCAGCTGTCGTTGCATCGCCAAAGAAGCGAGCCGCCGCTGTCATCATCGCATCGCCGAAGCGCGATGCATCAACGGAGAAGCGTGCCGCCGCCGCAGAGGTCGCCGTTACATTACCGGAGAAGCGCGCTGCAGGGCCTGTCGCGGCTCCAAAGATCGAGTCCCCGCAGAGCCGTTGGGCGTGCATGCATCGCATCAACTTTGTGGCATCGTAATCAAGACGCCATTTTGTTGCATCATTCTAGAGAGCAGTAAGAAACCGACACATCACCTCTCCACACAGTAAGGAAGCGAGCATCAACTCCCCTGCGCAGCAGTAAGGAACTAACGCATCCACTCCCCTGAGTGTAAGGAACCTATGCATCACCTTCTCTGCGACCCTTTTGTTTTCTTTGTGTTACGCATTCAAGGTACATTGAGAGTAAAGTGTTGCATTTACAACTTAAGAGAACTGAGCTACTTTATAACATTTTAAAGTCTATTTTTAAGTACAGTATTGTGGATTTTTGTCGTTTAGTCTTGTGTTAAGTGTATATAAAAATACTTATTTTTATAATACAACCTGTGTGGTGTCCATCTGTAGTGTTGTCACTGCATTACTGTATGTGCTCACAAATGCTTTACACACTGCCTCTGAGATAAGCCTGCCTGCTCCTGCCAAACTACCAAGAGGGTGAGCAGGGGTTATTTTAGGAGTGTAGCCCCTTACCCTGACTAGCGGCAAGGGTCCCTATTTGGTCAAAGGTACATACCTCTGCCAACTAGACACCCCCAAATCTCTCAAGGCCATAGATAGCAATGACTTTACGCAATGCCACACTGCACACTCAAATCACAGAGAGGGCAGGAAATAGCCTCCCTCTTCCACTCTTCCTCTTGATCCACAACCGTGTAGTCACAGAGCGAAAGATGTAGGAGCGCTTTGTTAGTGTTTATAGCTCGGATCATATGTAACTTTCACTTCACACTTTGTGTCTGTGTAATATACAACACTTGCAAATCTTCTTCACTGCACTATTTATCACTACTTTGAAGACGTTGAAGGTCGGTCTCTTCCTCTAATATTTACAATCTAACAAGTGGTCGAGAAGGCCCTGTATTGCAATGCATTACGTTTAAGCTATTAGTATTTTAAATGACAATGCCTTTTATTTATGTTTTAAAACCTAAAACATAAAAAAATGGCAATGTCATTTACAATGCCAATAGCTCAAACTTGCGTGAATGAGATACGTATTGCATTGCAAATGCTTGTTTGTTTCGGCTTTCCCTTAAAGACTCTTGGAAAAGGTAGTTTGTTAATAAGGCTACTGTTTAATTGAACGTGAAGAAAGAAGATCATAATGTGAGCATCCAGTCCTGACATAGAATCACAGTTGCATGTAAGTAACTCATTTCTTCATAAACCAAGCAAAATACCGTCTAGTTCACTCACGTAGCCTCAAAGTAGACTGAGGCATTAAGCCTATGTGTTTACCATAGCATAGCAGAATGAATATTGACCATAACAAAAATTGGAAAAATTGTAATTTCTTTTAGCAGGAAAACAAAGTTACTGCCTGGTGGTTTCAAATGTTGAGACTTTTTGATAGTTCGACACATTCAATTGACAGGATTGAAAATTAGTGCAATTTAGTTTCACCTTTTGTGCCAATGTAATTCATCAGCAGAGTCTCAGTCAATGTTTCCAATCCATCTCTTCTGTTTTCCGCTTTGACTTGTTGAACCGAAGAGCATAATCTTCTTTCATCTTGTCTTTTCTAGCAACTGACACTTGAAACTCTGGCCCTGGACTCTTCAGAGATTCAGTAGGCTGCTCATTTTCTTCTTGTGCTAGCACACAATCCTAATCTGTGACACAGCAAAAATGTAAATGTATTCTAGTGCTTAAAGCTATTGTCCATTCGCACCCTCTGATGACGTTGTTTGATATTGCATAGACAATCATTCTAAAGTTTTACCTAAAGAAACAAAAAAAAAACAGGGTGGTTCTTGCTCTCCTGCTCTCTTTTAGCTGTTCATCACTGCACTTCCATTGCAGCATTCTGCCTTCGAGGGCAATGCAATGTACATGTAGACCAACTTAGCCCTTTGTTTTGCCTCTGTAAGTGGATAAATCCCACCCACTTTCCCAAATGGTTTAGCCGGCTATGTATGATTCCACAGATTGACTCCTTTGCAGTTCGAGGCAGACATAGCTAAATGCAATTTTGTCTATGGCTGGGAAAGGATGCAAAACTCACTGTGGTATAATCATGTGTTGACCTTCAATACCTACACAAATGTGATATATATATATATTCACTAAAAAAACCATAGGTTTGACACCAGTTATAGTTAGGAATTAGCATTTAAAAAACCTATTAAATTCACTAAAAAAACCATAGCTTTGACACCAGTTATAGTTAGCTGGAAATTTTACTGACATAAAACCATTGAAATTCCCACGTTATAGTTAGTTGGACTCACTATAACTTGCGCGCCTGCAATACACTGCTGATGACGTCACATATTACATCACTCATGACATGGTCAGTGACATCACTCATGACATCACTGATGACACCATCCAGTGAATGTGTGTCTTTCTGAAAAATAAATATGCTTTATATATGTATATGTAAAGGTTGATGGAAGAAAAAATGTTTAAATAAGTGTCTTAATGGATGTTTTTAAAAAATTGATTGGTTAACTGGCTTATTAAGTGTATCTTAGTGAATACATATATTAGCGAGTATTGTTTAAATATTTAAATGTTTGTATCAGTGTTTCACTTTGTGTATAAGTGGCTGCATGGGTTGGTGAGTAGCTACATGTGTGTGTATATGGGTTATTAGATGTTTTTTTAGTATCAGTATGAGTGTCTGTATGGTTTGGTGGGGTGTTACTTAGCACATAGATGCATCATTGACTGACTCACTGTATGTGTTTTGAAGACCGCATATGTGCAGGACTGTATGGGTGGATGAGTGTTTATATGTGTGTGTTAGTGAGTGAATGACTGTCTCACTAGTGTCTTTATCAGTAACTACATATGTTTTAATCTAGTATATGTGAGTATTGATGTATCTAAGTGAGTATATGTGAGAGTGAGAGATTGAAAGAGTTCTTGTTTAAATAAGTATGTGTTTCTATAAGTGATTGTTTAAGAGAGTAAGTATGTGTACGTTTCCTTAGAAGTAAGGTGGTAGTGTGTGTATAGCTGTATATGCAAATAAATGGATGTTCAATAGTTTATTTGCATGTGTGAGTATGTGTGTGAGTAACTTTTGGATGACTGTCGGTGTGTAACAGGATGTATAGGTGTATCACTACATAAGATGAGTGAGTATATGTATGAGTGACTATTTAGAACTGTTGGTGAATGAGTGGATGTGTATATAGATGGTGGAATTACTGAATTGGTTGTTGAAATTGGTATGGGTATCTCCATTTTTTTGAAAATGTTAGTTTCTGTTTTTGAATATGTGTTTCAAGGGTTACATTACACTGAAAGGAGGTCTGTCACTCTGTCACAAGGATGGTGTCATCAGTGATGTCATGAGTGATGTCGCTGACCATGTCATGAGTGATTTAATATGTGACGTCATCAGCAGTGCATTGCAGGCACGCAAGTTCTAGTGAGTCCAACTAACTATAACGTGGGAATTTCAATGGTTTTATGTCAGTAAAATTTCCAGCTAACTATAACTGGTGTCAAACCTATGGTTTTTTCAGTGAATTTAATAGGTTTTTTAAATGCTAATTCCTAACTATAACTGGTGTGAAACCTGTGTTTTTTTCAGTGAATTTCATAGGTTTTTTAAATGCTAATTCCTAACTATATATAGGGCCTCAAACCTATGTTTTTTTCAGTGAATTTCAAAGGTTTTTTAATAGCAAATTTCTATTGCTATCAAATATATTTTTTATAATGAATCCTTTATTGTATATTTATGTAATACTATTTTTTATATGTATATATACATATATTTTTTTTGCCCTGGAGCGCTCCCAGTGCGCGTACCGGTGTGCGCACCGGAAAGCGCAGTATTGCGGCGCGCCCCGGTGCGCGTACCGGTGAGCGTCCCGTTTGCGCTCTTGCCGCGAACGAAAACATCATCGTGACGTATTGCGTAGCCGCGTCCACGTGATACGCACGGCGTAAGCGAACCCGGAAGCACCCGAGCGCATACGATCGCGCTACGTAAGCGACCCGGGGCGCGTAGCGTAAGCGCGTCGGGTCATTTGACATGAAAATAACACATTTCATAGGTTCAGGACAGTTTTGTTTTCCAAATGATGAAAGCCCCCACCTTTGTACTTTGACTGACGAAGACCTGTTTGCAGACCTATTTGTACCTATTTGTACTGAGAAATGGCTACAGTAGCAGCAGCAGCAGGAGCATCTCAACCACCACCACCACAAGGACCACCACAACACCACAGTGGTGGAGAAGAAGAAGAAGAAGAGGAGGAGGAGGAGGAGGAGGAGAGGCGGTTCCTGCCTGAAGATACTACCCCCTATAAGCCAAAGGAGCACATTGTCTGGGAGTTTTTTAAAATCCCAAAGGACCTCAAGAAAGTTAATGCGCCAAAGGTTACTTGTCTGATCTGTGGCACTGTACTTTCCAGGGGGAACCCTGCCAAAAAGTATTCTTTTGGCAACAACACTATGATTCGCCACATGCAACGCCGGCACCCAAACAACTATGCTACGGCAGAGGTCAGAGAACTGACCAGAAACCCTCCCCAATCTTCTCCCAGCACCTCCCAAAGTAAACAACCCACTCCATCGGGTCCAGAGACAAGAGAGATGGTCCCAAACATCCAACCCCAGTTTGGAGATTTTAAAATAGTTTGTAAATTTTGCGGGACTACAATTTGCTATGGAGAGCAAAGTATTAAACTCATCAACCGTGCCGGAGACAACCACAACGGTAAAAAGAAACCTTAATTTTTTCCTGGGTTTTTTTGCTCCAGTTGAGCCGTTTACAATTCCCTGTTTTTTGTTTGTCCCCATAAAAATTACAAAAAAATATAAAATTGTTCATAAAAGTAAAAAAAAATCCAAAAAAAATAAAAAAAAGTAAAACAACAAAAAGAATACAAAAAACAGTTCTTTTTAGAACTACCTCCAATTTATAAAAAAATGCTACATTTTTAAAAAACTCTGTCATTCCTTTTTCCCCATGGTACGCTCCCCGGTACGCTCCGCGGTGCGCGTACCGGGCGCTCCCCTTGCGCAAATTGAGATTTATTTTTTTTTGCCCCGCGGGGCCCTTTTATGGCCCCCACATCAAACCTAGGGAGTCAGGGGGGGTCTACCCTGCCCCCTTTTGGTCATTTCCCCCTTTGTTTTTGCCACCTCTTGTGTCTCGATCCTACCGAGACACAAGATGGCGGCCGCTCCGGACTGTTTGGAATGTTGACAGACACCCGAGAGCCAATCAGCTTTCCGCTCGCGAACTCGCGTAGCGCGCTGGAGCGCGCCCTGGTGCACGTACCGGGGCGCACTTATAGATATATATAGTTTTTTTTAACCTAAATTACTCAAAAATCCACTGGAGCACATATATTGAGACATAGCAAAGGCACATCGGGCTACCAGTCCCTACAACTTTGCCAAGTTTGGTGGAAATCCATTCAGCCGTTCGGGCTAAAAGTGAGTCCAACTGCCCTATGGAAATTAACATGGGGAAAACACGTTTTGGGACCCCCCTTTTATCTCGGCTCCCGCTTGACGAATCCCCCCCAAACTTTCAGGGAAGGAGCGGAGCGCAGCGAGGCAAATTTAAGGAAAAGTACAGGCAGATCCCTCAATCGACGCCAAAGTTATTCCCAATAGAATGTTGCGGATTTCCTATAGAAAACAATCCTAACTATAACTACCTACTGGCGACCGCCAATAGGTAATATATATATATATATATATATATATATATATATATATATATATATATATATATATATATATATATATACACATATATACATTACAATCCCAAGGATTAGTCCTTAATCTTTTCCTCCATAACAATGCTAAACATTGTGGTTTGGATCCTGAATCCTAGCCTATATATTTGTGTATTCCTTACAATGTTTTTTTACTTGCGACAGCATAAAAGTAAATGGCTTAGCATCTACTGTTTTGAAAACAGGAATATATTTTTGTTTAACATCTGTTGATGGGATTTCCTTTGTTTTTACCTTTTGAGTACCAACTATGAGGTAATTCAATTTTGCAGGCTCTCTCTGTTCACTTCAGTCTGTTTTGTCAGGCAGAATCACATGTTCTCATTTGAAAGGAGGCTTTCCAACCGGCAATGTCAGTTTCAATTCCGACCATCTAATTAGAATCTAGGATTCGGGATTTGAAACCGGCCGGTCATTCCGCTGGCTTCCAACGGGTTCAAGGAGCCCATCGGCCAGTCGGAGACTGGCCCGTAATCCCAATAGGATGGCGTTTCCGCCGTCGGTATTATAATGTCTGTTTCTGACAGCCTTTCCAAGCCAGACTACAAACTTTCCGAGCCGGCCTTTCCGACATGGAAAGGATGTCAGAAAGCAACTTTGTGGGCCTCTAGCAGGGCCCCCTTGCATCTGCGGCTATGGTTGTGGCCCTCCCCCTTGTAAATCCCTGCACCGTGTGTCAGGCACCTTGAGGTGTCTGCCACAGGTTGCAGGAATTTACACAAACTCTCATTTCTCTATGGGAGCTTGTGCTCAGGCCGGTTTACGGCCAAAGCACAAGTTCCCATAGAGCAATGGGAGTATGCGACTGCACAGTGCGTGGTCGCCTCTTAATCATGTGTTCGGTACCACCGTCCGGAGGTGTCGGTCGGAGGCAACTCCGACCAACATCGTAATCGGCCCCTAAGTTGGTAAAAGACTCCTTAACAGAACTTCATTTGGATTTTTGATGTGCAAGTTTAAACCTTGAATTCCTGTGTTCTGGGTCTATGATCCTGAGCACAGTGATTAGTGAATAGCAATCTCTTTTCATGTACCCATGTATTTTTCCATATCTGAAACTCATCTTTAAAACATTGCTTGAAGATGTGAGTTGGTGACTCAGAAACCTAGCGGACATATTCAAGTAGAGCAGAGAAGTTTATCTGAAGAGATCAATTAGGAACCAATATATTTGTTTTTATTTGCCTAGTATTTTAGGAAGTTTATGCTCAAGTTCTCAATAAATAGTTCCGCCTGAAGATAACCTCACAAGTGAGCTTCTTGGAACCTTGACTAGTTGCTCTTCTAGCGGACCCCTATGCAGATTTTGTCACATATGACAGTGCATAGTAGCATCTGATCTGCTCAATGCAGTTTTAACTAAACATTTCAACAGAATTAACTCTGATTGTATGGTGTATGGTTTTCTGTCCCGATGGTACCAATCCATTTATTAAAGTATACACTGGGCTTATTCTCTGTAAAGATGATAGTAGAGGGTCTTAGTTAGACTGGGCTAAACATCATCTGGAGAGCCTGCATCTTAGTACTTGCCATCTAACTGCCTTATGTCAAGAATTTGTTGGTGCAGGCAGTTTGCCCTCCAGCCATGTCCTTTTAGGGATATGCATGCCTTAAAAGGCGTCCTTGTGCAGGTATTGACCCCCATTAGCCTCCACAAAGAAGTACTGGATTTCTTGCTGTCTGTGGTAAAATAGAAATTCCTGCTCTGATAGTTGATTCTGCATTTTAAGAAACCGCCTCAAAAGAATGCGTATCTTAGATTGCAGGTGGCTAAAAGTTTTATCAAACAAAATTCAAATTACATTTGGTTTTGAAAAAGACCTTACCGTAAACTTTTTAGGAGACTACACAAGCTTTCTGATTTGGACTGCATTCTGAAGCATACCCTGCAACTAGCCAGAACATTTTTTCTTCTTCTTAGATTTTAACACAAACAATGCTAATTGCACTATTTTCACACAACACTTTTTTCTTCTGATTAATTGAGTGTAAGTTACACCCCACCAGCATCCGTGTGCTTAAAACCGAAAAACAAATTACCTCTGAAGATCACAAACCAACCTAAAGCAGTTGGGTTATACTGTTTGTGCAGTATAACCCAGCTCCTATTATGCTTCAGAAACTGTACAATCAAGTATCTGTAAGTGTAAACTTTCCACACTGTTAAAGTGGTGCTTTTCCTGTTTATATTGTTTTTCACATCTGTAGTCTCTTTTGCTTGTTCAGAAATCATCTTGTTTAGTGTGTTAGAAGTGCATTGTTGAGTGAGGGGTGAAATGGGACTATCTGGTCCCACCAGAATCTACCTTAAACTACATCTTTTTAATTCACTCTTTTTAATTAACTTTCCTATTAATCCCAACACTGTGTGGTAATGTTTTTAATGCACTCTTTAATTGGTACTGCCTTTAAAACGGTGTCGTTTGCTTTTTGTTGGACATGTTAGGTTTACAGGAGGAGGTTTCTCTTCATCATTTAAACGTTTGAAGATAATAACCCCATATTTGTTTAGGAAGTAAGCATTTTATTTACTTCCGATTGTGTATCGTAAGATCTTCATTGGTAATCATAAACATTAGAATTTGTACCTGAACACTTCTGGGATCTGCTGAGATCGGACCTCTTCTTTAACCAAATATACGTATACCTTAAAGGAATACATGTTAAAAATAATTGCCCTCCAAGTGACAAAAGGAGATAGAACTGTCACATACAATCAAGCCATTTTGCAAACTTTCAAATGTTTTACCATTTCATTAAAAAATATATATAATTATTCAAAACAAAAAATGGAGAAAATTAATGTTTGCAGCATATTCCAACTTGCTGCCTCTAAATAACACTGGAAACATATCTGAAGTGAAAATGTATCCAGATTGGCAGTGGTCTTGTAGAATTATAAATACAGAAGGGCTCTTTAAGATCCCAGCAGTTTTACTAATCCCATCGTGCTGTGTGCTGCTGGAAAGCTTTGGTTCTTTCTTGCTCATACGGAGAGGATCTTAGAACTCATATGGATTTTTTAAATCCTTTTTTTCACAGAAATCTATTTCAGGACTTAATTTGCAATACCTTAATGTCTTATAAAGAGTTTCCTGACAGGAATTTTGCTTTTTTGACAATATTTCTCTTCTCCCTTTTGACAAGCAAGCAATTTGTCAAATATCCTAGCTATGGAATAAAAAACAACTAGTGACCCACATGCATTTTGTCACTCTATCCAGTTCCCACACAGTTGCCCATTTTGTCAAAAAATGTCCCAGAAACCCCTACACAACTGGGAGGACATTCACCTCAGAAGTAGGTTGTAGGATGACTTTAATGTGCAGAAGATGAGTGGAATATCAACAAATAGCAACTCAAGGGGCTCATTCAATAGAAACTCACTACTTTACCCCCAAGGATTTCACCAAGGTGTGATGCAGGGAGAAGAGTGGGGATAAGAACATTGCCACTTGCAAACACAGGCATCTGGCCCATGTGGCATCGAGGATTGGTTTAGTTACTGATTCCTTGCCATCAAATACTGACTCAATGCCTATCTCAAATCGAAAGAGCCGCAAGATTATGCCTATAGACTGCTTTGGCATCACTGAATGGGTCATTCCCCCGCACGCCATCCAAGCATTTGCAATCCAGTCATTTCAGCTTCGAACACACTTTGCATTCAAGGCACTCTACGTCATCTCATAGGTCTTTGACGTCGAGGGCCGGAGACTACAGGAGAATTTGAATTTACACTTCTTCTAAGTCTCCCCAGAGGGATCCTCCCTTTCTCCAGCATTAGATCTTTCTTAGATTCCCATGCTTGAATTGTTTCTGACAGTACATAATGTTGGCTTCCAAAAAATAATCCATCCCTCTTGCTGCTGCTGCCGACCATCAGACTTCTTCTGTGCCAAGGAAAATAGTGAAAAAATGATCAGCGTCAACCGCCTCATCGTCTACGGACCCATTGTCATCGATGAGCCCTTCCATCATCGATGGCTGAATTCTCGTTGACATCACCTTATTGCTTGTTCCAACTTCTTCAGCAGACATCATGACTTCTGTCTTTGCAATGATGCTACAGAAGGTACTGTCAAACCTATGTACATCTTGCAGACTGTGGATTTTGCTGAATTTTTACATAAATTTTACTCTGCACCTGTTGTCACTTAAGGTACCGGAACACATGATGGAACGTGTGGAGGAATATGATGTAGAGGAAATCATTTCAGATATTGGATAATTCCGGACAGCCTAAAATCTGCATTAGTTGAATGTCCATTATATGCCAGTTTATGACGCAGACCCAGCATCATCTTTATCTCCACCTCAACCAACAACAGCTCTACAGCTGCCCGCGCTTTCTCAGTAACCTCAAGCTACGGCTCCTCAGCACTGCAGCTTGTTGTCAGTCCAGTTTACGCCAGATGATGTAGGCTAACAAACTAATGATCCAAGAGAGGATAAAAAATGTGAAAATAAGGAGGGACAGGTGGAAGACCATATTGATTGAGCAGGTAGTGAAGATGATGTTGATTCACTGTGAATTTTGTGGAAATGTACTAAGAATACTAAACACCAGTGTATGCCTTTGAAGTTAAGGTCTGTGCTGCGCAGGTAGGCTGAGATACTGGCCTGGTTACATGTGAACATGTAAGCACACGTGTGTGTAGGTAGGCACGCTTAGCGTTTGAGACTGCGTCTAGTTCAGCCCAAAAAAATGCAACTGGGGCTGTTCCCTGATGATACAAAACCTGGCAAGATGGCTTTCAGTCTGAAATTGTGTTCACCCACAGAAAGGCTAACAGACCCCTAGAAAGAACACTTACAGCACACTTCACCTTCAGTGGTTCTTTAACTCCTGCTTTATATGCTGGTGTAGCTCTTCATGCCCTTCGTCGAACTGTCAGAACAGGCACACATTCACCAAACACTACGGCCTGGATATGGGTGCAGCAGCAGATTCTGCAGTGAATCAAGCAGTTTTACGCAATTCTTTCAATAGTCTGAGCCTGTTTCCAGCTTTATTTCTGTTCTGCAACTGCCTTCTAGTCTAAATAAATCTATGAAAGATTCAATGAGGGAGAAGAAAGTAGTTGTAGCTACAGTTCTCCAGTGTCAGTATGTTTCTTAGATTCAACCATGATCAACCCGTCTCCCTGGTCAGAGGTAGGGAAGAAAATGGTCCCAGTGGAACATAATTGAAGGAAATAATTCTTTATATAGCATCATGCATTAAAATTACTTGCAATAAGAGATTCTGCTCAATATTGTTTAATCCTATTGAACACACATAAAAATGTTCAAAATCCAGCCAACATCTGGAAAGTATATGCAAAAGTGCCCCAAACAGGAACAAATGGAAGGTGAAAATTGTGTGCAAAAGTGAAGGTTCTGTGGGAAAAGAAAGGTAGTGACAATATATACATTCACAAAATTATATACAGAAAATCCTGTCCAGCCTGACATATGGCTAAAAAAAACTAATATTCAGCCATTGTGTTAAATTTGGCGTAGTGAAAAAGCACTGCTGTCCACACGGGCAATCGAAAAGAAAAAGTCGACGTTTTGACCCCAGGGAAATTGTAGGTTAACCTTGATCCTTACAGAGGGGTCTTCCTCAGGACTGAAGCGAGGCACCGTGAAAACACCAATGACTTTGGTGGTCAAAATGATCATAGTGGGCCCGTGGGCTCCGGTAGCAGGGAGTGGACGGATGGAAATTTCTATTTTGCTTAATTAGATATGTCAAATTCATCCAAAAAACGGGCCAAGATTAATCAAAAGGTTCTGTGTTTCCTGAGATGTCTGCATCCGTTCGCCGCATCGTTAGTATCTTTTTATGGTTTGCGTTAGAAAGAGACCTGATACTCCGGGCAGAATAATGTGTAGCACCGCGGATAGGACATTGAAAATAGTCAGGGCAACAGCACTCCTTGGCCGGTATGAAAGATCCTTATGGGAATCTTTTAAAATGTTTTCTACTGTCTTCCCTGAGGAAAGAAAGGTTTTTTAAAAATGTATTTATGTCAATTCCTTTTTTTTTTAATTGTCAGTGAGGGCATTCTAGTCAATACCAGACCAAAAGTCAATACTTGGATTTGGCAGGCCTAGCTTTCTCTGAATACTTCGATAGTGTTGCAGGTCTTCCTGGTGGATTTTCTTTGGTTCTCACACAAATGCAAAGAACGAAGACAGAAACAGAAACTGTGATGGCTGTGAGCCTGAAAGAGCAGAAAAGAGAGTTCAAGTCACAATACAAACAAACTCCGTTCCTCCGTTCCCATCAGCCTCAGAGAGTTCATTGGCAGCATCAGAGCCAACAACAGTACCACCCTCAATAACCTCTGCTAAAGAGGAGATGAAGAGGCAGCGGTGTATAACCGCAAAAGTATTCAGGTTCAAAATCTCATAATAATCAGCAGTGACTGGCCCATTCCCATTCAGTGTACATCATTATGGTGCTGGGGAAGAATTGCAAACCATCTGAAAGAGTGGTGAGCAAAGCAGAGTGGGTGCCGAATATTCTGTAAAGTAGTTGTGCTTTTGCTTTCAAGGCATATCTTTTGTCTATACCTCTGAGAAAAATGTTTCGGTTAAAGAGAGATACAGGCAGGCAGGTATTATGGGTAAAATAGCCATAGAAACAGCCCCACCAGCACAGAAAGTGAGAGACGTCTACTTGAGATACTTCCTCATTCAAAGAAAAGGTCCCAAGAAAGGGTGCATACTAATCTTGGAGCTAAAGAAAACCAAGAAGTGGATGAAAATGGAGAAATTAAGCATGCTGACCATTCATCAGGTTTACCCATAACTAGAGGTATAAAACTGGATGTGTTCAGTGGATACACAAATTGCATATTTCCAGATTTCAGCCTTCTAGGGGGAGAGGACCTTTCTGAGGGAAAACTTGCATTATAATTTCTTCCATGTGGCTGAAAACCTGCCCACAGGACATTTTCCAAGTGCATGACTATGGTACTAGAGTACTTCAGACAACAACAACAAAATCTACCCTTATCTGGGCAATTGAGAAATCAACGTCAGCAGCCTGCACACTGTTCTGAAAGACATTTACTCTCGAATCATTTGGTCTTCATGTGATTTTTCAAACATTAATCTCTAGTGCAGATTCTGAATTTACCTACAAGTCTCAATAAATACCAACATAAAGGACAGAGTGGTGTCATTGTTAACAAATGTCTGATCCTTCTGAAAAATTGGAGTCCTACGGCGAGGCAGATATTGTCCCATCTGGGTTCTATTGCTTTTGTATATTTATTGTACCAAATACTAGGCTATGCATGAGGCCTCTTCAATTGTGCTTAGAGGGTCAGAGTCATGGGAGATGGAAGGACAAGCTTCCTCTGTCACAGGAAGCAGTTCAGGCTCTTTAATGTTGGCATAATCCGTCCAGTCTCTTAGTGTATACCTTTCAGTCTACATAGTCCAACTCACTGCCATAAGGGATGCATCCCTTATGGGCTAATGAGCACACCCAGAGAATCTAAGCATTCTGGAAACATGGACGGAAAAGGAAAGATTTTTCCATATCACCATGCTGGAACTCTGGGAAGTTCGCCTAGGCCAACAGCTTTCCTTTTATCTCTGATGACTGAGAGGATAGTGACCAAAGTAGACTGTAGTAAGGCTTTGTGTTATCTTAACACACAGTGAAGCACCAGTTTCAGTGGGTGAAACCAGTTCCAAGTGGATTATTGTGAGGGGCATGGTAATCACTGCAGAACATCTGACGGTGGTACATAACTACCATGCAGATGCACACAGTAGTAGCTGCAAAGAAACTCAAATAGGTTTGGGATAGCAAGGTAGTAAAAAACATTTTCAAAGAATCAGGGCATCCCTGAATAGATTTGTTTGCTATAAAAGGAAACATGAAGTATACAAACTATGTCTCCAGTTACCCTGATCGAAAATCTATGGGGATGCCCTTTTGATGAACTGGTTCAATAATCTTCTATATTTTTATTCTGATTCCTCTGATCCCATAGGTGCTAATCAAACTAAAACAGTTAAAAAAAACAGAATTAGTCTCGTTCCCCTGGACAGGCAAAGACAGTGGTAGTATTCATATCTTTTTCATCTGTGCTTCACAGGTGGCTTCCATGCAAGCCAAATCTTTTCAACCAGTTCCAGGGCCAGGTGTTCCATCCAGGTTCAACATTGTTGATCTTAAGTTTACGGAATGTGTGTGTTTGAGCTTGCCAACGGATTGCATTGACATTATTAAAAGAGGCAAAGAAGCAGAGTATGAGAGCAGCATATTCCTTCAAATAGAAGAGTTTATTATCATGATAACAGAAGGATGTGGACCCATATCGGTCATTAAGGTTAAGGTCTAAAAAGGATTTCTACTCTTGTTTGTAAATAATCTCCCCATTACCTTAAAATGTGGTTCTTGTGAAGGTAACTGACCCACCTTAACTACACACAAAACCTCTTTGCAGCATATTTTGTGTAAGATTGCTTTTCTTATTGGGATACGTTTATTTATAGGGTTAGCAAGATTCAAGCATTACACATTCAGGAACCTTACAGGGTCTTTCATTCAAACAGGATAGTTTTGAGAATCCATTCATCATTGCTTCCAAAAGTGGTTTCACAGTTTCATGTAAACTTTTCTATTTCCCTACGAAAATGTTTTTAATACCCTCGTTCTGCAGTAGATAATGTGCTTCATACTTCAAGTATTTGTAGAATTTTAAAGTTTTATTTAGACAAAACCAAAGTCTTCAAAAAATCTTTGCACTTTTTTTGTTAACAACGGTTCATTGAGGCTATCCAGCTTCTAGGCGGTTCATTTCCTGGTAGATTGTTTCATTACCTGCTTATGTACTAGTAGATAACAAATTGCGTCCGGGGAGGTGCAAGGTCCACTCAGCCAGAGGTAAAGTGGCTACATGGTTGAGAAATGTGCCATTGCTTGTCATTGTCATGTGCTGCAACGTGTGTGTGTCTCCATAATTTAAAAAACAAATACCGTTTGGACTCAGACGCCAAGACAGATGCAGTAGTGGGCAAAACTACTTTAAAAATCTGTTTGTGTAGGATATCCTTATTTCATTTCATGGATTCCTTTGCTGTCCGGTTTTATGTCATTCAAGATACACTTTTAGGGGATGAGCTTGCTCTTTTAGAATAATGTTTGTGAGTTTCACTGAATATGCTATGATGCAGAGGAGGAAGTTGCTTACTTGTAATGCTAGTTCTGCATCACAAACATTTTCTTTGAAGTCTTAAACAACACTCTGGCTACCTCTCTTGAAATACAGGTACAATGGTTTAAATGTACTTGAAGTTCTATCTTGTAGTATTTCCAGAAGAATTGTTGGTCTTCATCTACTGACAGTACAATGTATGATGAGATTTGCAAAGTTGCTGGATTCTTAAAGGGAACATCACTTTTGACTTCTGCAAGACAGTGGCCTATCTGGCTACATTTTCACTTTATTTTAGAACTATTGAGCAATGTGATTTAGAGGCAGGGACTTTGAATATGATATAGTTTGTTGTCCTTTGTATTATAATTTGTAGTATTCTTTTACTTTTTTAAAATGGAGTCATTATTTTTACCATGTATTTCTATCTGGTATACGTAGCTATGGTAAAAGTGTTCTGGGATCTTGTGCATTTGGGGCAGAGTATTCTAATGTTTGACTTCAGTGAAGATGCATACAGGGCAAATCTAGGATGACAAGTAAGTAACTTTAATCTCTTTAAATTGCTTTTGATTTTTTGAGGTTTATTGTCAGTGCTGTGTTTCAAGAATGCCTCCTGGCAGATTCTTCTCTTTCACTAACTTTCATGTGCCTCTTCTTCGTAGTCTGTGCCTGGATGGCCAAATAAGTCTTCTTTAGTTTAGTGTTTTAATGCAGAATCCTCAAAAACATTGTGTAGCACTTAACAAGGTGAAACATCAGAATGCTGTGCTTTTTTAAGTTGTTATGAAGTTGCTTTTATAGCCTAGGTGGACCACCAATTTGTGAATCAATTATTATTTTCACCAGTTTCTGCAGTATCTGTGGTATTAATATTGCTCATAAATAGGTTGATAAAACAACTTAATTAAAACGCCTTCCATTCTGATGACGGCCCCCGGCCGTCATGCATCACGGTTGGCGTTTGCTGATGGCTGGGGGCCGTCATGACCACGCCCGCGATCAGAATGTGCCGCACAGGCGCAGAATTCCAGCAGCAGTGGAGGGGTTAAGTTGCTGTTAGATTAAAACAGTAAACAGCAATTGTTCTGCTTCTCCTTTGGCATAAAGGATCTAACCTCTACTAGTTTGCATAACCAATATTATTCCTACCGCGCCACATGCCACAAATTTCATTTCATTTGATGGCCGTGCATGTTATAGTTTCATTGGATTACCTTCTATGTGCTTGATAGTTTCATATAATCACCTTCTATTTCTGATTTTCGTTTGATCATCTTCCAAGTTTGTGATAGTTTAATTTAATCACATCTGGGTGTGTGTTAATTTCGTTTGATCTCCTGTGCATGCTAGTTTCATTTGATCACTTTTCGTGCTAGTGGTGGTTTTACTCAATTGCCTTCCATGTTAAAGTTTTGTTTAATCAACTTGTGTGTTGGTTTGATCTGATCATCTCCCACGTGTATAACAGTTTAATTTAATAACCTTCCAACTGTGTGATAGTTTTATTGTATCACCTTCTGTGTGATGGTTTGTTTTGATCACCTTCCATGTCACAGTTTCATTTGACCACCTTTGCCTGCAGAATACTTTAATTTGATCCCTATCAGAGTATAATTAAATCACTTTCCATATGCATGCTAGTTTCATTTGAAAACCTTCAGTTTGTGACCGTTTCATTTAATCACTCCACATGTATTAGATTTCCTTTGACTTGCACTCAACTTGTTTTTGTTTAACCTTATGTTTAAACTGCATGGTGGTGCACTCAGCATTTTAACATTTCTTGAATTTTCGTATAATACTCATTTATTGAAGTTTGCAAATTGACTTACTATTTTGTGTTTAAAGTTTGAGTTAAACGACTGAACGCATTTAACCCAGAGTAATAGGCAGGGATGTTAGAATTGAACATAGAAACAAGCCATCCTTACTTCACAGGCGAATGTTTACAAGTTTACATTTCGATACTAACAGTATTTTCACTAATTCCTTGACTAATTCTTTTTCGCTTTCACTGGATTCATTCGATGCATTGCCTCATATGTTTATGGTGAGTCGGTCTTTTAATCCCTTGCGTTAATATATACCCTGAGAACATTTTGGTGTTTGTTTTAGACTTGGCTGCTAGCACATGAAACTCTGGAAATCATTTGGAATCACTAACCCCAGAATAGAAATATGAAACGAATAGTGATATTCTGCTTTCCTGCCCTATATTGACTGCTTTGGTCTGTTGCATGCTGAGATACAGCTTTACAGATTAGGTCAGAATTAACGCTTTTTCTTAAAATAATAACAGCTCATGAATTATCTCTATTGTGAAAATGTTTTTTTAAAGCGACCTGGCTATATTGACGGACTTAAAACAGTTTATTTTACAAAGTTAATAATATTAAAAATATATTTTCGAAACATATTTTTGTATATTTCAAGGTCAATCCAAAATGCACTCGTATCTGTTTTTATCAATTATGGCAAAATAAAAAATCAAACTAGACATTTTAAAGCATTTTTTTAACATTGTTATTATTTTCCAATGCAATTAATACAATGGAGCGAGTTTCAACACCTGGTACTTTAAGTATCACAAATCAGATTTTGCATTTCTTTATTTGCCCAGCACAACAGTACATCCACAAAATCTCCTGCCATGTGCCCTACCCATTTGAATCGTTTTCAGTACAAACTCCCTGTCCCTCTACCTGCATTACAACCAGTCTCTCCTACATATCCCTCCAGTCTGAAATCTTCCTTCACTTTCTTATCTGTACAAACACTTTTCATACGCATTTCCTCAGCCAGTATCCATTAGTTCGACTTTTGTACCACCCATAAAACGATGGGGCACTGCTTTGCCTCAACTGTATATATGTGCCTCTTTGCAAGGAACATGGTAAAGGAAACAATTGTATATCTCATTTTCCTTTTTTAGGTCTTGACTACAGATTGCTTTTGCTGTCTATTGTCCAGACCTATTTTTTTCCAGTAAATATAGGGAGATCTTGCGGACGGCCCATGCTCATGGCTTGTTGCATACCCCACTTCCCTGCTTCTGACTCAATGGCTTTTCTCCGTATTCTTCTGTTTGTCTCGCCCCGGAGAATTTTGCTCTTGGGATATTCTAACTGGATTCGTTTTATCTTTCCAGAGCTGACGTCAGGAAACAGTTTTCCCTTTTTAATGGTCGGGTGGCTTTTGATGTTTAGCGCTCCAAAGGAGTACATAGGCTTGTTTTCCTCTTGTGTGTCCAGTTGCTCCCTCCCCCTCGCCCATTTTCACAATGTGTGTCAGTTCCACGTTGCTCCACTGGGCTCAGCCCAATTTCCTTTTCTGTCTCATGACTTCCCTCTCTCCCTCTCTCCCTCTCCCTCTCCCTCCCCCTCTCCCTCTCCCCCTCTCTCTCTCTCTCGTTCTCGCTCTCTCTTTCTGCTTTTTTCTTCATTACTCACCACCCATTGCCCCCTTCCTCCTCTTCTTGCCACCCTGCCTCCCAGCTTACCTCTCCCCCGTCATCCCCATCCAGCTCAATAGGCTATCATATAAATATAAGTACCAGTTGCTGGGTACTCCTGTAATTAAAGTGCCAGCGCATGGTGTTTTACATTCTGCTTTTACCCATGACATTTTATGGCCATGTGATGTTTTCTTGGAGTGTGGTCAAGCACTGGCCAGCCCCTGCGTGGGATGGGAAACCAGGGGCAACTGGGATATTGCATACTAAATTTATAGAAAGAGAATTGCTCAGCTCATTTACAATGCAGTAGCCTTGCAGGTAGCCTCTGCTCTTCCCAAGTCCACCAGCTTTTTCTGCGGATATTTGCAGGGTAAGTGAGGTAGCAGCACAGGGCCATGAAAAGCCATACATGAAAGCAGAGCTTTGGGCACCTAGCAGTACAGCTGGCTCTTAAGTCACCGTATCTCAGTGCCACAGCTTTAGGACGTTGAGCAGGGGGTTTACAATGAACAAATAAAGAAATAAAGCAAGCTAGGCCTTACTTTGTTTTTGTGCACTAAAGGCCATACTCTACGTAAGGCGCACAGTCACTGTTAGTGTTCCAAAGCACTTTTAATGAGCTGCGCCCAGTGCAGACTGGGTAAGTGCACCCTATTACATGAAATGCCCGCCATCATAGGACAGTAGCAGTGCATTATACTTTGTTTACCAAGAATCTCAGTCTAACTGGTATAAGTTTCAAATTAGTCACATTGCATTACAGTCAATAGAAGTTACTGTAGGGTTCATCTAAAATATTTTGGAATTCATATTCATTACTATTTTTTATTTCACAGCAATAACTATCTCATGCCTATAGCCGCAATATAATCTTATTGAGTCAAATGTATGATAGTTTTCATAACATGGATTGAAAAAGGCAGTTTGCATTAAAATGACTGTTTTGCCTCGATTGATACGGTCCTGCTCTATTAATTCAAATGTTGAGTATAGGTCAGAATCTTCAAATTGTGCAATTGTGTCTTGTTAGAGAGTGTTCTTCGAGTATGAGTGTGTCGATGAGCTAATAGCTGCAAATTTTCCTGACACTGAAAACTATTTTGTAATCTTCCAAATTTAAATTCCCAGATGCACGGAATACGGAACCATGGATGACCAGTGGTATCGTAAAGAAATTGTATAGCAGGCAAGCCTTTACAATGCATCCCAAGCATTCCTAGAAAAGCACCAATGTAAAACCTTTTGTTAATCCTATTATAATGCTCACTTACCATTATGCAACAAACAAGCCTATAATTGTAGACTTACTGGCCCCTCTGCTTAATATTTTAAATGTATTGTCTGAGGCGGCAGATCAGATGTAATACATTGATCCCAATAAAAAGGGTGATACCATTAAACCAAACAATAGTAAAAAACACAAATATACTGTAAACAGCAAATTAAATGATGTAAGTGAATGTGTTCAGACATCATTCTTAGAAAGCTTTAACTTCAGCACATTAGAAGAGATGCATTTCGCTGAAGGGTTGAAAATGTAGATTAAATAATTGCACAACATAGTAATTCATCCTTTTCTGGATTTTGTCCCTGATGGCTATTATTGACAGGAACAAATAGCATTACTTGTTCAATTTACCCTGTCAAAGTAACAAATGTAGTCCTCAAATATGATCAGATTTTTGGCCAGTTAGCAAATATATTTATACAGAGTGAGCTCAATGAAGGCACCCTATACAGCCAGAAGTTTGGGTAAGCCACTTGGAGATCTTGTATGGTATTGCGTACTAATCATACATTTTCTTGTGGTGTTGCAATTTGTATTTTGTAGCAGTAGTGACCTTATGCAAAAAAAATGTGCACTCTTAATCTCAAGCAGTGTTGATTATCACTGGGTAAATGTTTTGAAAATACAGATAAATATTTTATGGAGATGCATGTTTCTAAAAGAGCTACATTAACAGATGCAGTTCAGTGGGTCAAGCTAGTCCTTGTTTCCACTGTTGGGCACTCAGAATCATAATTGCAAAGAAAGTATAATGATCCCTTTAAACATCTCATGATGGTGAAATGTTCCAAAGAATAATTCTAGACCTTAATATGTTTCACTTGTCAAAATGCAAGGCCACGCCATCAGAGATTTAATATGTTCAAATGACCCCAACTTGCTATGGCCTGGGTCAAGAAAAATATAGTTTCACAATACTCACTCATCTGTGTAAGTGAGGCAAGTTCTCTGTGTACTCCTTAACCCATGGCTGCACACTGGCGACTACAGATACGAGAAGGTAGAGTTTCAAAAGTAAAGTCTAGGAGTCCCAGCAATCACACCTTAGAGTTCGTGTTTTACCACCCATTAATAAGTTGGTTTAATCACTTCTTGATTGCCCTTTCACTCCAAATTGCTTGATTTTATGCCGATCTTCTAATATTGCTAACTCAGACAACTGTTTTTCGCCTACCACTTTGACAAATGTACCCATTTCAATGGTTTTTCAAATTGCCACTACATCCCTGTAAGCCCTGGCTTCAGGAACTATAGTCATCAGTATTTGATCACTGTAAAAATATACTGTCTTCAGCAGTATTGCTATTGCTCATATTAACCATTAAACAAAATAAATGCAAAATGTTATCTGTCTGGTTTATCAAGGAGCTGAACACCTAAAAATGATTACTTCAGTCTGGTCAAAGCATGTTTCTAGGACTACTACAATTTCTAAACCCTCAAACAAAGCACAAATTGAATGCTTGCTACATCATCCAATGTCAAGCATTCTGTGCTCCTTCCACCAATTAGAAATTGTAGATAAGTCATTGGGCAGCATTGATCACACCCAAAACCATAAACACATTTCATGTGATGCAACCTATGATATCTTATTATAGTCACAGGATGTGTGTTTCAGGGTTCTTTTTCTAACAGACATGTCTAGTTTTTCATTATAACTCTTATTCTTTTTTTAAGTTTATGCTGCAATAGGTCTTCTATACACAAAGCAAAGAAAAACTATTGGTACATATAACAAAAATCAACATTCTAATGCAAAAGAAAGGCTAGTTAGTGTAAAATCAAATGGGAATGTTCCAACAACCTGCGCCTTAAAATATAAAGTTAGATTATTGATGAAATGTATGATGAAAGAATGGTGTGCATTGTGTAGGGGAATATTTCTCCTAACTAATTATTGTACCTATCTCTCTCTCTCTCTCTCTCTCAGGGTGGAAAGCTGAAAGACGGGGCTCGTTCTGTTACACGAACCATTCAGAATAACTTTTTTGATAGTTCCAAGCAGGAGGCCATTGACGTTTTACTATTGGGCAATACCCTAAATAGCGATTTAGCAGACAAAGCACGGGCTCTCTTAACAACAGGCTGTTTACATGGTACGTGTTTTGTTTGTTTCTGTATACTTGGGAATAATTGTGCTGAAGTAGAAGGCAGAGAACTGATTATCGGTTGAGCTAACAAAAAGCCAAGTCATAAAGCAGTATTACTTCTGGTGTAACCCAAAGATTCCAGTCCTTCGGAATAACTTTCAACCTATAAAAGTTGTAAAACCTGTATATACATGTTGTCTAGAACAAGTTGCCTTCTGGTGGAAACAATTATTATTGAAAAATCACATATTTACTTTATGCATCTAATTTAATATTAAGCTGGTTTATAGACAAGGTTAATGACTCCTGATTTTGAGGCAAGCATGTTATGTTTACTTTACGATCCCCCCAAATAAATTACATATTCATGTTTACTTTGGTTACAAAACATTATGGCATCCCAATGGTCTACTTCCTCTCTATACCCGAAATGATACCCATCTACTTTCATGTCCTAGTTGCTCCTCATTCTGCTTCAATTTTTAATTGTTTACAGCTGCAGCTTTAAATATTGACAGAGATGAGATCTTGTGCTATTAAATGTTCTGAGCTTTAGTATAGTTCTTTAAGAACTTAGAGGATATAAATACATGCATGCAAACTGAATTGCATCCTGAACAAGATAGTTCCAATGTATCAGACTGTCATGTGACACTAGGGTAGAATGTTCTTGCTTGTGATGGTTTCTTTTATTCATGTTGATGTCTGTGACTGTTACAAGAGCCAAGCTTTTCTAAATGTAGAGAAAGTGAAAACGAAAGAAACTAATGGGATTGTGAAACGAATATTTTCTAACAAACAACTTTTAACAAAGCATGAATTGCATACTATTTATTTGTGGAAAGTGTTTTGCAGGTATTTTAAAATAACTAAACTGTGCTTTGTTTAATTACTAATTATAATTATTTCATAGTATTAATATACAAGGCCAGATCTGTCCTGATGTTAAAAGTATTTGTAAGTCTCCCTGTCCCAGGTTTAAAACATTCAGACAGATTTACATCAGACAACATGCACCATACATTTTGAAAGTGGAAATATGCTTTTTAGGCAGTATTATTTGTTTTGTGACTGTTTGGAAATCCAGGTGAAATATTTAGAATCTCTTGGAGTCCCCCTCATGGCAACTCTTCTGTGCCCAATTTCCTTTGTGTCCTGAGTTTGTGGTATTTGATTACATCACACAAATCTCTTCTCGTCTTTCTTTGTCCCGATGCCCAGGTCTCTTCCTTCCTATGAAACCTCACCCCATGTGCACGTTTCTGCCTTGCCACAGTGTAGGAAGGCTTCTCCTATGTTGGCTGAGTTCAACTTCTGGAAAATTTCTGAGGCAGTAACTCATTTGAGCTATGATAACAATAAATGTGTCCCACTGTCTGTGCCAGCCATGTTGATGGACCATCTGTTTATCGCTTGGGCTATAATCATTAGTATGTTTCCAAAGAACATTTCATGAAACCTATCAGAGCTTCAACGACTTAAATACCAACAAATTGTATTTATCTTTTTTTCCTGTCTTAAGACATGCTATTACCATAGTAAAATGAAGATCCTATTTTCATATCTTAGAATATCTATGCTGCTCTTGTTTAGGCGATAGAGGGTGGGAATACTGTGTTCCTCTCTGGAAATGCAGTCAGGCTGTGGATTTCCTGCTCATACTATTTCTCCCTACCTGTGGGTCCAAACATGTATCAATTTTCTCTATACGTCCACCTTGACTTGTGTGGATATATAGGACTAAGGTTGTGAAAACAGAAATTTTAAACCATCAAAAAGGAAATTAATATCCTGAGCATGAAAATATCTATTTGACACCTTGCTCCCTCCAAATGGTTTTGGATTGCAGGCAGTAGATACCTCTACTCACTAAGCCTGATTCACAAAATGCACTTTGTAGCACATTTTGGAATACTACAAAACGTACTACCAATTGCAATTCACAAGCTAAATGTGGAATTTTACACCTCTACATTACCTCTACTTATGTGCGCTGAGTGCTTAACCTCAACTGCGGAGTCTCTGTACACTTTAGTACACATTTTAGTAGGGAATGTGGGTGGGACTGGGGGAAATGGGTGGAAAAGGGGCAGACTTAATACAAAAGGGTATTGAATTAAGGAGTAAGTGGGGTTTAGATAGGGACAGGAAGGAGTTTAGGGTGGGACGTCACCCACCCACCCACAACTAAGCCAATTGCATTACTCTAGGGGTGGAGACATGTAACTTACACTTTTGTGGTAAGTTTACACTCTGGGTGTGTGAGTACAAAAAGTAGTAATCTTACTCCAAAGTCTAAGTTACTTTTGTGTTAATCAGGTCTACTGAAAATAAGTATGGATCTCCATGAGCGGAACTTGAATACTTGATCCTTTCTTGGCTCTTATGTTTCCATGCTTCAGGTATTTCACAAGTACTAAATTGTGTTCTGTTGGGTACTTCTACTGCCTCACCTCTTGAACTCTTCTATGTGCCATACTTGATCTGAAAACTTTTCCTGCAATAGATTCTGCAACCCGGCAGGTGGCACCACAGGTCTGTGTTGCAGGGTCATCCCACCTCTGGAAGTGGGTGCCACCCTGTGCAACAATGTTGGTTTTGTTTTTTTCGTGCCCTTAATGAAGATGTGGAGCTCTACTCCCAAACCTTTGGGTCGTGTTTGACTCTCTAAAACCTACTTTGACACAGCATACAAAAAATGTCCCCTCTGAAGACTGCAAGCTTTAAACATTCCCGGACCTGGCAAAAACAAATGTTGATTAGGGATCCTGCACAATTTTTGTTTTCATGCTTAGGTTTAAAGCATGACTTGAAGTTCTGCAACAAGTGCTCCTTCATGCACGCTAACGCTATCTGGGAGAGTGAAGCAAAGCTCTGTGTTACCAACCTCAAGAAGCTACGTCTGTCATGTTGGAAGTCCCGAGCTTGCTCAAGGTCTAATATCTCAGCCCCGGTGGCCGTCCTCAGTAAGTCCACTGTGACGTAGAAAGACTAACATCTTGATGCAAGCACAAAAGATATAAGTGAAAATCCATATCTCCCTACTGCACCTGTTTCAGGGAGAGGTTGCACAATAGGTGTTCTAAAGATCTGACTCCATCACCATCATCCAACTCTGTTCCCATCATTGGAGTTGATGTGCCATGAATTTCCCAGGCCATCATCAACAATGCCGCAGGTAGTTGCCTTCAAAGAGGCAATGCTGCAGTTTTTCCAAATTATTGTGTGTGTCCCTAGAGCGTTTCTGGGCCCAATTGATTTGCCCGAGCCTCCAATTTGGGGGGCCTGTAGGGCCTGATGGACCCTGTTAGGCCTCTGCCCGGCCAAGATGCACTAGGCTGCACCTCCACCACTTTGCCAAAGACCACACCAGTTTCAGCTGAACTTGATTCAAGAGTCACCAGTTCCAGATTTAATGCTAACACTAATTTCAGATCTCAAGTGTAGTTTATATACATCTTGACAAATGTCTTGGAATTAATTAACCAAGCCCAGCCCCTAGTCTGGGAAGACTCCTCTAAAATGTTCTCGCCTCAGTGCCGGTATTGCAGACGCTTTAAACCTATTTGTGGATCTGATTCTGACTCTGTACCAGACATTCCCCCATAATAAAGGCCACAAAAAGGAGGCTGACAATTTGACACCCCGACGTTACATTGATGCTGGTCTGTACTTAGCCTAACAAAATGCAAGTGGCCTTGACATGTCTCATAAGACTGAGTTAAACTTAGCATTTGATCTCCCTACCGAGGAGAGAGCCTCTTTCTCGGTGGCAGCTTGCAGAGGTGCTAGAGTTGCAGGTGTCTACTATAGAGGTTAAGGTAAATTTGCTCACACATGTTTTACAGCAGTGTCCCTCAGCTTCCAAATTACTGCGGTCCTTCAATGAGGCCTTGATGGAGGCTTTGATGGCAGCCTGGTCAAAGCCTTGCTCCGTGCCACTAGTGAGATTATAATGTTTCCTGGGGTCTTAGGCCTGCCCTGGGGGATCCATCCTTTCAACCAGTAAGGCAAACCATACTACTTTCTGTAGTGTCGTGTAAATTAGCAATGACTGAACCCTTTTGGCTCTTGATGGACTCTGTAGAACTGTGACGTGCATGTTAGAACATAGTGAAGTGAATGCAGGTTTAGAATGTTGTGTTCGCAGTTACACTCAGACGAATAAAGACGTGGTATACTAAGCTCCGTGTGTAGCATAGTGACTAGTGTGTACCCAGGCTCGGGAGGACACTACAACTGGTGAGTAGTATGGGATAAGTAACCCAAAGATTGACCGTTCTCTCCCAGTTTGGTCCAGTACACTGCCTGTGTGTGCACCATATGTGCCTCAGTCGAAGTGCCAAATTGGTGTTTGGCGTATGTATAGTCAAAGAACATTTCCAGCAAGTGTTACGCGTTCAAAGATAATGAAAACCTCACTGAGAAGTCTACACATAGTTGGTCAAGAACCTGCTGGGAAGGCTGTAAAGTGATAGTTACTACACAACCTGAAGCTATACATCATATGGAGAGATAACGCTGCCATCAGAAGGGATGCGATGCAGGGGGCAAACCAGGTGTCAGATAGTACAAAGTGACGCCTAAATGCAAAGTGAATTTGATGCAAGAAATTATCATCTGCTTCCAAAACTGAGTAAAGAGGGTCATCATACCACAGAGTTGTGGTAAGTGGCCCCAGAAGAAGTGCCCGCAGTTGTGTTTACGTCCAACGCAAAGCTGCACATCATCAAAGCTGCTGAGTGGGGCTCAGAACAACTCCATCACAACGGTGACAGATATCCTATCCTGTCTGCTGAAACATAAATCCTATAGGATATAATGTGATTTATATTTTGGCAGATAGGATATCACTGTTGTGACAGAGTTACCTGTATGCCGAGATCAAAATCAGACCCTAAGTTTCAGTGTGTCATCAGCTGCAGAGCTTTTTCACGATGTCGTTCAACGTATCATACAGCCGGGCATGAATGCTTTTAACTACAGTGATGACACATTGGTTTTCGGAGCTAACAGACGGAGCATTATAAAGCTCTCACGCAAATGTTTTGTTTACTTGTTGACGCAGGTTTAACTTTGAATGCCAATAAATATGAGTTCCATAGGACAAAATGAACTTTCTTTGGCCATATCTTTTCTGATGGGGGTATGACACCCAATCCAGCTAAAGTGTAAGTGACGGGCTATCAGAATTAGTAAGCTTGCATCTTTCCTAAGAAACGGAATAGGCTCAGCATTCCTTATAAGCAGAGTCCTATCCTCATTCTTGACTAATGGCCCTCTTCGATTTTCAGGCAAGCAAAGATATATTACCGCCTACATTATTTCAAACCACTGTGCAAATGCTGGAAAGACACTGAGTGGTCTGCGTACTAGAGAGAGAGAGAGAGAGAGCAAAGAAAGGGTGACGTGATAGTAAATGCAACAGGATTTCCAAGTAGCTGTTGCATTCATGCTGCAATGAAATGTTCATGTCACCTCCAAGTGTCTGAAGGAAGGACTTCTATAAGACTAAGGTTACAAGAGTCCATATTAGAGCTACTTGTGTGTTTTTCATGCTTTTTGTTCTTTATGGCTGAAAAGTACTCTGCATTCTTTAGGTAGCCTCGTTTAGAGAAGTGCAGAATGCAGCAAATGCATCCTTCTGAATATTAGAAATATTATGCATGCTTTAAATACTGCAGTCTCAAAGCCCACCGTCTTCCCATGATGTTTAAATGATGGCTACTCCTTCTCATGCCGCTCAGAGGCCTCACATTCACTTTACATGTGTACAGCATGCCAGTCTAAATCTAAGTCTTATGGCGACCTAGGGATTGCCACCTCTGTGATGGAAGGCTTGCGTCATGTAGGGTTAGGGTTTAGGGCATAAAGATCGAAAATTACCAGAAACAGAGTGGACATCCTGCTGCAAAGACGGTATGACATTTTATTATCTTCCTCCCTCCATCATCTTTGCTACCCACACAGGGACTGCAGCTCCTCTTGATATCAAGTGGATAATAAACGTGTATCTTTTCCTCAATAATACCGTTCAGACCCCTCTAAACATGTTTTACGCTTAATGCTTTCTCTTCATACAGACGCATTGGCATCTTGTGCACACCAATAATCCGCAAATTGCAAGTATTAGAAGAGGCCATGATCCTCCCATCTTGAAGCTTTTGCAGACACCTGTTGTGGGTCGGAATCAACTTCAAGGTTTTAAAATTCAAAATACCACTGGCAAATGCCTCACCAGGAAACAAAATCCTCTCCACGCCCTAGACAAAGGCCTTTGTTGTGGCAACAACTTCTCTGAATCTCGATATGAGAATCCAGAAACACTTTACAGTCGAAACACCAAAACTATAACCCAACAGCTAATGCATGATCGGGTCCTGCATTTTTAAGTGCAAGACAAATCCCATTAGAAACAGCAATTTTAACTCGGCACCACATTTTAATGACCTGCTTTTTGTATGATTTAGTTTACTGCTCATGCATAACAAGTTACATTAATAAGTCGTTCAGTCCTCCATGTTCTAGGAATTATACCACTGGAGAGTTACAGTCCCGCTACTGGTTCCCATCAGGCAGACTGCTGAGATGGAACATGTTCCAGGGACCTGTTTCATCCAAATTTGAACAAAACCATTTGCGTATTTTATTGTGAGGCCACCAAAACACCTTCTTCCCTTGATAACCAAAGTTTGTTGTTCCGTATTGTAATAGAGATGTCTAGTGAGAAGCAGAATCCATCTCCCACCACTTTAGGCCCTCTTGAAAAACACCAATCTGTTCTTTAAACTTTTTAGGCAAGAGGGGTTGAACTTTGTTGTATACTGCTGTCAGTGATTTTCACAATTAACTGTTTCTTGTATAATGGTTTACCTGGCCTAAAAACAGAAGAATGTCTTTGTCTGAAATGGCCTAAGAATAAAGTCTAATTTCAAATTCAACGCTCTTCTTCTAAATTGAATTAGTTGTTTTCAATGGATTTGGAAGGCATTCATAACCTTTTTTGAACAGCTTGTTAAGAGTAATATTGTTTTATTTATTTTGGGTAAATGCCAATAGTGTGATTCACTAATTTCCAGTGTCTCGTCCACACTACCCAGTTAATTGTGCTGTGGCTTCCGTCTTCAGAAGTTCGGAAATGCAGGTTTTAATGTATTGCCCAACCTCCCTTACTAGCTGAGATCGTTAACAACAGTATGCCATTCAAACTGAAGCAAAGAAAATCCTCTAACTAATGGTACTCAAAAGTCTTGCACGAGGAGATGAAATCTCTTGGGTCCAATGAATGCATCTGGCATCAGTGCACCTCTCAGTAAAGTCTCAAATTATTTTGCACTGCTCATAAATAGTACAAGAACTTTATCTTCGGGGCAAAGTCAAACATCTTGAAACCTGATATAATTTCCTTCCTATAATCCTCCGCCTTACTTTACCATTCCTCCCCTCCTCCCAATCCCTCACCCCCAGGTTGGGACAAGCTGATCAACTTCCTCACAATATGGGAGGTTACAGAATACTTACCCGTTTGATTAAGTCACCCCAAAAAAGCTGGGTGCAGAACCAAAGGATCTAAAGACCGTCTGCCCTTAACTAACCTAGCAAAACCATAAATAGTTGTGTAGCATCCCATCTTGAGAACTTCATCACCACATATTACCTTCTTGACAAGTCACTCGTGATACGTTTAGAGCGTGCTGCAACACAGAGAATGCAGTTCTCTAAATTGTAAACAATCATCATGGACAAAGGTGACTCCTGTCTTTTATTTCCCCTTAACCTCTTGGTTGCTCATGACGAGCTGAGCTCGTCATGAGCCACGGTGCTCCGGTGCTCATGACGAGCTCAGCTCGTCATGAGCATGCGGACGCTGTGCCCGCCCCCCTCACCCCCCCCCCCCCCCCCCCCCCAGCACAGCGGGGGATTAACCCCGCAGCGAAGGGGTTAATCTTTTTAGCAGCCCTTGACATGGTCAGTCATGTTTCTCTCTAAAAACTGTGAAAGAACAGATGGGCCTGAGTGGAACAGTTCTGATGTGGTTCTCAACCTATTATAGCAACTGTTCGCAGCTAATAAAAATATAAAACTTTTTTCCCTTTCCACCCCTCTTCCCGAAGGATTTCCTCAAGGCTATGTCCTATTTTCCACTCTCTTTAACATCTACATTGAACCAATGGGCATACTCCTAAGAAGTTCCAACATCTCTTACCATGTGTGCCCTATTGATACCCTGGGGCCGTATTATGCATAGGTCGCACAGTCCTGGTCTGTGCCACGGCGCACTTTTAAATGGGTTTGCCGGCCACAGAACTGGTCAGTGTGCTCATTTCCAAAGAATGCGCTTCCCTGAGGACAATGAATTCGTGAAAGGCAAACTGGCTGTATTAAACAGCAGATACATCTTTCAAAGTGCAGACGGAAACTGGCCCACTTTTGAAAGTGGGGCAGAAATACCTCCGCAGGTGGGTGCAGTGTCTGACCGCACCCACCTGCAGGGGAATGTCTTCGGGGCAGGGGGTGTCCATGGGTCCTCTTTTTCACCTTCATGGTGGTTCCCATCTGGGGCTCAGTGACTCTGCACCACCTCCTTGTGGAATGCAGTCAGTGCGTGTCCCGACTGTCTCTTTGCCTCTGCACCCGCGTCATTAATACGGCTTGGGTGTAGAAGTAAAGTGTTTCCCTCTGATGGGTATGTACCACCCAGTATTAAATCCCACAAAAATTGAGTTCCTCCTGATTGCACCTTCTCACTGCTGCATTCCAGTCCAAACAACTGAAAACCCTCCACACCGGTGACTGGAAACCATCCATAGTTGAATGTGCCATATCTCTGAGGTTTATTCTGGGTACAAATCTGAACCTCCAGGCTCACATGAACTCCTTAGCTAAAACTGCGAGAACTAATACATTTGCTTCAGGGAATTAGACCTTTAATTGCAGAGGCTGACTTCAAATCCTTGATTCAGTGTATGGTTGACTATGTATGGTTGACTCCGGTAACTCACAAGCCTGCTATGTCTATGCTGATGTCTTAGACCTTCCTATCGAAGCCAGCAATCTGTAGCCTGATGACGTTTGCATTTACTTTCACTGCTAATGTACTTTGTATACTATTCTCTTGCTGCTACATATTGTGTCTGACCGATATAGTCTTTGTGTTCCATATATTTATTGTTATTACTTTTTCACCCTCAAATTAAAGAACTTTGATGAACGTGGCTTATTTTCCTAACAATCTTTTCTTTCCTTTTTGCTGCGTGGTTAGTGTCAGAACTGACTTTGCAATCAGGTATGGTAAAATGTACCAGAATTAAGCATCTGACATTAATATTTGTGGGTTGTTGCATAGTAGCCAGAACATATTTTGTTCTTGTTTACAATTGAATATTCTGTAAACATTTATCATTACTGAGACCAAATTTAAAATCACATTCATTAAATTGTACACGTGCATGATTTTTATTTGATTTAAATAAAGTTTAATCATGTCCACAAAATTATTCAAGATAAATGAAAGACATTCCCCCTCATAACTTCATGTTTTTGTGAATGTTTCTATTCATCCATGTTATTGTGGATGGTTCTCTGTATCTCTGGAGCACAGCAGAAGTAATTGCATTCAGGAGGATATCATTCCTGAATGAATCCGTTACCGGTGACGCCAGCAGTAACAATTGAGATCGGCAAATATATTAGCTTTACAGTAGGTTTATTTGTAGTAGAGCAGTTCAGGCTTTAAAGGCAACGTGGAGTATAGAACATTCACAGTTGCAACTGAAGTTACAATAAAACCTTTAGAATTTTCACACTTAAGACAAAATTAAAGATCACTTTCCACTATTAATAATGAGTTGGAAAATTGGAAAATGCGTGTGTGAGAGAGTTGAATTAGGCATAGAGAGTCGTAGCTCGGCCACAGTGCAGCATGCAGTAGTGCGGTAATGTGTCTAGTTACCTGCTACAGTAGGGTGTCGGAAGTGGCACAGTGTTCTCTCCACTGATGCATCTCACTTTTAGGTTTAAAGTATTTTATTGAAGCAGGGTAAGGAAGGAAACAACAGGGCAAGAAAAAGAAAAAACCACAGGCGCCCCCCAATCAAAGCGTACGGTACATTAGATACATCAAAGCAATTCTGACCCCTCAGTAGGCACCATCCGGCATGGAAACACAGCTTGCGCGCCCGTGGTTAAAACAAAAAGAAGGGGGGGGAGGGGGAGAGGGAAGGGGGGGGGGGGGAAAAGGGGAAAAAAAGGGGGGGAAAAGAGGTGGGGAAACAACCCTGCTCCATAACCTACCCAACCAACAAAACCCCCCAACTACTGCACCCCAACCCACCCCCTGTACTGTGCCAAAGACCATCCGCGCTCCCCTCATTGCAACCCTCCGGTTGACTCCGCTACCCAACACCAACTCCGACCAATCAAACAGGCGGATCCGGTGGCGGTGTCAGCCGTAACAGCCTGAGATACCTAGGGCAGGTGATCTCCCTGAACTCAGAACACAACAGGCCATGGAAAGGCGCCCACAGCTCCTCAAAAGCATCCGTATCCCCCAGTGCCACTAAGGACATTTTTTCCATGCCAAGGACATGCCACAATCTATGCAGCCAGCCGACAACAGTGGGGAGCGTGGTAGAGCGCCAGTGTATGAGAATGTTTTGCACCGCTGACCCTAGAGCTATCGCTATCTGTCTACCCCTTCTAGACCTGAGGGGGTACATCAGCCCGTTCGGCAACCCCAGTAAGACATAGGCAGGGAACCGTGGCAGCTCTATCTCAAAACATTTATCCACCTCGCTAAGAACCTCCTCCCAGTAAGAAGCCAAAAGGGGACAATCCCACAGTATGTGTGTAAGCGTGCCAGCTTGACCACAGTTACGCCAGCACGTACCCGGTAGTGACCTATCCATCTCATGTAATTTCTCAGGGGTGCGGTACAAATAGGTCGAAATTTTGGTGAAGGTCTCCGTGAGCCCCGTGTGATAGGCAGAGTGGCGTGAGCGGTAAGAGATATGGTCCCATTCTGTGTGACTCAACACCCGTCCGAGCTCCCGTTCCCAGCGCTCCCGATTGTGAATGTGAAAGGGGGGGGGGGCTGCAACATCTTGTACAAATCGGAGATAAGTTTAGCGTCCGACGTGCGAGTGATTAACCAGCGCTCGTACACCGTGATCTCCCGGTCCGCCGTTTCGCGCACTTGGGGTTGTAGCGCCCAGTGGCGCGCCTGCATATACCTCATGCGCTCCGTCTCAGGGAAGCCGTAGTCCCGCCGTAGGTCCTGGAAGGGGATGACACCCTCTGGGCCATACAGGTGATACAAAGTGCAACAGCGGGCCGCCCGCCAGCGATCGTAAGCGCCAGGCTCAGTTCCCGGGCCGAAGTCCGGATTGCCAATTAGCGGCGTGAAGGGAGAGGGAAAGGTAGTGAATTCATGCCTAATGGCAACCGAGTCCCACGCCCGAAGTGGGACACGCGTCACAAGAGATGCGTAGAGGTTAGGGGGTCGATGAGCCCGCCTCAAGAATGGCACCTCCTGTAGCGTTCTGCCCACAACCGCCTGGTCCTGGAACAGCCAGTGTTTGTCTGACTCCCACCGGCTCCATTCCACCAGATAGCGAAGTTGGGCGGCCTGGAAGTATTTCCGTAAATCTGGTATCCCTAGCCCCCCAGATTCAGGCGCCAGCATAGCGATGTTCCTTTTGATCCGTGGTCTACGGCCCTGCCACACAAACCGTGCAATGGCCGATTGAGTCTCCGCGAGCCACCCTGTGGGGGGCTGGAGCGGCAATGCCCTAAACAGGTATAGCACCTGAGGCAGGAGGGTCATCTTCACTGCGGCCACCCTGCCTAGCAGCGACAACGTGCTCTTATCCCACCGACCCAGTTCCTCTCTAATTTTCGTGCTCAGAGCCGCATAATTGGCCGTGACCATCGCTGGGAGGGAGGGTGCCAACAGGATCCCCAGATACGGAATCCGGTCCCTGGACCAACTCAGAGGGTAAAGCCTCTGCAAATCCACCCTGGTGGCGCTGGCGAGCGAAATGTCGAGGGCAGCTGATTTCCCGAGGTTCACCTTAAAGCCCGCCACCGCGGCGAAGAGGTCCAATTCCGCTATGCAGGCCGGCAGCGACCTCCGTGGGTCATCGAGCGTCAAAATGACGTCATCTGCATATAGGCTAATTGCGTGATGAAATTCGCCCATCTTGACTCCGATGATATCGGGGTTCTGCCGAACCCTTTGAGCAAACGGCTCCATATAAAGAGCAAAGAGCAGCGGGGACAGTGGACATCCTTGTTGTGTACCCCGTTCTATGGGAAAGGGTCGGGAACTACCCCCGTTCACTCGGTCCACCGCGGACGGAAATCGGTAGCAGTTGAAGATCAGGTGTCGGAACTTCTCGCCTATCCCGAACTTGCCCAAGACCTTCTCCAGGTAGGGCCAGTGCACCCTGTCAAAAGCCTTCTCCGCGTCTATGGAAAGGAGCATTCTTTCCCCGGCGATCCTGGAAGCCTTCTCAAGAATATGAGTCACCCTCTTTGTGTTGTCCACCGTCTGCCTGCCGGGCACAAAACCTGCCTGATCCGAGTCGACCATGCCCGGCAGATGTAGTGCCAGGCGCGCTGCCAATATGCTGGTGAACACTTTCAAGTCCGTGTTCAGCTGCGAGATAGGACGGTAGAACCCACAGGCAGTCCGGTCCTTGCCCGGTTTCGGGATCACGGAGACCGTGGCCTGAAGAAATTCGGGGGGAATGGCACCCGGCTCCGAGAATGTGTTGAAGAGGCGGGTCAACAGAGGTGCCAGCTCCTGACAGAAGGTCTTATAAAAGAGAGGGATGAAGCCATCCGGGCCCGGGGCCTTGCCCGGTTTGAGCCGGGAGATCGCCGTGACCACCTCCTCGATACGGATCTCCCGTTCCAAATACTGGGCCTGATCCGGCGTTAACGACGGGAGCGGCACTGACTCCAGATATTCCGCCTCCGCCCGGGTGGAAGGGGGCTCGCCAGTGTAGAGGTCTGCGTAAAAACCACGGAAAACGTCCGCAATTTGCTCGTCTTCCGTGACAGAACCTCCGGCCGGGTTAACCAGCTCCTTCACTCGGTGCTGTTGGTGTTGCACCCTGAGCTTGTTGGCCAGGAGTCGTCCGCATCTGTCGCCACCGGTATAGTACTTGTGCTTCAGACGAAGCATCGCGTACTCCGCCCGGTCCATGTCCAGGGCAGACAAGAGTTTCCTGGCGGCTTTCAGCTGCCTCCAGATTCTGGGGGCTCCCTTCCTAAAATGAACCTGCTCCAGTTCCCGCACCTTCCGGGTAAGCTCGTCCCTTTTAAGCTGTCGATCCCTATTCTCCGCCGAGGAGATAGCGATAAATTCGCCCCGGAGCACAGCCTTGAGGGCCGCCCATTGCGTCGCGCGGGAGGTGTCACCATTATCGTTTACGCGCTGGAAGTCCGCAATGGCCGCGCGAATCTGTTCCACCGTCGACCGTCTGTGCAATAGTGTGTCCCGGAGTCGCCAGACCCCTCTCGGCCGAGCCACCGGGGGTAGATTGAAGGCACCCTCCACCGGCGCATGATCGGAAAGAGAGAGGACCCCCATATCAGCATTCGAGGCTAAAACGAGCATTGGGCCCGACACAAGCAGATGGTCCAGCCGCGCATAGGACTTGTGTGAGTAGTAAGAGTACGCGCGGGTAGTAGGGTGGAGGTGGCGCCACATGTCATGCAAGTCCAGCTCCTCAAGCCGGGTGCGAACCGAGCCCGAAAGCTCTCCCAACTGGTGGCGCCGTTGCACAGACCTGTCTAGAGCCGCGTCGAATACCCGATTCAGATCTCCCCCCAACACTATGTGCCTATCAGAGGTGGATGCCACGTCCTCCAGTGCCCTGTGCAAGAATTGATCCTGACGGTCATTGGGGCCGTAGATAGAGCCGACACTCAGCACCAAGCCTCCCACTCTAATCCTGTATGCCAAAAGCCTCCCTTTCTGTTCCGCCACCTTATGTAAAATCTCCCCCCTGAACTCCTTGGAGAACAGAAGTGCCACCCCTGCCGTTTTGGAAGCGCTGGAGGAGAAAAGCTGCGTGGGGAACTTGGGGGTACGTATTCTGGGACAGTCTTTGGCCAGCAGATGGGTCTCTTGTAGCAAGCAGATATCAGCCTGGGAGTTCTCCAGCAGAATGGTTGGTGGCACCTAGGGTAGATGCCAACTCTCAGCGCACAACCTCTGTTGAAACAAACAAGTTTCTTTGATAGATTCTTTCAAGTGTCATCAAAAAATTAAATCAAGTTCATCATCATGTTCTCCATGTTTAATTCCACTAATTTCTCTTCAGAATCAATGAAATTTCACATCATAGATATATCCAAAATCAAAGTGTATGGATGGGCATCATTTCCCAATGCATTTCGGATACTAGATCCTTCATCAGGGGAATCCTAAAACATAATGAAATAAACTAAGTATGATCCACGACGGCAGAAAAGTATCTACATGAATTACCACTATAGTGAATATCTATTCTAAATAAAGTGCGCAAAATATAAAATGACCCGAATGCACCCGAGGAAAACGTGTTTACCCGTGTTTGAGTGAGAAAATAAAGTTGTAGAATACAAGCAGAATGCCAAATGGTGCGGGGTGAGTTAAACGCTAAAAGAAAGTGACAGCTCGCATACTTATTCGTGCTTCGTGTAAACAAAAGTAAGGTCCGTTATCTCCCCAAGTTTAGACATCAATCACACATGAAAATCAACGTTAAACGGAGTCTGAAACGCACTTACGGTAGACTAGAAGCAAGAACAAGCGTCCTGCTGCATGCGCCCTTCGCTATCAGATTGGGAACCAAGCGTTCCGTGTACGCGGAAGTATAACGAAAGTGGCGAGAAAAATAGAAGAGGGACTATAAGTGTGGCGGCCATATTAGAGTGGTGAATAGAAGTGTGGTGCCCAGTCAATGTATGAAAGGGTGAAAGATGTGAACCGGGTGACATCAAGACGTGATCAACACACTCCCTGTATTTCCAGCTTATAGCTAAACAAAATATAAGTGAAAAATAACATATTAAAAAATGTTCAATGGTGAATACATGATAAATAACACATCAGTTAAAGTAGTTGCTCTACAGATAACATTGAAACTCCATCCGATCGTTGAGACCAGATGGTTTCATGGTTTGAAGGAATTTAATCCAGTGGTTTTCACGCTGCAGTAAAAAATTGTTGTTGTCTCTGTCGTCTCGCTTGTTAACCACTTCTACAGCAGCGAACCTCAGCTGACTGATGTTGTGTCTACTTTCCTTGAAATGTAGTGCCAGGTTCGATTTGATGTTGGCTGTTCTTATATTGCTCTTGTGTTCATTTATTCTCACTTTCAATTTACGTGTGGTTTTGCCAGTGTACATCAGCCCACAAGGGCATTTGATGATGTATATAACATTTTCAGTGTCACAAGTAGCATTCAATTTTAATTTCACGTCTGTGCCCTTCATGGGGTGTTTTAACACGGGGCCTTTGATCATATTGTTGCAGTTCTGACAATTCAAACAAGGTTGATTTCCTTTGTAGTTGATGTTTGGTGTAGATTTGGGGTTTTTTATAAGCTCCTTTAGATTATTTCCTCTTTTGTAGGCGAATAAGGGTTGTTCACTAAAGATTCCATTGAAGTCCTGTTCTCGGCTGATGATTGGCCAGTGTTTCAAGATAGCTGTTTTGTAAGCCCTAGAGGCCTCAGAGTATTTAGATACGACTACAGGTCTTCTCTTTTCACTTTTTTGTTGTGTTGCTAGTGCGTCATCCCGTTTGATCCTGTCGCAACGTTCTTTGGCGTGGGCCAAGATGGTTTGAGGATACCCCCTTTTGGCAAAGCGTATCAACATGTTGGAAGCTTGTTCCTCGTATTTGTTGGTGTCAGATGCAATCCGTTTAACACGGAGAAGTTGTGAAAATGGGAGATGATTTTTGAGTGATTTTTGATGGTAAGAATTGTAGTGAAGGGTGTTGTTCTTGTCTGTGTGTTTCCTGTAAAGATCAGTCTCCAAGTGATCTAGAACCCTTGTCACTCGCACATCAAGAAATGTGATGTAATTTTGATTGATTTCATAAGTGAATTGTATACGGTCATTGATGTGATTCAAATCCGTTACTGCTTTGACCAGAGATTCATGATCTCCTTTCCATAACACGAAAATGTCATCAATGTATCGCAAGAATGCCATGGCATGTGTGGTCCAAGGTGTCTGATTCAAGATATGGTTCTCCTCAAAATAAATCATGAATGCGTTGGCATAGACAGGAGCAGCACAATTGCCCATGGAAGTCCCGGAAAACTGTGCATAGCATTGGTCGTTCCAAGAAAAATAACTCTGGTACAGAGTGAAATGCATCAGTTGCATCAAAAAAATTTGGAAGCCATTAGAAAGATCAGAGTGTAGTAGGATGTTTTCCACTGCTTCCATACCAAGATCATGAGGGATGCTCGTGTATAAGGATTTAACGTCAATGGAACACAGATAGATGGTATCGTCTTCATCAAATCGGATGTCAATGATCTTCTGTAAGAAGTGTGTAGTGTCCCTTATGTAGGTCCGAGATTGCTGGATTAGAGGTTGGAGATATCGATCAATGAATTTGCCTGTGTTCTCATGGATGCTGCCACGCGTAGACACGATAGGTCTAAACGGGGGTTGAGTGATGTTTTTATGAACCTTCGGCAGCATATACATGCTTGGAGTACTAGAGTTGACAGGAGTTAGAAATTTTTTAGTTTTGGTGTCTATGGTTCCATTTTCCTCAGCTATGGTGAGGATATTGATCAAGACTTCTCCATATTGTCTAGTTGGGTTGAAGTGGATGGGACCATATGTGTTCGGGAATCATTGAAACGCGCGTGTAGGCGGACAAGGCCCAGCAAGCGAACATGGAGGCCACCTCACAAAACCTCAACGCACAGCAGACGCAGACATCCCTATGGCACAGTACAGTCCCCAGAAAGTGGTACAAAAGGGGGTGGTGATGGACGGTGATGATGTACCGCTTTTGGCCGCCATAAGTGTGGAAGGGTATGCTCAGACGTGAGTCCCTTGCTCACTTTGCCACTGGATTCAATCAAGCCGTGCTGAAGGCGGCTGAAATGCCAGAAACGGTCCTCGGAAGCTTGTTTCCGGTCCAGGGTAGACATGGCTTGGCACTTCATTATTGGCCATATTCTACTGGTTATGTTATTCCACATGGTTTTCTATTGCCTTTTCCCAGATCCTTTTCTGGTTTAGTTGATCTGTTGCATACTGGGGGGTGGGGTTTTGAATGTAATATGCTAGGCTTAGTAATTGTCCTTATGAGGAGGCAAGGCACATTTTGGGCAGAATATACAGAACATTTTTTTATCAAATGTATATCTAATGTTGAAACAAAATGTCAGCTTCCAGCATAGTCCCATTATCCGCATTGAAGGAAGCGAAACAAAGTAATTGCAAACTCAAAATACTAAATGTATATTTTATTTTGTATTGCATGAAATGTTTGCTGTATTGGTAGGGGGTGCGTTTGGTATTTTTAAGTTACTGCTCTCTTAACTTATATGAATATTTGTGTTTGTGTGTGTTGCCACTTGATAAATGTTCTCCCATTCCGTTGTTTTCATGAGCCGATTTGTTGCTTTGTATATGATAGCTTAACTGTCTGTGTTTGTCAATCTGTGTAAATACACCTCCATGCTTGGCTATACAAAACTGAAACCTGTTGGGATTGTCATTCACTGGTTCCTTTTTTTCGTGGTCACTGACCATTTCTTTAGTCTATAGTTGAATGGAAAAGGAATACATTTGTAACTAGTGAGTGACTGTTTTCATTGCCCAATACTCTCATTCTATTGTAAAGCAGTTACTTGCCATTTACTTACGAGGACACACTCGCACTTTTTATTAAATAATACATCTTTTATGTTTATGGCCAATGTGTCAAATGAAGTGTTATTTCATAAAGTAAGACGCAAATTAATATTGTCATATAGTTCTTTCTGCCGTTGCCCTTGCCTTAGGCTAGAAACCATGTCATAGATTATTTGGGTGCCAAAGGGATGATAAAAAGGGAAAACGTTGCTACATGGTAAAGAATTATGGAATTGGAAACTGCAGAGGTGATTGGAATCATGTTAAGCTCAGCTGTTTACTGTAAAAAAAATATATAAAATGCAATCTCTAAAGCTTAATGCACTGTTTGCATGTACAGTGATGCGTTCTTTATAAATTATTCCATGGTTGAAATGACAGGTGCATATATTGAGACATTACTTTTCTTTCATAGCATCTCCAAGAGTATTGAAAAGTATGTGTGAGAATTACTCAAAGTATTCCAAACCCAAAAAACTTCGGGTCTGTGCTGGGACCTGGAATGTCAATGGTGGCAAACAGTTCAGAAGTATTGCATTTAGAAATCAGACACTTACAGACTGGCTACTGGATGCCCCCAAGATAGCTGGAATCCAAGAATTCCAAGGTGAGTTGTTTGAATCAATTTAATTCAATAGAATCTTCAGAAGTCTGAGTGCATAAAAGTATAATGCTGTTTTGTTCTGCTCTCCCTGCTTCCCAACTTTTTGAGAATTCTACTGTTCTTCTAGTCAGTACGGCAAGTGCTCCTGTTCATTTTGTTGTTTATGTATCGAAAGCACTGCTACACAACATTCAGAATCAATTAAGTCAAGTCAAAGTCAAAAAGATCTTTATTTCGGCAAAATGCCATAAAAGCACAAATATATAAAAACATACACAACGCCGAATAACAATTGCACATTGCTTTGGTTGTGTTGAAACTGACTCCGATATAATTAAGGACTACAGAGCTGTTAATAGCAGATATACAATATGCATTCTAACCGAAAAAGCGGATATATCACAGTAATAGATAGCATTAAGTTCAAAGCAGAAACTGGGCATATATACACATAATTAAAATCAATTAAAAAGCCATAGGAATAAATAGTGTTAAAAACAATAAGAACATTAAAAAGTCTAATAATAAGGAGCGACTTTCCATTCCTGTTTTCTTCATGGGAGATGTACAAATTTAAAATTAGCAGCTAACTTATTGCGTGGGGGTCGGCCATCTTTAAGATGGTGGCTCTCCCTCGTCTGCTTTACCAACTGCAGAACCACCCCTATCCTATCACGCCGCAATGGTTCCGCCAGGTTAACTCTGCGCTGGGCCTCTTTCTCTGTTCAGGGGGGGCTGTACACGTGGCCCTTCGCACCTGTTTCCTTTCAACGTACTGTGGTGGCCTAGCATCCTCGGACATCCTATCCTACTATCAAGCGTCCCATTTACTAATACTCAACGAATGGTGGTATGGGGATCGGGGCGACCCGGCGTACGCCCTGGAGCGCTATTTAATGGAGCCAGATACTTTGCACACGATATTGTATTCGGCGGGAAAGAGGAGGAGGCTCCCAGTGGTCACGCAGGTGGTGTTCCAGGTTTGGCGTCGGGCCCTCAGGCGTATGGGATGGTGGAATAGGCTGACCGGGGAGACCCCGCTGTGGCAGAATGGCCGCCTGCCGGCCCTGTCGATTTTGCAGGGATTTCGCGGCTGGGACGCGATAGGGATCTCAGCGCTGGGGCATGTCATGAGGGGCACAACCCTTAAATCCTTTCAGGAACTGAGAGATGAATACGATATGCCGCATACCCAGTTCTTCCGATACCTGCTATTCCGCCACGCTATCTCCCCTGCCCTGGAGGGACTGGACTCCCTGCCAGAGTTCAGTCCGTTAGAAGCCAAGATATTTATGGGAGAATTGATAGAAAAGAAAATATCCTGCATCTACCAGTCACTGGTTACCCACTGTTCCTCCTCCCCAGACGGCTTGCGGTCTACCTGGGAGCGGGATGTTGTAGAAATCGACATGGAGGGAGGCCCTCGCGGCCCCGAGGGAGGCGGCCATAGCCGTACCGCTGCGCTTTATCCCCTTTAAATACCTGCACAGGGCTTACTACACGAGAGAGAGGCTGTGGCGAGCCGGATTGATTGCCTCCCCCGAATGTCTGAGGTGTGGCAGGGAAGTGGGCACGTTCTTTCATACAGTGTGGTCTTGTGGGGCACTGGAGAGGTACTGGAGGCGTGTATGGCACTGCCTGGATGAGGTACTGGGTTGGCGGCTCCCGCTTACGTCGCAGCTGGTCCTCCTGCATGTCCTGGAACAGGTGGGTGGTAACATATACAAAAGACACATATTACTCCTGGATCTTACGGTGGCCAAGAGAGATGTGGCCCACGCCTGGAAGGACCCTAGGGCTCCCCCGATAGAGGTATGGAAACGGGGATTGGACTACTACATGGGGCTGGAGAGTCCAGTGTTTGAAGCCCGCAGCTGCCCTAGAAAGCACTATAAAATCTGGAAGAGGTGGGCGGACTACAGGGGGCTGTGGCTGGAGCCGCCGCCGCGACAGGATGCAACTGAAGACATATTGTCCTGAGAACCAGGGTGAGGGCGCGAGTGTACTATAACGCTTGCATTAACTAATTAGCTTGGATCAAGCTGACCGCCGTGAACAGGGCTAGGGTGGGACCCGGGAGGGGGTGGCGTTCCAGGGTTGGGGGGATATGGGTAGTTTAAAGTAAAACGCTGATCCTGCTTACTGTATTGATTGCTATGTTTTTCTTTCTTATTTTATGCTCACAGCCCCTCCGGTGTTCGGAGTACTGTGGATATCTTGCAATCATATTTGACTTATCAATAAAAATTGGTTCTGAAAAAAAAAAACTTATTGCGTGGGCGCACTTGGAGTTAACCCCGAGCTTTGTTTCTCTATAATAGCTCTATGCCTATGCCACGTTGCAAGCAAGAATCTTGAAGTTGCAAAAACAAACAGTGGGTGTAACTCATATTTTAGTAACCTATAAGCCTCAGTGTGATCTCTTATTCCCATTTTTCTACACAACCTGAGTCCCCATTTAGACCTTGAACTTCTATAAGCAGGGCAAAAAAGAAGAACATGAAGATCGGACTCTTCTGTCAGCATACACCCTGGACAATCCAAATTTAGGCTACCCTTCCATTTATTTGTGAAGGCTCGAAGGGAAGTACACCATGTCTAAATTGCAAAAACAATTTCTTAACTAGAAGTGGTTGGATCATATCGAGCACTGGTTCAAGCTTATATTGCAGTTTGACATCCAGAAACCTAGAGGTCAAAGTGCAAGAGTTAGTGCTCTGCAAGAGCTGTACTAAAGTATATTCTTTAATGGCGAACTGAAGGGATTTTTTTTAAATAGAGCAGCAAGTCTCCTCAGGCATTAACCACATGTGTGGCCTTCCCATTGCATAAAATGTATTGCGAATGGAGGCCAACCAAGGGATATTCCCTGCTCCCAAGATAGACATTCCATCCTTCAGTTCCTCCCTATAGGGTAATAGCTCGGGCGTACTCCACAAGCGGCACCAAAATAAAAGCGGACAGGAGGCAGTTACATCACTAATGGGGCTAATCCCCATATCCATCCTCAATGGGGTTAGTGGTGTACTTTTGGGTAAATTTAAGAGTTGGCGTAAAAAGCTGTTCTCAGTTAAGGATAGAACTTTTGAGGGGAAAAAGCCCCAAAGCTCAGCACCATAAAGTGAGGCTCCCCTAGCCTAGATTTTGTAAATTTCTGCAGGAGGCCCTACCACTTTTTGGGTGCATTTTTTTGTATACTTTTAAAATAGCCCCAATCGATTGTGTGAGTTTCAGATTTGCTTTGTTTACCTGGGTCCTCCACTCCATCTTGTCATTAAGAGTAAGACCCAGGTATTCAAAGGTGGACACCCTTTCTAGCGGCTTCCCTTCCATTTGGGTCTGTGGGCAGTTGTTGGTAATTGCGTGAAAAAACATATATTTCGTTTTTTGAAGGTTAACCTCCAAGTTCCTGTTCTTACAGAATTTACTGAACTCCTCCAACACCCTCTGCATACGCATTGGGGTCCTGGAGAGTAGCAGCGCATCATCTGCAAACATTAATGCAGGAATTTTACAGTTCGCCAACCTTGGCGAGTCTATATATTTTCTAGCCAGCAGAGTCTCAATTAGACCATTTAAAAAGAGGGAGAACAGGGTCGGTGCAAGCACACAGCCCTGTCTCACCCCTTTCTCTACTGGAAAGGGGGCTGTCAATTCCCCTTTCTTAACCAAATCGTATTCTTCCATACGTATCCTGGTGCAAACGCTTCATCTCCTGGCATAAATACACTGGAACTCCCATATTGTGGAGAATGTCCCATAGCTGGTGGCGCTGCACCATATCGAATGCAGATTTAAGATCCACAAAGGTTAGATTTAAGCTGCCACCCTCCAAGATCACTGTTTTCCAATGGATCATTTGCATTCTGTAAATCCCGTCAATAGTTGAGATTTTACTTCTAAAACCAGCTTGTAAAGGTGTTAAGATGTTGTTTTTATCAATCATGACTGCAAGCGACCCAGGAGAACATTTTAAAATAGCTTTAGGGTATCATCGATTAAACTTATAGGGCGATAATTCACCAGATTTAGTGGGGAGCCCTTTTTATAAATTGGAAGGATTTCTGCACCTGCCCAGGTCATTAGTAAAGTCATCCCTTGTAGGATGGCATTAAATAATACGCAAAAATAGGGTGCCCACACAGACTCCTCATTTTTAAATAAGTCACCAGGGATTTTATCCAGACCTGGCGCTTTCGCTGGAAGCATTTTAGTGAGTACTGCATTAACCTCCTTTATAGTACAAGGAGGGGGGTCTAGTATCCTGGGAAGTATTATAAGATATTAAATCCTTAACTGATATAACTTCTTCTACAGATGTGGAGTATAAAGTTTGAAAATGTAACGCCAGACTTCCTCCCCCAAATTCGGTTCAATTGCTGAGTTGCCTTCGGACTTCCCAGTTCTCACTAGGTTCCAAAAGCCTCTCTGGTCTCTGTTATCTAGTGCCAATTTTATTGCTTCCCATTTCTCCGACTCCCATGCTAGCTTTGCTTCACCTACAGTTTTTTTTGTATACAACCCTAGTTTCTTTGGTACGTTGAATATCCTTATCTTAAACCGCTTTCACTAGTGCGCTCTTAGCTGCCCTACATGTTTTATCATACCAGGAATGACTACTTTTAGGGTTTGGCCGAAAAATGGATTCTCCATTGTAAAAAAACTCGCCAAGTTTAGAGATGATTTCCTGATGATTCTTACTTAGTTCCTGATAAGAGTCTATGTCTTGGTCATTTGCTGACGTTCCAAAGGCAAATTCCAAATAAGGAATAATTTGTTTGTATAGGGCAGCTACTTTTTCCGGTGACTGCACAAATGTTCCCCACCGTACTCTTCTTCCTCCTTCTGTTGCTACCAAGTCTGGGGGAGATTGTGCAATTAGATTCTGATTTTGCCCCGACTGTGGCAGTGGTATTTCTAAGACTAGTGGGTTATGGTCCCTTTCACAGCGAGAATTAACTGCAAAATCTACCGATCTATGCCAAACCGACCATTACATGCCTTAGCTAATTGGTAAGAATAAGTGAGTTCATTTGCAAGACTAAGGGTGTCCAGCCTCTTACCTGATAAGTATTACATTCAGGGATTGACCAGGCCGAATCCTCCTCACTAGTGATAGTAGTACTCAAACCGTTTAACGGTTCAAAGTGGCAGTTGAAATCGCCCCCAATAATTCTGTATGGTGATTCGGGCAAAGCCTGTAAGAATATTGCAAGGCAGTCTAAAGTCTGCAATGTCAGCCCCTGTTTCACTGGGCGTGAATTAACATTGATAATAGCAATTTTTAGATTATTGGAAAATGTGAGAAGAATGCACTAAATATCTGGGGATGATGTATCCAACACTTTAATATTACAGCTTAAATAGATATCACCCCAGATACAAAGACCACCAGAGGGTCTCCCCCTAGGGCCCTGAACAGCTGGAATGTGGCATGCAACATAGCCCACTCTCTTAAAGCCTTCCTGGACCATGTCTCCTGAAAAAGGCACAACTCGTGGGCATTTATATAGGCTCCCCAGTCTGGAAGATCCATTTTTGAGTTGAGCCCTGCTATATTCTAGGATAAGATCTTAAGATTCTGTGCTGAACGCCCGACTTGGTGCCCTGCCTGGTAGGATATTTGCTCGTGTCGCCCTACCTCAACCTGTGTAGTAGAATCTATATTACCTGGAAGGGTGGCAAGTTCTCCAACGACAACTTCCGAGAAATTAGTCTCCAAGGGATTTTCATGAATTTGGTCTCTAATTTTGGGTCCTTCTGGGGAATGGGAATTTTAAAAAAAATTGTTTACCAAATTCAAATTTTTATTCATCGGTGGTAGTCAATCGACCAGGTCCAAGGGACTATATAGGTTGCTTACTGGGATATTGAATTGTGCTCTTTGGCCCCGATCGTGACTTATATGTGACAGAAACCTACTCTGTGCACGCAGTTCCCATTTGTTGTAAACACTACCCACTCTATCAAGTAGAAGACTCTGTGGATAGAAATAGCCCAAGGGTACGGTCTGAATACCCCCAACCGATGTTGAAGAGCCCCATTTAAAAATGTGTTCAACCACCCTTCTATCTCTAAAATTGATCAGAACACAATCCCCTGGAATGTCTTTAGGTCTATGCCCAAGCCAACTGACTCTCCGGCTGAATAGAGTTTCAGTGTGTACTGAGATGGGGAGTGGGCTATTTTATTCAGCCAGTAGGTGATTTTATTTTTTAAATCAACATGTTTCCTCGCGACCAGATTCTAGTGGTGGCACGGCAGCTAGTATTACCACATAGGGTGTTGAAGCCGGAGGCAAGTCAATGCAAGGATGAACAGTCATTGACTGTCTTAAATTCGGTATAATTTGGTTCCTATCCTTATTTAACTCTATTACGGGTATCTGGAGATCATCTGGTATTACTGTGATAGACTCTGCAGCCCTGGATTTCTGCAAATTGACAGGGGAAAGGGGATGGAGACTTTGTTATTAGAGCTACGTGATGGTTGACTCGTATCAGAGAAACAATTATTCTTCATATGCACATTCGTTTTGGGTTCGTTCTTTGGACCCTCAAGTAAAGGATACTGCACAGAGGAGGACGGGGTAACCTGTGTTTTTGTATGTTTAATAGTGTCAATAGAATTCAGAGCAGCACCAATTTTAGTTCCCCGTGCCTCCATGCAGAGCTTTAATTTGGTAATACTTTTCATTGCATCTCTAATTTCTAATTTAATAAGCTGTTCCATATGAGATTTAAGCTCTAATATCAATGGCGATACCCAGCCCGGGGGCTCAGAGGATTTGTTACTGCTTTCAACCAAAACTTCACTCCCTAGTGTATTACTTTGGATTAGCTCTGGATGATGCTCTGCGTGTTTTGCGCCCTTAAGGGTGCCTGTTTTCCACCTGTCCCTTTCATTTTCGCCTTCCCTATCTTCCCCAACTTGCCTTTTCTCTGTGGGGCTATATTCGCTTGAGCTGGAGGCAAATCTGTGGCAGTGGACAGAACTGGTGAGTTGGACATGACAGGGGTATCTGTATCCATAATTGAGATACTTGGCAAACTCAGTGTTAATGAAAGGCGCCACTCTGTGTGTTCTATTTCGCATGTGACTTGTTGCAGCATTCTATCGCAGTCGGCTGAATAATTGGGGTTTGAATAGTGTGTTTCTGTCTGGTGTTGGGCCTTGTACGAGGAGGGGGAGTTTTCCCCATGGTCCTATCCTAACCAAACAATAAATATTTATAAACACTTCATTATTATAAAACAACCCCCAATTACTTTCAATTTGCTTATATATAGTAAAATGATTGATCCCCGATACCCCCAGTGTCTCAACCCAGATCAGTGAAGTTCAGCTGACACAAATAATCACACTATAGTACTCCCAGAATGCAAAATGAAATGGAAATGGCCCAGCTCAGTCTCAAACTGTCTCAGATGGGCTCAGACGGGCCCACCCTGGTCCGGGCTTTGTCCGGGCTGCGTCCCACGCCGCGGGTTGAGAGGCTGCGCTATAAGCGCGTTAGCCCTGCCTCCCCCTCACTCGCGGCAGCTGCTGGCTGGTGCGAAGCACTCTGGGGACAGTAGTCCTCCCCAGAGTGTGCGTGGTGGCAGTAAAATCGCTGCACTGGATTGTTGAGCCCCCGCGTTGCTCCTGGGACCCTCGTCCCACCAGGAGTTGGAAAGGTGGCAAATGCGCCGTGTCAGGTGCTGGCAAGTAGAGCTCGGAGCACAACCGGCGTTTGATTCAGGTAATCGGCAAGGTCCCAATCAATTAAATATTGAAGTTCTTCCATGTTGGATATGTGATGGAGAGGAATGTCGTGTAAGAATTATTGCAAAACCTGAGGACCGTTTAGCTTATTTGAAACATTTTTGCAAAAAAAATCCTTCAATCTTTTGTTATCTTGTAATGAGAAAGGTACCTTGGTCCTTAGTTTTGTACATATCATTTATAACCATGCAATAACTATACATCAAATGCCCTGGGTATTTCTCTACAGGTTACCCATTATCATCTGGAGTATCAGGATGTTTCTTGTCTATTTAGTGCTGGAATTGCACTGAATTGCCTCAAACGGTGTTGCTACATCTGTGCTTCAGTCACTGCTGCTTACCAAAAGCATCCGCATCCATTTAAATCAATTTAACACAGCAGAGGACCTTGACTTCAATCTTCTATGTTGTAAGAAGCTAAAAACCTATAAAAGAATGTATTTGCTGCTTGCATTTCCTATTTTCATGATCTCATATTCCTTGTACCTAATACGTCTGAGGCTGTCTTCGATAGACAGAGAACTTGGGAAGGTATTGTGTGTGAAACCACAGTCTCACCCTCTCTTGATCTGCATGACTATGTAGCCCACTTCATTTCTGAACAAATTTATAACATACAAAACCCTTTACTTCTATCCTAACTACACTTCTGCACTTCATTTGTGTAGACACCAGTACATTTACTATAGCTCCTATTCCACTCTTTTATTTTTGTACCTCTTCCAATCATTTAAGTTATCATTAATGTCTTCGTCTTCACCAACAAATTGGGTTGGCCTCTGGATACTTCTCCCACAAGTCAACTTAGGTAATGCGACTAAGTCATCACCACATCTTCTGTCTCAGTCTCTTTTACTCTCAGGGAGATGTTCCTCTATATCTTAGTCATGTCAATGTGGTTCCACTATTAAAAAAATAACTCTTCACAGATCCCTACATTTTCTCTCATCCCTTTTACCAATAGGCTGAGTCTTCAAAGAGCTGTGAATCTTCAAGTTTCTGAACACTTGGAGACTGCTTCTGTTCTGAACCCTGCACATTCTGGGTTCCACCACAACCACTAAACTGAAACCCTTGTTGCTGCTGCACCTGATGATACCCACTTACATTTTAATTAGGGAAGTTTTGCAGCTCTGATTCGGTTGAAAATTTCCAAGCGAATTCTTAGGCACCACAAATGGAGGGCCACATTGCCATAGGGCCATATGCTGAAGTGTGTGAAATCCTTTCTCAACGACAGAGCCCAGGAATTGGCATTACCACCCTATTGCTTTTCTTATTGAGCTCTCAATTGTTACATCCTAAAAGATACTTCTTTCAGCCCCGCATTTTTCAGTGCTGATGTTTTTCTACAGGCGGCCCCGATACAGTCCTTTGGTTACATCTTTAATGCTTACACAGACAGAATGTAAATTATATGGCTCCTTGATACCACACAGAACAATATAGCCAACTTCTGTAACTGATTAATTGCAGTAGCTGCCTGGATGTCTAACAACATCCTAAAATTAAATGTCAGTTTTAGATGCACTTTTTAAAAGGTTTGATGCTTATGACCCTCCATTTGGAACTCTCTATTCGGAGTCTTACGATTTAGGATGTAGTTATACGTAGAGTAACATAGTTCTATTTGATCAGTCTATATAGTTTGTCATGTATGCTGTTAAGGTGGCCTTCACCAATGTCCTTCTGCTTAAGACTCTAAAAAAAAGTATTTCTCTTCTTTCAAACTTAGGGTGGCAACTTAGGGTGCACTCACTGCATGTCTGTATTACTGCAATGGCAATAGGTAGGGCTCCCAATTTCCTGATTTCCTACCTAAATATGACCTAAAATCTGACTGCCTGTGTCCTGCTTGGACTACCTCTGTGTACCCCCACTTGTCTAGACTACCACTGCTTTTGGAAAAATTGTTTTTACATCCCTAAGTATAGTTCACTCTTCATGTCCCCTTTACCTTGCTATTATATTTCAGCCTTATGTTTCATCCCACACTTTATGTTCCTCATCAGTTTCGTTCCTTATTGTATCTTTTTTCCGCTGTGCCTGTCTTCCTCTCATCCTCCGCAAAAGCCACCTTCCTTTTGAGTGCTTTGCTTGTGACCCTTTGTTCTATGGCTAGTAATTTAAAATTTTGCAAGAGTCTTAGCACTCATATTTTCCCTGCCCATTTGTTGTCTGTAGATCAGCTGAATCTAGTTATGTGCTCTAAATGACTGAATCAATCAGTCTATTAGGATGCAACGCAATACAATTCAGGTAAAAGGCTTTCCCACTTCTTTAGCACTTATGTTATGGATTCCATTATACTCAATGCAATGTTGAAGAGAATATGCCCTGGTTCAAATCCAGCCGGTACATTCCAGCTACAGTTTCCCTTTTTCCACATTTCAATAGTAAAACAATAAACACGTTTCCCATAAAATAAGAAATACTTCTTAAGATTCCCAATTAAAACGTTTTCCATATCAAACAATCCCCCAAGGCTCTCTTAATAAATCTGAGTTAAATGGTGAAGGAATCTGTTTTCAGAAGGGATGTGTACTTTATGAGGTTGCTACATGTGTTTTGACATGTGCGATTTATAAAACCTTGCTGACGCTTATGTCTGCTGCTTCTCAGGAGGGTGCCTGTGTTGATTTGAGGGAAAACAGAACAGGTTGGCTGGACAGGAAAAATTAACAATAAAATTCTACAGGCACGCAGTCAATATGTACCACGTGACCACTGGATTTATATTCCAAACAAATTTATTTTCTTTTTACTGAGATTGTCAAAGTTTCAAAAACACAGGCACAAACAAAAAACCATCAGAACAGTGAGTTCATGTATACAGTATCTACAAATATACAAATTTACAAATGTACAGTACTTACAACGAGTCAAACGAAGCAAATAATGACACACCAAAGAACAGTAAAACATACAGTGATCCAAGTAAATTGCAGTTATATACAGTGCAAAATTAGTGCATGAAACAGAAGAGAAAACCAGTCCTTAGAACTATGAAACCAGGGGACAGGCGGGATAGATGGAAAGGAGTGCCTGCCTGTCTACCAAAACCTGTGGTCAAGTATTTATATGGGGTTGCACTGCTAGGGTCCGAAGAAATAAGATGAATTATATCCTAGCGGCACCCTTTGAGATTGCCACAGGGTGGGAGTGTCGACGCGTTTCGAACCTAGATGTTGTAGGTTCTCTTCAGGACAGGGACTGGGGACGGTAAATCTGTAAATATATACGGAGTTGGTGTCAGAATTGTATATCATAGTACTATAACGGTCTACTCTGACTCCAAAAGAAAGAAAAAATGATTACCTGCACAGCGGCACAGAAGTTGCCGTAGTGTGGGTAAATCTCAGTGAGCAGTCAATTCTGAAAGAACATACAAGAAGTACTCAGCACGATGACAAACCGGGGTGTCTGGGATGTTTGGAGCAACAGTAGAATAGCGCAAGGCCTTAGAGAATGTGAATCATACCTGTAATTCACACAGTGATGGACTGAAGACGTGATGCCCGCCAAGCGGTGCACTCGAGGTGGTGAACGGCTCACATTTTGCAGCGCAGGTGTTGTTGGCTGAGTGAGTAACCACAAGAGAAGGATTCCCAAGGTTAGCAAAAATACCAAGTGTTGAGACCAAGTTTTACCAACCAGTCACAGGCATGGAGCAAGGGAAAAAAATTCCTACCTGAATGCAAAATAGCGATAATGGGGGCGCCTGGTCACTGAACCAAATTCAAGCCGGCAGGCGGTATCGATTTAACCGGGGCCCGCTACAAAAGGAATGGAAACGATTAAGTGTAAATCTTGTGGTCTGATAGCCGGAAAAGCTAACAGCACGGAGGAACGCAAACGGTTTGCGCGAGACACTTACTCGTGTAGAAGGAATCAATCAGTCGTTTCCAAAAAGAAGTTCAGTCTGTGGATAGGGCGCGGCGCCTTAAAGGAGTATTTAAAACAACCGGGTCATGAGGCTAGTGGGTGTGTCCAATGGGGGACTACTATGGAATGCTGGTAGATGTAGTTTGAAAATACCACGCTGGCAGTGAAACAAGGGAACAGTCTGAAAACATCTAACATTTTCCATGAGGGTCAGAATTCATCATGATCAGCACAACAAACCGCAAATAAGAAATTACGGTCTCATTGTATAGTCACACAGTCTCAACAATAACATAGCTGATTCATCACAAAAGCACATCGTGAGCGTATTCACAACACCAGTCTAAAGCCTAGAGATGGCACATATTCACGGGTTATAAACAAGACTCTATAATCCCATGACCAGTTTGATCATCGTGTCGGAAATTGACTGTTAGAAACCAAACAACCGTTTGGAATTAGTGAGAAAGGAAGAGACAAAACAGTAAAGGAGTGCAGCACAGCCAAGCTCAACAGCATAGATCGAGAGAAGTTCATAAACTGGCAATTTCGGACATTTCATTCAGACCGGAGTTGGATGCGTCGAATTTTAGTATGAGGTACGCCTCTTTTTGGCAAAGGCGAAGATCAGGGTCACCACTGCCACCCCTGATAACGGCTAGAACAGTCCATCTTATGTCATGACAGGAGTGTTTTTGTTGCAGGAAATGAGAGACCAAAGGTGCTGTCATATTTTTGTTGTTAATTCTTGAGCGGTGTTGGATAATTCTTTGGCGGACCTCCTGCGTGGTTTTGCCGATGTACAGCTTCTTGCACGGGCATTGTATGGCATACACAGTATACTTGGTTTTACAGTTCGTGTGTTCATTGTGACGCCAAAACTTGTTACCATCCGTGAATAGTGAGCCTTCTATTGTGAGGTCGCAGACGGAACACGTCCCGCATTTACGATGCCCATTGACTGGATTTGCTCCGAAAATTGTACTTTGAGAGTCCCTTTTTGGAGGTGGTCTGGTAGATGTAAGCATTTCACCAATACTCCTGTTTTTTTTGAGAGCAAAGAGAGGGGCACCTATGTCTGGAAGGATTTCCTGCACCAAATGCCAACTTCTTTTGATGATTTTTTGGAGTTGGTTGGTGTGGGGGCCAAAGGTGGATACACATACCATCCTCTCAGTCGCTGGTCTGGGTCTCTTCTCAAGAAGATGTTCCCTGGGTGTCCATCTCGCTCTCTTCATAGAGTGCTTCAAGAGTTTATGAGGGTAACCTCTTTCTTGTAGCTTGAAGGTCAGTCCTTTCCACCATCCAGCTCGAACTGCTGGATGGTGGAGCAGTTTCGTCTCACCCGGAGGTATTGGCCATAGGGGAGGTTATCCCTTAAACTCCGCGGGTGGTAGCTCTTATAATGAAGGGCATTATTCTTGTCTGTTTTTTTCTGATATAGTGAACATGACAGCACATCGTCTCTGACTGATATTTCGACATCCAGGAATGGAAGAGATCTTTCATGATAGCTCAAGCTGAACTTTATGTCCGGGCTCCTATCGTTCAACCATACATGGAATTCTTCCAGTTGTGTCGACGTTCCGTTCCACACACACCACACGTCATCTATATATCGGAGCCATTGTCCAATATAGCCTCTGTAGGGGTTGTTATTCAGAACATATTTCTCCTCAAATTGGCCCATATACAAAATGGCCATTTCGGGGGCAAATGGACAGCCCATTGCGGAGCCTTTGATTTGTAAGAACATCTCGTCCGCAAAGGTGAAAAAGTTCTTCTTGAGAGCCACAGTTGCAAAGGAGATTATAAGTTCGGTGGGAACCCTGTGTGGACGTGGTCGACTGTCCAAGTAAAGTTCCATGACATCCAGGCCATCTTGCTGGGGAATCTGTGTATATAAAGATGACACATCCATAGAAGCTAGCAGTTGACAAGAAGGATCGAACGGCAAGCCTTCGACCTTATTTATAAAATCCATGGTGTCCCTCAGGTAGGATGGCACCTGAACCACAAGGGGTTTCAAAAATACGTCCACGAATTTAGAAATAGGTTCAAAAACAGAGTCGCAACCGGACACGATTGGACGTCCTGGAGGTATTTTGGGGTCTTTATGTACTTTGGGGAGGAAGTACAGATGCGGGGTCCGTGGGTGTTTCTTGACGAGATATTCCGATTCTTTTGGTCCAAGTATCCCTGCCTCCTTGGCAGCGTTGACAAGTCTTCTTACTTCATCCTGAATGTGGGCAGTTGGATCATGGGTGATACGACGGTACCACTCCTGATTGTACACATGATTCCGCCCCTCAGTGCAATATAAGTCCTTGGACCAGAGGACCACCGCGCCCCCTTTGTCAGCTTGCCTGATGACAGCTTCCTGTTGAGTCTTAAGTTCTTGAATAGCTTCTCTGTGTTTTTTCGTGATGTTTCTGGGAACGAAGGGACGTTTCTTCTCCAACATATTCAAAGACGACATTACTGAGCGTTCAAAGGCTAAGATATTTTTGGAGACGTTGTGGTTAGGGGGACAGAAGGAGGATTTATTCCTCAAGCCTGAGGCCTCGGTAGAAACTTGGTCGGTCGCGTCCTTGAAAAACCATCTCAAACGAACCTTTCGGAAGAATTCCATGACTTCCAGTTTGATTTTAGTGAAATCCATGGCGACCCCAGGTACAAAAGAAAGGCCCATTTTCAGAACTTCTTGCTCAGCTCTTGACAAGATCTTTTCAGAGATGTTAATAATGGCAGATGGTTTCACGAGTTGTAGTGTTTCTTGCGTGTGGTCATCTCCCATTGGGGTTTGAATCTCGTCCGCTTCTGCTGTTGGCCCTGGCCTAAAAAAGGCCTCTTGGGAGTGTTTCTGTTCTGCTGGTTTCTATTCGAGGTGCCCTCTCCTGCATCGGAGTCCTCCATTGATTCAGAAGAAGATGTCTCAGAGAATGTAGTGAATCTTCTCTTGGATCTCCCCTGGTTGGAATTCCGGTACCTAATGGAATCAGATCTACTGTAGAATTCATCTTTCAAGTAGGGATACACAATCTCGATGTTAAAGTTTTTTTGATCTTGCAAGAAGCTGTACATCGGCAAAACCACGCAGGAGGTCCGCCAAAGAATTATCCAACACCGCTCAAGAATTAACAACAAAAATATGACAGCACCTTTGGTCTCTCATTTCCTGCAACAAAAACACTCCTGTCATGACATAAGATGGACTGTTCTAGCCGTTATCAGGGGTGGCAGTGGTGACCCTGATCTTCGCCTTTGCCAAAAAGAGGCGTACCTCATACTAAAATTCGACACATCCAACTCCGGTCTGAATGAAATGTCCGAAATTGCCAGTTTATGAACTTCTCTCGATCTATGCTGTTGAGCTTGGCTGTGCTGCACTCCTTTACTGTTTTGTCTCTTCCTTTCTCACTAATTCCAAACGGTTGTTTGGTTTCTAACAGTCAATTTCCGACACGATGATCAAACTGGTCATGGGATTATAGAGTCTTGTTTATAACCCGTGAATATGTGCCATCTCTAGGCTTTAGACTGGTGTTGTGAATACGCTCACGATGTGCTTTTGTGATGAATCAGCTATGTTATTGTTGAGACTGTGTGACTATACAATGAGACCGTAATTTCTTATTTGCGGTTTGTTGTGCTGATCATGATGAATTCTGACCCTCATGGAAAATGTTAGATGTTTTCAGACTGTTCCCTTGTTTCACTGCGAGCGTGGTATTTTCAAACTACATCTACCAGCATTCCATAGTAGTCCCCCATTGGACACACCCACTAGCCTCATGACCCGGTTGTTTTAAATACTCCTTTAAGGCGCCGCGCCCTATACACAGACTGAACTTCTTTTTGGAAACGACTGATTGATTCCTTTTACACGAGTAAGTGTCTCGCGCAAACCGTTTGCATTCCTCCGTGCTGTTAGCTTTTCCGGCTATCAGACCACGAGATTTACACTTAATCGTTTCCATTCCTTTTGTAGCGGGCCCCGGTTAAATCGATACCGCCTGCCGGCTTGAATTTGGTTCAGTGACCAGGCGCCCCCATTATCGCTATTTTGCATTCAGGTAGGAATTTTTTTCCCTTGCTCCATGCCTGTGACTGGTTGGTAAAACTTGGTCTCAACACTTGGTATTTTTGCTAACCTTGGGAATCCTTCTCTTGTGGTTACTCACTCAGCCAACAACATCTGCGCTGCAAAATGTGAGCCGTTCACCACCTCGAGTGCACCGCTTGGCGGGCATCACGTCTTCAGTCCATCACTGTGTGAATTACAGGTATGATTCACATTCTCTAAGGCCTTGCGCTATTCTACTGTTGCTCCAAACATCCCAGACACCCCGGTTTGTCATCGTGCTGAGTACTTCTTGTATGTTCTTTCAGAATTGACTGCTCACTGAGATTTACCCACACTACGGCAACTTCTGTGCCCCTGTGCAGGTAATCATTGATTCTTTCTTTTGGAGTCAGAGTAGACCGTTATAGTACTATGATATACAATTCTGACACCAACTCCGTATATATTTACAGATTTACCGTCCCCAGTCCCTGTCCTGAAGAGAACCTACAACATCTAGGTTCGAAACGCGTCGACACTCCCACCCTGTGGCAATCTCAAAGGGTGCCGCTAGGATATAATTCATCTTATTTCTTTGGACCCTAGCAGTGCAACCCCATATAAATACTTGACCACAGGTTTTGGTAGACAGGCAGGCACTCCTTTCCATCTATCCCGCCTGTCCCCTGGTTTCATAGTTCTAAGGACTGGTTTTCTCTTCTGTTTCATGCACTAATTTTGCACTGTATATAACTGCAATTTACTTGGATCACTGTATGTTTTACTGTTCTTTGGTGTGTCATTATTTGCTTCGTTTGACTCGTTGTAAGTACTGTACATTTGTAAATTTGTATATTTGTAGATACTGTATACATGAACTCACTGTTCTGATGGTTTTTTGTTTGTGCCTGTGTTTTTGAAACTTTGACAATCTCAGTAAAAAGAAAATAAATTTGTTTGGAATATAAATCCAGTGGTCACGTGGTACATATTGACTGCGTGCCTGTAGAATTTTATTGTTAATTTTTCCTGTCCAGCCAACCTGTTCTGTTTTCCCTGTTGTTGAGATCCGGGCTGGGCAGATGTAGGATCCAAAACCTTCACTGTTCCACAGTCTGTGTTGATTTGAGGCACCATGTGTTGGAAGGCTGGGAGCTGGCGGCGTTTATTCTCCGCTCTGCTCTGGACCTCTTGGAGGTGCTTGGTCCTGCCGTGGTCCTCGCGCCTGCGGACTCGGCCATTCATAGGTTCTTGGCGTGGCTTCGGCCTCCTCCTCATCCCCCTCAGTGACCTGTGAGTTGCTCTGGTTTTTGGGAGGTGTTGTTCCGTTGGAGCGGGTCGCCCCAGATGTGCGATCTGTGTGCTTCATGTGCATTTGAGTAGTCCTTGTTGAGACTGTGGTTCTGTTGGCTGCTGGCTGGCCCTTCTTGACTGTGTGTTTTGCTTTGGGTTTCTACACCATGCTGGCCCTGAGACTTGACCACCTGTTTTTTCTCTTTGGCTGCTTGACAAGCCTTCTGCGGGTTTTTCCACAGGTCTTTTCTGTTGTCCTCTGCTGCTGAAGTTGTTTCCTAAGATGTTCCCATGGCTTGGGACGTAACATCCCCTATGTGGGGTGGTGGTAGCTGTTATATAGCTCTGTCATGTGCTGGGGAACTGTGGTCTCCTTCGGGCCTCTGCTCTCCGTGGCGTTACGGTATGTTGCAGATGCAATCCTCTTGCTGATGGCTTGGAATGGCTTGAGTTGCGCACCGGGAAGTCCTTTTCCGGGGTTGCTGAACTATTCGCCTGGTCTGGCCCGCTGTCTGTGGCGTGGCGTCATGGCTCTGTCTGGTTCCACTTCTTTTTGGACCGTGTGTGTGGACTCCTCCCTGGAGTGTGTGCGTACCCTTCTTCGCCCTCCTGCTCTCTGTCTTCGTCTGGCTGCCTCGTTTCGTGGTGTTCTCAGCATCTGGCTGTGCTTGCCGGTGCTGACCTTTTGTCTTTCTGCACCATTGTGCCTTTTTGGCGCTTTAGTGGGACAGTCATTCTTGCCTTGTCCGCTTCTTCCAGTGGGCCCTGCATTCAGTTTTATCTCTCCTCCTTGGGGGATGAGATGGTTCTTGTGTTTCTTGTCCCTCTTTCGGGCGCAGTCTGTCCCTTCGGAGCGTTGGATGGGTATTCCTAGGTGACCTCAGGCTCCCTTGTCGGCTTCTGCCTGCTTGTTGCTGGCGGCGCCGTTCTGTCTGGTCTATTGCCTTCTGGCTGTGCTGGGCTCAGCTGCCCTCTTCACTGGGTGTTTCCCCAGTGGGGGCTTGTCTTCGCTCTTCCTCTTCTCGTTAGAGTCTCTAGGTTGCTCTTCTCCCTCGGTGCTCCTCTTCATTGTTGTTGCCTTGAGTGGCGGTTCTGGGACCTTGTATGGGCATGGGGTGCTTTGGCCTCCTTTCGCCTTGCCCTTGTTTCCTCTGCTGAGTGAGGACGGGCTACCTCTTTTGTTGGCTTCCTGCATCCCCTCTGGGGTCGGTGGTCTTCTAAGTGTGGGGGTTCCCCTTGCCTGGGGGGACAGGGCTCTTCACCCTGGATATGGCTAGGGTATCTATTCTACGTTAAGGATTCTGCGGCTAGTAGTCTCTATCAGATGTACGAGTTACTTACGTTCGGTAACGATGTATCTGGTAGACACGATTCTAGCCGCAGATTACTTTACTGCCCGCCCTTCCTCCCCGTTCTGCGAGGACCTTTGGCTTGGTCTTCTGCACTTGCCTCCCTATGGGTGGTTGTGTCTTCTATGAGTACATTCTTTCCCTCTTTCTGGCCGGATGTTCGTCCTGTCTGTGTTCCTTTTCCTCCCCTTTTGGCACATTGGAGGATAGGTTTATAGGTACTTCTGTGCCCTTATGCTCTGGTTGCTCCAGGTTGGGGCCTACCTTCCACCCCACCCCTCCTCCCCTCTTTATTACTGGGGTTCTGAGCCCTCTGCTATCCTCTAGGTTGGGGTCTTTTGGCTGTGCCTCTGCCCTTTGTTCCTTATGGGGGTTGTCACACCCTGTGATGTGGCTGTCTTAGAGTTTTGTTGTTCCTTGTTTGTCCCGGACTGGTTCCTCTTCAATGTTTTTGGTTGGGGTTGTAGTCATTCTACGTGTTATCATGACACTTTTACAAATGTTCTTGTCTCTGGGGTTGGGGGGCTATCTCCGTACTGGCAGGGTTGCTGCTCAGGGATGGGCCCCGTTCTTTATTCTATTCCCTGCCTTTGGGTACTGCAGTGCCTGGCACTGCTCTTTATGGTGTTGTTCCTCACCATTCCTTCTTCCAATTTTTCTGCTCTTTCGCACACTGTTCCTATACTCTCACAGTTTTGTCTGATGGCTCTGTGTTGTGACGTGGAAAAGTTCTCCGAAGAAAACTGACGAATGTGCGCCGGGGTGGGACTTATGTGACCGTGACCTCACTGAAGTCACGTACGCGGACAACACCTGGGCAGAGTCGCGCGATGCCGTCTCCCCGGCGCGCAGGGATGCTGTGGCAAAAAAAATCCAGATCCAATCTCATGCCTGGGGATAATTCTATGTTAAGTAATCTGCGGCTAGAATCGTCTCTACAAGATACATCGTTACCGAAAGTAAGTAACTTGTACATTTATATCGGGTGCAGAGATGAATTCCATCCAATAACATTTCAATCTAAGAGTAGGTATGATAATATTGTAAAGTCTTTATACAACTTGTCTTGTAACGAGGCGTGTGGGAGTTGTGCATACATGTCTGTCTTCTAGAAAGCAGCAGTACTTTTAAGCAGCAGTACTTTTCCCTTTAGCAGATCTATAATTGATGTCCTTAACTGGTGTTCTTTTATAGCTGGAAATATTAAAAAGAAACCGGAATTACTGCAGAGGCCCATTATGGTGGCTGTGTTGTCCTCTGTGTGCTCTGGTACCTATCCTCTCCTCAGTTCCCCATCTAGGAGTAGCTAAAAGCCATAACTGTTATGTGTCCACTTGTTCACAGGAGGTGGATGTCTTGTAAGATCATGGGTAGCAAACAGACGTCTCACAAAATTTGAGCTAGATTTCTTAAAAATTTGCCACTTCCTATAAGAAGATGAATAGCATATTCCTGACATACTTTGGCTTTTTTGGCCTGCTGCAGTTCGCGGCTGGTGTCTGTCAGTCCGTTCTGCTGAGCTGAATTGAGAAACAATCAGATGGTAACGCCTCCCTTCATCATCTGCCTGTACCTATAATGATTCAGGTTACCCATTGCTCACATCAACATGACCCAGTTTTCCCCAGTGAAAATCTGAATTTCCCTTGTGATTGTATGTACATCATGTAATAATATCCAATTTGCATTGAAGAACTCTGAAGCCAAGCTTTTATTCCACTCTCAACTCCCCGCATTAACATCTAATCCAACCCTGCCCACTGCAAGGGGGTTCTAACATCTCATGCCAACACTGTTCCATATTGCCCTGCTGAGGAGCCGAGTTGCTGTGTTTTGCATTTTCCTCTCATGTCAACACTGTCCCAGATTGTCCTACGGAGGAGCCGAGTCGCTGAGTTTTGCAATGTAGAAAATGTTCCTTCAATGCTTCAGGTCAGTTGAAAGGGGTTCACCCAAAGAATACTGTATATTTTAGGAAAAAGGCGAGTTTAACAACTTTGATGTCAAAACGCAGACCTTAAATGAAGATACTAGAGTAATTGCCATAAAATGTTGATCCCAATGCAAGGATTGTTTTTAATGGACTCCTATATGTTTTGGTACAAAACTATTCTTTGGGAAAAAGATCATTTTGTTAGCAATCTTTCCTTTATTGTTTTTTTTTACCTGAAAGCACACATCCTTATTGTCAGCAGGATATATGCTACTTATTGACATGTGCCCACATTCCAGTTCCTAATGGTTCAAATGTTGCTTGATAGTTCAGCAGTGGATAAAGCACCTTCCCTGAGGTTACCAGAAAATCATCAGTGCTCCTGTTTGAGCTTCGGCCCATGCCAGGTGGCTATAACATCCTTGCTGTGCTGCCGCAGCATCAGCACAACAGAAGCCTGTGCAAAACACACATTTAGTGTTGCTTTCCTGCAATTTGAGACAGGGCATAATGCAAGTAATTGTATTGATCAAAAGCATCAGTATCTGCCGATAACCAGTTCCTTCCTATGACTAGGTGGAGCAGTGGAAACAAAGAAGGGGGGGCATATTCGCTGTAGTAACAGTGGAATAAAATGTATCGCTGAAGACCCAAGTACCACAATTCTTCAAAAAACTGACGCGTTGGAGCACAAGGTCTCAGATCTTGGCCATCCACAGTATAAGAGATAACAGTATTCAGCTTTCTGCTCCTTTATATTGATTTTTAAAATGTACCCTTCTGTAGCTAGTCCAGTACAAGCAGAGTTAAAATGTGCATTTTGTTCTGTTAAGTGAATTGAAGCAAGGTGTATGAAGGAAAATATGCATTCTCTTCTTAACACCACTTTACCACTACAGAGTTATCTAGGGGAGAGCTATGTCCAACTGTAAAACTTTGTGATTGTAGCGCTGCATGGAATCATCTACACATTAACCATACCAAAGAGCACAACAGCCACATTTTTCACTAGCCAAGGATTGACTTGAATTTCTTTGAAACAAGTTTTGGAAGTTTAGCTAGAGGGTTTAGCTGTTCTCATAAATGCCATAGCCCCCCCGTTTCCTTTGCAAGCGTTTACAATGAATGGCTATTTCTGTGATCATTCTCAGTGTAGAACCATAATTCCCTTGAATCTGGTACTCGTCTCATTGGTAGTGCTGCGGGATTCAAACTACATATCTAAACCTGCAGCATTGCTAGAGAGATTGACTTTGAAAGGTGTAGGCAGTAGCAAGGTGGCATGCATAAAAAGTTTCAACCCCCCAAAAAAACTATTGGGCACATCATACACACAATCCAATGACATTAGGCACTTGGCAAGTGAGAGTCAGAAAGAACTGGTTTTCCAGGGAAGCATAAAGAATAGTTCACAGAAGCCTCCCACAGTCTTTATAGATAATAATACATCGACTTTCTAAGGCAATACAGAAGCCTTACCTCTGAGGGACCACAAAATAACTTGAAATTTGGGTTAAGAAGCCGTGAGGCCACTGGGGAAAGTGGATGTTGCCTATCAATTTGCTGGTGTGTGTCCAACATGAAACTCTAGGGAAGCAAAAATGCCACCAAAATAATCTCAGGTATACAAAAAGTAATGGACAGAATGCTTGAATTAATCTCAGCCACTGGTTATTACTCTAGGCCGCATCCCAATCCATCATTATTTTGCACCCATCCATATGCAAATCAGTCTGTTTGTCGTTGTAATGAAACACGTTGGCTGGATTTTTTTTCAAATTGTTGGATTGAAATAAATAAACAAATTTGGAATCAACAAACTGAATATATCTTGGATTTTTTGCTGGTGCACCTATCCACGTTTGTGTTATATGACAATCAGTCTTGACCCTGCTCCAGTGAGAGTTCCATTTCGAACTGCCGAGTTGGATCCTCCCTGAGCCGGATCACAAGCAATCCAGGACTGGTTCACCCCTGTTATGGGCTTATCAGCCGGGTATAGCTTGGTTCCAGTGACAGTGTGCAGGGGACCCACATTTGGGTATCCGTCCCACTTAGGGTCTTAACATGCTTTAACATGCCTGGCCATAGCACAAGAAGACTTAAAATTGGTGGAGTATAGTCACTCCCGCGGTTACCTCCAGGCCCACCATCCCCAAACACCCCCGCGGCACTCACCTCCTGGAAACCCGTGAAATGTTGTAAGCCTATCCCCACATAAAATTAATGATGGCTTGACAAGGGTTGTCCTTGTAACATTTCTGATGTCATGTGAGTATGCTCTTTTTGTACTTTTATAGATAACATGGCAATAAAAAGATTTCTTTTAAAGGACTGCTTTGCATATATCTTGGTCCAAAGTTAGGTGCTAAAGTGGGCAAAAACAGTGGTTTGGGATGCGGCCCGACCGATTGTCAATGGCTGAGATTAAGTCAAGCATCCTATCCATTGTCTTGTTTTTGCACCAAAAGAATGCCAGTGACTCCTAGCTCTTGGTTTGCATTTGGTCCTCGACCACACTTTTGTGTGAAAAATACTGCTACACTTATGCAATTAACAGCACTGTAACAAGCATACATTAATCTAGTTTTTAGTGCTAGATAGATATCAAGAAAATCTTGCTAACCACTTAATGATCCAACCATCTTTGAGTTGTATATCCTATGCAAAGCCTTTAAGTGCAGAGATTTGCAAGATGCAATTCCCTATACCCATCAGTATCCTGGGATAGGACTATACTGCTTCCCTGTCTGGAATTGTATACGCCATAAAGATAACATTCTCTGTAAACACCAGAATGTTGATCACAAAAACCTTTCTCAAAAAAAGTATCTATTTTTCTAAAGCAAAGAGTATACCTCACAAAAGTGAACTTCACATGAACAGTCACTTTAACTCTTTCAAATTTTGACACACAATACCACGAGCACTCGGGGATTGAGGTGAAACGGCTGACCCACTTTCTCCAGCTGAATTGAAGTGCCAGTCAATCGACTCCTCTACCACGCTTCTGGAGGAAAGCCGGTTTGGCATCCAGCGGCTCGACGGGCTACGTGGTGGCATGAAGGAGCCGTCTCTCACAAAACATCCTCCATTTAGTACAATCAAAAATAATCAGATAATAACTATCATTAGCAAAACAAGAAAGGAGAAGAAAAGCTAATTCCCCAGATGCACTGCTAGTTCTTCCCCACTATTTAATCCTCCAGGGGATTTAGTCTGTAAGTCTACTATATACCTGGATTCCAGCCTTCTTAGCTTTAACATTCTATCTCCCCCTCTTGGGCTGTGTGGTACACAGTCCAGACAGAAGTATTCCAACAGATCCCTGTTACTTCTGTGTTTGATGGAAAAATGTCGTGCCACCGGATAAGAAAAATCTTTTTTCACTATGGCACGCATGTGTTCTTGAATTCTTGGTTTTACACAATTGATGGTGCTCCCTATATACTTAAGTCCACATGGACACTTTAAGCAATAAACTACGAGGGTAGTTTGGCAGGTCAGAAATTTGTTTATTCTCCTCCCTCCTTTTATACCGTTCACTTCATATGAGAGGGTTCTCTTACTGAAGGCGCAAGCCTTACATTTTCCACAAGGGAAAAACCCTCTCATTTCTTGTAATGTGCCCCGTCTGACCGGTATTGGGTCCAAATGACTATGTACCAAGTCGTCCCTAAGGGATCGTGCCTTCCTGAAAGTGATCGATGGAGCTACTGGAATGTCTGCGCCAATTATGGTGTCAGTTTTAATTACGTGCCAGTGTTTTTTCATAATTTTCCTAAGGCTGTCCGCATCTTGTGAAAAAGTGGTTATCAGCCGAAACCTACCATCATTGCCTTTTTTCGCTTGTTTAGGTTTAAAAAGATCATCTCTGGCTATGGATTCCACTCTTTTCAGAGTGCTTTCCAAAAACCTCATACTATAGCCCCTTGCTGCAAATCTATTGATGCTGTCCGCGGCTGCTGGTTCAAAATCACTTTTGTTGGTGCAGTTGTGTTTTAATCTCAAAAACTCCCCATAGGGGATACTATTTTTGAGGTTCTCTGGATGGCTGCTAGAGGCATATAGAGTACAATTACCGGCAGTTTGTTTCCGAAAAAGTGCAGTACTTATATGTATGTATATTACCTACTGGCGGTCGCCAGTAGGTAGTTATAGTTAGGATTATTTTCAATGAAAAATCTCAACATTCTATTGTGAATAACTTTGGCGCCGGTTGAGGAATCTGCCTGAAAATTTCCTCAAATTTGCCTCGTGGCGCCCCGGTCCTTCCCTGAAAGTTTGGGGGGGATTTGTCAAGCGGGGCCGAGATAAAAGGGGGGTCCCAAAACGTGATTTTCCCCATGTTAATTTCCATAGGGCGGTCAACCTCACTTTTAGCTCGAACGGCTGAATGGATTTACACAAAACTTGGCAAAATTGTAGAGACTGGTAGCCCGATGTGCCTTTGCTATGTCTCAAGATATGTGCTCCAGTGGATTTTGAGTAATATAGGTTCAAAAAATATATATATCTATGGCCGGTACGCACACCGGGGAGCGCTCCGGGTGCGCTACGCGACTTGCGCGCGGAAAGCTGATTGGCTCTCGGGTGTCTGTAAACATTCCAAACAGTCCGGAGCGGCCGCCATCTTGTGTCTCGGTAGGATCGAGACACAAGAGGTGGCAAAAACAAAGGAGAAAATGAGCAAAAGGGGGCAGGGTAGACCCCCGACCCCCTAGGTTTGATGTGGGGGCTTTAAAAGGACCCCGCGGGACCAAAAAAATATATATATCTTTTTCGATTTGCGCTGGGGATCGCCCGGTACGCGCACCGGGGAGCGTACCATGGAGAAAAAAGAATGACATTTTTTTTTTAAATGTTTTTTTTTTAAATTAGAGGTAGTTCTAAAAATAACTGTTTTTTTTCTTCTTTTTGTTGTTTTATATTTTTTTATTGTTTTTTGAACATTTTTTACTTTTTTTGGCTTTTCTGAACAGTTTTATATTTTTTTTGTATTTTTTATAGGGAGAAACAAAAAATAGGGATTTGTAAACTGCTCAACTGGAGCAAAAAAAAACCAGGAAAAAATTAAGGCTTTTTTGTGCATTTGTGGTTATCACCAGCAAGCATGATGAGTGTAATGTTCTGCTCACCATAAGTAATTAATTTCCCACAATGTACACAAACCATTTTGTATCCCCCAAACTTTGGTTGTATACTTGAAATCAACTGACTTGCTTCTGGACCCGATGAAGTGGGCTCTTTGGTTGTTGAGGTTGTGCCAGATGATTGGGGTAGGTTTTTGCAGAGTTCTCTCACCTCTGCTGCAGAATCGTTAATAGGGTGCAAACGCTGCATGTGCCGAATCATTGTATGATTCCCAAAGGAATATTTTTTTGCAGGGTTCCCCCTGGATAGCATAGCACCACAGATGAGACAGGTCACCTTTGCAGCGTTTACTTTTTTGAAACCAGTTGGGATTTTATAAAACTCCCATATGAAGCGCTCCCTAGGTTTGTATGGTGGAGTGTCTTCAGGCAGGAACTGCCTTGTCCCTTCCTCCTCTTCCTCCTCCTCCTCCTGTTCTTCTTGACCACCAATGTGATGTTTTGGTGGTCCTTGTGGTGGTGGTGGTGGTGGTGGTGGTGGTGGGACAGATGCTCCAGCTGCTGATAGTACTGTAGCCATATCTGTAAGAAAAAAGCAGGTCTTCCTCACTCAAAGTGAGAATGAGGAAAAAAGGTGGGGGCTTTCATCATTTGGAAACCAAAACTGATCTGAACCAATGAAAAGTGTTATTTTCCCCCCTCCTTGTTCTCTGTAGGTCACGGTTATCCTAGCGCTTGGACGCCTTCGGGCAACAACTGCGCTCTATAAATCCCCAAGTTTACAAGTTTATTTTCAGGTCACATGACCCGACGCGATTACGCTACGCGCCCCGGTGCGTGCCCCGGGGCGCGCCCCGGTGCGCGCCCCGCGGCGCTTACGTAGCGCGTTCGTATGCGCGTGGGTGCTTCCGGGCGCGCTTACGCCGTGCGTATCACGCGGACTCGGCTACGCGATACGTCACGATAATGTTTTCGTTCGCGGCAATAGGGCTAACGGGACGCTCCCCTGTACGCGCCCCGGGGCGCGCGGCAAAATTGCGCTGACCGGGGCGCTCCCCGGTACGCGCCCCGGGAGCGCACCAGGGAAAAAAAATAAAAAAAATAATAAAATAGTATTATATAAATATACAATATAGGATTCATTATAAAACATATTACATTTCATAGGTTTGAGGCCCTATATATAGTTAGGAATTAGCATTTAAAAAAACCTATGAAATTCACTGAAAAAACCATAGGTTCCACACCAGTTATAGCTAGGAATTGGCATTTAAAAAACCTGTGAAATTCACTGAAAAAACCATAGGTTTCACACCAGTTATAGTTAGGAATTAGCATTTAAAAAACCTATTAAATTCACTGAAAAAACCATAGGTTTCACACCAGTTATAGTTAGCTGGAAATTTTACTGACATAAAACCATTGAAATTCCAACGTTATAGTTAGTTGGACTCACTATAACTTGCGCGCCTGCAATGCACTGCTGATGACGTCACATATTACATCACTCATGAGTTCTATTGTTTCTATCTGTCACTTGTTTTAGGTCTGGCTTTCTTTAGGCCTATACGTTTCTATGTTCATGTATTTTGGTGCACGAAGTAATCATGTGTTAAACTATTTACTTACAGATAGAAGGTACAAGCCTATTGATATTTTTGCAATTGGATTTGAAGAAATGGTGGAATTAAACGCAGGCAACATTGTGAATGCAAGGCAAGTAGTACAGATGTATATTTCTACACTATAAAACTTTTTTTAATTTAATTTATTGAACTGTTTTTATTGCAACCTGTTCATCACAAACATATTTGAGGGCTAGACCGATGTATCTGGTGGAAGGTTTAGGAGTTTAGTGCGGCCTGCTTGCCCTCCCTTTGGGTGAGGGTCAGTGTGAGGAACTTGACTATCCACTCACCTTACTGATCAAAGTAATAATCTTGCTATGATCCTGCAATAGTTCGCCATTTCCTCTTGCTCAGTTCTTTGTCAGCGTTATAGTCACTTGCTTCCTGGAAAGAAAATGAGGTGCAGAAACAGTCTGTGTGAAACTTTTGGTGCAAGTTGTCTCTTACTAATGTAAATTATACTTGGTCTTTCCTATTAAAAACTGTATACATCTTTTTTATGTCTGTTTAGTACACATTTTTGTTGTTTTGGGTGTCGTTCATAGAGGAGATACAGGGGAGCAGGATTTTCAGTCTGTGCATTCAGTGCAACAGCCCAGGTGCAGGGTAAATGGCTTTGCTTTATGTTGCTTCGATAACTTGATGTATCAATCTACCGTGCGTGCGACCGAGTTACCTTTAAGGAGTATAGTAGAGGAAAAAACAAGATTATTTAATGACCTTTTCTCTGCGGCTGGTAAAGTATTCAAGCAGCTGTTCAAGATTGAGGCAAATTGAATAATCGGATGGCAATGCAATCCTCTTTCGTTCCTTTCCAGGTACTGTACCACAATTTCACTGAATGCCAAGTGTCTAGCATGCTTCCTAGGACAGTTGGCTCAAGCTGAGGTGAAAGCTTTCACAACTGTATTTAATTACACTTTAAAAACTGCTGTTGTGCCAGCAGAGTGGAAACGGACTAAGCCTCTCTTTCTAAAAAGAAAGGTTAGATCCTAAGGATTTTAACAACTTTTCTCCCAACTCCATTTTGCCTTACACAGCCAAATTACTGGGACAGTATTTGATGTTACAGCTAAAGGGATTTGTGAAGGAGAACAACCAACAGCACTATCAAGAAAAAGGATTCAGACTTGGAAGAAGTACTCTGCGTGCAACCTCTGTCTGTCCCCGGAACACGACGAGAAAGACTGTGACGCGTGCCGAACGTTCCGATTGAAAAAGACTCTTCGTGATCGTCGGACTCAATTTCACGAGATACAACAGCAAAGCGGTTTTGCACTGGACATCTTCGGTGAAGAGTCCAACTCCGAACATCATGCCCAAGGAGTCGAAGAAGAAGAACATTTCTCCATGTCTGAGGGCGACGCAGACATTGAAGAAGAGGAGCACGTTACTCCGAGTCAGCGTACCATGAGTAAAGACAACCCCTTGCCCCCTATCTCCTCCCAACAACCTAAGACAAAGGCTCCAGTCCCTCCTCTGCCTTCGGGCCAAGGTTGACACCGACAAAAAGTTTCCGACGCCCTGCCTTCGGGCCCGGGGCTGAAACATAAAGAAAAGCCTTCCGGTTCGGACTCGAACCGTGCCCATCTTGGTGCCAACCCAACACATTCGGCACGAAACACAAGTCCAAGCCAACACCACTGGCGCCAAAAAGCTTGGAGCCGAAACATTTGGCGCTGAAATAGGCAACCAAGGATAAAGGCACTACGTTGAAAGAGCCTCGGTCCGATCACTCCATTTCGGATCCGAAACAGAAAAAGTTGGTGATTCACCCTGATACAGCAAAAAGAACAATTGATGGACAGAATGCAGAACAATGTCATACATTCACCCCAATACAGAGATCTGGGCCTTAAATCCATCGTTGTTTTGCTCACGTGCTATTCCAGTTTGGACCCAGCCATATGCAAATCAGTTTTGACCCTGCGCCCAATGGGAACAGTCCATCCCGAACTGCCAGGCCAGGTCCTACCTGGACTGGAAACAAGCATCCTAAGGCCGGTTTCAGGCTTTCAGCCCTCATCAGCCAGGATAGCTTCACTCCAGTTGCATGGAGAGCACGGGACCCACGTCTGGGCATACGCGTCCCAGTCGGAGTGACAAATGCGACAAGAACAATTGATGGACAGAACACAAAACAATGTCATACATTCACCACAGTATAGAGATCTGGGCCTAAATCCATCGTTTTTTGCTCACTATGCCATTCCAGTTTGGACCCAGCCATGCTCTCCATGCCACTGGAGTCAGGCTATCCTGGCTGATGCAAAAGCATATGACTCTACACCTCTATATGCCAAGAATAGATGCATACTGGGTAAGTAGCATTTTCCTTTTTTGTCTTATAAAAGTGTGATGTAACATTTGTAATTACACGATAAGCCTGCAAGCAACTCATTAAATCATCTTGCATAATTGCATCACTGTTTCAACTTTTTTCAGCATTGCATCATTTGATTATTTGAAATATTCTGATTTATTGTGTTCATTATGAAGCTGTGCGTGTTGTCTCTAAACTTAGGTGATCTAGCTTTTCCCAATTTGTTCCACAGGCTTAGACAGGGCTTATTACAGCAGTGCATGCTAAGTTTGTTTCTAATGTTGAAACTGTTGTATAATTTGGTACCATATGTGTAATTGAGTGCATTTCAACCACTGGACCTGCCAGCAGCCTTGAATGTCCTTTTGGAGAGCCTCAGTAACATCAGCTGCCATGTCCGAGTTCTTGACTTTAACTTCTGTCTTACATAGCGATTCATATGGCTTCATATTTTCCCTGTCTCTAGGCAGGCACTTGCAAGCCTTCTTATTGCTATAGGAAGTTGTTTGTATATGTATGTGGAGGATCCAAAGCTGATGGTCGATCCAATTAAAGAGGGAAAATTGTCAGTGTAAAATGTTAATCCCTCCGACTTAATCCATGTTTTATGATGGTAAGAAGTTTGGTGTCAAAACTTTTCCTTTTCAAAACCAAGGTATTGCTGTCACGCCTGGATACTGCATGTGGGCATCTCTTACATAGACCACCAGCATGAGCAATTGGCTTCAACCAGCTTAATCAGTCCATTATCTTGGCCTGCATTTAGATTTCAGGAACTCAGGCTTCCTCCATTTTCCCCATTTGGTCTTTCTCTTGACAGGACTATGGAGATTTGTTTCCATTTCAATATTCATGTGGTAAATGCCATTATTCAGTTGGGAAACTGTATTTATTTACAAATACCAGAAAAGCAGTGAACGTCTGCAGTAGATTCAGAATGCCACTTTGTGGCTGCTTTTCATTTCTGAATAACTGGGATCATGTCTCCAATACTCTCCAGTTGTAAAACTCGCTACATGTGTGGAACAAGGTGCAGTTTTAGGCACCAAAGGTAGTGTATAATGTACTCTGTCAAAGTAAGATGGTGTTCCTGGGTGCTAGATTTATTTACAACTGTAAGAATGAGTGACAGTTTTTCTATTTGTGACTGTGAATCCATGGAACACTCTACCCCCTTCTCCATCACATGGAACCTTTGCTACCTAAATGTAGGCAACTACTCAAAATTTGGCTATTTTCCCCACTATACTCAGTGAAGTATTATGATGCGTTTTGTTGGTTGGTTGTCCACCACTAGTAATAATGTCGCTGTGGGGGTCTAGGGCAGGTCCAATTGACACTGATCAACTTGGCTGTTCCAGTAAAGAGGGCTTCTTGGAGGTTTTGTCTCCCTGTAGCTTGTCAGGAGGTCAGCCAAGTGACCCTTGGAGTCCATTCATAGTCTTAGGTACAAGTGGGAGCATGTCCAGCCCTTGTGGTTCTCCTCACAGGTTCAGCAGCAGGTGCAGTCCTTCTTCTGTCTTACACAGGTCTAGCAGTGTTCGGAAGAGGGTGCCCAGGAGTGTGACATGTATGCCTGGTCCTGGTCTATGGAGTGGGGGTGACTCCTGGCTTCTTCCTAGCCAAAAGGGAAAAAGTTCCAAGGGGTAAGCCTAGCGACATTTGCAGACGTTCATGTGTGCCGTGCTGCAGACAGTCACACAGTAACCTTCTCTACTTAAATACAACACAGTAGAATTTTTCATCCAGTGGGTAGACCTTTTGTGCCCAACCTAGAGGTGTGGCCAGGGAAATGAGCAACCCCTTCTCTGTGGTTACTCAAAATCGGATCTAGGGGCAGCTCCTTTCCCACATGGATAGGTACATGACTGGCTAAAGGGACAAAGAGAGGGCACACCCGTGTGTTTACTAAATCTGGCTGTGACCAGGTTAGGCCTCTTTGAAGGTAATTATGTTCTTGGGCACTGCTGAGAGGGTCATTCTCTCAGAGAACCATGGCCTTTGTCTCAGCTCTGGGAGAAACCTCACCTAGGAGCTATTCAGCTCCTGGGAAACCGTTGGATCTCATGTAAATGGGATATTAAGGTTGTAGAGCAGGTTAAAGGTGTCTTTTTAAAGTGCCTTTTGTAAAATATTTTGCACAATACAGACTATGCCAAAGAACTAACTTTTTAGCTGGTCCCTAGGCGGAGATAGTATTTTAAAATATGAATAGTAACTCCCAATGCTTTCCTATGGAACAGCTGCCCTGCTATAGTAAAAATAGGTTTGGGGGTCTTGTCACAGTAAAGATATGTTTTGCATTAAACTTTTACCTTCACTACATTTAAATGCCATGCACCGTCCATTATTGGGCATTATGGCCTTCTTAGGGGTGACATATTAATATTTAAAACGAGGGTTTAGGTCCGTCAAAGGTGGTTATTTTGGCAGGTCGAATTTGCAGTTTAAATCTGCACAACCAGGTTACTAGTGGCAGGCCTGCAGTCATGCTGTGCACTGTCACTCTAGTGGTGGCACAATCTATCCTGCTATCTGCTGGTGACAAGTAGCGGCCCTGGGTACACTTTATAAGGTAAGTTAAGTATGCCAATTAGGGGTATAGCTAATTAGTACCTGTTCTAAGGGTCCGAGCACATGCACAGGTGCCTGGTTAGCCAAGTCCAGTGCCCAGAGTCAAAAATCCAGTGGCATCAGCCCAAAAAGCTATGGGCTTGATCTTGCAAAAAGAGGCATTTTCCTCTATTTTAGTATTCTTTAAAGCTATGTATCTTCATTAAAGTAATGGATCTTAGCCGTTTAGTAATTTGAAGCAGGTTTACTCATTTGGAGCAGGGTTGAGGCAGCTCTGAAGGACACCGATATACTGTTTCAGTTCCTGGGTGAAAGCCTGTTGATTTGCTCTTATTTGCATTTCATAGGGCCAGATGTAGGTAAATTCAATTTTGTGAATCCTTGATAGCGATTTTTACTGAATCGCTATTAAGGACTTGCAAAATTGAATGTAGGTAGGAATCGCAAAAACATTTGCGATTCCTTAATATTCCTTGAATGCGAATCGCAAATTGAGATTCGCAATCAAGGAATACCATCCCTTTCATTCCTATTGGGCAAAGAAGCCCATAGGAATGAATAGGATTTGCGCCCGCAATTTACGAGTAACCAAGAGGCACTCGCAAATTTTGAGCCCAATTTCAAGGGTGCAAGGGTTCCAAAAGGACACCCTGTTGCACCCCTAAAATGTGCATGTGTGCACATGTGACGCACATACATGCCCTAAGGGCATGAATGTGTGCCACATGGCACTTTTAAAAAAGCAAACAAAGTGCTCCTTTTTTTAAGGAAAACGCTAATTACCGCCAACTTAAAGCTCTGGAAGAAAGGGCCGAACTCGACGAAGTGGTCCTCAACTGGTTCTCCTCATTCTTGCACAACCGCTCCCAAAGAATCAAAATCAGAAGCTTTGAATCCGACCTCCACCCAGTCAAGAGGGGAGTACCCGAAGGTTCATTGCTCTCCCCCCAACTCTTCAACATGGAACCCCTCACCACCCTACTCAGAAAAGCTAACATGCCCTTTCACCTCTACGCTGATGATACACAACTCTACTTGGAAATCTCCTCTTCCAAAGACATCCATAGACTCAATGAAACACTAAAGGATGTCCAACGTTGGCTATCAAGCAACCATTTAAAGCTTAACTCGGACAAAACCCAACTACTCCTCATATCGAACAAAGAACAGAACCCACAAATGACCGAATGGTTAAAAGATATTGATGCGCTCAATTGGAACCTCACCTTGGTTGACTCCGTTAAATCAGTAGGCATCACGCTAGACTCCAAACTTGACTTGACCAAACACAATAAGATCTCGGCAAAGAGTGCCTTCCTTAACTTGAAACTACTAAACAAAATCAAACCTTTCATTCCATCCAAAGATCTCAAACAAGCCACCCAAGCATTGGTGTTGTCACAACTGGACTATGGAAATGCAATCCCTTTCAGGAATAGCCAAAGCTCACCTTGCTCCTCTGAAAACAACCCTCAACGCGGCCGCCAGAAGGGTCACTGGAATAAAGAAATTTGATCACATCTCTCCGGCACTAAAAGAACTCAAGTGGCTACCAATAGAAATGCGGGCTAACTTTAGAACAGCCTGCCTCACACACAAAGCCCTTCACACAGGCAAACCCGAATATCTAGCGTCCAAACTGAGAAAAGCGGTTCAGAACAGGACTCTCAGAAGCTCGAACACCCTACTTCTCATCCCGCTAAAAGCACAAAAACAAAAAACTATGGCCAGGTCCTTTGCCGGGAAAGCTCCCAAAATATGGAACTCTATTTCTCCCCCCCCCCCCCCCCTCCCCACATCAGAACTATTCCTTCCTTCCCTAAATTCAAAAGCCAGCTCAAAATCCTTTTCCTCGACCGCTCCCTATCGAACAGATAGGTACAGCTCGGAGTGTTTAAAAACGCCACTGCTCTCCTCTCCGATGCGATTTGTCAAGACCTTGGTTTTTTTTTCTTGTTGTTTTTTTTTTGAGAACTGATCAGCAGCCTCTCTACTACGACTCGTACCCTGAATGTCTTGCTGACTGTATTATGTTTGCTTTCTTTTGCACTGCTCTGTAATTGTTGTGAAGCGCTCCGATACCTTCCGGTCAGGTTAGCGCTATATAAAACTTCTTAAATAAAAATAAAAAATAAATTCCTTATTTTGCGAGTAGGTTTAATCTTACCTACATTGCTCAAAGCCAAATTGCGATCGCAAAGCCTGAAATTCTGCGAAGTCAGATGGTGCCCTGGCTGCGGGTGTGCGGAGAGCTACTGGAGGCAATGAGCTTGACAGCCAAATTGGGCAGGGTGCCAGTCATGATGAATTTGTAAATGAAGGTGCAGCTGACAAGAGTCCATTGAAGTTCAATCAGAGTGGGGGAGATGTTCTACTCTTCAGTACCTTGAAGAGGAGTGCTGCAAGAGTGTAGGGTGTGCTTTAGGAAGCCCAATGTGGAATCTGGTAGCCTTCGAACAGGGCATTGCCACTTTTTAGAGTGAGATTATAGAATTTCTGAGTTCACCATTCTGGGATGAATGGTTTCTGTAAGAAGAGAGAGGTGCTCTTTTTGGTGATGTGTTCCTTGAGAGTGAGATCTATGTACAGGATGAATTCAAGGTACTTGGCATAGGGAAAAAGTTGGGGTTCAAATGTGTCCAGGTTCAGGTAATTGAGCTAAGTTTATGCTAGTTGTTGATTAGTAGGAATTGTGTTACTGTATGTTTGGTATTCAGGTAGGTGCTGGACATCAAGCTCTGGATTGGGTGCAGGCAGTGTTTTAAGTGTTGGATGTTTAGAGGGAGGGCTTTGTTTTGCCAAAGTTACATCTCTAAGTCTAATGCTGCATTAGTAAATGAGGATTATGAGGTCATTATTAAGAGGGGCTTACTCTACAAATATATTACATAGGAAAAAAGTCTCTTTATGCCTCCCTCAAAAAGTCTGCTCTGATTCAGAGTTGGTTGGAATTTTCCATTCCCTATGCGGAATTCAGAGACTGGTAGTATTTACAGCACCCTTTAATTAATGCGTAAAATATCTCACTCTTCATTAACTTTTCCAGGTCAAACCTGCCAGAAGTTAACAGGGCAAAAGCCATATGCCATTTATTGTGACATGCCGATTTTGGTGCAGTAAGCACCAACCTTCTCACACTGTTCCCCAGATACTCAGGATATATGCTGTTTATCGCACCTGATAAGTTCCGAACTCTCGCAGTAAGTAGCACTTACTCCTCTCACCAATGCACAAATCCGGATCTAAATCATTTTATTTCCATTTGATGTCATGCAGAAGTGTGATTTGAAGTGTTAAGGCGAACACTGAAAGCACCAGACCGCCAATGCATTTCATTTATAAATGTGGGTTTAGAAGTAAATGCTGAATAGTGGAGTATAAGGTGTATTTTGGATGGTAATCTTGGTATTAATTTACTACTAATGTTTACTTTGGGATGTGGAAGAAAGGGAGGCCTTACATTTTACTTAGTGTTTAGAGATAGGCATTGCAACATTAAAGGTTTGTGATATGTACTCTAATTCCCAGTTAAGTGTGTTGCTTCATTTTGTATGGCTTGTCGTCTGTTTAGGAGGTAGGCGATTATTTCAAATTCTACTGCATTCCCATAACCCAACCTGGAATAAGTAGTTTCTGTGATCTCAGAAATGAGAGCTTGTCCTCCGTTTCAGGAGATAAATAAACACGCCCTCATTGCACATTCACCTGAAGCACAAGATAAAGGTTGGAGTCTGTTATAAACTCTGTTTTTTAACAGAGTTACTTCTGGCCAGAAGGGGGGCTATCTATTTGTTGATGCTCTTGATAATCACTTCTTCTATTTTGTCTGTTTTTAGTTTAAGCCAGTGTTTGGCTATCCACTCATTGATCACAAACTAGATTTTCCTTACGCTTATGCTTTCTAAGGACTAACAATTGAATCTTATGTCAAAGCTGTAAATGCAACACATTTAAGGGAGACCTAGAACAACTCATCTTTCTGTGCCCGACACTCAAGGGGTTTTGGGGGAACGTGTTTGACTTCAGATACATATCGCTCAACTGTAAAATAATAAGAGACTTCACTTTGCTCACCACAGCATTCATCCAAACCGACCTCCCTCCAGAAGGGGAACGAGAGCTAATGGACCTACTACTAACTGCTGCAGTCAAGTTAGTACTTACGAACTGGAAAGATACCTCTAAAACGTCATACAGAGGGTGGCTTAGCTGGATCACCTACCTAAGAGGAGCGGACACCCTAGCACTAAGATACTCGCCCTGGAAAGCCTCCTCTAAGAACCTATGGGAACCCTTGGACAAGAACTTGACCCCATATGACCCACCATAGAACCGTAATGACTGAATGAACTTTGTTCCAATGAACAATATGCAACCTTCATCATGTTTGATAGGTATTATCGGATTTGCCTCTGTAGTATCCTTCTTCTACACTTATTCACACTTATTCACACTTATTCACACTTTCCTCTTCTCCTCTTCTGTCCTTATCCTACCACCATCGTATAACCAACAAAGGGGTAACCAACCGAGATGTTTACCATGAACTACTTACCCTGTATGCTCACAGGCTGGTAACCCATATAACGATTCCCGTTTGTATTGTATGTATATGTACAAATACCATAAATAAATATATAAAAAAGCAGGGTCTGCAACTTCTATGTAAAGGAATCGAACTGAAAGCGATAGGAGTTGATCAGCCCAACTTAAGGCCAAACATTCAAGCTCACTTTCATTGGTGTCTTTGAGGTGCTCTGAGGAACACTGTACAGATAGAGATTAGAGGGAAATGGTAGGTAAACCAATTTGGAATGGTCTCTCAAGGAGGAGCCAACCTACATGAGTTCAAACTTGTTTAGTGGACTACACCATCCACTGTTTCAGGTCATGGTCTGTCAATCAATAAAGTGAGTACCATTGAATTGGTCAACAATAAACATCTGTTATAAGTACCGAAATACTCCAAAGATTGAAATTGTGCTTTACAAATACACATTATATTATGTTATGTTGCAAACCCATATGGAATAATATTGAATTAAATAATTTAAATAGTTAAACATATAAATAAATATAAATTAAAGTAGCAACAAATATATAAAAATTGTACATATTTCTAAATTTAACATTATCTCCTCTACGATTTTCTTTTAAGTTCCTACCTCCATTGTTTTCTATGGGGGGTGTTGCAGTTCCAGTGGTTGGCCATGTGTAGTACTGGACTTACTACAGAAGTGTAAGGGCCGGATTCTCAAAGGTAAACTTACACTTTATAGGAAGTTTACTAATTTTCGGTATTCACACACTTTGTGTTGTTTTAAGAATCCACATTCTCTATACATGTGTTACTAAATTACTGCAAAAGTGCCAGTTACTGCAAACTGTCAGTTTGTGATTACTGAAAAGTAGTAAAAATATTTAAAAGTTTGCATTTACTCAAAAGAGCTGTTTGTGAATCAAGCCCTTAGTTCTGGATGGAGGTGGTCAGCTAAACAATTGTTATAGGCTTTCCTCACTTCATCAGTCTGCTTCTGCCTATATGAGTCATCTGCAGAAGGGCTGTATGAAGAATGAGTTCAGCAATGGAAGATACCAGACATTAGTTATGAGTTGACCCCGTATTTGCATTTCAACTCTCTAAAGTGCTGTTCTCAAGCAGCAAATTGGGGGGGAAATGGTGATCAACACATTATGATTTTCCTGTTAAGTAGGCAAACCTCCTCACAAAAATAATTTGTATGTTAACTGAGGATACAAGGAAGTGAAAGCTTTGAGGTAAGCTGTTGGGACGGGCAAGTCTTCTGCATGGTAATAGACGTGCACCCCTGCCCTAAGTGCTACAAATGTACTGATGTCTAGATCTCTAAAACTGATTTTTATATTCTTGGCAAAAACGAAAAATGTGTGTGTGTGCCATGACATAGGCCTGTCTCAGGGATTGCGAATTTTGTTAGACCGGAAGGGGTGACCAAAGCAATACGCTCATAGTGGTGTGAAGGTACTGCCTTCACCAAGAGTTAAGCAGCATGAGAGCAGTGGAGGCAGCATACCATGTAGTGATTAGTAGGAGTGAACAGGTCCTTTTTAACCTGTGTCACTAGAGCGAGGTCAGTGTTTCTGCTTGTGCCTAACCTACCCTTGGCCTACATCGGTTTGATGTGTAGTGCTGCACACCGCAGGAGATTGGTGTATCTTGGCTGGGAAGATGTGTCCCTGGGAAGGGTTTAATACTGGGATAATGCAGTACTGTACAGTGCGTGCAGAGTGATTGCATGCCACTGGTGTATGTGTTCATATGAGTGGTACAATACATGGAGGATATAGTGCTGTGCAGTGCGTGCAGGTTAAATGTATGTGCTGGATGTATATGTGCCTGGTACAGAACATGAAGGGTACATTGCTATGCAGTGTGTGTAGGTTGTGTAGATGCACTGGGTGTTTGTGTGCCTGTGAATGGTGCAATACATGGAAGGCCCTGGGTTCCGTTTCGGGAGACCCAGACCTGCATGGTAAAACGTGGAGAGGAAGTAGAGAAATCCCCCAGACATATTTGTGTATGGCTGCATTCCTATAAGCTGTGAGGGACACACTCTGGAGAGGGGAGGGCCAGGCTTCTCCGGTACGCTTCATTGGGTGCTCTTTGATTCAGTGAGATGTCACAAAGAAGGGTCATGGGCACATCTTAGGATGGAGAGGGGGTTGCTAAGAGAACTCTAAAGAGTATTGCTTTAGCTTGGACTAACATTTTGATATACATATCACTATGTCTGCTATCAAGTTGTGTGAATGCTAGTCACTCCCATAGCCTGTGTTGTAAGGCGAACAGTTTGAAATATCATCTGTGTTGATGCACTGCTTTCAAGGGGAAAAAGAAGGCAGAGTAGTTGGCACTTCAAAATTAGCAGGCCCCCAACATAAACTTCAAAGATTCAGATCCTAAATCACTTTTGGTGTCTGGAAACGAATTATAAGAAAGGGATTTTGAGACCCCAAACATTTTCATCTGCCAGACAGACTGTGTTTGGAGGAAAAGCTCTGCAAGACTTCTGCCTCTTACCGGGACTGGGGGCCAAGGTATGGTGGTCTCCCAGCTGTGTCAGGGGACATTATTCAAGGAATCCAAGACCAACTTCCATCGAGCCTGGAGCACCAGCTCCTCCCTGCTTCCCACGAACAGTGTGCCCTGTAAGGAAAAGGAGAGCATTGGAGGGGATTGAGGTCCAGTAGGGAGCACTGTTGAGTGGACACCCTGTGCGAGGTGTGAGTAAACTGCTGCTGCACTGATTGGGTTGTTGCCTGTGTGCATAACGAAGTCAGTGACCCTCGTAGGCCAGAGGAAGGCTGCCGTGAATTGAGCCAGGTGCCTCACTGAGCTGACTGGACCGGAGCCTGTGCGTAGTGTGGGGGCCTAACCTTATGTTAGGTGGGGCCAACTTGAGAAGACTACTGTGCGGTGAGAGCTATAGCCCGAGTGCGGTAGTGGGCCGTGATCCCATATGCCAGGAGGGGCCGCTGTTGAGGACTTCACTGTGCCAATCAAGCCTGAGCCTATGTACCTTAAGGATACATGGACCCTGTATGCCACACGAGGTCACTGGGACCAGGAAATTGTGTGACCTGGTCAGAGTCATCACAGAGAGGAGTGAGGCTGCCTGGGATGAAGACTTTATACCAGGAGCTTCATTTCAACACCCTCACAACCTCCTTTCCTCTACCTGCACCTCCTACCCTCCCCACACCCCCATCGTGGGAGGAACCAGAGAATAACATTGCAGAAAGGAGCCCCGAGAATTCTGGTTGCTGTGGAGGCTTGACCTCTTCTGAGGACTGTCCGCTAGCTGAGTGCATCCACCTTGACCGAGTGCAGCAAACTCACCTAAATCAGCCACTGCCACTTCAGCACCCTTAGAAGGGGTGCACGGTGGAACTCCGGCTGCTCGTATCTTGCTGCAAGACTGATTTCCGGCCAGTGGGAAACTTACTGTTAATTAGCGCCGCTGCCTTGGAAGACTATTGACTTTAAAATACTCCTAGTAATCTCTTGAGATTTAGACTACTAGGGGGGTTACCCTGGATGTTGCCTATAGTCTATAGTAAATGGGGAATAACTAGAAGCGAGGAGGGATGGAGTGAGTGTGGGACCCAGGGAACCGCCTAACGAAACACTAGAGCTCTAACCTCAGGGGGGGCTGTGTAGTTGTTTGTAAATGTAATAGTTTTCCTTTGTATGGGTAGCCGTAGAAATAAAATATTTTTCTTTTTTCATAAACGTGAGTAATTGGCTGGACAACGATTTATTGCTGCTGCGCACATATTAAATTGTGAGCTTGTGTTCACTCCCCAGAACGAGTACTTGACCAAGTTGATAAGAATCCATAGTAAGTCGGGCTCTGGGACATCAAGATTAAAAGGCCTTAAATCCTGCAGTTTGGACCAATAACCCCCGCTTTCCCCGTGGCCTCTGAAAGTGTTTTTTTTTTTCTTAAGCCATTCCAGATTAAATTTACTCGAATGGATCACTGTAGCCTTGTGTTCTCGTGTATTTGATCATAGCAGCAGTGTGTTATACGAAATTCTTGAAATAATAATTGAATGTAAACCTGGAAATTCAGTACAAAGTTACCATGTGCATTCAACCCAAATGTATAACATTTTTATTACTACTTCACAGCACCACCAACCAAAAACTTTGGGCTGCTGAGCTACAGAAAACTATCTCAAGAGACAACAAGTATGTGCTTTTGGCATCGGAGCAGCTGGTGGGAGTCTGTCTCTTTGTGTTTATCAGACCTCAGCATGCCCCTTTCATCAGGTCAGTATGTAACAAGCAAAATTTGTAAAAATATTAACCTGCCATGTCCTTGTTTAAGCTTGTTTTCAGTGTGAGGCACCTTAATCATTATTCACGTTTTCTTCTCAGTTCACAATGCTCCAATACTTTATTTAAACAAATTGTATTTTTCAGCCCTACATGTTCACTTCTATAACATTAAAAGTGGTTTCCACAAACAAACAGATTGTTTTAAACTGCAAGTGATTTGAGAAATAACAAGCATTTACAATGCAATGGTTTCGCCTTTGGAAAAGTTAGAGCTATTGGCATTGTAAATGACAAAATTTGTATTTATGTGTTGGTTTTGAAAACAGATAAATAAATGGCATTGTCATTTACATTGCCATTAGCTTAATCTCTCGCAAATGTGAGACCTATTGTACCCTACGGACGAGCTCAGCAGACAGCAATTACTACCACACACACACACACACACACACACACCCACACCCAGAGCCAGCCACACACACCCAACCACACACCCAGAGCTACACACACACACACACACCCAGAGCCACACACACACCCAGAGCCCCCCACACACACCCAGAGCCCCACACACACACACCCAGAGCCCCACACACACACACCCAGAGCCCCACACACACACACACCCAGAGCCCCACACACACACACCCAGAGCCCCACACACACACACCCAGAGCCCCACACACACACACCCAGAGCCCCACACACACACACCCAGAGCCCCACACACACACACCCAGAGCCCCACACACACACCCAGAGCCCCACACACACACCCAGAGCCCCACACACACACACAGAGCCCCACACACACACCCAGAGCCACACACACACACACACACCCAGAGCCACACACACCCAGAGCCACACACACCCAGAGCCATACACACACACACTCAGAGCCACACACACACACACACACCCAGAGCCACCCACCCAGAGCCACACACACACACACACCCAGAGCCACACACACTCACCCAGAGCCACACACACCGACCCAGAGCCACACACACCCACCCAGAGCCACACACACCCACCCAGAGCCACACACCCACCCAGAGCCACGCACATCCACCCAGAGCCACACACACACACACCCCCTCAGGAGAGCAAGCACAGCGAGGGGCAGGGAAGCAAGCACAACGAGAGGGCAGGGAACTAAAAGTAAAATACTACAAATAAAATATTCCATGTCGCAAATAAAGTTACCATCTCCCAGTAACTGGTTAATGACTGTAAAAACATCATCCATCACCTATGTACCGAAGGGAGGAGTAAAGAACCTCAAGATGCCCTTCAGTGTAAAAGTCTTCATTGGCTTAGGGTGCAAGTGGGCCTTACTTGTGTTTGAGCAAATGATTTGAAATCTGTAACTAATATAAATATCTGATTGGAAGATCGGAACAGCAATTGTTAGGTTTCCTAAGAAGATGTCATCTTCCAATATTTACATCTTCTGTAATTAAGTTTGTTGTGAGTAAAATGGTTAACACTCTGAAAGTTGAAGCCTGGTTGAGCGGTGATAGTCCCAAAAAATTTAAATGTTTCTTTTTCCCTTCCCCTTTTTAAATGTCTACAATTCTATCAACTCAAAATGCATTTTTCCCTAACGTTTGGATACGTTTGTTCTGTTTGAGAAAAGCTAACCAGCGGAAAGGAATAAATAAGCTCAACCTAACTCAGGTTATACAGATCTTACAAGTTCCGGCAGCTGCCTCAAACTTTTCCTCGTGCTATAGAGAGCAAAGCTGACCTTCAGGGGAAAAGATCTTTCATCCTTTCAACAGCAAGCATGTGCACAGATCTCACAGGCATGACAGGTGGCAACCAAGTTCAAATAAGGCCCTAAGAACTAAAACAAGGCTGTTATTTGAATTGAGCATAGGTTAGTTTTCAATGTTGAATGGATAGTGCCAGAGCAGGCCTCTCCCACACACAGAACAGGCAAAAGACAGGAAACAGCAAATGGCAGCTCATCTTTTCTCACCACAAACTGAACAAACAGCACAGGCAGCCCAAGTGCAAGTTTCTTCATAGAACAAGGGCAGCGCATGGCGGCATCAGAGAAAGCTTCTCCAACACACCAAAGGGCAGCAAGAGAGCCAGCTTCCCTCACATGCAAACAGACAGCACCTAACGTCTAACTCAAACAGGCACTGTGCAGGCAGCAGCAGCAGTACAGGCTTCCATCCGACACACTGCAAGTTTCTCACACAGGCTGCAGCAGTACCAGGGTCCCGACGACACACTACAGTCTTGAAGAACATTAGTAAACAAGGTTATGCACTGCAGGCTTTGTGAGTGCGTAAAAGCGTTGTACATGAGGCCCGGTGTACTCGTGGTTCCTCCCAGACTTGAGTAGGTATGCGTCCTTATGACTTCCACCCTTCCACCCAAGAGCTATAGAAGTGTAGAGTGAGCACCCATGACCTCAATCAAATACATAGGCAATGCAATTGTTTAACATGCTGCCACCTATAGAGTAAATCAACTACGAAGAGAGGGCCAACCATTGGAATTGTATCAGCACCTGAGTGTTCAAACAAGCTGAACTGCTCAAAGACGCAGCACACATTTTTGCACTTACCTGATGACAAAAGATCAGCGAGAAGGCATCGGACTGGGAGGGGGGTGGAAGGAACGGGGAGAAATGCAGTGGCTGCGTGTCCTCGGCTCTGGCAGGGCAGGGAGATGCTGCAGGAGGTTCCTGACGAGAAAGGAGCATTACGTGAACCCACCCGCTCGCCATAGCTCCTAGAAAAAAATGGCGGCCGCAAACATCCTGGGGAAAAAAAAATAAGACAACACCCACCGCCGCAAAGAAGGCAACAAAGGGGCGGAGAGCGAAAAAATCGCCGGAACGCCCACGAATCTGCTCCGCCAATGACGGACAGATCTATCTTCCAATGGCTAGCCTCCATTTATGGAGCTAGCCAATGGAAGAGCAGACGGGACAAAGCCTCCGTACTGTTGTAACATAAGATTCAGCCTGCGCGAACGCTGCTGCGCAGCGGACGCCAGGCAAAACCTAAAAATGATGCTAGAGATCTATGCAAGCAGTGCCATGCTGTCTGAGATGTGTAAACCCTGTGCACAAAGAAAGTCTGTATATGTTCAAATGAAAATAATGGAATGTAAAAACAAAAACAAATATTTGTTGCTGCACATTCACTTTACAATCATTTACAAAAGCTCTATCAGGTATATACTTGTAATAGTTGGATATAGAAATACAAAGGTGGGCAGCAGATTTATCAACTGTCCTGAAAACCTCAAGTTGCTTAAGCGCGCAGCAGTTTCATTTCATCAGTTCTTTACTCGACCAACACCATTTCTTTCTAAGTTGCTGAATTAATTCTCACTCCCTCCCTCTTACGTTTATCACACTATCCCACGGACCCTCTCAACACTATTCCCTGCTCTCAACACTACTCCCTGCTCTCAACACTACTCCCTGTTAGTGTTCAATTCACAATGTCTACTACTTATTTTGATTACTCGTGACCTCTCACTGACAGCTCATCTTTGCCCGATCACTGACACTGTTCACCAAGACATTAACAGCGTCATTCCCAGCTTTCACCTTTACCGTCTCAAAACAGCCTTAAAGTATAGCCACTTAAACACAGCCACTCCCTCCACCAATCACCCAGTCACTGTCAATAGCACTCATTGTCTTTCATCCTCAAAACAATTGGTAACTTTCAGCATCATTGTCAGAAATTGGGTTAATTTGGGGGGTTACCAATGCCAACTTATTGAACACGGTCTGGATAGGCCACAGCACATGTCTGAGAGAATCTCTGCTAAACCCCAGTAGCGATGTGACATAGGCAGTTCTTCAGAAAATGTTTTTTATAAGTTCAAGCAGTACCAAACAGCATTAATGTTAAGAACACAATGCCACAATTTCCCAACCTAATAGAGAAATATCAAGAAATATTTATAGGCTAAAAGAAACAAAAATGGATAGAGTTGTATAATTTTTTTTTTTTTTTCCAAAACCTTTATTGCACTTTGCATAGCACACAGCCGAATGCCTACAACCCTGAGGGCCGGCCGGTATCGGAGGATCATTGCAAATAAAGATCTTCAGCAAAAAGGACAATCATAACACAGTAACAGTAAAGTTCTTGACATAGAGTGCTGAATAGATAAAAGTGCCAGTTGAGCAATTGTTCAATGCAAGAATTGAGGTTTTGATGGAGTTTTTGTTTCGTTTTTTGAAAAATAACAAACTCATAACAACAACAGTTAGGAATGACAGTGTGGTCAGACACGAATCAGTGCTTTTTAAGTCTCTAGTGTCTCTTTGGAGCATGGGAGCCCGAACGTCCTACCCATTATGTACATGCCTCTATTCTCCCCAACCGCCCCTATCCCCTTTGACTCCTCTGTCTAAGCTCTAAGAGGCGACCTCCTCCAGCAGCCCAGGCCCTCCCCACACTCCCTCCCCCCCCCCCGCCCAGGTTTAGCCCTCCTCGCTCTCCTCGTCAGATTCATCCAAATCATCCTCTCGCAAGGGTTCGCAGATGTCCCCCCTGTACTCATTCCACTTCAGCCATATCCTATTCCATTTCCCGGGGCAGGCTCGGTTGATGTACACTGCTCGCTCGGTCAACATCACTCGATCCATGTTCAAGCACCACTGGGACTTGGTTGGGAGTTCCGCTGCCCCCCAGCGCTGTGCTATGTCGCGTTTCGCTACCATTAGCCCCACCGTGACCCATAGTTGCTCGTATCGGGTCAAGTCAGTAGGTTCCCATATATTTAGCAAGCACCTCCGTGGGTCAGGTAGTATGGAGTGATCTAATGCCTGTGAGAGTGTGCGGAGTACTTGCCTCCAGTATTCTTGGATCTTAGGGCAGTCCCATATGGTATGGAAAAACGTGCCCTCCTCCCCACACCCGCGCAGACAATAGGGATGGGGCGCCCTTTGTATACGATGCAACATCGTCCTCGTATAGTAAACCCTGTGCAGGATCTTAAATTGCACCAGTCGCATGCGTGCCGAGATGCCTATTTCTTTAGGAGACCCAAGAGCTGCGTTCCATTCATGTTCATCCATGTCGTTAACCTCCCCTTCCCATTTCTCCTTCAGGTGTGATGTTGGTTCAGGGCTGTTGTTGAGGAGCTTACGGTAAGTGAGGGATGTTGCCCGTTCTAACATGCAATCTGTGAGTAGGCGATCTTCTAAGGGTGAGGACTCTGGGAGTAGTGTGTCTGCTGGAATGGCTGCAAGCAGTGCGTGGCGTACCTGAATGTACCTATAGAGCTCCCTATCGTTGAGCTCATAGAGTTCTTTTAGCCGGGCAAAGGGGATCACTTCATTCCTCTCCCATAGGTCCCCCACCACGGAGATGCCTATTGTGTCCCATTGTGTGAATCCTCTGGTGTTCCTCAGGTTGCCCAGTGCGCGAGAGTCCCACAGCGGAGTCATCCCTGTTATTCTCCCCTTCCAGCCCAGAGCCGCCGTAGCTGCGTGCCATATCTGCACCGTTAACTTGGTGGGGACGACCAGCGTACGCACCTTGCGGTGATCATATAGTGGACCTAACAGACTATCAGCTCCCAGCTGTTCCCTATCTGAGTGAAATGCTGGCTCGGTGTATGGTGCGTGTACCCATTGATTAATATGCCTCAATTGTGCAGCCCAATAATACAATTTCAGATTCGGTAGCGCGATGCCCCCACTATACCAGTCTCTGTGTAGCTTGGCTTGTGCCACTCGCGCCGGGAGGTTGCCCCACAGTAGGTTAGAAACTAGAGCCGCTACTTTCTGGAAGAATTTGGGTGGCACAGGATAGGGCGAGTTGTCGAGGACGTACAAGAATCGTGGTAGCGCCATCATCTTGTAAAGCGCCGCCCTGCCGAGGAGTGTTAACGGCAGGCCGGACCAAAACTCCACATCCCGCTTGAGTCTATCCAGGGGCGGTTTCAGATTCTTATCCATGAATTCGACCGGGTCCTTAGTGACGTGTATGCCTAAATATTTGAAGGATGATTCCGCCAGACGTAGCGGGCAAGTATCGTCGAGGTCTGGGGCCGGACCCCGGAGGACATATATCTCTGATTTGGACCAATTTAGCGTGTAGCCGGAAATCCTGCCGTATGTGTCGCAAATGCTTAACAAGGCCGGTATTCCCTCCTCGGGGTCTGTTAGATATAGCAGCATGTCGTCTGCGTAGAGGGACAGACGGTCTTCCCAACCCCCGGTCCCTGGAATGCCCTTGAGGAGGGGGGAGGCTCGTATAAGAGTCGCAAGTGGTTCCAAGGAGATGGCAAACAACAGGGGCGACAAAGGGCACCCCTGCCGCGTACCCCGGCCCAGCGGGAAAGTGCGGGAAATGTGGCCGTTCGCCACCACATGAGCCATCGGGGCTGCGTATAGCAGTTTAACCCACGCTAGAAAGCGAGGTCCGAACCCCATATGCGTCAGTGTTTCGAACAGGTACTCCCACTCCACCAGGTCAAATGCCATTTTGGCGTCAAGCGCCAGGACTACTGCCGGCGTGGTGATGGTGTCAGCTCTGGCCAGGATACCATGCAGTCGCCGCAAGTTCAGAGCTGTGTTCCTGTGCGGCATGAATCCGGACTGATCCGGGTGTATAATCGAGGACAGATGGGGCAGGATCCTCTGTGCCAAAAGCTTGGCCAAGATTTTTACTTCCGCGTTCAGTAGTGAAATTGGCCGGTAGGAGGAGCAGTCCTCCGGGGGTTTACCCGGCTTAGGGATTGGTATTATAGTGGCCTCACGCTGGTCTAGTGGAAGTGATCCCTTCTCAAGGCAGTCCTTGTACATCCCCAGCAGATGCGTGCTAAGGGTGTCCGGCATCACTTGATACCATTCTACGGGTATCCCATTTGGTCCCAATGCCTTGCCCGGGTTCAGTGCTTTAATGGCCAGCTGGATTTCGTCGGCTGTGATGTCTGCCTCCAGTTCGGTCGATGCCTCCGGTGAGAGGGTCCGAACCTCAATCGGTGCCAAGAGTGCCCTGGCACTCTCCGGTGCAATTGTACGAGCCGGGGTGTACACTTGCTCAAAGTGGGACGCAAGTAGTTCTGTTATGTGCCTGGGATCGGTGTGTGTCACTCCCTGTTCATCTCTCAAACGTTGGACCCCCCTGGAGCTACCCTCACGTCTATCGAGCCACGCCAGCATTTTCCCCGCTTTGTCCCCCACTTCATAGATCCTGTTCTGAGTGTCGGTTAAAAGACCCTTGACCACCAACCGTAGGTGATCATTGTATAGCTGTTGCTGGAGAGTGAGTGCGTGTAGGGCAGCTGGAGAAGGGTGAGACTCATGCGCCGCCGTTCGCTCCCGCAACGTAATCTCCAGGCCGGCTAGTTCCTGAGATTGTTGTTTCTTATGTCCGGTTATGGTGTTAATGGCTTGTCCCCGCAGAACTGTTTTATAGGCCTCCCAGAGCGTTGCCGGAGAGCGTACTGAATGGGTATTTTCGAGAAAGTAGTGTTGCGTGGCGCGTTTGAGTGCTTTACGAACCTGTGGGATTTTAAAATATGATGCGTGCATGGGGTAAATGCGCTTACGTGCTCTTGTCTGTAGGGAGAGCGTCAGTGTGAGCGGTGAGTGGTCCGAAATACCACGAGGGTGAATCTCTAGAGCCGGGGTCTCCAACCGGTCGATCGCGAGCTACCGGTAGCTCGCGGAGACCCCGGGAGTAGCTCGCCTGGCCCTTGCTCTGATTGGAGGAGATCTGTGGATGGGGCGGGCCGGGCGAAGCGGATGACCCGATGACGCTCCTCCGATGACGCTCCTCTCCGGGAGCTGCAGACTCCTCTCGTGAGAGTCTGACGTCATCACCAATTGAAAACGCGCGCTGGCATCGCACTCTCTGCCACTGTGCTACGGGTGCCAGCGCGGAGCTGTAGAGTGACTTCCACCGCCAGAAGCCGCCACTGCTGCAGGTAAGCTCGTTCTTTTCGTGCCTCTTCCCCCCCTCCTCACATCTGGTGCCCCTCTGACCCCCGCCCGCTGAACACGCTCCGGCTGCTCTCCTGCCTCGCTCCCTCTCTTCCCAGCAGATAGACCCCCTCCCTCTGACCCCCGCTCGGGCTGCTACCCTGCCTCGCCAGACCCCCTCCCGCTGACCCCCGCTCGGGCTGCTCTCCTGCCTCGCCAGACTCCCTCCCCCTGACCCCCGCTCAGGTCTCCTGCCTCGCCAGACCCCCTCCCCGTGACCCCCGCTCAGGTCTCCTGCCTCGCCAGACCCCCTCCCGCTGACCCCCGCTCAGGTCTCCTGCCTCGCCAGACCCCCTCCCCCTGACCCCCGCTCAGGTCTCCTGCCTCGCCAGACCCCCTCCCCCTGACCCCCGCTCAGGTCTCCTGCCTCGCCAGACCCCCTCCCGCTGACCCCCGCTCAGGTCTCCTGCCTCGCCAGACCCCCTCCCCCTGACCCCCGCTCAGGTCTCCTGCCTCGCCAGACCCCCTCCCGCTGACCCCCGCTCAGGTCTCCTGCCTCGCCAGACCCCCTCCCCCTGACCCCCGCTCAGGTCTCCTGCCTCGCCAGACCCCCTCCCCCTGACCCCGCTCAGGTCTCCTGCCTCGCCAGACCCCCTCCCGCTGACCCCCGCTCAGGTCTCCTGCCTCGCCAGACCCCCTCCCCCTGACCCCCGCTCAGGTCTCCTGCCTCGCCAGACCCCCTCCCCCTGACCCCCGCTCAGGTCTCCTGCCTCGCCAGACCCCCTCCCCGTGACCCCCGCTCGTAGTAAAATAGTAAAAAAAAAAAAAAAAAAAAGATCCCCTTGGGCTGCAAATTCCTTGGGTGAACTCCGAATGGGAGGTCCACTATTACAATCCCCAGCCCAGAGCCAGATAACCCCCCAAAAAGATTCTCTTTTGCCTCTCTGCAAGCCTGTTATATTGTCTCGTATCCAACTTGGGAACACGTACCTGTGGAAAGAATGATATCCAAGAGATGTACTTCCAAAATGATGCATGGTTTGAGGCACACGCTGTGAACAGTGGCTGAAAAATGTAAACCTGCTTTAGGTGGAAGGTAGTGGATTTCTGTTCATTGTGATAAAAAAATGTTTAACATTCATTGTACAAACAGCAAGCAAGCATGTTTCATCGGAATAGCGCTTGTTGGACTAGTCATCACAATATGAGACTGAAGGGGCGACTGGAGAATTATTAATTCATGTGTTCTCATAGGAACACATAGGACACGTGCTAATGCAACTTCCAGGATAATTGATAGACAAAACATTTAATGAAGTCGAACATGCCAAGTACATACAAAGGGGAATGATAGTAATTGAAATGTAAGTAGTAAAGCTGAAGATTCTGTGGGCGCTTGAAGGAGTTGTTAAAATTAAGGGCGTAGGATGAGCACTGTGGTTGAAATCTCTTGCATTGTCTTCTTTCTAATTTGTTTTGTTCGTACACGTGCAAGTAAAGTGAAATTCCTGTTCACCCTTTCTACGGCATTCATTTGCAAAACATCCACCCTTCTCAGGCGTTAGCGGGTACTGGAATAAACACTGAAAAAGATGATTCTCGTCCCACCCTCTCCCAGCACCAGCAAATATCCTAGATCTGTGGATAGTGAGACACATTGGAAATGGCATCTTCTCTATGGGTTGGGCATTACACGGTGAACGTTTGCAAGATAGCAGATGCTGTTCTAGCTTTCTTCCAAATTCCCAGTGGCATCTCTGTGGCCAGCATAGGCTTGGAGAAATAACGCTGTTTTTGCATCATTTGGCTGAGGTTCCTTTTACGAGAGCCTCTGTGCTGTTACTATCCGTCTCAAGGCGTGCCTAATGGGTAGACCCCCTCCCGCTGACCCCCGCTCGGGCTGCTCTCCTGCCTCGCCAGACTCCCTCCCCCTGACCCCCGCTCAGGTCTCCTGCCTCGCCAGACCCCCTCCCCGTGACCCCCGCTCGGGCTGCTCTCCTGCCTCGCCAGACCCCCTCCCGCTGACCCCCGCTCGGGCTGCTCTCCTGCCTCGCTCCCTGTCTTCCCAGCAGCCAGACCCCCTCTCGGGCTGCTCTCCTAGGTTACAGGTGAGCGAAGAGGAAAGAGCTAAACCTCCTTCACCAATGTCAAATCAATACCCACCCCACCCCAGAGAGCAGTATTTGTGATTGAAATGGGAAGTGATCTCTATGGGGCTGGGGCAGGGTGCCGTGGTTATAAATAATCAGCCTTGTTATACATGCTTTTAAACACCTTTAAAGCCTTAACATTCCTCCCGCTGACCCTGCTCGGGCTGCTCTCCTGCCATGCCCCGCTCCCTCTCTTCCCAGTAGCCAGGGCCCCCTCACTCTGCCCCAGCCCAGGCTGCTGTTTTGGCCTCCTCCTTGCCTCCACTCCTCTTCCCTTCCCGGGCTGCTGTTCCCTCACCTTATAGTCACATTGTACACAGAGCCGTCTGTAAAGTAAACTAGTGTGCTTTTGTATCATTTATTGGGCTTCATTTGCATGTTTTTCATATTACGTACCCCTAATGAGGAAGGCTTGAGTGAAATGTATTTTTGTTTGCGAGGCGTATTGTTACTTTATTGTACTGCGCATTTATTAATTACTTTGCAAGTTGGTGCCATAAAGTTCTCCTGCTTTGTAATGCATGCACTCGATTGCACAGTTTATATCGAACTAGTGAGTGGTATAACCTTGGTAAGGCTTCTGAGCATTGGGTAGTTTGTGGTTAGTTGTATGTTTGCCGTGTTCAAAGTAGCATGTGCATGTAGGTATGTTACTTACACACGCAAGCTATCAACCAAATGAATTACTTTCACTACAGCAGACACCGCACCTGGGGCAGGCAATCCATTATTGGATGGCCAGAAATGTGGGCTTGGGAGTCCCAGCATGAGCTGTCCTGCGGGCTATAGAGCGAAGATTTGATAAAGGTGTACTTTGACTAATCAGGGTTGACCGAGATGCAGCTGGGATGAGGACGGACTAAAAAGAAGTGGGCTGAGAGATGAAAAGCAAGGACATGTAGGAAAGGAATAGGGCAGCAGAGGCACAGAAGAAAAAATATCAGTGAAAAAGTTGGCGCCTGAGAAAAGTAGATGAAGAAACAAAATGGAAACATAATAGGGAGTGACATGTTATATGCAGAGTGGGGAAATGGGGTAAGAGGAGAGAGAGAGAGAGAGAGGGAAAGGGAGAGTGGGAAGAAGTAAGAAATGGAAAGGGCGGGAGCAAAGGGGAGTGCAAAGAGTCACAATGAGAGGAGAGTGACAGGGATGGAGATGAGAGAGAAGTCCACAGAGGAGAAAGCGACAGATGGGAGGGGAACGAGTGGCAATGAGAGGGTGTGACAGAGATGCAGATGAGAGAGGGTGGCGGAGATGGTGAAGGGTGTAAGACACAAAGACACTGAAACACAGAAATGAGTGGGATGCAGAGAAAGGAAGGTGGTCATTTTTTAACAGAAGTAGACACTCGACTTGCTGGGACAAGCACTCAGTATTTCCTCATCCAGCCCAGTGAGTCTCGTGGAAGCTCCCAGAAAGGGGAAGGTGTGACCAGGGGGGTGCTTGTGAGGTGGCACAGGGCGCAGTATGTCTGGCTTCGGGTTTTGTGTTTGTCACTATGTGAGCAAATCGAGTATTTCAACGTCTGCTTGCAACTGCAGAAGCCTCTGTGTACTTTTTTGAGTACAGGTCTTTAAGCCTAAACAAATGTTCTTGAATCTTGCTTTATGTGTGTACTTGATAGTGTTTAAGTGTGTTTGTACTTGTGTTGGGGTGAAGTTGATGGATATAAAGATGTTGTTACAGATCCTGTTATAACACTTTCGCAAGTGCTTTATCAATCTTCCTGCTTCCTCAAATTTGCTTGAAACTCTTTTTTTTTGCCTCAGTGCAATACCACAATCACTTACGCCTCATCACTTTCAAATGTCACCAGCCGCCCCTGATTACAGCATTATTAAAACTGTCCATGTGGTATTCTTGCCTTTTGTGGATTGAATGTGGACTTCATCAACATTTTTACTCTTGCTACAGAATCAACAGCCAATGATGGGTCAAGAGCCAGGTCCCTCCAAAAGGCCGAAGACTTACCACTTCCATCAAGAGTGGGAGAACGAATTTTTATTTACACAAATCAAAGACAACTGTGTGTGTTTAATCTGTGGAGCAAAAGTTGCAGTGGGGAAAAAGGGCAATGTTGAGAGGCATTTTACAACAAAGCACATGCATTTTGAGAGGAAGTTCCCTAAGGGAAGCAGCCTGAGGTCACAAAAAGTAAATGAACTGAAATCTGCATTGCAGACACAGCAATCTTTTTTCACAAAGCCAACGAAGAAAGCCACTGCAGCAACTGAAGCATCCTTGGTAGTTACTCATCACTTGATCAAGCACAAAGCAACATTTTCAGATGGAGCAATTATGAAGGAAGCAATGCTTCTAATGGCCCACTCTTTATTCAAAGACTTTAAATTTAGCCCTGAAGTTATGTCTGGCATTTCAGATGTGCAGTTGGGGGCAAACACTATGGTACGAAGGGTATCTGCATTATCGGGCAACGTGACAGAGCAGTTGGAGCGGGATTTAAAGACATGTAAATATTTTTCTCTGCAATGTGATGAATCTGTTGATGCAAGCGATATTGCACAGTTGGCTATCTTTGTTAGAATGGTTTTTGAAGATTTCACGTATAAAGAAGAATTTTTAACTCTGTTGCCTCTGAAAACCACAACCAGAGGATCTGACATCCACAATGAGGTGAAAAATTATTTTGCGAAACAAAATGTTCCATTGAAAAAGTTAGTGGCGATAACAACTGATGGTGCACCCGCAATGATAGGGCGTCATTCTGGCTTCATTGCCAATTGTAAAGCAGATCCAGATTTCCCTCCGTTATTAAACTACCATTGCATTATACATCAACAGGCAATATGTGCAAAGGTAATAGGGTTTGATCATGTGATGACTCCTGTTGTTAAAATTATTAATTCAATTCGTGCAAAGGCCAAGCAGCACCGAACCTTCAAATTGTTCCTTGAAGAACTTTCAGCTGAGTATGGGGACCTTTTACTGCACACTCAAATCCGATGGCTTAGCAGAGGAAGAATACTGCGAAGATTCCTTTCCCTATTGCCAGAAGTCAAAGCTTTCATGGAGTCTAGAAATGAAGATACCACACAGCTGTCAAACACTGAATGGTTGCTCGATTTAGCTTTTTTGACAGATGTCACAGAGAAATTAAATTTATTGAACTACGAGTTGCAAGGCAAAAACAAGACAATAGCCAATATGATTAGTTCTGTGAAAACATTCAAAACAAAACTTAATCTTTTCATACAGCATGTACAGAAAAGAAAGTTTCAGCACTTTCCCTCAGTGCTCCAAATCCTGTCAGAAAACAACATTGAGGCTGGGATCCTTGACATACAAAAATACAGTAACCTCCTCGTGAGGCTTAATCAAGAGTTCAGTGACCGGTTTAGTGATTTTGAGCAACTGGAGCCCTGTGTGATGTTCACTTCAAACCCCTTCATGGAAGTGGATCTTAGTGACATTTCAGAGAAAATTAGTGTTCTTCTGAACCTTGACTCTGACACCATGGAAATGGAGATGGTCTCACTTCAAAATGACATTGAATTGAAATCAAGGCAATCTGACATTAATTTCTGGAGTCTTGTGGATGCAGAAAAGTTTAAGAACATCCACACAGCTGCATTGAAACTTTTTTCCCTGTTTGGCTCTACCTATCTTTGTGAATCTGCATTTTCCGATATGAACTTCATAAAATCTAAGTTTCGCACACGTCTGACTGATGAACATTTAAATGACTCCATAAGAGTTGCCCTCTCAAACTACACCCCAGATTACAAGGCATTACTGGACACCATGCAGTGTCAAGTCTCTCACTGAAATTATTTGTATGTAGTCGTAATCAATACTTGTTCAGTCGCACTTCCTGGGGAAATGACAAATCTGTTTAATTATTAAAACCAAGATTAAAGTCGCTGCAGAGAAGAATCTTCAGCCTCCTGCAAAGCTTTTTTAGTATTTGAACAAGAACAATGCAATGTGTACTGCAGGCCTGTATTACAAACACAATAAAACTTAGCTGGAGAGAAGAATCTTGAGCACGTTTCCAAATGATTATTTGCAGCATAAAAACGAATCAGTTCCACATTGAAGTTAAGATCGCTTTCCATGTATGTTTGTTAATTGAGCCGCATTACAATGATTATTTCAATGACCACTATTACTGGAAGGTCTTACTTTTGGACCTTAATTTTGGACCTGTTAATTGAAATGACTTGAAGCGTCACAAATCCAAAGTCATTCCTTTTGGTGTTCTAGGCCTGTCTTGGGTATTTTGTTCAAACCACAGTATGGGCTCTGATGAAATTAGGATTAAAGGCAATGAAACGAGGCGTGGGGGGGTCTCGCGGAAAAATGCACAAGTTGATTCGGGTTCGGTAGCTCACGACTATGTTCACTGGTCAGAAGTAGCTCTCACTACACAAAAGGTTGGAGACCCCTGCTCTAGAGTATCTACATGACAAAGGGCCTCCCCCAGTGACAGGAAATAATCGATGCGGGACAGGCTGCCATGCACCGCGGAGTGAAATGTGTATCGTTTTGTGCCCGGGTGCAGGTGTCTCCAAACGTCTGTCATGCCCATGGCCGTGGTAAATCGCCTAAAGTATGTTTCCCCCCCTGTCTGGTTGGGTGAGGGGTGTTTATCCAGTTGGGGGTCTATGACCGCGTTAAAGTCCCCCCCTAGTATGGTCTCACCCTCGGGGAGAGTTAAAAGGAAATCCCCTAGCCTTGGGAGGTGGACCGAGTGTAAAGCAGGTGGCACATACACCGATACCAGATTAAAGAGTTTCCCCTCCCACTGTCCCTGCACGGCCGCAAAGCAGCCCTGATCATCCGTTTTAATTGATAGGGGCATGAAGCGTGAGTTCTTCTGTATTAGAATACCCGACCCCCTAGAGCCGGACGTGAAAGCAGAGTGGGCCCACATTTTGTAGCCTCGCCTATCCAAGGCCTTCGTGGCCCCCCCCACCAGGTGTGTCTCTTGCAACAGGGCCACAGTAGGTCGCAAGCGCTTAATAGCCGTCAATACCAATCCCCGCTTAACCTTGTCCCCCAAACCTCTCACATTCCAGGACAGCAAGGTCATCGGTGGGCATTGTGCGTCAGAGTGGGCCACCCCCTCTGCTGGTACGGGATTGTTCGCCATTGGGCGGGACTATGGACATGGTGCAGTGCCCCAGAGACGTAACCGGGTTAGCGGCCGCGTCGTTGCGCAGCAAAGCGTTTAGAGGCATCATGGGGGCATAATGTCACTGTTCATTCCAATCAGTGTGTTCCGATCCCCATACGTACTGAAACATTGTCTTCGACCCATAATGCACTTTCCTAACATTAACAATCCAGAACAAACCCCCCTCCCTGCCCCCCTGCTTAACGGACCTCCAACTGCCCGCCACCCCAACTTAGCAGAGTGCTTTACCCATCCCAAAACCAGAGTACTTGCTTGTAGGGGGGAGAGTGTCTCCCCAGGCAGGCGGCTTCCCTGAAGGCGTTTGGGGCAGCCATGCCGGCGTCTACGTGTAGCTGTGGAAAGTATAGGTTAGTTCGGCGTTCGGCGATTGCTCAGTGTCCAGAGTCCAAGGTCGGGTTCATTCTTTCTCGCCTCCTCCTTCAAACCCATGGGATGGTGAGTGGTCCGGTCCCTCCGCTCGACCCGATGTTTGCGAGTCCGCTCCGCTACCTCCTCCACGGTCTCGATCCGGTCTGTGTGTTTTGCGCTGTCGTCCAACGGTGTGCCAACCCTCCAGCCAGTCCCGGGCTGCTCCAGGGGAGTCGAAGATCCACACTTTCTTGTCTGCTACCACCCGTAGTTTAGCCGGGAAGATCATTGAGTACGGCAGTTCCTTATCTCTCAAGGACTTTTTGACTTCCAAGAACGTTTTCCTTCTCCTAGATACCTCAGCCGTATAGTCCGGGAAGAAAGCAATCTTCGAGTTCTGGATCTGGATGGTCGGTGCCACCCTAGCGGCCTGGAGAATGGCATCCCGATCCCGGAAATTAAACAACCGAGCCAGTATCGGTCGCGGTGTGGCCCCCGACTTGGGCTTGCCTCCTGGAACGCGGTGCGCCCTTTCGACGGAGAAGAAGTTGGAGAGTCCCTTGGGCTTAAGCCGAGTCTTGACCAAGTCCTCCACGTAGAGGTCCATAGCCCCCGTGTCCTCTGATTCTGGCACACCTAAAATTCGGACATTATTGCGCCGGGAGCGCCCTTCCTGGTCGTCCAGTTTGTCCCTCAGCAGTCTGTTATCGGTTTGCAGCCGTTCCACTGCTATTTGCAATTCGGATACATCCTCAACCAGCGACTTAGTGACCACCTCGACTTGCTTGACCCTCTCGTTCATTTTTTGGAGATCCGCCCTTATCAAGGTGACTTCCGTTGCTGTGGCACCCACCGTCGTTTGAACTTGGGCCAGCGCTGCTAGGACGTCATCAAGTGTGGCCTTCTTCGCCCCCTCGGTTTCAGCCGCTTTTCCGGCGGCCTTGCGTTGATCTTGGGGCGGTGATTGCCTCTCAAATGCGAATTTGTCCAGCTTGGCCTGGGTTGAGTTGTTTCTAGGGCCCCTATGGGACATGGCGCTGCCGTGAATCAAACTGCTTGGTGGAGAAAATGACCGTGTGTGGGTTGCACAGGGCCTCTTCCTTGCGCTCCGGCGGTAGTTTGCGTCCAGTTAGAAGGTCACCGTAGTGGGGGGTGGCGTCTCCTCTCTGGCACGCAGTGGTGCAACGCTCTCCTAGTGAATGTGCACAGGCCAGGCGCTGAGCCTCCTCCTAGCGCTGGATTGAAAGGGAAGTGTGGCGGTGCGCTGTAAGTTGCGTCTCCCACCGCTGCGTTATGGATCTCTTCAGTGCCCCCTTGATGTGGGTGTTGCCCAGACTCTTGCCCCACTGGTGGCCCCTGGTGATTTCGGTGAGAGGGCTGCAGTGTCTTTAACCCTCGCCCGCTGTGGCCGCCGTGTAGCGCTGCCGGTGACTAAGTGGTTTTGGCGGCCGCGGCCGGGGTCCAGCGTCTTCAGCCGTTCCGGCCGGGTAATGGCGGCACTGGGTTGGCCCTGCGCAGCTCCCGTCTCGCTGCTGGAAGCTGCGTGCGAGACCGGGGAGCGCAGCCGGGTTGTCACGGTGGGCGTCTGTGCACCTGGGTGGACGGGAGGGTAGCTTTGCGGTGCTGTCGGGGTGACGCGCTCGGGAGGCCGGCGCTTCCTGCCACTCACCCCCGCTTGCTGGACACTTCCGGCCGGATCCGATGGCACTGGTAGTCCGCGGCTCCTCTGCTGCAGCCAGGCCCAGCTCCTCCGCCTCTCGAGGGTATGATTTTGCCCGTTCGGGCCGCCGCCGCTCTCATGGACTTCCGCGCTGCTCGCCACACGGACACCGGGTCCGGTCCGCCCCTGTCCGCCAGTTAAGGTCAGGATATTGCTACGGATTAACGCGGAAAGCCGCCTCTGCCTAGGAGCCTCCCTAAGCTGCGGCCGCCATCGGTGGTTGCTAGCCACGCCCGAGTTGTATAATTTTTAATACAAAAAGCGGAAAGGAATTACAGATTTAACACTGAATTATCTGCCCCGGGTGAAACCCAAATATAAATGCTACAAAACATGGTTATAAATATTTGCTTCCATTTTATATCTGTATCTATTCTATATATCTATAATACCTACTGCCAGTCCTCATTAGGTAATTATAGTTAGTTCTTCTTTCCCATAGCCGGAGCTTTTTTCTGTTTGCGAATAACGTTGCCCCTTTTTGACGAATTGTCACAAAACTTGCCCCCACAAACGCTTGTCTACCCCAGTTCTTTCCTGGAAAGTTTCAGGGTGACCTGTTGAGCTTTGGCTGAGAAAAAAAGGGGGAGTCCCAAAACATAAAATCTCCATGCATTTTCCATAGACTTCTGTAAAAGAGATTATAGCAATAACTGTGAACGGAATGAAACCATATTCAGCATGAAGCTAGATCTTGGTCTGCAGAGTGTGCTTTTTCTGATTTGGTGTAAATCCGTTCAGTAGTTTTTTAGATATTATGGGTAAGAAATTATTGTATATTTTGGCAGTTGGGCTCACGAGAGTCCCACAAGAACTTGAAATCAAAAAGGGAGGCCTGTGATTGGTTGAGAGGCCAATTTTTCCTGTGAGCCTCACACTCCAGCGAGTCTTGTGAGCGCTCTTATTGGCTGGCTTTTGTAATGTTAAAAATGAAATGGCCCTCATTACTGTTAACTGTGAAAAATTTGAGGTGTTATGGACATGAAGTAAAAAGGGTACATAGGGGGCAGCAAAAAGGCATGCTGTACCCTAGATTTAGAGAGGAGGTGTTTAAGGGATAACCACTGGGAAGATAATAAATGTTTACTAATTTGTATGACCTCACAGGATTATGGATTGTAAAAAGGAGTAGATGAGTTCTCAATACACTCTATTACTAGGAACGCATATTGTGGTCCTTGTTTTAGGGAGGAAGTGTGTTAGAGATGAGTACTGTGGAGACTAGGTTTAATGTTACAATCTTACGAGATACTTGCAGGATCATGAAAAGTAGGAAGCAGTAGGTGATGTTTGAGTACACTCTGCTGTGCACACTTTTTTACTGTAGGAAGGAGTGTTACTGGAGATAGTGTTAATGAGATTCACCTATTAATTCTCATTGGTTTGAGAAGAGTTGCAAGTAGAGTTAAGGCCCATCCAAATACCCTACTACGCACACCCATCTGAGATAGAGGTCTGAAAGGAGAGCCCCGTCCCTCCCCAACCCCTACTGCGCACATCTATCATTACAGAGCGAGGTCTCAGCAGAGAGGGCAGTCCCCCCACACACCCTACTACGCACACTCTTCATTGGGAGAGTAATGGCATCTGAAAAAAAGATTGCTGGTGACATGTTTTGATATTAGAGTAACAATTACTGAGCAAATAAAACAATGCTTTTTAATATTTATTTGTTTAATACGCACACCAATTTTACAAAGATTTTTCAAACAGTGAACCATATCCTATTATGTCAGACCACATATATTATGAAGTCATTCTGTAATACATACACTCACAAAAAGAATTAATTTACTTGGAAAAAATAAAAACTAGAAATACACTGAAAATACCAAAGGTTAAAGTAACATTAGCCTTAAGTGTAATAAAAATATCTGTTTTTGTTTTAAAAAAATGTTTTAAAAAAAATTGAAACTCACTGAAAAACTAAAGGTTAAAGTAACGTTATAGGTGAGTGAATTGGTCAGTGTGAACATTATTGTTTTGAGCTAAAAAAAAAAAAGTCACCAGTTAGTTAGCAGCACTAACTATAACTTATGCCCCCGCCATGTACTGCTTATGACCTCAAATATGACATCACTCATGACCTGTTTTAGAACATAATTTGACATCATTGAAGACATCACTGATATCACCCAAACTTCTTTTTCCCTCATATTTCTGCATAAATTGCTATAGATTTGCATGCTGCATACTTCACATTAGCAACCAAACACAGATATATGGGAAACCTCAATGAGTATGGTGTTAAATCTGTTTACAACTGTACAGAGAAAGTCAAAATAGTGAATACCAATTCTAAAACAAATGCTCTACTATGGACAGCTTTTATCTTTATCAAACCCCTGACACACACTGAACCTATATTAAGAAATCAAGTAGAGAACTGAGTACTGTAAACTGTGCTTACTCTATGGAGAGAGTTTACTTTATTCCACACTATCTACTAAGGACAGTGCACACTCTTTGCAACAGCTGTCAAAAAATACACTATTCCCTAAAATTAACCATGATCTGAAGGTGCTAAACATTATACTACCTGCACCGTTCCTACTATAATGAAAACTTAGATAGCCCATCTTCTGAAGCAAAACAAGCCCCTTTACATATGTTAGTACCTGGTGCATACAGTCTTTTATGATAAGTAGAAATTGTCATGCTAAGACTATTCTCTTCAATAACTCCAGGCTGCTTACAATATTTAGTATGTAGTACGTAGAATCTTTGCCCTGCTGGAGACTTTTTCCACAGTACCGAAATACTTATGTAGGACGTAATGAACATAAGTCTACTGTCACCTGTACACAGTTACTTTTGAATACAATGATTTTTAACATGTTCAATATCTCTACACAGCTATGTCGCATTAGGAGGACATGTATTTTCTAAATACACCCATTAGCTGGACCCAAATTCTACAAAAGTAAGTGGAAAAGTAACATGGTAGTTATCCGCCCCCAATCTAAACTATAAAACAAATGAGCACTCTCATTAGATGTCATCAGCGATGTCATGATTGATGTCATCAGTGATGTCATAAATGATATCATAGAACATGTCCTGGGTGATTTCATAAGCAGTGTATGGCAAGGCGCAAGTTAAAGTTAGCACTGCTAACTATAACTGGTGAATTTCATTTTTTTTGTTGCTCAGAACATTAATGTTCATACTGACAAATTCACCTAACTGTAACATTACTTTCACCTTTGTTTTTTTCAGTGAAAAAATATATGCATGTTTGTGTATTTGTGTGTGTGTGTGTGTATATATATATATATATCTGCTCCATTTCTTTCCAATCATAAAGAAATACCGCACTCACAAGGGAGAGACCGGGCTAACAGCAAAAAAGACCGTTTATTTTGTGAAAACGGGCAAAAAAAACATTTCAGCACAAGGCTTCCTCAGTGTTTACACTTCATTACACAAGGCACGTTTATAAAGCATTGTCAATTCAAAACTCAAAGGCACACGTTTTTTTCAGGCATTGAGATCGAGAAGGGACACCTTCACTCCCAGCAGCAATAAGCGCCATATTGGAGTGTCAAAACACCCTTCATTTTTACTATAGATATTAGTCGTCATATTCTAGGGTGCGGTATACGGCAGGTGAAAAAAAATACTTCAATTCATGCAAATTTTAACCTGAACACTTACAGATACATTTGATACTCAGTATCGCAATTATTATGTTGTTAATCACTGTGCCTCCTATTTGTTATCTCGCCGTGGATCGGCAAATGTCCCTTCATATATCCCACACATCATGCCCCCTTAGTGTGCCTTGCTTTCTCTGAGTTTACTTTAAAAAATCTCTCCTCGCAAATACCTCTTAGGCATGTTATTACCTTAAATTATTTAAGTTCGTTCTTTTTTTAAGTCAACTACAAATTTTCTCCCCCTTACCTCTTGCTATCGTTATGGGTCATTTCGTAGACTTAAAAACATGATTTACACATCAAAATATACAACTCCCAATCAGTCTACTGCCTTTCCAGAATTCTCATCGTTATCAAGACCTTGGATTCTAAACCTATTTATTTGCCCAAATGTACCCCCAGTTCTTCACCGCAGTTCAGGCCTCTTGGGGACTTTGTGAGGAGGTCAATGATATATCTTGATTGTGAGCGTCTCAGACTTCGCAATCTGTCGCCTCCCCGTGGATTTAACGGGACAGTGTCTAGGCCATAGTACCGTATTTTATTCCTGTCACTGTTGTGAAACTCGCCAAAATGGCGAGAGACAGGATATGCTTGGTCAGCTTTGTCTATGGCCCCAAGATGTTCGAGAATTCGTATTTTCAATTGATGGATGGTACTTCCTATATACTGTAGCCCGCAAGGTCAAACTAAACAGTATACTGCGTATGTGGTACTACAGGTGAAGAATTTCTTGATCTCCTTAATCTCGCCTGTGTCAGGTAATGTGTTGGTAAGAACCCTTCTACTTTTTATGCAAGCCTTGCATTTACTGCAAGGAAAGAATCCTTTCATGTCTTTTAGTGTGTTAGATCGTGGCTGCACAATATCTAAGTGGCTCTTGACCAACATGTTTCTTAGAGATTTCGCCTTGCTGAACGTAACTAGGGGGTGATTCGGAATATCGTCTTTAATGATGATGTCTGTTTTAAGGATATGCCAATTTTTTCTGAGCAATTTCTTTAGAAAATTTGCTTCAGAAGAATATGGAGTAATCATTCTAAATTTTCCTTTGTTCTCATTCAGTTCCCTGGTTCTCCTGTTATCTTCAAGCAGAAAAGATTCTCTTGGAATACGCCTTACCTTACATAAGGCCTTTTCCAGTGTGGTGTGATCATACCCTCTGACACTAAACCTCGCCTTGCTCTCCGAGGCAGCCGCTTTACAGAGTCTCATGAATGATAAAACAAGACTAATAAAACCCTCGGATAAAGGAGGCAATGCTGTTGTTCAAACAAGAGTCCAATATTGAAAGGAAGCACAGCGGCAACTTTCAGATGCAAGATCATGTGAGAAAACAACAAAAGAAATATATCAGAAAAGTATAAATTCATATGACGACCTGATAGGGAAATGGTACGCAAAGTCCATGTTGGGGACAGAAGAACATCTCTTTTTGAGAAATAATCATCCGATAGTCCCCACCTTTTACCATATTCCTATACTCCATAAAGACAGTGTGAATCCTACCGTGAGGCCAATAATAACATAAATTGGAAGCCTAACTGAACATTTATCCAGATTCATCGATCATTTTTTATATCCCTTGGTTGCACAGCTGGACTCGTATACCAGAGACACTAAACATTTTTTGACAAAACTCTCTACTCTAAAGTGGCATTCCAGTTACCTGTTGATGGTGTTAGATATTACAAGCCAATACACTTGTGTAGATCACCACCAGGGTTTAAGAGCAGTGCAGTTTTATCTGAAAAACGTCAACTTCGTTACGCTTTGCATAATGAAATGCTTCTGGAATGTGTTGAGTTCTGTCTGAGAAACAATATTTTCTTGTTCGAAGACCAGTTCTTCAAACAAACCTCAGGGACGGCGATGGGCACCTGTTTCGGCCCCAGTTATGCAAACATGTACGTGGGTTGGTGGGAGGACTGGGTGCCCAGGTCGCTGGAGGGTGGACATCAGGGAAGAGTGGTGCAATGGCACAGATATATAGACGATTTATTTATCGTCTGACAAGGAAGTATAGAAACAGCTTATCAATATATCAGTGTCCTTAATGATAACAACTTAAACTTGCACTTTTCAGGTTCAGTTAGTCCAGTGGCAGTAGACTATCTGGACCTGAAAGTGTATGTGGAGAATAACAACATACACACCACACTGTTCTGGAAAAACACGGCTGGGAATTCAGTCTTATTTGCCAGCAGTAACCACCCTAAAGCCCTCATACAGAGTGTGAGAAGTTGGCCTGATATGTGATGTCCACTATTCTAGTGGGCTCCCTGTATCAGTCCAAACAACCCTTATGGTGATGGTTGTAAAGTCAACCTTATAGACCAGCTATCCTAGAGGTAGCATGGACAAAGCAATCTTAGGCTAAAATTTCAGAGGGCATGTAAAGCCAGCTGTTTTACCATATGCAATCCCTTGAATACCAAATGAAAGGACACCACACAGGATATATATAAAATATATATGTATTTATTTCTAAACAACCCCTCTGAGCTCTTTATGATATCAGAGGCACAAGCACATAACAAGTTACTTAATTATCATACAATAAGTTGCACAATATACAGTAGCACCCTTGGGGCACATCAAACCATATACTAAAATAGTGGTATAAGAACCACGTCACGAACAAAGGATAGGGCTAGGGCCTATGGAATCGCTGGGGCTACACTGTACTACCAAAGGATATGAAGTAGGAGGCCCAAGGGAGGCATGTGCAGTGTCTTTACACACACGCACGTTACCATAGAGTTAGAATGGGAACGAAAGGATTGGAAACTAGTTCTTTTAGGTCACTTCCGGATGTACTAGGGGAAAGCTACTTGAAAGTTAGACACTAGGATAGTTAATACCCACAGGAGCACCTGAGTACTCATGTTACCTCACCCACAGGAAGCGGGTGCATAGGTGTCAAAGTGTGTCGGGTTTCGTCGCTGAATCCTATGGAGCCTTGGAGAAAGATGCTGCAGGCGACCAGGAGAGAAGTGTCCGGTTGGATCCAATGGTGGATCGAGGATGAAGAGTACCTGAAATCAGAGGGGACAGTCTGGGTCACTAGCCAGTGACCAGGAAGGAACCAGGCGATGTTGCGAAGCAATCAGGTGATGTCGTGAAGCTTGTCTCTGCAGCCACGTGGACCAGGAGGCGTCGACGACGACCAGGAGTCAGGCACGGACTGTCCCACGAAGGCTCTCGCTGTCGGCGGTGTCTGCTTCCGGATTGGAGTCAACAAGCCTTGGCTAAGGCAACCCATGCAGGAATCGAAGATGGTTCTTAATCAGACCAGCAAGGTCTGATGGGCTGCTCCTTTTCAGGGGAGTGAGGGCCAGTCTGGAGCAACCAGACCAGTGGTGTAGATTCAAGGTTTCGTCGTCACAGAGGCCACTAGCCAACGGGCAAGTGACCGGACAGACGCGTCAAGCAGGAAAATGCAAAAAGGCCCCACGCAGCACTGGTGGAGTGTGGAGGGATGATCTTTGGTGCAGATGATGCTCGGGGCTGGGACTTCTCAATCCCCAATGCACAACTTCGAGGGTGCCTCAGAAGTTGCACGGAAAGCAATTCGCTGGCTTTCCAAGATGGCCGGTCCCACGACTCACGTCGCCTCCACGACTGTGTCTGGTGATCGAGCTGAAGGAAGTCTGGGTCTGGTCAGGCTCTGTGTTCGGGCTCTGGCGGGAGCGACGACAAAGCAAACCGTTGATCGCTTGATGGTGTCTGCTTGTGCAGGGTGGTCACTCCTTGACCACAAGGGAGATTCTTCAGTCTTCTATCTTCAAGTAGAACGTCGAAGGTCCAGAGTTTTGCTTCAAGTTTCAGTCAGGATTAATCTAAAGTCTTGGGACTCAGCTCCTACCTATATACCAAATCAGGGGCTGGATTACCTGCTAGGTCCCTCCTATGGGTGGGACCAGGGAAGGGGGTGATTACACCCCTTTCCCTTTGTCCAGTTTCGCGCCAGAGGTGGGGCTGGAGTGCCCCAGCACCGGTTTGAACTGGACTATGCATGGGACACCTTGTGTGCCCCAGGCAGTGTCTAGTTTCATTCAGCCCTCCCTGCCCCAATACACTATAGCCTGTCTGGGGTGGTGCTAGCACCTCCCAAGAAAGGAAACCTATTGTCCAAGCCTCCCTTGCTGGAAGGACTCCCAGCAGCAAGAGGTCAGACTTGTGTCTATGGCAGCAGCATCCATTTTGTGATGCTGAGGCTCTGGTTAACTTTAACCGAGATGTGTAGGAACAACATGTCTTCTCCCTCTAGAAGGGTGGAATGCTACCCCCGTCGCCAGAACTGCTGAGGGGGTAGTATTCCAAAGCGTATGACACCTTACACGACATGTTTTGATAAAGCCAAACCAGGGTTAGCATTTAACCGCGAGTTTCATAATGCACTTAAGAGTATATGGTATGGCTATATCCTAGTACAGCTATAAGGACATGGTTCCGAAAGCTGCAGACAGGCTCAGCTAATGCTAGAGCCTCATCTCACATAAAACCAAGCACTCTGCCTCCAGGATTGTTAAGGCCTGCCAAAGGAGTGTCTTATAGGAGTATGTGTCTAGATATAAGGTTAGATATAGGAATACTATATCTAAGCAAGGGGTGATTACACAACCTTTCCCCAACTGAGTTGTCAGCCAGTTGTGTCAGTTTGGATGGCCAGAGCGGGGTGTGCAAAAGATATGCTACAGCCCCTGGTAGGCCTTGGATGCACCTATGCCCTGGGTACCTATAGTGCACTGTACAGGGGCTCATAAGGTGACCCAATTCCCAATTGGAGATGTACCTAAAGTACATGGAGTCCATTTTACAGTGAGAGCAGATAGCCTGGGGCCCTGATTAGCAGGATCCCTGGCCAACAAATTCGAAAACCAGCTAAACACTAGGCAAAAAATCTGGGGTAACCATAGTCAGGTATCCACCTTCCTACACAGAGCATCCCCTATGGGGAGTTTCTTAGACTAAAGCGCAACTGCACTAAAGGTCAAGACTTCGAGGCGGCTGCCTCGGAGAGCAAGGCGAGGTTTAGTGTCAGAGGGTATGATCACACCACACTGGAAAAGGCCTTATGTAAGGTAAGGTGTATTCCAAGAGAATCTCTTCTGCTCGAAGATAACAGGAAAACCAGGGAACTGAATGAGAACAAAGGAAAATTTAGAATGATTACTCCATATTCTTTTGAAGCAAATTTTCTAAAGAAATTTCTCAGAATAAATTGGCATATATTTAAAACAGACAACATCATTAAGGACGATATTCCGAATCAGCCCCTAGTTACGTTCAGCAAGGCGAGATCTCTAAGAAACATGTTGGCCAAGAGCCATTTAGATATTGTGCAGCCACGATCTAACACACTAAAAGACATGAAAGGATTATTTCCTTGCATAAATGCAAGGCTTGCATAAAAAGTAGAAGGGTTCTTACCTACACATTACCTGACACAGGCGAGATTAAGGAGATCAAGAAATTCTTAACCTGTAGTACCACATACGCAGTATACTGTTTAGTTTGCCCTTGCGGACTACAGTATATAGGAAGTACCATCCATCAATTGAAAATACGAATTCTGGGACATCTTAGGGCCATAGACAAAGCTGACCAAGCATATCCTGTCGCTCGCCATTTTGCTGAGTTTCACAACAGTGACAGGAATAAAATACGGTAGTATGGCCTAGACACCGTCCCGTCAAATCCACAGGGAGGCGACAGATTGCGAAGTCTGAGACGGTTAGAATCAAGATATGTCATTGACCTCCTCACAAAGTCCCCAAGAGGCCTGAACTGCGGTGAAGAATTGGGGGCACCTTTAGGCAAATAAATAGGTTTAGAATCCAAGGTCTTGATAACAGTGAGAATTCTGGAAAGGCAGTAGACTGATTGAGAGATGTGTAAATCATGTTTTTTAAGTCTACGAAATGACCCATAACAATAGCAAGAGGTAAGGGGGAGAAAATGTGTAGTTGACTTAAGAAAGAACAAACTTAAATAATTTAGGGTAATAGCATGCCTAAGAGGTATTTGCAAGGAGAGATTTTTTAAAGTAAATTCAGAGAAAGCAAGAAACACTAAGGGGGCATGATGTGTGGGACATATGAAGGGACATTTGCCGATCCACGGCGAGATCACAAATAGGAGGCACGGTGATTAAAAACATAATAATTGCAACACTGAGTAACAAATGTATCTGTACATGTTAAGGTTAAAATTTGTATGAATTGAAGTATATTTTTTTCACCTGCCGTATTCCGCACCCTAGAATATGATGACGAATATCTATAGTACAAATGAAGGGTGTTTTGACACTCCAATATGGGGCTTATTGCTGCTGGGAGTGAAGGTGTCCCTTCTCGACAATGCTTTATAAACGTGCCTTGTGTAATGAAGTGTAAACACTGAGGAAAGCCTTGTGCTGAAACGTTTGTTTGCCCGTTTGCACAAAAAAAACTGTCTTTTTTGCTGTTAGCCCGGTTTCTCCCTTGTGAGTGCGGTTTTTCTTTATGATTGGAAAGAAATGGAGCAGTGATTAAAGCGGATTGCCACGACCGCAACCGGCACCCGCCTGCAAGTGCACTGAAAGTACTACGTGGCACGGAGAGTGTGGATATATATATATATATATATATATATATATATATATATATATATATATATATATATATATATATATATATACTCAAAACTTTCTCCCTGCTGGGAAAAACGGGTCGCACAGCCAACTTCGGATTTTAAACAGCAATCCTTTTTATTTTGCTCATTTCAAAGGGCAACAGGCACAGAGATCTACGCGTTTCGGTGTCACTTCACCTTGCTCACGATCACTGGGTATGCCCAACCCACAAACATTTAACCACAACAATTTTTTCAAAAAACCAGTGTTTCCTGTCACATGGTGTGCTAAGGATTGTGGTCCTTGTAGTTTTTACGAATTTTTGACAAAACCAATCTATGTAAAAGTTCATCCAAATTATAAATTATTTTAAACTTAACAAAATTAACTGCATTTTCGTCCTGTGCCTTCCAATAGGCTTCAATTATCAATGTTTGGTTTGCCTTCCAATAGGCTGACTCATAGTTGATATAGAGACTTGTCTTTGCAAATTAGATTCATTTTTGTCTGTTCAAAGGTGCACATACAACTCCTCCGACTGATTCATCCCATTAGGGTGCAGGGTCCTCAGATTAATGATGAATTTCGACTCAGCTTGTCGCAGTCTTTTCGCTCGATCACCCCCCCGCTCACCTTTCAGAATTGTTTGAATGCCATAAAATTTCAGTTTTTGCCAATCACCCTGGTGTGCTGATTCCATATGTTTGGCTATGGCATTAGAGCGGTCCTTATGTATTGTGGCCCTCATATGTTGCAAGATTCGGTTCTTCAATTCCACGGTTGTGCTTCCAACATATTGCATGGGGCAAGGGCACTCCACAACATATACAGTGAATGGTGTTTTGCACGTGATACATTGTCTTATTTTCCATTTCTTTTTGTTGGCCAAAGTAATTTCTTTAGTTGGCTTGGCTATCTGGCACATTTTGCACCCATGGCATTTCATGAACCCTTTAGTTTTTAGCCAATCATCCTGTCTTTTTTTCTGGAAGTGGCTGCGTATCAGATGGTCCTTAAGGTTTTTGGCACGCCTGTAGGTTATTATGGGATGTGTTCCAACGATTTCTTTGACAGTGTTGTCTAGTTGTAACAACTTCCAATTTCTTCGGAGAATTTTGCCAATCTTTTCACTTTCTTGTGAGTAGTCTGTTATTAGACGGATTTTGTTTGCCTCGGGATCAACTCCTTTGTTTTTTCTCTTCAAACACTCCTCGCGTGTTTTTGTACTGCTTTTTGCGAGGCTGTCTTTCACTGTTTGTTGTGGGTATTTCCTTTGGATGAATCTTTCCATTGTACGTTTACTGTTCCTCTTCCACTCATCTTCTTCACTACATATCCTCCGGATTCTTAAAAATTCACCGTAAGGGATACTGTTTAGTAGGGACTTTTGGTGGAAACTGGTAGCTTCTAACGTGGCATTTGTAGATGTTTCTTTTCGATGGAGAGTTGTGTGAATTTGCTGATTTTTTATGTAGATTTCTGTGTCCAAGAATATTATTCTCTCCTTGCTCATATTATATGTGAATTTCAAATTTTTCACGCTGGTGTTCATTGTCTGAAAGTATTCTTGGAATTCTGTTTCTGTTCCATCCCAGATTATGAATAGATCATCGATGAATCGCTTCCAACTCACCACTTTATTCACCAACCATTCATTTTTTGAGTTCCACGCTATTTCCTGTTCCCACCACCCCATTGTGAGGCATGCGTACGATGGACTAAAGGAAAAGCCCATGGCTGTCCCGCTCCGTTGTTTGTAGATATCACCAGCAAAGGTGAAAATATTTTGTTCCAGGCAAATTGTTAACATTTCTTCCAACATTTTATTATGGTTGTTGAACTCCAAAGTTCTTTCTTTTAAGAAGAAATTGCAAGCTTTCACACCCATGTCATTGTCAATATTGGTGTACAAACCAATCACATCCATTGAAATAAGCCAGTACGATTCCTGCCATGGTGTGTCTACCAGGCTCCTTAGTAGATCACTTGTATCCTGTATGTAGGAGTTTAATTTGAATACTGATGGTTTTAGGAAGTGATCGACATATTCCGCCATTGGCTCTAGTAGTGAGCCCTTCGCGGAAATTATTGGTCTTCCAGGTGGGTTTTTTTGGTCCTTGTGAATTTTTGGCAAGAAATAAATAGTTGCCAAAATAGGGTGAGCCACAGTTAGAAATTTCAATTCCATGTCATCAATTAATCCAGTGTCTTTCCAACAATTTAGTTTTGCATCAATTGACTTTTTTAGTTCCATTGTTGGATTGGTTTTCAATTTTTCGGCAGTTGTCGGCAACTTTTATTTCTATTTTGTCATCCTCCGTTAGCTGTTTGAGAGCCAATCGTTCCTCTCAAACAGCTAACGGAGGATGACAAAATAGAAATAAAAGTTGCCGACAAAGGCGGCAACGTGAGAATTCAGGATCGGAGTGCATATGAAAGGGAAGCAAATCGACAACTGAGAAACCCTATGCATTATGAAAAATTGAAAACCAATCCAACAATGGAACTAAAAAAGTCAATTGATGCAAAACTAAATTGTTGGAAAGACACTGGATTAATTGATGACATGGAATTGAAATTTCTAACTGTGGCTCACCCTATTTTGGCAACTATTTATTTCTTGCCAAAAATTCACAAGGACCAAAAAAAACCCACCTGGAAGACCAATAATTTCCGCGAAGGGCTCACTACTAGAGCCAATGGCGGAATATGTCGATCACTTCCTAAAACCATCAGTATTCAAATTAAACTCCTACATACAGGATACAAGTGATCTACTAAGGAGCCTGGTAGACACACCATGGCAGGAATCGTACTGGCTTATTTCAATGGATGTGATTGGTTTGTACACCAATATTGACAATGACATGGGTGTGAAAGCTTGCAATTTCTTCTTAAAAGAAAGAACTTTGGAGTTCAACAACCATAATAAAATGTTGGAAGAAATGTTAACAATTTGCCTGGAACAAAATATTTTCACCTTTGCTGGTGATATCTACAAACAACGGAGCGGGACAGCCATGGGCTTTTCCTTTAGTCCATCGTACGCATGCCTCACAATGGGGTGGTGGGAACAGGAAATAGCGTGGAACTCAAAAAATGAATGGTTGGTGAATAAAGTGGTGAGTTGGAAGCGATTCATCGATGATCTATTCATAATCTGGGATGGAACAGAAACAGAATTCCAAGAATACTTTCAGACAATGAACACCAGCGTGAAAAATTTGAAATTCACATATAATATGAGCAAGGAGAGAATAATATTCTTGGACACAGAAATCTACATAAAAAATCAGCAAATTCACACAACTCTCCATCGAAAAGAAACATCTACAAATGCCACGTTAGAAGCTACCAGTTTCCACCAAAAGTCCCTACTAAACAATATCCCTTACGGTAAATTTTTAAGAATCCGGAGGATATGTAGTGAAGAAGATGAGTGGAAGAGGAACAGTAAACGTACAATGGAAAGATTCATCCAAAGGAAATACCCACAACAAACAGTGAAAGACAGCCTCGCAAAAAGCAGTACAAAAACACGCGAGGAGTGTTTGAAGAGAAAAAACAAAGGAGTTGATCCCGAGGCAAACAAAATCCGTCTAATAACAGACTACTCACAAGAAAGTGAAAAGATTGGCAAAATTCTCCGAAGAAATTGGAAGTTGTTACAACTAGACAACACTGTCAAAGAAATCGTTGGAACACATCCCATAATAACCTACAGGCGTGCCAAAAACCTTAAGGACCATCTGATACGCAGCCACTTCCAGAAAAAAAGACAGGATGATTGGCTAAAAACTAAAGGGTTCATGAAATGCCATGGGTGCAAAATGTGCCAGATAGCCAAGCCAACTAAAGAAATTACTTTGGCCAACAAAAAGAAATGGAAAATAAGACAATGTATCACGTGCAAAACACCATTCACTGTATATGTTGTGGAGTGCCCTTGCCCCATGCAATATGTTGGAAGCACAACCGTGGAATTGAAGAACCGAATCTTGCAACATATGAGGGCCACAATACATAAGGACCGCTCTAATGCCATAGCCAAACATATGGAATCAGCACACCAGGGTGATTGGCAAAAACTGAAATTTTATGGCATTCAAACAATTCTGAAAGGTGAGCGGGGGGGTGATCGAGCGAAAAGACTGCGACAAGCTGAGTCGAAATTCATCATTAATCTGAGGACCCTGCACCCTAATGGGATGAATCAGTCGGAGGAGTTGTATGTGCACCTTTGAACAGACAAAAATGAATCTAATTTGCAAAGACAAGTCTCTATATCAAGTATGAGTCAGCCTATTGGAAGGCAAACCAAACATTGATAATTGAAGCCTATTGGAAGGCACAGGACGAAAATGCAGTTAATTTTGTTAAGTTTAAAATAATTTATAATTTGGATGAACTTTTACATAGATTGGTTTTGTCAAAAATTCGTAAAAACTACAAGGACCACAATCCTTAGCACACCATGTGACAGGAAACACTGGTTTTTTGAAAAAATTGTTGTGGTTAAATGTTTGTGGGTTGGGCATACCCAGTGATCGTGAGCAAGGTGAAGTGACACCGAAACGCGTAGATCTCTGTGCCTGTTGCCCTTTGAAATGAGCAAAATAAAAAGGATTGCTGTTTAAAATCCGAAGTTGGCTGTGCGACCCGTTTTTCCCAGCAGGGAGAAAGTTTTGAGGATAATAGCGGCTTGGTTCTGCCGCAGGATACCGCACATGCGTGAGCGCTGCAGAATCTCCCGCAAAGGAACTGCTTTGGAGATATATATATATACATACACACAATATCCTGCTAATTCAGCCCTCGACGCTGCAATTTACCACAGGTACAGATCTCTCAGACACTCAGATTTGTGAAATGAAGTGGTTTATTCTCTCCTCTCCACCAGCATGACGCGTTTCGGCTGTTTCACAACAGCCTTGATCACATGGCATCAAAATACCAATGGGGGTGCTTAAATACTGTGTTAATTAAGATTGACATCAAGCACATGAACACCTGACATAGAGAAACTGACATAGAAAAAATACAATACTATATACAAGGTCTTGAGAGGGGAAAACAACGAGAATTAAATGATGTTAAAATACCCACATGAAAATGACATAGTTAATAAATGTAACCTAATAATAATGGGTTCCAACTTTCAAATTACAGACTGTTAATCGTAGAATTAATCAATGCTGAATATAATATGAATGCTCGCATCTACTACATAGACAGACATGTAAAACTCGTGCCCTCTTTCTTGCGATGACATAAATGTCAACCTTATTTACAATCTGTCAGTTAAAAACAGATAATAGCCCGTGCTTGATGTCAAATTGAAGTGCAAGTGCAGTAGAACAATTAAAGTGCATAGTGATTGCGCAATATTTACAGATTTACAATAAAAAGTAAATACAACCAATCATCATAAAATTCTCTATCATGGTAAAATTTGCGCTAAAATTTCATATATATACACAGATGTAAACACTGAAGCACAGAAGCTGATTATGAGAACCTTACTTAAGCCTTAGTGACTGTAAATACCTATGTTCTATTCAAATTGAAAGAAATTTTCAAGGTAAAGTTTATAACCGGCTTAAGAGAACCTATACATACTGTCTGATTATAAGCATTTCCTCAAATTATAATCAAAAGGCCTCATATTTACAAAATCAGGAAAAACTACACCACTGAAACAAGAGAACATAGTACCTGTTCTACTATGATGGATCCTAAGTATGAAATGGCACCAATAGAAATCATAAATAACAAAAGGGAGAGTTAGGGAATAAATTATGTGAGTTGGGAACTCCTGGTCCCCGAGATAAGTTACAAAAACAATGGAGGAGTTACCCCTCAAAAAACGGAGAAAAAAGTTCTCTCACAGCGGGTTTAAAGTGCTCAATTCAGCACAGTATGTCCCAACCTGTTAGTGGATAATGCATATCCTTATAGAAGACCCCTCACTCACCAACCTGGTTGGTGACATGCTTCATCATCGGGGTCCCACCCCATAGGCCGAGTGCCTATAGGGTGTGCTGCGACACCTGATTACAGTGGAGCTGGTTTTTTCTTTTATGTGTTCAAGGCGATCAAAATAAATGAATTTAAAAAGGGCCAACACTACTCACTGCAAGTTTTTATTCTTGAGTGCTTGAACCCTGGTTAAAAAATGTGTAACACCTATGCCTAATTAGGTAGACTTCGGTGTTTATAAGAAGTGTTATTAAAAATAGCTAAGTGTGCTATGTGAAGTGTGATAAATGCTATTGGTTAAAAAGGTCTACATGTTTCAACCATTGTATTTATTCATTGGTTTTCGTCAGGACCGTGAATTTGAACTGGGTGGTCCGCACACGCTAAGGTGCGTCCTGCCCTAGTCCAAGGTGGAGTGCACAAATTGTGAACTCGTGTAAAATTGGTGCATTTTCTTTGTTCAAAGAAAAAACCTGTAAAAACAGGTTTTTAGTCAGACAGTAGAATCCATCTTGTTGCGTGACAGTACTTCGACTTCGACTTCAAGTTCGGGGACTTCACGACTGCTCACAATTCTCTGCAGCCGTCCACCTCGCAACACTAGTATGATCACTGGCCCATAGTACGCCGCCCTTATTTTCACTAGTCATTCTCAGATGCCAAAACCAAATCGCCACCACTCCTTTGGCACTGATCCATGGCCCATTAGTCACAGTCCGGTAAAAGCACTGAAGTACTGTCACGCAACAAGATGGATTCTACTGTCTGACTAAAAACATGGGCACAATCCCATGTATTGACTCATGAAAATACTGGCTATATATGTTGAATGTAGTACATATGTGTAGTCAACCCCTGTATGTGACCCCTTCCTGTCTTTTTGCTTTTCCCTGTTTTTACAGGTTTTTTCTTTGAACAAAGAAAATGCACCAATTTTACACGAGTTCACAATTTGTGCACTCCACCTTGGACTAGGGCAGGACGCACCTTAGCGTGTGCGGACCACCCAGTTCAAATTCACGGTCCTGACGAAAACCAATGAATAAATACAATGGTTGAAACATGTAGACCTTTTTAACCAATAGCATTTATCACACTTCACATAGCACACTTAGCTATTTTTAATAACACTTCTTATAAACACCGAAGTCTACCTAATTAGGCATAGGTGTTACACATTTTTTAACCAGGGTTCAAGCACTCAAGAATAAAAACTTGCAGTGAGTAGTGTTGGCCCTTTTTAAATTCATTTATTTTGATCGCCTTGAACACATAAAAGAAAAAACCAGCTCCACTGTAATCAGGTGTCGCAGCACACCCTATAGGCACTCGGCCTATGGGGTGGGACCCCGATGATGAAGCATGTCACCAACCAGGTTGGTGAGTGAGGGGTCTTCTATAAGGATATGCATTATCCACTAACAGGTTGGGACATACTGTGCTGAATTGAGCACTTTAAACCCGCTGTGAGAGAACTTTTTTCTCCGTTTTTTGAGGGGTAACTCCTCCATTGTTTTTGTAACCAATAGAAATCACCCAGATTCAGAGTTAATAGACGGTGGAACATATATTCAGAGCAAAAAGTGCATGATATTACAGAGGGGTGAAAGGCAAATCCCTAGAGAAAGACCTGAAGGTCCTCCCCCCTATTTAATCCATTAGGGATTCGAGTATCTAGGAGCACGATGTACTTGCTTTCCAATTGCCTTAAGTGGTTTTCCCGATCCCCTCCCCGTATATTTCTAGGCACAGCGTCGATGACAAAATATTTTAGGTGATTCAGGTTTTTAGCATGGACCAATTCAAAATGACGGGCGACTGGGTATGTGACATCCGAATTAACAATCGCTCTCAGATGTTGCAGAATTCAATTGAAAAGCTGTAATTTGGTGCTACCCACGTATTTTAACCCGCAAGAGCATTCTAATACATATACCGCAAAATCAGTGCGGCATGTGTATAACTCCTTTATCGGTGTGGGTGTGGGGTTAAAGGGTGAACAAAATTCCGCGGTGTTAACCCCGAACTTGCAAGCCCTACATGAGATGCACTTATGGAAGCCTTTTTTGTTTGAGACCCATATCTTGCTGCTCGTAACTTCTGGACTAGTTTTAACCAGAGAGTCCCTCATGGAAGGTGCCCTCCTAAAAACAAGGGAAGGTTCTGCCGCAAGTATGGGCGCTAAACTAATATCGGTCTTTAGTATGGGCCAATGTTTCTTTCAAATGCCCCTTATCTTGCGTTCCTCTGTATTGAAGGTGGTTATCAAGCTGATTTTCCTTTCCTCCTTGACCACTATATCGGTGCAGTATGTATCGCCACCTTCATCCAGATTAACCAGATATTCCGCTCTGCTTTTACTGTTGGCTCTCTCTTTGGCTGCTGTGAGTTCTTTAATTGAGTAGCCACGTTTCAAGAATCTTTTGAAAGCCTCATTCTGGCATACTTCTAAATCTGGCTCAGAACTACAGATTCTGCGCATCCGTGTAAATTCCCCGTAGGGGATGCTGTTTATTAAATGACCCGGATGGGCACTAGTGGCGTGCAAAATGGAATTGCCCGCTGTGCTCTTCCTGTGTAGTCTAGTTTCAAGTGCAATATCCTTAACATAGATCTCTACATCTAAAAATGGTATGTTGGTGGTACTTATTTGGGAGGTGAATTTAAGGTTCAAAGTATTATCATTTATAGCTTTCACAAAGTCCCTGGCTGAACTTTCTGTCCCTTTCCACACCATACAGATAAGATATCATCTATGAACCTCCAGTAATGAATGATGTTGTTGGCAAAACTAGGAGTGTGCCTGAGGACATGCTCCTCCCACCACCCAACGTGTAAACACGCATAGGTTGGGGAAAAGCATGCCCCCATGGCCACTCCCCTTTGCTGCTGATAAATTTCATTGTTGAACAGAAAATAATTGTTCATCAAGCATAACTGTATCATTCTCATCAGCATGTCATTATGATTTTTAAAACTCATATTACGTTGGTTCAAGAAATGCCTAACTGCATTAAGGCCATCTGTATGTTCTATGCTGGTGTATAGGGTACATATATCAAGAGCCATTAGAATATACTCGGATTCCCACTTAACCTCCTTCAATTTCATGAGGAAATGTCCTGTGTCCTTGATGTAGGAAGGAAGTTCAACAACAAAGTTCTGGAGGAAATAATCCACATATTTGGAAATGGCCTCCAGGAGACTGCTTTGAGCTGAGATGATGGGTCGCCCCGCTACAGGAGATATGAGTTTATGTATTTTTGGAATGAGATAAAAAGTTGGGGTCAACGGAAAGTCCTTCTTCAAAAATGCCAGTTCTTGTTTTGTTAGTAATCCCTCTCTTTTCCATTGATTTAATTCCTTATGTACTGACTCTTTGAGGTTATGGATCTCATTGAAATTTCCTTTCCTGTAGCAAGATGTATCTGCCAGGTGCCAATGAGCTTCTTTCATATACTGGGTTCTGGGCCAGATGACAATGTTGCCTCCTTTATCGGCTTTATAGATTATCAAGTTAGAATTGCTTCTCAATTTTTTCATCAATATGGAATACTGTCTCTCCATATATTTGGTTTTTTTCACCTTTCTCGATGTTTTTATCTGCAATCCTTTCAGATCCTCTGTAACCATCTCATTGAAAGTGTCAATAGCATCCTTAGGCATAAGGGATGTAAAGGTGGATTGTGCCTTAAATGGTGTTTCGCAGGATGTATTGATGTTGACCCCTATTCTGTCGCACCTGACTTGAGTCGAACTGGCACCAAGATCCTCCTCTAATGCCAATTCATGAGCAATTTGTAAGGCTCCAATGTCAGAAACTTGGAATTTGGATGAGGGTTGAGACTCACTGATGATGTTTTTGGCTCTATCCTGTGCATTAGTTAATTTGAAATGTTTCTTCAACTTTAACTTCCGAATTAATTTAAAAACACCTATTCTGGTCTGTACATAGTTGTAAGAATTTTTAGGACAAAAAGAGAGACCAAGCGATGGCAACTGTGTTTCAGCTTTGGAGAGGACAACATCCGAGACATTTACAACTGTATCAATTTCATCATTAGCAGAGATGGTATTTACTTCAGGTGTATTATCAGTGCCTGGTATCATTCCATCAGAAATAACTTGCTGAATTTCTACCATTTCTTGCTTTTGCCTCTTTGCGAAGCCTCTCCTTCCGGTGTTTCCTCCTCTCGTTGCATTTATGATTTTTGTATTTTCGTTTTTGTTCCGCTGTTGATGGGTTTTTGGTCGCAATGTTTTCAACCTATCCTCGATTTAAAAAACCCAATTCCTCAGATGGCGCAAAGTGAGTTGGCACCTGTGCACGTGTAGATACCCCTGCTTGCTCGTCATCCGAACACACACTGCTAGCATTTGAACTTATTTCCGCCTCTGAAAGACCTACTTCAGGTCCTTCACTTGGTGCTTGCATGGCGGTTTTAGGAATGAGCGCTTGTCTTTTCATTGTGTCGTACTTTCGAGCAAAAGAAAAAAATCCTGCCCGTCTCGTAGTCCTGTTTATCTCGGGCGAATTTATATTGTTTGCGTAGGCTAATCGTTTCTTGGTGTTTGGCCAATCTGGTATCTATGTCGTCTCTGTATTTTTTGATATATTCTTTATCCTTGTGTGTGTCCAATTCACTATTTAATGCCTCAATTTTTTCAAAATCTCATTCCTGTCAATCTCCGCATATTTAATCAGTATACAAATCATGTTCCTGGAAGCCTCCAGATTATTGGTTGTCCATTCCTTCAACATGAGGGGATTGGGGTTCTCGAAAGATGGCGCTATGAGAACCCTCAATCCCCTCGGGACTCTGCGCACTTCTAAATATTTTTCGAGCGAGCGTTTCTCCCACCATTTAGTGGTTTCAGTTTTCAATAGTTTTTCCAATTTTTTTAATTTGCCCTTTAAATCAGTACTGAAGTTACTATCCTCTGTAGTTTCCTTATCCGTTCTCACCGCCGGAAGGTTCACAAACATAGCGTCAGCCAGTGCCTCCTTGTTTTTCAAAGCCCCCGCTGATGTGAACATTTTATTTAGGAGAAAATAAACGATACACAGCTCCTAGCCGTAGTCTATTCACGGAGATAGGGGCTTGTTTTAACAGTGTCTATATCCTTCCTCCCGCACAATAGGATGTTCACACGTGTGTGTGTCAGCGCGCTCTCTCCAGCATACCGCAGATGCCTCATAGTCCCTCGGGGTCCTCCAACTCCTATGAGGTGCTGCTTCGGAAAACTGCGTTCTCGCTGCGAGTGCTTGCCGATTCTTCCTTCCCGTGCGGGGAGCTGCCGACTTGATTACCCCTTCTGGGTCAAATGCAAGGTCCGCCTCCGCTGTGTCGGCCGTTTCAGCCCGGCAGCTCGGATCCGTAAAGGCAGAAACAGCCGAATTCTGCCCGAATTGTATGAAAACAATATCCTGCTAATTCAGTCCTCAACGCTGCAATTTACCACAGGTACAGATCTCTCAGACACTCAGATTCGTGAAATGAAGTGGTTTATTCTCTCCTCTCCACCAGCATGACGCGTTTCGGCTGTTTCACAACAGCCTTGATCCCGTGGCATCAAAATACCAATAGGGGTGCTTAAATACTGTGTTAATTTAGATTGACATCAAGCGGATGAACACCTGACATAGAGAAAATGACATAGAAAAAATAAAATACTATATACAAGTTCTTGAGAGGGAAAAACAACGAGAATTAAATGATGTTAAAATACCCACATGAAAATGACATAGTTAATAATTGTAACCTAATAATAATGGGTTCCAACTTTCAAATTACAGACTGTTAATCGTAGAATTAATCAATGCTGAATATAATATGAATGCTTGTATCTACTACATAGACAGACATGTAAAACTCGTGCCCTCTTTCTTGTGATGACATAAATGTCAACCTTATTTACAAACGATTTCAGTTAAAAACCGTTCTCTTCCAGGGGATCCTCATCAATAGGCATAAGCATTAGAATATTCCCGCCCATGCGCGGGACCCCAGAAACACTATATTATATGTGCCCCACATATATATATATATATATATATATATATATATATATATATATAAATAATATATATATAAAAACAAGCAATAGCAGCCAAATCACATTAGAGCTGAAATATGCTGTGAAGAATTTCCACCATACATGTATAATAAGCATTAGAAACACGAGAAACAACACCAAAGATTGTTTAGAAATTGTTTTAATGCTCAGAAAGCAGTAGAAATTCTCATAACTCACTGGAAGCATAGGAAGCTCCCAGGCTGCATTGCAAACACACAGTCTAAAAAGACTGAAAAGCTAACCTGTAGCTGAATAGCAATAAACTGACACCGTGCCTTTAAGGCACTCATGACCCCCAGTATCCCATCATGCCCCAGGGGTGACAGTTAGGTCAGTTGTTCTTTCCGGCTCCTTCAGTGAAGGACCCTGGTTACACAGCTCCACTATTTTTCTGGTTTTTGACAGAAAAATACTTCTTTTTTGACAACTTTTGCTCTTACTTCGACATTTAACATCTAGTCAAGTAAGATACTGCTTGTTTTCAGCGGTTTAGTGAACATTTTCCTCTGAGAATGCCTTCACTCTTTGATAAATGTCCTTCTTGTGGCAACAAGAAGGCAAAATCAGACAACCACGACGTCTGTATCCTTTGTCTGCCTGAAGACCATGATCCAGGCACCTGTCCACATTGTGAGAACCTGTCAGGAAGAACTCTCAAGGACAGGGAAAGGATTCGAATTTATGGCCTGGCTCACAGGGCTTCAAGAGGAAGATCTCCAGTGAAGAAGGGCTCCAAGAAGACTCATACATCTTCAAGAAAGAAGTCTTCATACCCTTCAACTTCAGCGCCGGGCTTGGCGCTGAAAGAAAAACCACAGGAGAAGTTTTCCTCTTCAAAACTACCGTCGACGGCGGGCTCGCCGTCGAGGAGAAGACCAGGTACGTCGACGACGTCGAAAGATCCAGCTCCGTCGTCGAAATCCCCTCCGCCGTCGTCAACCAGGCGACGATCGGCGTCGAGGAAGGCTACTCCGCCACTGTCAACCGGGCGACGGTCGGCGTCGAGATCCATTACCCCTCCGCCGTCGTCAACCAGGCGACGACCGGCGTCAAGGGAGGTCACTTCGCCGTCATCAACCAGGCGACGACCGGCGTCGAGAAGTGTGACCCCTCCGCCGTCGTCCAAGAAGCGGCGATCGGCCTCGAGGACCAAGACCCCTCCGCCGTCGACAGTAGTTTGTCGATCGGCGTCGAGGACGCAGTCTCCGTCAGTGCAGCATCAGCGCTCGGCGTCAAGGGTGCCCAATACCCCTCCGCCGTCGTCGCACAGGCATTCGACGTCGAGGCAGAGATCTCCGTCGACGGCCGACCATCGCCGTTCGACGTCGAGGCAGAAGGCTCCGTCGACGACAGGACAGCGTCGTTCGACACCGAGAGAGAAGCTTCCGTCGACGACAGGACATCGTCGTTCGACGTCGAGGCAGAGAGCTCCGTCGACGGCAGGTCATCGCCGTTCGACGTCGAGGCAGAGGGCTCCGTCGACGGCTGGTCATCGCCGTTCGACGTCAAGGCAGAGGGCTCCGTCGACGGCTACTCATCGCCGCTCGACGTCGAGAGACTACAGATCCTCTCATGGACATTCGGGGTCGAGATTGTTTGATCCTCCGACTCCCCGAAGGCGTTCGACGACGAGAAAAGAACGCTCGACGTCGAGGCATTCAGATGCAATCGTGGTGACGGAATCTGCGTCTCATCATTCATCTTATCGGTCCTCTGGCTCCTCAACTGAACATTCGAGGTCCAGAAGCCCTATACACAGAACTCCTGAGCGTCAACCATCTCCATCGGCCGAACGAATCAGGCTGTCACCTAGATGGTACAGATCTTTGGACCATTGGCGAGATGCTGGCGCTACCAAGCATATGCAGGAATATGCCAGCCCACACCACAGGTCTCCTCTCCAAGATCTGGTGGAGGAGATGGACAGGCGTAGCCCTCCCAGGCGCAAATCCCCTGTGAGACTACCCACCAAAGCGCCCAGAAGATCCCGATCTCCTAGAGGGGAACATCGAATGGAAGGTCGGATAAGGTCTCGCTCTCCTAGGGGCAAATCGCCCGGGAGATCACCAGCCAGATCTCCCAGAACATCCCGATCTCCTAGAAAGGAACCTCGGACGGAAGATCGGATCAGATCTCGCTCCCCTAGACGGGAGGAGCGTTCAAGAAGGTCACGGGAGCGGAGACTCAGTGCTCACCGTAGACGTCGACGTACTCCGTCTACTTCTTCAACCTCTTCTACCAGATCGTCAAAGAGGGACTACTCCCCGACATTGACGGACAGTCCTGCGTCCAGGTCCTCCCCAGTGGATGACATTGGCACGTATCTGGATGTGCTGCAAAGAGGTGCGCTTAAACTGAACATCGAGATGTCTGTCCCTCAAGTAACGACGACAGTCATTTTTGAAACTTTACACAAAAAGGCCATCTCCAGACCTCTGCTGCCTTTAGTCCCGGGGATTATGGACCCTGTCAAGGAGGTTTTCCTAACCCCAGCAGCAATCAGAGCAGTACCGGCCCGCATTCAGAAGAAGTACAAACCGGCGGCCTCTGACCCGGTGTTTGTAAAATCTGACCCTCCAGCAGACTCTGTGATTGTGGCAGCGGCGAGAAAGACGCATGCGGTTGCTGGTTCCTCTTCAGTCCCGCCAGATAAGGACAGCAAAACTCAAGACTCCTGGGGTCGAAAGGTTTGCAACTCTGCTGCTTCCACTCTTAAGGTCGCTAGTGCAGCTGCGCTTCTGGGACGATATGACAGAGCCTTATGGGACTCGATGGAAAGATTCAAAGCCAAGCTGCCAAAAGAGGACCAGCAGGACTTTGAAGAAACTGTTACAGAGGGGTGTCTGGTGGCGAATCAGATGATAAGCACGGCCGCGGATGGGGCGGTGCTTTCGGCTCACTCCTATTCCCATGGAGTTTGTGCCAGAAGATCGGCCTGGTTGCGCCTTACAGGTCTGAAACCGGATGCTCAGCATCGGATTCTGAATCTTCCCTTTTCGGGTTCCGCTCTCTTCGGAGAACATGCGGACGAAGAGATGACCCGAATGAAGACTGAGCTGGATACGGTGAAGGCGGTGGGCTTGGAGAAGAAAAAGGAATTCAAGCGCCGCTTCAAGACCAACAGGGGGAGAGGGGCTCAACAGAGGGTTCAAACCCCTCAGTGGTCCCAAAACAAAACTCAAGGAAAACCCCAGTTCCGTGGCAAGCCCAGCAGAGGTAGAGGAGGTCACCAACAGTCATCCAACACCCAAGAGGAGGAAAGGCCTGAACAGAGGCTTCCTCTGACGCCGTTGCCCACTCCAGTGGGAGGAAGTGCTTCACAACACCTGGCAGAGTGGGTCAGCATCACAAAAGATCAGTGGGTGCTGAGTATACTGCGCAATGGATACAGGATACGTTTCCGTGCTCTTCCAAAGAGCATCCCTCCAAAGAGCTCTTGCCCTCACCAGCTAAACTTGCTCCGACGAGAGGCGAAAATCCTGCTGCAAAAAAGAGCGATAGAAGAGGTTCCTCTCGCTCTAAGAGGAAAAGGAGTTTACTCCAGATATTTCCTTGTCCCCAAAAAAGATCAGGAGGACAAGTTCAGACCAATACTCGACCTACGACTATTAAACAAAGTCATTGTCAAGGAAAAGTTCCGCATGTTAGCGCTTCACCAAATGTGTCCACATCTTCAAGCCGGAGATTGGATGTGTTCGGTGAATCTGCAAGATGCGTACTTTCACATCCCGATTGCGCAACAACATCGCAAGTACCTACGGTTTGTTGTAGGGAACAAACACTACCAGTACAAGGTGTTACCCTTTGGTCTCAAGTCCGCACCACGAGTCTTCACCAAATGTATGGCAGTGGTGGCGGCTTTTCTTCACAACCCATACCTGGACGACTGGCTCCTAAAAGGTCCATCTCCGGTACAAGTAACGCACAATCTGCAACTGTGCCTGCACCAGCTACACAGCTACACAGACTCGGCCTCCATGTGAACCTGGAGAAGTCAGTCCAGCGGCCTACACAGTCCATCCACTACCTAGGCTCCGTTCTGGACACAAGCTTGGGAAAAGCGTTTCCTTCGGAGGAGAGACTTTTTTCCATGAAACAGAAATGTGGAATTCTGCTAGAGTCTTGGCTTCCAACAGCCCGACAAGTAGCATCTCTACTGGGTTCCATGGCGTCCTGCATTTTTCTCATCCCGAACGCCAGGCTGAGAATGCGTCCCCTACAACAGGCTCTGGAGGATCAGTGGGACCAAGCGACAGGACGCTGGGAAGATCTAATCAATCTTTCCCAGGCGACAAAAGAGACCATCAGATGGTGGACTCGGAGAAAGAATGTGATGGTGGGGGTTCCGTTTCACCAACCCATTCCTTCCCAGTCTATAGTGACGGATGCCTCCCTGCAAGGCTGGGGAGCGCACATGGGTCCGCTTCAGATTCAAGGCCAGTGGTCTGCGCAGGAGCAGACATACCACATCAACATGCTGGAACTCAGAGCGGTTTTCCTGGCTCTCAAAGCTTTCCTGCCAGCGATCACATCCAACTCAGTCCTGGTTCAGACGGACAATACGACCACCATGTTCTATCTGAACAAACAAGGAGGCACAAGATCTCGCCCACTATCTCGAGAGGCTCAGGCAATCTGGCATTGACTCCTCTCTCGAGGTCTCACAGTAGTGGCAGTGCACCTTCCAGGCGAGTTGAACGTCAAGGCAGATGCACTCAGCAGGCACCTCGAAGATCAGCCAGACTGGGTGCTAAGCGACGAAGTAGTAGAAGAGCTTTTTCGTTGCTGGGGTCGTCCATCCATAGACTTGTTTGCAGACGACAAAAACACCAAATGCCACGCCTTCGCGTCCAGGTTCCACAGGCCAGGGACGCAGGGGAACGCTCTACTGTTGGATTGGGCAGGGATGTACGCATACGCGTTTCCTACCCTAGCGCTGATTCCGAGAGTAGTTTCCAAGCTCCTCAGGTCGAACATGGAAATGATCCTGATTGCTCCGGATTGGCCTCGGCAGTGGTGGTATCCGGACCTTCTACATCTGTCTGTGTGTCCACACAAACGGCTCCCTTGCAGGCCGGACCTGTTGAGCAAGATGAACGGGAGGATAATGCATCCCAACCTCCCATCATTGAACCTAACAGCATGGCTCCTGAGGTCCTGCAATATGGACATTTGAACTTGCCTCCCGAATGCATGAACATTTTAAAGGAGGCTAAGAGACCGTCCACGAGAGCGTCCTATGCTTTCAAGTGGAAAAGGTTTTACTTGTGGTGTAGAGATCATCATTTGGATCCGACTAAGGGGCAGGAGGACGTCATCTTACCATACCTCCTTTCCCTCGCAGCATCTGGTTTAAAGTACGCTTCAATTAGAGTGCATTTGTCAGCTATTGTAGCATACAGAAAATCACCTGATCAGATGTCTTTCTGTCAGGTTCCAGTGGTCAAGGACTTCCTCCAGGGGTTGAAGAAAGTGTATCCCCCTGTGCGAAATCCTTCTCCCCCGTGGGAATTGAACCTAGTTCTATCAAGGTTAATGTCTCCACCTTTCGAGCCCATCCACAAGGCTTCCTTACAACATCTCTCTTGGAAGGCAGCTTTTTTGGTGGCGATTACCTCTGCGCGCAGAGTAAGTGAGATACAAGCGCTCTGTGCGAAGGAACCATATACTATATTCCACCACAACAGAGTAATCCTAAGGGCTCACCCATCTTTCTTGCCTAAGGTCATCTCTGATTTTCATATAAATCAGTCTATTTCCCTCCCTTCCTTTTTTCCAAATCCGACGACCCCAGCCGAGCGGTCACTTCACTCCTTAGATCTTAAGAGAGTACTTAAGTTTTATTTGGAAAAGACTAAAGGGATTAGGAAGACGGACCAACTGTTTGTGAACTATGGCTCAATTAGAACAGGTTTTCCAGCGGCCAAGAGGTTCATCTCCAGATGGATTGTCTCTTGCATTAAGTTGGCCTATCAGCTAGCAGGCAAACCTTTGTTGATGTCTCCAAAAGCGCATTCCACTAGAGGGAAGGCTGCTACAGTGGCTTTCTTGCATTACATCCCAATGTCAGAAATATGCAAGGCGGCAACCTGGAAATCAGTTCATACCTTTACGAGGCATTACTGTCTCGAATCTGATTCCAGGGCCGATACTCAAGTAGGGCAAGCCTCCTTGAGGAATCTGTTTGGGTAGTCTATTGTCTACTCAGACTTATTGATGAGATTACTGTCTTATCATTCCTTTGCCCGCAGGGATGAGGAGAGGCTCGCTACTCTATTCTAATGCTTATGACTATTGATGAGGATCCCCTGGAAGAGAAGGATTAGTTACTTACCTGTAATCCTAGTTCTCTTCCAGGGGTATCCTCATCAAAGTCATAAGCAACCCTCCCGCCTCCCCGGGCAAAGGATACTCTTTAATAAGGAGATATTGTTAACCTATGTGTTATTGGGTTTGTTTTTAGTCTCCGAAAAGAACAACTGACCTAACTGTCACCCCTGGAGCATGATGGGATACTGGGGGTCATGAGTGCCTTAAAGGCACGGTGTCAGTTTATTGCTATTCAGCTACAGGTTAGCTTTTCAGTCTTTTTAGACTGTGTGTTTGCAATGCAGCCTGGGAGCTTCCTATGCTTCCAGTGAGTTATGAGAATTTCTACTGCTTTCTGAGCATTAAAACAATTTCTAAACAATCTTTGGTGTTGTTTCTCATGTTTCTAATGCTTATTATACATGTATGGTGGAAATTCTTCACAGCATATTTCAGCTCTGTGATTTGGCTGCTATTGCTTGTTTTTATATATATATTATTTATATATATATATGTATATATATATGTGGGGCACATATAATAGTGTTTCCGGGGTCCCGCGCATGGGCGGGAATATTCTAATGCTTATTACTTTGATGAGGATACCCCTGGAAGAGAACTAGGATTACAGGTAAGTAACTAATCCATAATAGCCCGTGCTTGATTTCAAATTGAAGTGCAAGTGCATTAGAACAATTAAAGTGCATAGTGATTGCGCAATATTTACAGATTTACAATAAAAAGTAAATACAACCAATCATCATAAAATGATCTATCATGGTAAAATTTGCGCTAAAATTTCATATATATACACAGATGTAAACACTGAAGCACAGAAGCTGATTATGAACACAATAAACTGTCTTTTTTGCTGTCCTTTGGGGACGCCGTGATGCACATTTCCATCATGTTTCTGGCTGTCTCTGGGCACCTTTGGGCCCCAAGGATTTGTAAGGGTCTCTAGTCTGATTACCCCCAGATAGTTCATCCTCTGTATAAGCTGTGCCTCTCAAACCCACCTCAAGTTCTGTACTGGTTTTGTGCTGGCTTTGGTCCAGCGCCACACACTGGGTCGATTCCTTCTATGTAGACGCCAGTGCCACCGTGGAGGAGGAGGATCCATAGAGGTGGTTTCAACTGGGAGCCGAACTTGCTATGGCCATGCTCCTAACCCCATAGAAACACACCCCTTTGACAATCCTTGACAATCCTTCTAACACCGCCACACTAGGCACACTAACATTACCCTGCAGATGCGTAGGTACACTGCATCAACTTTTTGGCTCAAACTCTGATCAAAGCCAGAACTATGGTGATGATGGGGACAAATGTGCCCCACAATATGAAAACAATTGGTTTGAGAAATAATAGGTTTCCAGTGGCTCAGACACCTCTCCAGACACTGGATCTGTCTCTCCCCTGGTCCTGCCACTGAGGAGAGCGCATCTTTTGATGTTTTCCTTATTATGGAGGTTAACACCGATGTCCTAAATGAGATTCTTCAGCCTGGCCAGACTCCTACTGAACCTCTCCTGCCACCACAGAATTTCTAACAGATATGCTCATGGGCACTTGGGCAAAACCGTGTTCTGGTACTCCGGTCAGCAGGCAAATTGTTCGTAGCCACAGACCAGTTCCAGGCGAACCTGGATTTCTCACGCAGCATCGAAGACCAGAGGGCTAGGTGGTTCAGGTGTACACCTATAAAATAAACTGTAATACCTTTGGTAAGTGCAACATTTTCTCTGCCAGTCTTGCCCAGAATCAGGAAATGCCAGCGGTCTCCTTAGTTGCTATGTCCCTGTGTTCTCGGACCTGGTCGGTATAATTTAACCAGCAGCTCCAGACAACCTAAAGGTGTCTTTAGTACAAACCATTCCAGGTGGCTAGGATGCAGCAAAATGTGTTATCCTGTCTGGCCTGGACATGACTGTATTCAGTCCTAGATCTGTTTAAGGAGAGTCATTCCACAGCTCACTACTTGGCTCTCTCCACACCTACCAGACAGTTATCTTAACCATTTTGCCCATGCCTGTGTTACGCTAGGACCTTGGTGTACAGTCAACATGAGATTCTGATGCTGGCACAACAAACTTCCTAGCCCTTCAATGTCAAGGCCACGTTTCCAAGAGAGAACGCTCAGGATATCAGGGACAACGTATAGCTCAGTCACCTGCCTCTACTGCAACCACAACTTAGAAACTGCTTTAGTGTGCCCTTACTGACACACAGCCTCCAACTAAGAGTTGTGTAATGTAATATTCTCAATGGGTGGCAAGACATTACATCCAACAGATGGGTCCTCTATATTATCCAACAGGACTACGCCCTCCCATTTCTTCCACCCCCATCAGTTAGGCTGACAAATAATTATATGTCCCTTTGGAGCAGGAAGTAAAGGTCCTTTTTGCTAAAGGGGCCATAGCAAAGGTACCAGCTTCAGAAACAACAACTGGGTGCTATTCCCTCTATTTCCTTGTGCCGAAGAAGGATGGGGGCTCTGTCCTGTTTCAGAAATCTACCCTCTCAGGGTCTTTCTGCACAAGGGCAATTTTAAGATGCTCACAGTAGCCGGGGTTCTGTCTGCCCTGAATCCTGGAGACTGGGTGTTAGCGTTGGACATGCAGAACGCTTATTTCCATATTCCCTACTTGCAGACCTATAGGAGCTATCTTCATTTCACAGTGCACCAGGTGTATTTTTAATGTGTGGTGTTCCCTTTTGGCCTCATCAATGCCTCTCAGTTGCTCACGAAGGTGGTGGCGGAGGTTGTAGCAGTTGGTGGTTACCTCGACGACTGAGAAGGCGATTTGGGAGAGGTGGCGATCAGAGGAACTCTGGTCTCCAGTTGAAACCTGACTCTACATCGGTCTGTTGGAGTTGCAGGCGATCTGCTTGGCGTTGAAGGCCTTCCTGCCAGTCATCCTAGGGAGGCTGGTGAAGGCTCTCTCAAATAATATCATGACATGTGGTACTGCAAAAGGCATGCTGGGTAGGGTGTTTGATCCTGTGACAAGAAGCTCTACACCATTACAAGTGGCTAAATTGCCAGGGCATTTTACTGGTTGAGAACCACCTGACTGGTTCTTTAAATGCCAAGGCTAATTAAATCGGCTGCCAACGCTCAAGGGATCATGAATGGCAGTTACACATAGAGATGGGGCAGGGTGCCTTTCAGCAATGGGGAAGAACCTGGCTCGATCTTTTTTACTACAGCTGAGAACACTCAATGTCAACACTTTTGCATGCTGGAGTCCACAAGAAGGCTTTCTCTATGCTGAAGCACTCCACCTAAAGTGTTTTGCTCGGGTCTCCTGTAAGAGTTTCCACCCTTGCCTCTTCTGGCTTGAGTTCTGAAAAAGATCAGGAACGAAAGGGCCTGAGTCATTTTAGTGTCTTCAAATCGGGTCAGGGGAGTATGCTACCCAGAAGTGCTGGGCATGAACATCTGTCCTTTGATCAAGGTACCTCTTCGGGAGGATCTTCTGTTACAGCAGCAGGGCGGAGTCTTGCACCCGGAACTTGCCTCCATCCATGTAGATTGAACGGCAGCAGTTGATTCCTTTTGATCTCCCTTCTAAGGTTGTTGATGTTACCTTTGAAGCTAGGCACTCTACCACCAAGTCTTTGTATGCCAGGCACTGGGACAAGTTGTGGCTTAGTACAGCAACCGCCAAATAGGCCCATTGCAGGCAAAATTGTCAGACATTTTGTTGTTTGTGTTATTTATGGCCCTGTCGTAGGGACGGTCGGAAGCAGAAGCAAGGAGGCCGTATGTGGTCAATAGTGAGAGGTTTATAAGGGATAAGTGTACAGTTTGGGGGTAAAAAAGGACAGTCTGTATAGTCAAAGAAGCAGCTGGTTGGCTCCACGGGAGACTTTCTCCGTTTCTTAGCCGCACCTGACGACAGTCCGTTCTTCACCGTGGTCAGGAAACCTATTACGGGTTTCTAATGGTCTCAGGGTCCATCAAACCTATTACAGGTTTCTGATGGTCTCAGTGTCCAGGAAACCTATTACGGGTTTCTGATGGTCTCAGGGTCCAGGAAACCTATTACGGGTTTCTGATGGTCTTAGGGTCCAGGAAACCTAATACAGGTTTCTGATGGTCTCAGGGTCCCAGAGCAGCTCAAAGTAAGCAAAAGAAAAATCAGTAGGAACAGAGTCATATACAAACAGGGCATCGTCACCAAACCATGTGAGGGGGTGGGATTGTAGTACAGTGAGGGCCGTTTTAGGTTTTGTGGGTACTTCAGAGGCGTGAGGGTACTTGGGAGGGTCCAGGTTCATGGGTGTTTTTATAGAGGAGGTGCGCAGGACATTAAGATGTGGACACGTGCTTGGAGATCTCTTTAAGCCACCCGTTCTGCCCGACTACTCCCCCACCGTCCGTAACACCTTCCCTCCCCCTCCCTAAGCCCCTTTTCCCATCACGTACCGCTAAGAGCCACAACTCTCCTGAGTTGTGGCGGATCATACGTCCTCCGGGATCCACCAGTCTTCTGTCCACATCTCTGGACCCTCGTCTTCAAGTTCTTCTGCTCTGGCGTCCTTGTTACTCTTCGGGAATCCCTCCGTCTCGGCTGCTCTGACGTCCACGTTGCTCCTCGGCAAGTCCTCGCTGTCTCGGCAATCCTCTTCTGGGTTCTCCCCTGCTGAAGTACCATCAGGCACGTCTTCTTCCTTTTTCTGCCGACCGTGATCTCCCACTATGGCTCCTGATTGGTCGGTGAAGTTTTCCGGCCGCCTTCCAAGTGACTGACTGTTTCTGGGTGATATCCGGTGTTCTGCGGGAAGAGGGAAGATTCACCCGTTAGCTGTGTTGGTCCGTAGGTGTTTTCGTCCTTGTACTGTTAAGGAGTCCATGTTATATTTTGCGAGATGCTACCCGCTCTGCTGGGAATGTACCCGGGGACACCCCAACATTCCCCTTCCCTAACTTTCTTGTTTACAAGAAAAGGCTTGGAGGGATACCTAGACATGAAATCTGCATTTGCATGTTCTTTCCCTTTTCGGTGGTATACTGTATATCTAAAAGGTTGAAGGGCAAGAAACCATCAAAGGATTCTCTGATTCTGTCCTATGTTCCAAGACAGCCACTCAAGGGGAGCATGGTCAGTATATAGAAGAAATTCTCTCCCGTCTAAATAATATCGGAGAGCTTCTACAGCCCACTTAATGGCTAAGGCCTCTTTTTCAATGACTGTGTATTGTCTCTCTCGTGGAAATAGCTTTCTGCTAATAAAGAGAATGGGGTGTTCCTGTCCTGCACCATCTTTTTGGGATAACACTGCACCGATACCATGGGCTGAGGCGCCTGTTTGTAGTATGAAGGGTTTCTCATAGTTGGGGTTGGCAGGAAAGGGTTTGGAGGTGATGATGTGCTTTAATCTTTGAAATTCGTCTCACTCTAAAGGGGAGGGATATCTCAAACACCTCTCAGTTGGACTGGTTTTCCTTAATAGGTTTGTTAATGGAGCGGCAATATCGGGAAAGCAAGGGATGAACTGCTGGTAATAGCCAAGTAGGCCTAAAAAAGCCCTGAGGTCTCTCTTGTTCTTGGGAAAGAGAAATTGCGCTATTGCTGTGACTTTTTCTTCTTGTGGTCTTATATAACCCCCTCCCAGGAGGAATCCTAAGTACTTCACTGATTTGGGAGCCAGGCGACTTTTGGCTGGGTTGATGGTCAATCCTGCCTCTTTCAAGGATTGGATAACCTGGGTTAAGTGACGAAGGTGTTCTTCCCAGGAATTACTATAAATGATGATGTCATCCAAGTAAGCTGTGGTGTAATCTTGGTGAGGTTGTAAGATCTTATTCATAAGTCGCTGGAACGTTGCGGGGGCGCCATGTAATCCAAAGAGCAAAACCTTAAAATGGTACAGTCCTTTGGTCCTGATGCCTCAATGGTACTTGCCAGTAACCCTTACATAAATCTAGGGTACTGATGTACTTGGCTTTTCCAAGTCTTTCTACCATTTCATCGACTCTAGGAAGGGGATAAGCATCAAACTGTGATATCTTATTTACCTCCCTAAAGTCGATACAGAAACATATAGACCCATCTGGTTTGGGTACTAATACCACCGGCGAACACCATTCGCTTTTGGAGGGTTCTATAATGCCCATCTGTAACATTTGATGGATCTCATGGTCAATGGCTTCTCTTCTGGCTTCAGGGATACAGTAGGGTTTTAACCGTACCGTTTTACCAGGTGGGGTGTGAATATCATGTTCTACTAGGTGGTTTTGCCAGGTGCCAGAGAGAACACTTCTTGTAGTGGAACTAAGGTTTCCCTTAGTTCTTGCTTTAGTTTTTCCGACAGTTCCGAGTTTATGCTTTGTTCTGTCAATGGTCTCTGAGGACATGTCATTAACACAGGGGTAGGTCCTTCCCACTTTTTTAACAGATTTATATGAAAAATCTGAGTGGCATTCCCCTGGTGATCTTATTCTAACTTATAGGTAACTGGGTTACTCCTCTCTAACACCTTAAAGGGACCCTGCCACTGACTGAGTAGTTTATGCTCAGAGGAGGGACGTAACAATAGGACCTGGTCCCCAACATCTAAAGTTCCCTCCTTAGTGGATTTGTCGTACTGTTTCTTTTGGGCTATTTGTGAGTTCTCTAGGTTGGTGCGTACAATCTCGTATCTGATTCAAATGTGTTTTCAGACCAACCATATATTCTAATAAGGATTTAGAGGTATCGGTTTCCTCAGCCCACTCCTCTCTGGCCATATCCATAAGCGTACGTGGAGGCCTTCCATATAATATTTCAAAAGGGGAATACCCCAGACTTTTTTGTTGGCTACACCTGATAGCAAAAAGGGCTAGAGGAAGCATGTCCTCCCATTTACGGACTTAGAGATTCAACAGCTTCTTTAGGGTGGTTTTTAGGGTGGAGTTGTAACGTTCCACCAACCCGTCAGTCTGAGGGTGATAGGCCGCTGTGCGAATCTGTTTAATGTGTAACTGTTGACATACCTGCCTCATGAGTCTGGAGGTAAAGGGAGTGCCTTGATCAGTTAATATTTCTTTTGGAAACCCTACTCGGGCAAAGATATTTATCTTGGCCTCTGCGACCTGGGTACTATTGGGTTGTCTCAAAGCCACGGCCTCTGGGAAACTTGTGGCATAATCTACAAGCACAAGTACATAGTGACACCCACTACGGGAGGGTAGAAGGGGGCCGATGATATCCATGCCTACCCTTGAGAAGGCAACATCAATCACTTGTAGTGGTCTTAGGGGTACACAGGGTGGAATAGACTGACTGGTCTTTTGACATACTGCACACTATCTACAGTATTTCCTGACTTGGTGGTAGATCCCTGGTCAATAAAATCTTTCTAGTATAGCCTTTTCGGTTTTCTCCCCACCAAAATGACCTCCTAGTAAATGGCTATGTGCCAGGTAAAGGACCTTCTCTCGGAAGGCACTGGGACTAGCAGTTGGGAGGGGAGTGTCTTCCGACCTTTGCGGTATAATAACCCTTTATATGTGAAAAACTGGGGACCTACTTGGTGTGGGTCTTCCTGCTCACTGGCTTGCTTCCAGGCGTCTTGCAAAGTATTATCCTCCCTTTGAGCGGAGCGAAAGTTTCTCTCGTGTTCCCACAGTGCGGGGTCGGGGTTTGTGAGAAGGACAGGTTTCCCTTTCTTTTTTTCTCGTCGTCTTTGTTGCTTACTTTTCCTATTTTTTCCAGGTTTCCAATCGGGATGGGGTTCTGAATAAAAAGGTGCCTCTTCTCTCCACTCTTTCTTTTTTTGTTTCTGTGTCTATCAACAGGTGCTGACGCACCACCAGGCGCGTCTTCTTCCTTTTTCTGCCGACCGTGACCTCCCACTCCTGATTGGTCAGTGAAGTTTTCCGGCCTGCCTTCCAAGTGACTGACTGTTTCCGGGTGATTTCCGGTGTTCTGCGGGAGGAGGGAAGATTTACCCGTTAGCTGTGTTGGTCCGTAGGTGTTTTTGTCTTCGTACTGGTAAGGAGTCCATGTTATACTTTGCGAAACGTTACCCGCTCTTCTGGGAATGTACCCGGGGACACCCTCAACTGCCCAGCATGGGCCATAAATAACACAGGGCATTATCAAAGGCTATTTGGATTATTCGAATCCACATTTTGAGCCAATGCACAACTGCCCTCTATGCCTACTTACACTAAAAACAATCTATCTGATCACAATAACTCTGACTCATTGCTTAATTGAGCTGCAGGCACTTTCGGTCTAGCCAACATATAAATGTGTTTTCCAGAAAAACTGGTGTTGAATACTTGAGCTGCATTCCTACTGAAAGTAGTGACACCTTTTCATGTCGGTCAAGCTATGACCCTTCTGACCTTGCACCTCCTCACCCTTCAAAAGAGAAGGAGAGACTCCATTGTTTGGATTGCAAGAAAGCACTACGTTTCTATATTGATCATAGCAGAGACCATTGGGAGGGCCACCGCCCTTTGTGGGCTTTTCAGGAAGACAGAAAGTCAAGATCGTGCAGAAAAGAACCTTTTCTAGGTGGATAGTCCTCTGCATTCAAATGTGTTGTGTGACCGCTAAGATGCAGCCATCTCAAGAATTGAGGGCTCATTCCACTCGAGCCAAGACTGCTACTCTGGCACTGGGACACTGAGTGCCTATCCTCGATTGCTTTCAGGCTGCTACTTGGGCATCAGTGCACGCATCCACAAAACACTATTGCCGTGATAGTAAGTCAAGTCTATTGGGATAGGCTTTTTGTCTGATCTGGCCTGCAAGACTTTTTTAATCTGTGCCATTCCATGGACCCACCACCTGGGGATGTACATGTGTTGTATATATTCACATGGTAAGGAATCTGCAGTAAGAAGTATCTATCCAAAGAACGAGTTGCTTACTTTCAGTAATGCTGTTTCAAGTTTGAATTCTTTGCAAGGTGTCAGACTTGGTCAGAAAAATCTACAGCGGTATCCCTGCACCCTGGCTGGTGGCTCTGGCGGCTTCTCTTCGATGTTGTTCCACACCAGATGTGGCGTTCATGGTCCTATACAGGCACCCTCAAGTGCCCTGAATTCCTCAGCTCCTATGTTTGTGCACAGACAGACACGTATCCGGACCTACCCCTCATACCATTGAGGACCTTTAATTCTTCTAAATGTTTGGGTGTGCAAGGGAAAATGTCAAATCCCAAATCTATAGGTTCCAAACCCTGTGGGGAGTATTGCAAACAAATGTCTGCGACTGACTCGTGTGTGATTTGCCTGTGGTGCCTAGGTTCAGATCATGACTCCAAGGCCTGCAGTGATTGCACCTTCTTGCACCACAAAGTCTTTTAAAACTGAATTTGAAGCTGTTTGTAGTAAGGCCCCACAAGACCTCACTTGGATAGGTCAGTGTCTGAAGGTAGATCCAGAAATAGTTACCACACCTTATCTTCTTTGCGGTCTATATCCTGTGGAAAATCAAAGAAGCTTAAGTACATTCAAGACCCAGCACAGTTCTGTGGTTCTTGGTCTCCTGAGCAGGCGCTAGGGGTTCCTTGTGTCTCCAGGTCGTGCACCTGAAGTTGGTCTACTTTGGAGTCAATTGCTACCCTGGTGCCATGGCAACTGGAATTTCTGGGCACGTTGGCAACGCCGCAACAAATCGATGACTTCGACAAAACCATGCTGAGCCTTTTTAGCATGTTATTGGCTCTCCAGTACGTTGGTGGGCCTCAAGGCTTCATCCAGCAGATCTTCTGTCTCAATCCATTTAAGGCTCCGGACCGGCTCTGATACGATGCAAATGCCAGCGCCATTGACTCTGAACAACGACTGTCAAATATAGTGCTGTCTGAGGTGGCGCAACCTGAACCTAGGCCACACGCTCCTATAGGAGTAGCTTCCTCTGTCCCATCCTCGTGGGTCCAATACAGTGCATCTGCCTTCCAGAAGAGCTCATGTTCTTCATGAGTTATTCGGCATAGATTCCTATAATAAGGGGTATGACTCTGGGGATTGCCCAACCTTACCAAGAGGAATACTGGTATGAGGTTCTCAAGGATGCCAGTGGTCTAGATACTGATCCAGTTTCTCTCCCTGGGCATGCCATGTAATATAGTGCCTCTTTCACTATGGTCATGCCAAGTGTAAAGGAGGTCCTTGTTCTTCACCTTCTAACTCAGGTTAAAAACTGTGTTGCAGCCTCTTCAATTTAGTTCTAAGCCTCTGCTCCTGTTCAATGAAGTTCTTACGGATGCTCTCCTGGGTATATGAGCCAAACTCTGTTCAGGTCCAATGGTACATCATCAGATCGCCAGAGGCCACCTTCCAGCTCTGGTCGACACAGCTGTCCTTACTCAGTACCCCACTCCTGAAACCCTTGTGGTGCAGGCTTCGACCAGCAGAGTGAACCCAAACTAATTTCCCACTATTCACAGGAAATCAAAGAGGATAGAGACCTTTGGTAAGAGGGTTTTCTCCTTTACCAGGTTGGCCCTTCGCTCAGTAAATGGCAGCTGCCTTTTAGGCTGTTGTTCTGATGCCTTGTGAGATCCCGTAGCCCAAGTTTTGTCTGTAGTTCCTGGAAGAAGCCCAGGCCTTTCTTTCTCAAGCCATGCAGAACGGTTGTGATGTGGCCAAGTTCCTCATCCACTGCAGAATAGATTCTACTAACTACCTTGGCAAGGCTATTGGCGCTAGTGTGGCCATTCACAGGCACACGTGGATGTGTTCCACCGACTTTTCAGGGTTCATTCAGGCCAGTCTTATGGACCTTTGTCAAACATCCGCCGAACATTCCACCGTCCTCCGAATGGCTGATAGAAGACCATCTGTTTTTATTGCAAGAGGATGTGCAGGCTCTTTTGGCCAAAGGAGCCACAGAGAGGGTCCCGGTGCCAGAAGTTGGTCATGGTTGGTTTTCTGCTACCTCCTGGTGCCATAAAAGGACAGGGCCACTGTTCTATATTAGACCTTCGCACTCTCAATGCCTTTCTGTAAAAAGACAATTTTTAAGATGCGGACCCTGGCCCTGGTCTTCTCCTTCTCTGTCCTTGACACTGCAGACTGGATGGTAGCGCTGGACCTGCAGGTTATTTTCACAACCCCGTCCTGCACCACGTAGGGCGAGTGGTTCCCAAACTTTTTCAACCCGTGGCTCCCTTGACCCATTGGCCATTGCCCATGGCTCCCCACTGTTACTTTTTTTGGAGGGTGGGGGGATTTAAAACCGGCCTCGGGAGTCTTGCATTTTTCTCCCAGAAAATAATTGGGATGAAACTGATGAAGGTATTCTAATCATATATGCAGGGTGTTTCGTATTACTAAGGTGGCCCCGTTAATTAAATATTTCTAGTTACACTTCTTTGCCCATGCCTTTTTTAGTGTACCCTCTCAAACTTTTTTAGCCCACTTACACTACTAGATAGCACCCCTATGCATTTAGGCCCCATTGCCAAAATGTTTCTGCGCTTGAAGAATATTTGCATGCACTTCCCTTTCTATCCATTTCATACGTGGCAACACACCTGTCTCAGCAGGGGGACTCACAATTTTTTAAACCACATATAGGTTTATTTTTGCTGTCTCCTCCCTAAAACTGCCTCCAAATCAATGCAAGCCCCAAAAATTCTTCAGATTTCTTTTTTTAAACGTCCCTCTCTCTTGCTTTCAAATGCTGGTTTAGTGCCGTATATGGTGTTTTATTTCCCTGTGCTCAAGGAGAGAGCAGGCCTGTCTTGAAATGTGTGTGTACTGAAAGAAATGTGTCCTGGAAGTACCTATGGTTCAAGTACCAATGTCAATACTTAATAATACTTAGTGTGTTTAATAGACAGGACAGCTGTACTTTCCTGATAACTTGCATTGGTGGAAAATGCATTTGGAAAAAAAGAAAACTATAAACGAGTCTAACAAAATAAATCTGGCATCTTCTACTTATGTTGGGAGTGTTGGAAGGTGGGGATCCAGTAAAATATGGAGGTTATCTCCCTCGACATGCCATCAATTAAGCACTACGTTTACAGCTTTAGACATGTCACTTACAAATCATCTGCATCACACGTTTAGGTCTAATTAGTTTAACTGAAGCCAACAGACCCTTCAAAATTAAATGTATTAGAGTGCTTGCTGCGCGGCTCCCCGCTCTGGGTGTCAAAGCTCCCCAGGGAGCCATGGTGAACAGTTTGGGTTACCTGGGATTCAAGATAGGCCACAAGCATTTTCAGTTTGCTTTGCACCCCTGTGGCCATACTAGCACTCCTTAGGTGTTCACAAAAGTGATAGCTGTGGTTTCAGCACATTTTCAAGGTCAGAGGTGCCAGTCTTTCCATACCTGAATAACTGGCTGTTGAAGTCAAGCTCACCCCATGCAGCAGTCATCCAGCTCCAGACTACGGCGAATGGCGTAACATCTTTGGGGTTCGCTGTCAGTGTGTTAAAGTCACAGCTGACTTCTTTGCAAACGCTACATTTCTTTGGATCTATTCTGGACACGGTGTGGTATCACACCTATCCCCCGGAGAAGAGAGTCCAGGAAGTTCTGGCTATTTTCCTAACGTTTTACCTTCTCAACTGGATTTCAGTGAGGATGATTCTGAGGGGACTGGGACTGAGTACCTCCTACTTGCATTTGCGGGCTCTGCGGTGGGATCAGAAATCCCAGTGGACACAGCCTCAGAGGGATCTTTCTGATAATGTCCAGATTTCAGAGGTGCAGTGGTGGCTGCCGGCCTGCGATTGTATCAGCAGCAGCAGACCCCTCTCTTACCCCACCCAGAGCTCGTAGTAGTGACCGATGCATTGCTTCTGGCTTCGGGAGGCCATTTGGGAGAGGTAGAGATCAAAGGCATTTGGTCTCCGACCCGGTTCCATATCAACCTGCTGGAGCTGGGAGCCATCCGCTTAGCATTGAAAGCCTTCCTGCCCTGAATCACAGACAACACCACAGCTATTTGGTACTGCAATAAGGTGGGCGGAGTGAAGTTGTGAACCCAGTGCCAAGAGGCTTTGTGCCTCTGAGGGTGGCCAAGGAATTTTGCTCGTGACACACCATCTGGCTGGTTCCCTGAACACCAGAGCATACGAACTAAGGCATCAACGCCTTGTGGATCTGGCATGGCAGTTACATTCAGAGGTGTTGGGATGTCTTTTCTGTGAGTGGGGAGAAACCTGGCTTCATCTTTTTTCCACCACTGATAAAGCTCAATATCAGCACTTTTGCATGTTGGTGTTTCCAAGGAGTCCCTCACTCTGAGATGCATTCCATGTAGAATGAAACTCTGGACTCCTGTTTGCCTTTCTGTCAATATCTTTTCTGCTCCGAGTTCTGAAGAAGATCAGGACTGACCAAGCCCAAGTCATCCTAGTGACCCTGGATTGGTCACAGAGTATATGGTATCCCAAACTCATGGGTATGAGCCTCTGTCCTCCGATCAGGTTGCCCGTTCAGGATGATCTCCTGTTGCAGCAGGAGGGTGGGGTCCTGCATTCAAATCTGCACAACCTACACCTCCATGCTTGGAGATTGAGCAGCAACAGTTGAGTACCTTCGACCTTCCTTCTTAGGTTGGTTGTCCTCTTGGCAGCCAGGCGTCCCTCAGCCAATTATGTATATGTGCTGTTTGGATATATCTGTGGCCTGTGCACTCCAACAGATTGACCCACTCACTGACTCGCTGTCCAAAGTTTTGTTGTTTGTGCTATCTCTAGCACAGAAAAGCCTTCCTTTAGGCACTGTTAATGGGTAACTGATCTGATACGCGTCGGCTAAAAAGCAGCGTCCAGAGGGCTTGAGTGTTCTTTTCATGAGAGCCAAAGCTGCTACCACTGTGTTGGCTCATGAGGTGCAGTTTCTCGACATTTGTCAGGCTCCTACGTGGGCATCACTCCATAGGCACTAATGTCTGGAGAAGGGCACTTTACCTGCTTGGGCCTTCAGTCAGTTCATGGACCCACCATGTAAGAGGTATTGTTTGGGTATCTATTCAGAAGGTGAGCAATCCGTGGTTAGAAGTGTATCAGAAAGACAAGTTATTTATCTTTGATAACTCTCTATTACTTAACTTCAGCTATGCTCTTTCTGGTAGAGATTCCATCTAACCACAGGTTCTTCACTGGCACTCCAACCTCCCTGTTCAGTGTACTTGTCTATTCATATAAAAAAGATCCCAATCTAAGAATCTGCACACTGGTAACCACCAATCTCATTTTCTCTGCAACTGCAGTAGAAGTGTCAGAAAAAGCAACTTATGTACGTATGAATGGGTAGCACCTCTATATGTCTGTGCCTGTCGCGTCTGGCGTGTATCATTGTCGATACTGACACAGTCTGACGCATGGGGATCTATTCAAAAGGTGAGTAGTCTACAGTTAAATGGAATCTCTACAAGAAAGAGCATTACTGAAGGAAAGTAACTTATTCTTCCATGACACTGGTGCATTTTCTGTGCCAACGTACTTAGCCTTACTGGAAAGTTAAATAACAATTTTGATGGAAACAATTTAACATTACACTTCTGATGGAGAGATATAACAGCCACCAGAAGGTGCATTTCTGAAGGTAAATCGGTTGTTCATTTAAACAAAAGCACTTGTATTGGGGTGCTAATGGCAATGTCACAGTACACACAGTCATAATACCAGCAGAAACAGGCTCCATCAACGTAGGAGAAGATTATGCATAAAAGGCCAATGTCCTGCAATCACCAACCTGTACCTCTCACATCACAGATCATCCACGCCCATTCATAGGCACTAGCAACACCATACACCCGTAAGCACTCACACAACTACTTATACTACTCAACACCACCATCTTGAACTTGCATAATTTCACAACAGTCACCCTCTACACCAAACTGCAAATGATTCACAATCGACTCACCACCATTGTTTCACAACTTATTAACCTTAACTCTTTTATTTAAAATTGCTTACTTTGACCCACTTACCCATAGTCTTGGAATAGGTCACCCTATCCCGAATTTCAAACCAACACTCCTAAATTACCCACAGCCCAACTCCCTCAACAGCAGTCACTAAATAAAATGGTAACCTTCTTTAATAGACCTTAATTGAAATAAAAGACGGGGGACTCCATATCAACTGTGTTCTAAATTAAGTATTAAATCAAAGTTAACATATATACTTAAGATTTTGATAGCTGTATTAAATGAGGAAACGCCTTCTTGACCATTAATGCAATTAATGTTGAACTTTACTCTTCTGTAGAGTAAAATCTGTGATTACCATTTTTTTGTGTTTGTCTGTCTCTGTCTGTATGTGTGTGTAAATCCATTTTGTGGCTGATATTTTCTTTTTCTAAATACAAAAAGCTAAAATTAACCAGATTAATAATGTCAATTGGAACTTGTATAAAGTTAAAAAAAAATCTTTAAGTTTCTTTTATGCTGAACACAAATGCCACCAGATGCCTCAAATGTTTTTCCATAAGCATGCTTCTTCACAGTCAGGTCTATTAATACTGCTCCACCTCACGCTTAATAACTCATCTCAACAGTTACCAACTTCTTTGTGCAAGCTTTGAATACATCCATCGCTGCTTTGTGATTCTCGTATCGGTACGACATTGGAGTTACTTTGCAGCTGAATAAGTTGAATATTGCCTTCCTATTGACCTATTTGGGCTTTGATGGGAAGTGGAAGAAGGGACCAAGGAAAGGAATGAATACAAGTAGAGATGGAGGGAGGCAGACCAACCAGATATAATTGTGGAGAGTGCTACAAGTGATGCACTTGGCCACACCTATCAAGTGCTGTGTGCTGTCTCATGATGTTTGAAAAGAATATACACATTGCTTACAGATACTGATTTATTTTGCAATAGTTGCAATTTAAAGATTTTGTTCTTGTGTTTTAGGGATGTTGCAGTTGATACCGTGAAAACTGGGATGGGAGGTGCTACAGGTAACAAAGGAGCAGTAGCTATCCGACTACAGATTCATACAACAAGCTTATGTTTTGTCTGCAGTCACTTTGCAGCTGGTCAGTCGCAAGTAAAAGAAAGAAATGAGGATTACTTGGAAATAGCTCGCAAACTAAGTTTCCCAATGGTAAGCAGATATTCTAATACTTTTTGTATTCTGTCTATTGTTGTATTCAGTGATTATGCAAAACACATTAGAGTCACTGATGGTCTAGTGGTGAATATGCAAAACACAGTTCTGATTCATTTTACCACTTGAGTGCTTTGGTTCCTTTGGCCCTTGAAATACTTCTTTGTGTTCCAATGCTGTTCCTTGGTGTATTTCTTGACAAGCAATTACATTTTGATTTACTTTCAGACAGTGGACTTGTTTGTGTGGCACTTTATGTGAGCAGCATGCACAGCCATTGATGTTAGTGATCCTTAAACTGAAGCACTAGAACATTAAAGTAACAGTGTCTCTATGAAGTTTAGGCATATACGGTGGTTCCTAACTCCGTAGTTGAGCGCCTAAATGAGTGCATCTTAACACACAAACCTTGCTATTCACTGGGTTCCACCAGTATGGGGTAATGTACCCCTTTTTTGCCTGTTGTAGGACCAGAAGTATGTATTACCTACTATTCAAACATGTCCCTCAGTGACTTTCCAGACATTATATATATAACAAAGGAGAGAGTTAGGGAAATTGCACAGACTAGGTGAGGTGGGAACTCCTGGTCCCTGGGGTTAAATGTAGCAACAATGGAGGAGTACCCCCTGGAGGAAAAAGCAGAAAATATTTTTTTCTGCTTCTAGAGCAAGAAGCTCAGGTTAGCACAGTGTGCCCCAACCCGTTACCGGACAGTGCATGTCCTTGAAGAAGACCCCTCACTCACCAACATAGTTGGTGACATGCTTCATCATCGGGGTCCCACCCCATAGGCCGAGTGCCCATAGGGTGTGCTGCGACACCTGACTACAGTGGAGCGGGTGTCTTTTTCTTTTATATGTGCAAAAAATTACAGTGATAAGTGTGATAAAAAAGGGCCAAAACTACTCACTTCAAGACTTTATTCTTGAGTGCTTGAACCCTTATAAAACCAGTGTGGCACCTGTGCCTAACTAGGAAGGCTTTGGTGTCTCAAGAAGTGTAATAAGTTAAAAAATAGTGAAGTGTGCTATGTGAATAAGAAAAAATTAGGTCTACATGTTTCAACCATTTGGTTTTCGTCAGGACCGTGAATATTGGACGGGGTGGTCCGCACACGCTAAGGTGCGACCTGCCCTCGTTCAATTAAAGACCACAAATTGTGATCTGGTGTAAAAAGGTGTCTTTTCCTGGTTCAGGAGAAAACACTTGATGCGGTGACTACCGCTTCATGGGCATCGGAGTATCCAAGACGGCAAGTATCCGTCACTTGCGGCTTCTGCTCGTCTTGCGGTAAACCTCCAAGGGGCATCCTTGTTTTTGTTATTTTTTAAATAAACCCTGGCATCTAGTCTTGTTTTGTGTGTGCACCACAGGGATTCCCTGCTTGTAGCGTGGGCGCATAACGTGCACGTTCTCCGTGGAAGTTTGGATAATGGTAACATCATGGATACTTCACTCAAGTGGTTAACATAATGTGCTTGTTTCTGTGGTACAGTGAGCAGTGGAGCACCTTGATAATTGGTGTGTCTCTCAGCCGCACATAGGTTAGCCTTTAAGACAAATATATCATTCTGTTGTTCCACTGAATAAAATTATATCATACACATTAACAGTGGGTGTATCACGTTTTAATTGTTATTGTATTTTATTTTTAGGGGAGGATGATGTTTTCCCATGACTATGTCTTTTGGTGTGGAGACTTCAATTATCGCATTGACATTCCTAATGAAGAAGTTAAAGAGCTAATCCGGCAGCAAAATTGGGATGCCCTGAATGCAGGTGATCAACTCATTAACCAGAAAAATAATGGACAGGTATGCAAACAAAAATATTTTTAATTGCCAATTGCTTTCCCAAGTGGTGCTTGTTCTGCCAAACTCACTTCGCAGCTACTGCAGTCCTTGAGTTACTTGGTCAAACACAAGAAAATGTTTTTCTGCAGCACTGTAAATCCTGTTTGCACACTGGTTTGAAATGTTGGTCTCTTTTCTTGTCAGTAGTAGTCCTCAAGGCCTAGCCACGCCACCCCGCCCCTCAAAAAACATAGACTATTGTGGTCATTTTGTCTCTCATAGGAGGCTAGTGTTTTTGATCTAGAGTGCCTACAGATTTTTTGAAAATGTACTTTTGCACAGTATTTTGGGAGTCTTCAACATTTTATGGTTTCAAATAACAGGTGTAATACTTTTCCCCTTGTTAGCTATATTTTTGTAATTTAATAGCCACACTTTTTCCCTCTTTTTTTGCATGGTTGCTTTGAACCTTTATTGTTTCAATGTTTTTTGTGACTATTCTTTGTCTGATAAATCATGAGTCTTATTTCTGAGAATAGCAGTCAGTGATGAGCATGATGCAACAGCTGTGAACAGTTTATACAACAATGAAGAAATGTTATGATTGGAGTCTCAACTTAGTCTGTCATGAAAGAACTGAGAAGTTTAACTGAGAGATCAAGGCAATCTAAGCCAGTTTGCTCATAAAACCTTGCAGTGCGAGGCCATTTTCTAGTTTGAATACACATTTCTTAGAGATGGAATCCCCTGGGCTGTCAACTCCGCAGCAGAGAGAGGACTCCAGGTCTCTAGTCCCTACTGTGCCAGCATTGATGCCGACTCTACCAGTGCCAATATTAGACCCTGTACAGACTCTGGTCTCATACTCCAAACCAATATCACCCCGCACAAGTCCTAAATCACGCTACAAAAACACAAAGGTGCAGCCAACCATGACTGAACCTGACTACCATCCTCTCCAATGCAGGCAACATTACTGGAGGCTAGAAAGCCTGTTTGGTACTAATTCTGATGCAGTCCACTGCTTACAGCATTCCCCACAAAGGTGACTACGAGGAAGAGGACAAATTCCCCCCCCCCCTTACAATACTGATAAAGGGCTTTATTTGGACCTGATGATTAAAAGTGAGTTTGACACATCTGAGGCTGAGCTTGACTTGCCAGATGGTCCCCCACCAGATGAAAGTTGTTTCTTTTACAATTTTAGCACACAGAGCAGCGGAAATCCTCATCCTACAGTTGCGTACTGTGGACACTGATTTGAATTTTCTGATGAAAATCCTCCAGCCAGGTATTGTCTCCACTACTGATGCCCTGTTGCCCTTGAGGCACTCACTAATACTTTTACAACTACCTAAACGGAACCATGCTCAATACCTCCAGTCAGTAGCCTGTCACAAGATGAAACGGATTTAGCCCCTTGTGACACAGTATTCCTCACTCATCACTGACAAGCCTAGTGGGATAAGTGTTGGCCTGTAAAGTGAATCCTAATGCTTTTCCTACCAACTCTTCTGATGGAGAAATTATAGTGATATCTCTGGTCATGGATATTTCTCGACCGTTTCGCGAATACACGCGCCACGGGGAATGCTCTGATTGGCTGGATGGAACCTGAAAAGAATGTTGGGGCCACCATTTTATTGATCTGAAACAGTTCCCAGGGCTGAAAATTTCTGAAAAAGCTAACATAAGGGGTCAGAGTAGAGGTACTCTGACCCTATATTTGAGAAATGGGAGTGTTGGTGACACACATTATGTGCCCCACATTTTTTTTTATCACACAAGATATTTGAGACGACAAAGCGACCGCCAGTGCGACCCGCCGTGTACCTTGGCGGGGACATCATGAAGTCATCACGAATATTAGAGGAAATCTAAAACAAAATATATATATATATATATACATTTGTACCCGCTTGCCGGTCATCATCACAGACTCATGTATGCACTCACAAACTCACTCAGAGACTTATATACCCACTCACACACTGATCTATTCAGTCACATACCCTCTCAGATACTGATGTACCCACTGTCATACCCATTCAGGTACTCATGCACGCACTTATAGACTCACTTGGAGTGTTACGCACCCATGTACAGACCACTCAGACACTCATCCACCCACTTACAGACCCAGTGTGAGACTTTTGCTTCCTCTGAGACACTCACTGATAGACAGACCCACTCAGACACTTATGCACCAACTCATAGATCCGGTCACAGGCTCATGTACCAATTGACGTATGCCCTCAGAGACTTATACACCCACTCACAGACCTCATGCACCCACTCAGAGACCCATTCAGACACTCACACACCCAGTCAGAGACTCACTCAGACATTCATGCATCGACTCACAGGCCCACTGAGAGACTTATTATGCCACTTACACACCCACTGGGACAATGATTGACTCAGTCACAGATCCAGTCTGACAATTATGTACTGACACACAGACCCACTGTGAGACATATACTTCCACTCATACATTCACTGATAAAGAGATACACTCAGAGACTTATGCAGCCAGTGACACACTTAGTGGACGACTCATGAGTCAAGACTGATATCCACTCATAGACTTATATATGCAGTGATAGACCCACTCAGAGACGTATCCATGTACTCACATAACTGAGTAAATCATGAATACAGACTGTTATAGAGATATTGAGAAATGTTTTTATAGAGTTAATTAGAAGTGGAAATTCAAAATAACAAGTTTTAAGTTGTTTTCTTTAAAAGTGGAAAGAAAAGCAGAACTTTTAGCTCTATAATATTGAACAGATATACTGAAATTTGTTCAAAATACCACTATATATGTTTCAGAGTTGTTGAAAAACACTCTGTATCGGCAATTACCAACATTGCGGCTACCGCTGTCTTTCGGAAAACAGAAAATAATGTTTGAAGACGTTTTTTCTGGAAACTCACTACAAAAATATGAGTTTGAAAAGTACACTAATAAAGCTCTACTGTTAAATACACTGTAAAATATGACTATATATATGTTTTACACTTTGTACAAAACACATGCCGTTCGCAACTAACTTCACCGCAACGTCGACGGTAGTCGTGAATATGAATTTATTTTGTAACGTTGTTTTCTCCTAAAATTATCACAGAAAGAAAAGTGGGGTTTTTTTTGTTTTTGTTTTTTTTAAACTTTATTTTCCAGTTTTTGCAGAGAAAAAGACATGACTTAATAAATACAATGCAGTGGAATGCTTCATCAATTGGAGAAAATAAAAAGGTAATACATATCTGAAAGAGCAGAAAAATACAAAACATATCACCAACTAATATTGTGTCGTGGGCAAAACGGAGAGTTCGTGAGATGAACATCACACAATAAGACTGGTAATGGTCAAACTGCAGCAAAGTAGAACGTCTGAGACACCTTAAGTTATGGAGCCACTGAGGATGACAAACCAAAAGGCAGCATGGTCCACGGCAAGAACAGAAGTCCATCACGAGGGATGCATCCTACTTCAAGGCAGTCTGCTTTCAGCCAGGTGAAGAAAGCAGTGGAAATTTCCGAAGGACTGAAGAGGAAACTGAACCAAACTGAACTATGGGAGAGGAGGATTGTACAACAACTTCACACACTGAGGTGACAATACGATCAGGACACAGTAACCTGACCACAACAACTGATTGAAGGAATGTGAATTGGACAAGAGCAACCCCAAAGGAAAGGTGGGGGCTCTCAGCTTTCTGTTTAACAAGGGAGTTGGTGTGGGATGGGAAGTGATGAGTACAGGCCAGTTGGGAAGAAGCTGTATGTGGACAGGATCAAATAAAGAGCAGCCTGTACCATATCCAGTGTCCATGTCTCATTCCTTGGCTCCGGGCAAGATAGAACACCCATTAAGCCTTCTTCTGTTACCTTAAACGCCATCCCATACACAGAAATACACCTGAAAGGTGGCATGCATGGTACTAAAGAGACTAGAGGCACAAACAATCTTCCCCTAGCCTCTTAACTGAAAAGTCCGTTTGTAGTCCAGCAACAGATGTCCCAAACAGTTATCTATGGTAGTGTTTAAGAATTGCATTGCAATAGGTGAGAACTTTTCCTTAACTTTTGTTACTCATGCTTGCTATCTTATTTCAGTTCCTTGATTTAAAAAGGAAACAAAACCCACTATATTTCTTTGCTGCAGATCTTTCGAGGTTTTTTGGAAGGAAAAGTCAATTTTGCTCCGACCTATAAATATGACTTGTTTTCTGATGACTATGATACTAGTGAGAAATGTCGAACCCCAGCCTGGACAGATCGCGTTCTTTGGAGAAGAAGAAAATGGCCTTTCGAAAAATCAGGTGAGACTGCTTGTCTAGAGATGATAATTTTATGAACTAACAAAGTCACATAGAACAAAGCATATCAAGTGCCTTATCCTCTCATAAGCGGAAGAGAAGACTTCAGAGAAACGTTTTAGATTTTGGTTGAGCTAACTTGCATTCTCTCCTCACCGCTAATAGGCTGCCAACAGGCATTGTCCTGCTATTCTGTAAGCGGTTCAGTTCCAGGCTTTGTGAAGTAATTGTAATGTAAAAGAATTTGTAGAGGGTGGACTAGTCACCCATGAGGGTCTCTAGGCGCTGAGAAGGTGTTTTGAGGTCCGGAGAATCAGTCGAAGACCCAGGTCTTCTGATTTTTTAGCAATGTTGTGAGCTTGGTGGCTGTTCTGATATCCAGGTCTTTGCTGCTAGATAGGCGAATGAGCTGCCTCCTGCCCTGCTTATGTGAATGTATGGAATGTGTGGGAGTGACAGCGAAGCAGATTGGAGGGTGTGGGTAGGCTGGTGGAAGTGAAGACGACAGTTGAGTTAGGCGGATCCTTTCTGATGCAGCACTTTGAAGTCAAGGGTGAGTATCTTGAAGTGGCAGCTTGTATGGATGGCAAACAAGTGGAGTTCTCAGAGGTGAGGTGTGTTGTGGTTGCGGTGGGGTAGATTGAGAACCACTCTTGCTGCAGCATTTTTCAATTGTTTGGAAATTGTGTGTGGTAGAGGGCATTGCCGTAATCTAACCTGCTCAACATCAAAGCCTAGGTGACGGTCTTTCTGGTGTCCAGAGGGAGCCATTTGAAGATCTTTCTATGCATGCAGAAGATGTTGAAGCAGGCGGATGTAACGGCATTGATTTGAGGTCTCATGGAGAGTTCATGTCCAGCATGAGTCCCAGGTTTCGAGCCTGGTCGGTGGGAGTCAGAGTGGGTCCCAATTTGGTGGGCCACCAGGTGGTGTCCCAGGCGGCGTTGTTGGGTCTGAAAATCAGGACCTCTGTTTTCTCAGCATTGGGTTACAGGCAGTTAAGGCACATCCAGGTGATGACTTTATTTGTGCAGCATTTGAAGTTGTTGATGGATCTTCAGAGAGAGACAGGATGAGTTGCTTGTGGCCCCGGCATACGAGATGATGCAGAGTCTGTGGGAGTGGGTGAACTTCTCAAGGGGCACAAGGTAAATGTTGAAGAGGGTGGGGCTGAGGGATGACCCCCGTGGGACACTAGGAGATGACATCTTTGGGTTCTTCTTTCTTCATCTTGGCACTATTCTACCTCAGACTTCAGAAAGAACCAACAGTGCCCCCTTCCAGCTAATATAGAGAGCTATTCCCATGTTAGATTAATTAATGGAGTAATTTGAGGTGCAATCTCTTCAATCTTCCAAACCACTTCGCAGATTTTTTGTCAGATTCTGTCTGCTGACTTGGGCTTGGGTCCCACTTACCCTCCTGATCTTCACATGGGCACTTTTGGATACGCCAATTGAGCCTCCAGTGGCCCCAAAGACATCGCACATACTCTTTTTGTAACTGGCTCAGCCAAGGCTTTGTCATTGTGCTTGATATCTTCCAAGGAAAAGCGATTGGCATTTGTTATCCATATTTCTCACTTCATTGTGCTAAAAGTGGTCAGCAGGCCCTAGGTAAGTCCTTCTCTATTTTTGACAAACAACCATAGGAGTTGCTGCAAGTCCCTGATGTTTGTAAGGAAAAAGAGGATGAGAATGAGGAAGATGAGAAGAATGTGTGGAGTACATTTGTTGCCTTCTCCTCAGATGATGGTTTGTCCTTAGACCTGCAAAATATTTGTTAGTCAAAGACTTACTTGTGCTTGAATTCCCCACTACAAATATGGGGCTCTCAGGTACTTTTTCTTTACTGATAGTGGCCCTGTACACAACTGGGTATGTCTTACATATGCCATAATTAACCTTCATGAACAATTACGTTTAAAGGCATCTATCTATTGTATTGTATTGTATGTTGGATTTATATAGCGCTTATAACCCAGGGGTCTCTAAGCGCTTGCCTTGGGAACCCGTCCTGGCTTTTCCCTGTGAGATAGCCCCTACAGGGCATCCCCAAGGTGAAAGCCAGGCATCCCGCCGCGGGGGGCCGTTGTGGAGATTAAGCAAGCTTAATTATTTATTTTATTTATTTATAGCATTTGTAAAGCGCATCTGCAACCCTACGGGCATCCTGGCGCTTAATGCCCAGAGTTGCAGAGTGTGAACCCATGATTAGGCCAGGCACCGAAGCGAGAATTATCGAGTCCGTGGACATTTGAGCTCAAGACCCTGCCGCGTCGGGAATTGTACCCTGGTCCCAGGTCTGACCTCTGCTTCAGGGTCTGCCTGCTCTAACCAGTGAGCCACACTTCTCCATGTGTGTGTTGCAGTCACATCTCTCTCCAAAATGAAATGCAGCGTGTCCGATTTGGTACAGATTGGCCAAAAGGCTCAAAGGTTATTTGTCATCACAGATATTGGCACCTAAAGATTTGACATGACTTTTCCCAAAGTAAATTTCCACCATCACGCTTTGAATGAATAGCAAGCACTCTTTTCTTGGTTTGATTTTGGATGTGGGAGGCAGAATGTGAACATGTGATGCGCGTAAACCTGTGCTTTATGTTATATTCATCATAGTCTTCAGTTGGTCATAATCTTCAGATAAAAAGGTGAACACATCAGTGCTGTTTGTCTTCTGGGTCTCTACAAATACCCTTTAGGAATTGGCCAGTGAAATCTTGCCTATTGTCCCAGAAGACAGTAAGGCCTGCTTGGCCCATATGATCCATGATGGACAGATCACAGCCACACAGGTCTGGATAGTACAGAGTGCCTGAGAAGGCCAGTACCATTGTTGTTCTTTGTGGACTCTCCTTGATGTAATCCACAGGATTCTTTGGTAATGTGCAGGCCATCCTCATAGATATTCCTTTTGATGGATCCCGCCTTTTTGGAGAGAAGCTGAGCTCTGCGATAGAACACTTAAAAGATAGCCGGGCATGAGTGTGCTCTATAGGGCTATTTTACCCAACCAAACAATTTTCTTATACGTTTTTGAAAGATTAGAGGCAATTCCAGAGAGCTTGCTTATGGACCGAGTCGACCAGTGATACAGGAAACACCCTAGTCCTTTGGAGCCCATGGATGCAAGACTGGCAAACAGCATATGGTTCAGCAGGTACATCAACCCTCCAATTCCTCTACCCCTGCTACAATGGCTACCAAAAAGTTTAAACTTAGTGGTGCATGCTTAACCAATGAAGGGCAGGGTCCATGCTACATGTTCCCCCAGGTTGCAATCCATCATGTCTGACATGGCAAAATGGTTATGCCCTGCCTTTTCTCACTGTCCTGCACCCTATTCCTCCCACACATGCCCATTTCAGACACTCACCTATCCATTCAAGAGGATGCTGGGTTCAGAAAAAGGAGGGCGTTGCTACTTGCTATTTTCCTCTTTCTGAATTAAGAACGGGGACCTCAGGCCTATTTTGGACCTTAGGCCTTTGAAGGAAAAGTTCAAAATGTCTGTGTTTTCCCAGATCCTGTCTGCTCTGAAACCGGGAGACTGGATAGTGGCATTGGACCAACAGGATGCATATTTTCATGTACCCATCCAACAGTCCCATAGACATTAACTGAGGTTCAAGATAGGCCAGCAGCATGTTCCGTTTGCTGTATTTCCCTTCGGCCCTGCCAGCTGGTGTTCAATGAAAGTGATGAAAGAGATAATGCAACACATTTGGAGGTTAGTGATTCCAGCTTTCCCCTACCTTGACAACTGGCTGGGTGAAGGTGGACTTGCCACAATCAGTCGTAGGCCACTTCCAGAAGATGACAAACCTTTTGACAATGGTAGGGTTCACAAGCAACATGCTGAAGTAGCAAACCTGATCACTTTGCATTCATTGGAGAATTTCTGGATTCGTTACAGTTCTGATACATTTTTCTAGCCCCAGATTCCTCATTTTAGAATTATCCCCAGGTATCAGACTGGATCTGGAAATCTTTCATGAGCAGTACTCCTGAGCACCAGTAGGTGGTGTTGTCCAGCTCTACGCTGGAAGTGACGTGCGTGGCGCCTATATAGGCGCCACGCCAGCACTCTGACATTAGTTATCTTCTTTCCAAGCCAGTTAGCGCAGGTCCCGGTAGAGCTACCGCTAGTCAGTTTTTTGAGTGACCCTTTTTTTACTTTTTGTCAAACATTTTGGGGAATTCTTCTCCTGGTGTGGTCAGGATGTCCACTAGAATATCTGACTTCAAGCCCTACGATGCCTGTCACTGACATATGTCAGTGACAGACCTGCATCTTGTTTGCTGCTGGTGTCTTAGGTACGACCACAAGAAGAAGCCTCGCACTATGCACCCCCAAGACCTTGAGGGAGCTCTCCCTCAAGCTCCTTGCTGTTTTCCATGTGACACCGCAATAGTCTCAAATCCTGTGCAAGAGGAAGGACCCAGGATTGGTAACGGAGCCCAAGATCTTAGTCACACTCAAAGTCGTCTTCCAGGAAGTCCTACGAGAAGAAAAAGAGCAAGCAGTCGAAGAGGTCTTCAACTTCACCCTCTCTGTTTGTCATTCGATGATATGAGGAAGCAGCGTCATTCGAGGCCTGGCTCCACGATAGAGCTTGCATCTGAGCCAGCTCTGTGCCTCCCTGAGTTTTTGGGAGCCGGAACGACCCCCGCCCAACCTCACAAATGTTATGAGGCCATGCAACTTAGTCGGGTGGCCCATCCCAGTTAGCACGCCTTTAGACGCCGGGGTTCAGGTGGGGCCCCTACTGCTTCTCAGATAGTACCCCCTGCCCCCACCCCCCAGGTCCAGTTCGGCCCCTTGGATCCACAAAAGAATCCGGACCAGTGCCGGTCATACCACTTCAACCTTCCCTGGCACCTGTCCCAATGCTGACTCTCCCCATGCTGTCCCCATTCTCATCTCCAACACAGAGCCATAGGGGTGTTCTGCGACTCTGACTTTGGCGCTGCCCGGATCCATGCCTTCCATGCCCGAACACCCAATTTCATGGACTGAGACTTGGGGAGGATTGTGAGGGGCCACTGGACCCTGACGATTACCAGCCCGTAGACCCCAACATGGACTGGTGTGAGGAATTTGTAGACGCCAGTGGACTGGGAAACTCCCCTGATACTGGCATGGTCTCTCCTACCTGGGCTACAGAGGAGTGAGAGTTTTTTGCTTTGGTGTTGAGAAAAGCAGCCAGGTCCTGGCCTTAGCCTGCCCTCAGTGACAGCCAAGACTAATGTCTTGACAGAAGTGCTTCAGCCGGAAGGGACCCCTCAGAACCATTTCTTCCATTTAATAAAGCCCTTACGGATGTCCTTATTGCGACCTAGTACAAACCCTGCACAGGAGCTCCTGTGAGCAGGACAATTGCCTGTTGCATCTACCCCTCCCCAGGGGCCCCGGTTTCCTCACGCAACACTCTACCCGGTAGAGCTTGGTGATTCAAACCTCTACTTTTCAGGTAAAATCCTGGCGCATACCCAACCACCTCACCATATAGAGAATCCAAGAGCATTCGATTTTTGGAGTGGAATTTCATGTTTACGATGCAGATGGGGAATCGCTGCATGCATTAGTGGCTTTGCAATACTCCAGTGCAATTGCCCAGATGAGGCTAAGTGGCTTTATCTCCGCTCTCCTTAAGATATCTCGGGGCACCAGGTAGTGAAGTCTGTTCTCACCCATCCTTTTCACTGTGGCGCTACAAGCCTTAACATTAATATTACATGAGCATTGCTTCCATTAAGGCATTCTATCTATGCAGCACACATTAGTATTGCTGTTATATGTGGACAATAGTTTGCTTCATGTTCGCGACACAGACGTGGGCTTGGCCATGTTATGAGTGATATCAAGTTTGGTGGCATGGCTGCCTTCTACAATAATTGTAATATTCATGTTTCATTCCAATCCTTGAGGGTGCAAATATGGAGTGTGGTTGTGAATCACTATGTCCCATCTGTGGAGTGGCTAAACGACTCAAGTGGCTAGATAGGTGGTTGCCTTTGTCAGTGGTGGTGGTAAACTCAATCCTCACCATACAAGCGGGGACAGTCATCCCCTAATAAAATGGGAGTATTACGTTTTTAGTATGAGGGCGGCATGGAAGTGCCAGATCTAAAACTGTACTGCTGTGCATCTTAGGCCCATTTTACCTCCTAGTGGTACCACCCACCTCGGTTCATAGTGGATCACGGAATTTGAGCGATTGTGCCAGTCCTATTTAGTTACGTGCTGGACTCTCTCCTTAATCCATACAGTGCCCTGCACTATCTTGGGTGATTATTAACAGTATATGGTAACCATAAATCCCCCAGGAAGCTCGGTCACAGAACGTATAGAGTGCTCCCAGAGGAAACATTTGGTACCAGTTTACTCTTATTTTAGAAAAACAGTTGGGTAGGTGCAATTACCACCCTCCATGCACCTAACTGGTATTAATATAATATGTTACAAAGTAACGAGTCAATGCATACAATTTTCTTGTGAGCACATGATTTATCGCAGTAACCAACAATAAACACTCAATTAACCTCTAACTATGGATTCCAGATTAGCGTGCTACTTGCCATAATGCGCCTCAAAAAGCCTCGTATAGGGCAGTAAGCGCTACATAAATACAATTTCAATTAGAAAAACAGGTATTGTTCAAAAACGAACATTTGGAATTATTATTGCAAAACATCTCAATACATTTTATTGTGCTCAATTTTATGCCATATATTCACAATTAAAAATCTTTTGACACATATCCAAAGTAGAGCAAGAAACGGGGAATAGAGCTAGCATGTATATGTTGAAAGTAACAAAATCGCATTACATTACATATCCATTCACAAAGTTCAGTGCAGTTATATGTGAGTTGCCTGCTATCCAAGTTCTGTATCCAAGCACTATCAAAATTCCTTTCTTTTTTTTGCATTCTTTAAATAGTCGATAGCTGTTGACTTTATAGTCTTTCTACATCAGGAGTACATGAATCCATGCTCAGCACAATCTAACATTTCCAATCAATTATGTCCACATAGCTACACATTAAGCAACATTATTTTAATTGAAGATACCACAAATTCTTCTGGATTGAATTGAAACAACAAGTTGCAGGCTAGAATAGCGGTCATCCTGGCACAACTTTGTCCGTTGATCTGGAGCTCACTGTCTCCTGAGAGTTGTGATTTTTACTCACAGAAAATCCTTTAAGTGCAGAATAAATGTCTCAGACGAAGCACTCTGGCTTCAAGCCTTGTAAGGATTGTGAGGGACAGATGTCTTTTACTGACCTCCATTCCATCTGCCTTTGGTGCCTAGGGTAGGACTATTACTCTTGCTACTGTGAATCCTGCCTCAGGATGCTCCCAAAGGCTTTCAGGAAAGTTACCTATGTGCTGAAGGGTACGTTAATAAGGTTCCAACTCAAGTTTATTCCTGTGCTACTTAATGTTGATGCCAGTCCATTCATTCACCTCAAAGGCTTTGGAAAAATAGAAAGAAAATGATGTTGTTGAACCAGAGTGAGTGCTATGTGGATTTGACATCATCTGACGTAACTTCCGGCGCTAGCGCGCTGACTGGCCGGTCGGCCGGCTGTGAACGTTTCTAAATCCAGGCTGGCGCCATGGATTATTCAGACGAGCGATCTGCTGGTACAGTATCCTCTAGAAAGTTAGTTACCACAGGTAAGTAGCTTTTTCATATAAACTCAAATCATTAAAAAACTATATATAATAATATATGGTGAAACAATCGAGTCGATCACAATTCACCTTCAAAACATTTCTCTAACAAAATATTTATTTATTTATTTATTTTTGACATTTGTACAGCGCTCTGTTCCCCTAGGTGTCCTGGCGCTAAGTGTTACTCCTGAGATAGAGGCAGATCGGGAATCAGTTGGTAAACAGCCATGTCTTTAAAGCTCTTCTAAAGGCCATTAGGTCCGTCATTTTTCTGAGGGCGTGAGGCAAGGTATTCCAAGCTTTGGCTGCGCCCAGCACAAAGCTTCAGCCTCCCCAGCGCGCTCTCCTAATACGGGGCTCAGAGATCAACCCCAGGTCCGCTGATTAAAGATTTCTAGTCGGGCGATACCAATGAAAGTACTGCCGAAAGAGTAAGGGTCCCTTGCCTTGTAAGGACTTAAATACTAGTCATAGTGCTTTGAAAAGAATTCTCTTTCGCATTGGGAGCCAATGGAGCTTAGTCAACTCCTGGGACACAGGGACACATTTTGGGATCCCCAATATGAGCCTAGCAGCCGCATTTTGTAGTACCTGCAGTTTAAGTACCCCGTGTTGGGCGCCAAGAAATAAACTATTGCAGTAATCCAGCCTTGCCATGATCAGCGTTGTGACCACTGTTTTTCTGTCACTGCCTGGAATGAATGGAAGGATCTTACGGATGGATTTGAGCAAGTAGGCCACAGAGGAAGATAGTGCATTGACCTGGGGACGAAAGGTGAGTTGATCATCGATCAACACCCCCAGGTTTTTCACCTTGGCCACTGGGGTGGGGGCCATTCCCATCTGGTCTGGCCACCAGTTTGGGCTCCAGAAGTTAGTGTTAGACCCAAACACTATAACTTCGGTTTTAGCCGAATTTAATTTGAGGCAGTTAACTGCCCTCCAGTTTCCCACCGCCAGCATACAGTCCTTGAAATTCCTTGCTACTCCTTCTTCCATCCCTGGTAGTAATGACACCACAATCTGGGTGTCGTCAGCATATGAAGTAAGATCAAAACCATATGCCCGGATTACTGGTGCCAATGAACTAACATACATGTTAAATAACGTAGGGCTCAGGGATGAGCCCTGGGGAACTCCACTGGGCAGGATGAAAGGATTTAACTCATATTCTCCTAAGGCCACACTCTGGACTCTGCCGGTCAGGAAGGCTTTAAGTATGTTGAGCGCCTTCCCTTGTACTCCGCGGTCGAGTAGGATCCCATGGTGTACCGTATCGAAGGCCGCGGAGAGGTCCAGCTGCACCAAAGCAGCACTCCCTCCCGCATCGGTCACCTCTCTGTTCTCCTCAGTTGTTTTAATGAGGGCGGATTCCGTGCTATGGTAAGGTCTAAAACCATGTTGAGAGGGGTCCAGAGTTTGAGTGGCCGCAAGAAAAGAGCTTAATTGGGAATTCAGGGCCTTTTCTTAATTTAGCTGGTAGAGGGAGCCTTGCTATTGGACGGTAGTTATTTAGGTCCCTGCTATCCAGGTTAGGCTTTTTCAGTAAGAGCAAAATCGAGGCGTGTTTCCAACACGCTGGGAAACCTCCTGTCGCAAGCATTTTGTTAAAAACGGTCACCAGCGATATAACTATCGGTTCTGGGGCCCTTTTTATCACAGCCACCGGGCAAGGATCTGACTGGGCGCCTGATTTTGCCGCTAACCGTATTTACTGCCGAAAAACAGTCCAAATTTTGTCTTAAGGTTGGCTCCATTACGTTTTTTGAAGAAACCGCCTGGCTATTCATCCTCTCCTGACTAGAGAAGGCTTTGAAAATGATCTCCACCTTACCTAAAAAGAATTTGGCAAGATCTTCGCATAATTCAGAACTCGCGGGGATGACCGCGGGGGCCGGGTCAGCCAAAAGCAGACACTGTTGTGAACAGATCCTTCGCAGAGTTCTTAGCAAGATTTATGCGATTAGTATAGTACTCTTGTTTTGCCTTCCCCATCGTTTTTTCATATGCTAAAAGGCTTTGTTTAAGAAGCATTCTGTCACTTTCCCTGTATTCCTTCCGCCAGACCCTTTCTAGTTTTTTACATTCCAACTTGTGATTTCTTAGTTCCTCAGAAAACCATGGTGCTGGGCTCTGGCCAGGAGACGCAGTTTAAGTGGGGCGAGGATGTTGCAGGCTTTATCAATCCAACTAGTATGGGCGAGAGCCGCCGCCTCCACCTCTAATGGAAGGGGCTCCTTGGAGGAGAGCAAATGATCTTCCAGAGCTCTACCCTCAACTTTGCTCCAGGCCCTGCATATCCTGGCTACTTTAGGCAGACACCCCCCACCTTGGGATTTTGGCACGGAGATGACAAATAGCAGCGCCCTGTGGTCGGTCCAAATGACCGGTATAGCTTTATTAAAGAACAGAGTGGGGTGGTTCGAAAAAACCCCATCTAGGGTATGACCAGCCTTATGCGTAGGAGCCCTAACCAGTTGTTTAAGCTCGGCGCCATCCATCAGATCAATAAGTACGTTGGTGTCCGTGTCCAGGGGGTTTTCTAAATGGAAATTCAAGTCTCCCAAGACCGTAAAGTCCTTAGAGCAGAGTCCCTCCTCCAGTATGCTTCCCACAGAGCTCAGAAAGATATTTTTAGAACCAGGGGGTCCATATACTAAACAGCCATTAAATGAATGATGATTGCCTAATGTAAAATTAAATGCTACCGCTTCACATCCATCCACAGTTAAAGGGTGAAAGAAGGCGTTGAGGGAGTTATGATATATAACTGCCAAACCCCCACCTTTTCTCAGTGGCCGATCACTCGTGAAACAGAGGTAACCAGGGGAAGTGGTATTAACTAAGTCCGGGCCTGAGGCCACATCCGTCCATGATTCGGTCACAAAAGCAATTTTGATATTTTCTTCCTGTATTAGCAAAGCGCATTCCAGGCTGTGCTTTACCAACGACCTAGCATTCAAAAGGAGGCAGTCATAGTTACATCCTTCAGCTTTATGTTTTCCTCGATATTTTCTGGATAAGGCCTTGATGGGAGGCATTAGTACGGCTGGGATTGCACTCATGCAGCCTAAACAGGCACACGGGCTTGATAATTGGTCCTTATCCAGATTTAGGACTAAGCAGTTGGGTTTTCTCCCTGGCCCAATCAGGTTTTTCATTGTATCTGCGCTGTATGTCACCCTACGAAGTCCCCCCCTAATGTAATCGACAGGGTTCGTGGCACTAGGCACGGGCCAGGCGCGGACGGGCGCTGACGGGGTTGCCTTTGGCGCGCCACTGGCGCGGTCGCGTCATCGCGACCTTTATGCAGCAGGGGAGGAAAAAGACTAGACTGCTCGACCTTGGCACACCACAAAATGGCGGCCGTCCAGGCGAGTGTCCGGTCGCAGTTCCTCCCTCCCTGTCTCCGACCTCTTACCAGGCTAAGGGCACAGAAACTCGTAGATCAGCCTGCCCCTCCTGCCACTGATTCGGAAATGAATTTAGGAGTAAGTTAGTGAAATATCTCCGTTAAAAGGGAGCAGCGCACAGGACCCGGTAAAAACACAGTAATACACAATATAAAGCTAAGACACATTAAAATCAGTATGTCCTTGCTAGCTCCCGGCTCACGCCTCAGGAGCATTAGTTCCTAATAAATGCAATGAAACATGTTCGAGCCTAGCAATAGAATGCAAGTGTAAAAGTGATTAAATCATTCATACATGGAGACCACTCGCTCCAGGGTACTCAAGAAGACGATAAAATGTAATGATCAGAAGAGAAATTTGAGACTATATTAAAAGAATGTTAGCACGTATTCTGATTCGATAACTAAAACACTAGGAACTTGCATATCACTAATTCATGATCTTTCCACAAGCAAAATAGTGCACTGCTCTAAAAACAAGATAATAAATAAAAACAGAGAACAGCTCATCTAAATCTATCCAAGAATATCAATCTGTCCTACCCAAAAATAAATATAGTGGTCCTATCAAAACATCAACTTATAGGCTGTCTAATGTTAAACAATCAGAAATTATATTAAACTTACAAACATTAAGTAAGTTGCACCCACAAAAAATAGATTGTGTAACTCCTTATTCCTGTGATTCTAATAGATATTTCTAACTACATATGTCTCACCTTTTACAGATTCCCTGGCCATCAGACTGGATTTTGAAATTTACGTTCCACTTCGAAAATTACATGCAGAACCGCATAGAGGCACCACTCGCACGCAAAATCTTTTCAGGGACAGTCACAAGCAAATGCCTGTGACAGACCCACATCATGCTTTTAAATAAAAATCTTTCAGGGACAGTCACAAGCAAATGCCTGTGACAGACCCACATCATGCTTTTAAATAAAAAGTGACTTTGGATATCACTCTGCTGCGGATCATTTACTATGGACTATGTGTACTGAATAAGCAAATATGTTTGTCAATCCCAGCCATGTACTTTACACGGAAGATGTTTTTAACATAAATGATGTGGTGTTAGCTTTTGATGCAGTAACAGGCGGGAGAGCGCCTGGCCCTGATGGCATATATGGGATTAGAATCACAAACTTGGATGTCTTTGTGGATAGTGCGTAATGCATCCAGGATAAGAGTAACTTACCTTTGGTGTGCTCTGGTGTCTTTGTGGTAATATTGTAATTGGACTATTTTTGTGGGTCCAGTAATTTGATACTCAAGGTGGGTGGGTATCTGACACCTAGGGAGCAACCAAGACAAAATAAAAGCGAATTTTGGTTATTTGTATCAATAACACATACTTGTAGAGGTGCAGGTCAAAAAAGCATACCCATCATTTGATTTATGAAGGTTTCCTTATGGTGCCTGGGGCCATAACATGACAGCAAGGCCTGCAGCGACTTCACTTTGATGAATCCCATGGACATACTGTACTGTGAGGCTAAATTCTAGGTTGCCAAACACCGAAAGACTCCGTGCCATGACCCGTCTCAGAGAAGGTCCTGTTTCCGTGGCCGATCATCTTTGTGGTCGAAGTCTTTGGGATAAGTCGAATAAAAAGTGAATGCGGGACTCAGCCTCTTGGCACCACTCTCAAACTCCAGGGAACGAGCAAGGGTGCCAGCATGCCCCCGGTTGCGCTCCCAAAGCCGTTCCCCTTTGGAGCAGATTCTGACACTTGTCTTGGGACAACCTCGATTTCCAGGGCCATCTGCGACACTCCAGCAAATCAGATATTTCTGTTAAGTCACTTTCTTTATCACTTTACAAGCTATCTCTGGCATGCCTTTGGGTCCCAAGACACTTCGAGGGCCTCCAACTGGGACTCCTCTGGAAGGTCTGCCCTTGCTACCAGCTGGTCCCGCTACAAGCTTCACACTGGCTTCATTGCTGACTCCGATCCTGGCACCAAGACCCACCCCGACCCTGGATCATCAATGCCGATGTCAACACTAGATGACGAAGCACAACTTATTGTTCTCTCCAACTGCAAGTTGGTGCCACTTGGACCACGGCTGCATCACAATCCCCTAGTGCTGCAGCCTTTGGGCAACCCGTCTGAATCCCATGCTCCACCCCTGCCTCAAAGAAGGGTTTAACTCCTTCATACTATACTTGGAACAGGCTCTGACAGCAATGCATGGTACTGGGGATATATTTTCCCAACCATACAGGGATGACTTTTGTAACTAGGACCTTCAGGGTGCCAGTGGTGTTGACACATTACCAGACACTGAGCTAGTTTTGCCTCTGGGCACTGCCACAGAAAAATGTCCTCTTGCAGGATTAAGTGCAGGCTCTTGGGGCAAAATCACCCATAGAGATGGTACTGGCATCAGAAATAAGCTGTAGTGGTTACAAGTTCAAGATGCTCACCCTGGCTCAGGACTTGCCTGTCCTCGACCCTGGAGACTGGATGGCACAGTTGTACCTGTAGGATGCTTATTTCCACATCCTCTTCCTCCAGGCCCAAAGATGCTATGTGCTGTTCACAGTGGGGCAGGAGCACTTTCAGTTTGCTATGATCCCCTCTGTCCTCACCAGTGCCCCTCAAGTGTTCATAAAAGTGATGGTGGTGGTTGCAGCACACGTTCGGAGGCCAGGGGTTTCCAGTCTTCGTTCTAGCTGGAGGACTGGCTGTTGAAGACTAACGTGTTACTGGGAGTCGTCAACCTCCTCTAGACTACTGCAAACCACCTCACTTCATTGGGGTTCACTATCAATCATGCTGAAGTCACATCTGTACAGACACTTCTCTTCTTTGGAACCATTCTAGACACAGTGCAGTTATTTGCTTTTTCACGCCCCCCACCCTCCCACCTCCCTGGAGTGGAAAGTCCCAATGTTTCATCCTCTGTCCTTGATCTCAGTCAGGATTACTCTGAGGCTACTGGACTGATGGCCTTCTGCATCCATCCCAGTTCCATTTCTCTGCCAGTAATAACTGTCTCCAGAGATCAAGTAGGGACCTTATGTGGTCGAGTGTTAGCACGTGATAGGGTGCCAATAAACAATGCTGCTTCAGGCTGTGGTTTATTAACACACTTTCAAAATCAATACTGGCCAGGCATCCCGTATCTTTATTGGATTTGCAACCTTCCGTTTTATTAATAACTGCCATACTATTGCTGGCTTAAGCTTTCATAATTGAACAAATGGATTTATACAGCTCGCCACATATTGTGATAAGGGTTGCAGTATTAATTGGCATTCTACAACAATTAGTATACATTGTACTTTATCTGTGTTTTGATGAATCTTCCAGTAAGACGTAAAATGCATATATCTTCGAATTAGATTTATTGAGAAATAAATACTCTTTTTCACACAGCCATTCGTCTTCAAATGCATGTTTTGAAACTGCATGAATTAAGGATCTTATAGATACGTTACGTAGGGGTACTTGCAAGTATTTTATAATGTTCCTGATTAATCATTTGCCTTAACACTTCAGCATCACATCTGGCAAATATTTCAAAGACTTTAATGCTTCAGACTAATAGTTTGTCAAATTATATTTCATACATCCTGTTGCTAAATCTAATTCTGGGAGGATCACATTTTTAAAAGTAATTATCTCCTTACTCGTTAGGCTCGTATGTGATAAGAAACTTGAAGGCAGATTTAACCCTGTAGCATCCTGTGTTGGCTCAGGCTCGTGATTTAAAAGAAAAAAAGTATTTCAGACAGACTAATCAGAAAGAAATGATAGAACCCCAGCTTGGTAGTGACATTTTTCAGAGTGTAAGCACAAAGGACACATCTTAACTAGTAACATTCACATGTAGCTCAGTCAGGATGTAGAAGATAGACATTTGATAGAATAGAGTGTGGTAGTTGCTTTCTACTACTTGTAAAATTGGTTCCGAATTTTGTCAGTGTCCTGGTCCATACTGGTTTTGATACAAAATCTGGTGTGTCCTGCCTCCTTTTTTCTTGTGGTTCTTTACTTGGGCTTTGGTATAAACTAGATTGATTTGAAGATGATCTCTAAAACCTAAAGTCATGTTCCCTTGACAATTTTCATCTGTCTCGTAACTTCTGAACCAGTATCCGGTTAGGAATCCACTTTGGGAACTACTAGTCCCATTCATTACCTACACGTTTCGGTTGGTTGCTATTTACTTAGATACTGTAAAATTCACAACATTCAGTAAGACAATTATGTGCTGGGGGCCAGCTTGTTATGGTTTTGGAAGAACAAATAAGTATTTCTTTTTAAAAAGCCAAACCTGTAAAAAGATATTTCATATGGCTACTGTGTAGAATTTAGGAGCCAGATGTACAACCCTTTTTTGCTGCCGCAAACGGAAGATCGGCCCGTTTGCGACCGCAAAAAAGATTCCAGGCATGTACAAATGCAATTTTGGGAGCCACTGACTCGCAGAATTGCATTTGCGAGTTTGCGACTCTCTCTATTAGGAAGGGATGTCCCTTCCTAATAGCGAGTCACCATGCCATGTACTGTTGTTTTGCGATGGCATTTCCGGCCGCAAAACACTCGCAGTTAACCACCTACTTGAACACTTGCAAAAGGGAAGGGGTCCCCAGGCGACCCCTTCCCCTTTGTGAATGGAGGGGCCACTGCCTGCCCTTAAAAAAATGAAATTGAAAAGGTTCATTTTTCTTTTTAAAATGCATCCCGTTTTCCTTTAAGGAAAATGGGAGCTACATATATATATATATATATATATATATATATATATATATATATATATATATATATATATATATATATATATATATATATATATATATCCCAAACATCCATCCGACTCCAGAGAGTAAATGGCACGTACTCATGATCAGTAGGAATAGGGCAAATTTATTGATTCAGGTCTCCCACGACCCCGCAAAGACAGAGAGACGCGTTTCGCCTGCGCAGCAGGCTTTGTCAATCCCATTTGGCACCTAAATTTTAAAAGTATATATAGCCCTCCCCTGTGATGCAGGCACTGATAAACATGGAAAACAGACTACATAGGTAAATTCCTGTTTGGAGAAACATACCAAGCATGTTAGATAGGTAAAGTGCATAATGCAAGTTATAAAATAATACAAAAGCCGCATAATGCAAAGCCATCCTATTATGTAAGTTTTTTCCTATAATGTAAATTGTGTCAGTGCATTATCGGACTTGGAGAGTGACATATAAAAAAAATAACATTCCTAAATGAGTGGGTAAATTCATACAAATACGGCACCAAAAAGCTCTCAAAAATGCAGCCCATCCAATATATCTATAAAATTAAAGCAACTTTAAAAGGCGTGCTCGTTGTTGCTATAATGAAGGTCGGAAACATACATCTGGTCAACTGATTGAAAGGAACACATTTCCCTAGATAACAGAAACGGCGAATATGGCAGGAAACTAATATCAACACTGTTGACATGAACCATCTGAACCATCTGGAACACATTTGGGAGATAATGGTGTAGTGATAAGTACATGGGGCTCAAATTGCACCAACTGCGTGCATTTGCGACCTAAATGTCAGCCTCCAGGCAGTCTCTACTGCTATATATATATATATATATATATATATATATATATATATATATATAATTTTTTTTTTTTTTTTTTTTTTATTCGCTTTAGTATAAAGCAATGCCAGACATGGTGGTCTGCGGCCACCATCCCAGGGAGTGCTAGCCATTCCCAGTGGGGTCGCAAATTGCAACAGCCTCATTAATATTCATGAAGCATGCAATTTGCAACCCCATTGGGAATCGCAAACTGTGTCTGAGAGACTGTTGTACATTAAGTGTAGCGAGTCGCACATTGCTAGTCGCAATGTGCGACTTGCTAAACGTAATGGTCGTACATCTAGTTCTAGGTGTTAAATAAAATGACATGAACATTTTCGATGTCCACCCTTAATCGTTTAAATCTGTGCATGGTTTCACCCTGCATGTTCTTTGCTAGATTCTTTGGAATGCTTTGCGTGAGGGGTACAGGTCTGGCTAACATTCAATCATTTTCCATTTAAGGGAGGTAGCTAGTTGATAAGATTACATTGCAGTGTATGTGCTGCTATCACAGATTTTCTTTGTATTTTTTAATTCAAAGATAGTCACTGTGGTAAAAGCTGCCCCCGTTTAGAAAGGAATTTACAGAAAATAGGTATACTGGGCATATCCATATTCATGCAAGCCGTATGTGATTTCAAAGATTGAGTTTTTCTTATTGCCTGCTTTCTGTTTTCGAGGTATTTATCAAAACGTTCCTCCTAATTTTACAAATATATATTTTTTTGTTTTTGCCTCTTTTAGCTGAAGAGATGGATCTTTTGAATGCTAGCTTGCAAGAAGGAAGCGATTTGCCATATGCATGGAACCCTGGTACATTGTTGCATTATGGAAGAGCAGAGCTGAAAACATCTGATCATAGGTTAAATATGAACCTGTGTCAAATACTGAATATTTTTAATAATTATTTGTTAAACGCCAAATCAAAGTTTTAATGTTTGTTTGTATGTTTATTTTTAAGGCCGGTTGTTGCACTTATTGATGTAGATATATTTGAAGTTGAACCAGAGGAGCGACAGAAGATTTACAAGGAAATGATTGGAATTCAGGGGCCACCTGATGGAACTATAATGGTATCACTCCACAGTTCCACTCCAGAAGATAACTATTTTGATGATGCTTTAATTGATGAACTTCTCCAACAATTTGCCGATTATGGAGAGGTTATTCTTATAAGGTATGTCTCTGGTATTCTTGATTTCTGGTCATCAGAACTCTCACGCTTCATAGAATCAACAGAAAAAATAGAACAGATTGCTTTTTACCTGAAATTTATTAATTCTGAATATTTATACAACTTGGTTAATGCATCCTGTATAGGTTTAAAAAAAGGATTTTCAAGTGTTTTAACAGGAAAAAAACGGATCGGCTAGCTAGCCCACTTATTGTAAATATGTGAAATACGGTTGTCATCTTGAAAACCTGTTAGCCAACCAAACCATATTTTCACATAATTATGGACATCCCAGTTCATATTTGTAAACACTAAATTCGGAAAACAAAGGCATCACTAATCATCAGCCTTCTTTGTTTGTCAAAATATTTTTGCTTCTTTTGCCGAAAACCACAACATCAAACGCATTAGAAAATGAAACATTACAATTCTCTTTGTATTGTGAATGTTCATATATACTACTACAGACTATCTCTGTTTACAGCCCAGTGACTTACCTATTCTTTAGTCGGAGGCAAAGGACAACATACTTTATTCCCATCCATCTTTCTGTACACAAATATATTTTAAGGCAACTTGACATTGATACACTCAGCCAGGAAAGTTTCACTGCCAGTTTGTTTATACAGCTGACCGTAACCAGGTCCATTGTTAATTCGAAATCCGTGATCATTTGTATCCTATCTCTGATCATCAAGATAGTTGTGTTCAGTAGTTTTACCAAAATTTACCTGACATTAGTTTCATTCAAGATCATCACACAATTACTAGCTATTCACCAGACTAGTCATCACCCATTTTGAATAGCATGTACTGCAGTCAGTCATTTGGTGTTCTGAAAGCTGTGAAACATACCAAAATGCTTAAGCTTTATTTGGTTGGGCATTTCTGGTATTACTTAAGGCTTGTGACTAAATACAGTTTGATCAGCTGCACACCCCAAGCCATTCCTCTTTCTGCAGGTTCTCATGCAAACCAGGAGTATGCATCACCTTAAAGCCATGTAGTAAGAGACAGACTATGAGGATTATTGGCAATGCACCTGTGCAAAAATCTATTAGATTTTTTTTAACCCAGATTCCTCACCTTAGAATATCCTCCAAGCATCAGACTGGTTCCAGAAAAATGTGTTTCAGTGCTTCCATGTGCTGGTAGGTGGCATCGTTTGGCACTGTGCTGACTCCATATCACCCCGGAAGTGACGGAGTAGAGCCCCACCCATGAGTTTCTTTTATTTTTTACTTTTCTATGCAGATCGGAAGCGCTGCTACTGAATTTGTCAGCCCCACAACCTTTCCACTGTATGCTAGGGAACGATTCAAGCTGTGCCACAACTACAGAAAGCAGATGGCGGTCATGGACCCACATAAAATTTGTATGCCACAATGAACCGCTACCAATCTTAAGTATTGCTAATGAAAGTGAATTGTTATATCTTGGTTTGATAGAGGGCGGGCATGCACCTGACGACAGGGATGCACTTCTAAACTAAGTGGGGGCCCAAAGAAAAATATATAGTGAGTTAAAATGCCATTTTGGGTGTCAGCTTCGTTTTAATAGTGCAGACATCCATATGGTAGTTAAAATAAAGTGATTGGTATCATGGGGATATTAGTCCCCCCACGGAGCCCGTTCTATTAAGGTCCTGATGAAGGCCGCGGACCCAGTTGGGCCTACAGGCAGAAACATGTTGACCTCACATACAGCGGTGGGGGGACACTAATATCCCCATGACACCCCATGACACGATCACCTTATTTTAACTACCATATGGATGTCTTTCTTGGTTCTTTCTGATACATTTGAGTCTTCTCTAAATGGCTGTGAGGAAAACTGCAATTTGCATTATGTCATTTCTGATATATCTTTGCTTTTATCCATCTGGTCATTGCTGCTTGGTCAAATTCCACCATTTCACACTTCTTGGACAAACTACAGAGTTTGGTCTCCCTCCTCTCAACAATGCAAAATGGTGCTGACATGTTACAAAATGTTGTGTGATCCGGTAGCTCCAAAGTATAGTTCCTCATGAAAGAAATTTCTTGTAGCCCAAAAAGCTGTTTCATGATGTGAGGTATGGCTCTACCTGCTCCCTCCCCTTTCTGTCAAAACCCCTGACATGCCTCCCACTCAACAACACCTCCCGTAGGACCACTTGTCTATGCTGCAAGAGGAAGATCAAGTTCTCTTGGCCAAGGGAGCCATAGGGAGGGCACTAACATCAAAGATTGGTACAAGTTGTTATTCCCATTAATTTCTAGTAGCATGGAAGCCTTCTTCCTATCCTATATCTTCACCCTCTGAACTTTTCCCTCTGAAAGGACAAGTTCAGAATGCTCACCATGGCTCGAGTTCTGTCTTCCCTGGATCCAAACTGGATTGTGGCATTGGATTTTAAGAAAGCTTTTTCCCATTCTGCAGTACCACAGACTCTACCTACGGTCTCTGGTAGGTCTCAAGCACTTTCAGTTCTCTGTGCTTGGTTTTGGCCTTACCAGTGTATCTCGGATGTCCACAAAGTTGAGTGGGGGTCGCTGACTTTCTAGAGAGGTTGTGAATACCAGCCCTCCCGTACCCTCAATGACTAGCTGCTGAAGGAGGGCTTTCCTCAAACAGTCGTAAACCACCTCCAGACGACGGCCAACATGAGGATATAGCTGGACTTTTCCATCAACATGCCAAAGTCACACATAACCCCTTCATTGGAGCCATGCTGGACACTGTGCTCTTCCAAGCCTTCCCTCCGCCTCAACGAGTCCAGGACATTCAGGTTATGATCCTGATGTTTCTTGATTTGGGTGTCTGTGACAGCTGCTCGGAGGCTACATTCCTTCTTGCTTCCTGTTGGTGAACCGCACCAAGTGGCACTTGCAGGCTTTGTAGTGGTATTTGGAGCGTAGTAGGCTCTGCACCAGGAAGCCTTTTGGATTCCAAACCGGTGTCGCAGGAGACTGTGGAAGTATTGCAGTTATGGTTGCTTGACTGCAGTTGGACCAGTGGCAGACCCTCTCCCTGTTGCATCCATATCGAACGGTCATGAGTGATGCATCGTTGCTAGGTTGGGGAAGGCATCTGAGGTAGATCGAGATCAGAGGACTTTGGTCTATGGCAGAAGCTCGCCTCCACATCAACTTGCTGGAGTTGTGGGTGATTTGTTTGACACTGAAAGCGTTCCCCCCAATCAACAAGGGGAACAGGTACAGGTTATTAGAGAGAACCCTACAGCAATGTGGTACTGCAAGGGCGGAGTGGAGTTGCGGGATTCTGTTCCAGGAAGACCTGCACCGTTGAAAGTATTGAATAGCCAGGCTTCTCCCTGGCCACGCAGCATCTGGCAGCATCTTTAAATGTCAGGGCAGACAAACTCAGCAGACTGCGCCTAGCAGATCGTGAATGAAGGCTGCACTTCCGAGGAGGCAAAGGGCATCTTACAAAAACAGGGAGAAACCTGGATTGACCTTTTTCGCCACCACAGAGTATTCAGTATCCAAATGTTTGTGCATAGGAATTCCCAAGTAAGTTCTCACTGGAGACGCCTTTCTCGGGATGATAGACATTTCTTGTATGGTGTTCCTCTCGCATCACAAAGCCTTTACAGGCACAGTTACATGAAATACTGTTATTCTGTCTTTTGTTGGCCCTGCAAGATCTTGCTGTTGTGACAGTTAAGGGTTACTTGTGGGCCCTTTTGAAGTTGTCACATCTTCCTGATCCGATAACCTGTTGTAAAGCATTTCTTGAATGGGCTGAATCATATGTTCCCTCCAACACCTTTTGTGATGTCTCCGTGGGACCTAAATTTGACTTGCACTTACCTCATCATGTGTGTCCTATTTGAACCAATGCACAGCTGTTCTGTCTGCCTCCTCACTCTAAAGACCAACTTTCTCATAGTAATCGTGTCAGCTCGTCATGTGAGTGATTTACAAGCACTGTCTGTTCAGCTGTTGTATACCACCTTCTTCACAGATAAGCTTGTAGACAAAAACAAGCATTCATACAAAGGTTGCCACACCCTTCCACATAGCATAGTCTATCAGCCTACTAGCATTCTTCGCCCCACCTCACCCATCTAACGAGTAAGAAAGACTCCATCGCATTGATCCCAAGAAAGCTTCTACATTGAATGCACCAAGGAACATCAGGTGGATGATCAGCTTTTTGTGATTTTCCTTATGCAGAAAAAGGTAAAACTGTGAAAAAGAAAACCTTCTCCAGAAGGATTGTCTTCAACATTAAGATCTGTTATGGGCTGGCCAAGAAACAGTCTCCAGAAGGTCTTCAGGCTATTTAAAACAGAGAAAAGGCTGTTACCACTGCACTGTCATAAGGAGTGCCAGTTTTAGATGTCTGACGTATGGCAGGCAGCTACATGGGCATCAGTTCACATACTGATGCTTTAGGTGCACAACAGCAAGGGAGAGACTCTTCACCTGCTGAGTGCAGCTGCCTGGGCCACCTGCAGCTTACTCTACTAGTCTCAGCTTCTGCCGCTGCGAGCGTTCGTGGGCGGGGTCCACTCAGGAACTCCGAATGCTTCACACCTGCTGGGCCAGGTAAGACTTTTTTGGGGCGTTTGACCGTGGGGGAACTTCCTGCTAAATTAACTAGGTGGGGCTGGAACATAATTGACTTTAAGTTAGAGTCATAGTGGACTGCTGAGACCCTGTCTGCTATTGGGGCATACCCTGGATGTTTCCAGTAGTGAATGGGTAATAGCGGCGAACGCTAACCGAGGGGTGAGTGGGACAGGGAACCATCAACGAAACACTTGAGACCCGGCATTAGGGGAGAACTGTGTGATTGCTTGTGCATGCAGTATTTATCCTTAAAATACTTTTCTTTTTTCATAAAGTAAGTATTTGGCTGGACAATTATTTATTGCTGCTGCTTGAGTTGTAAGTATGTGTTTACTATCTGCATCCACCCTATACCTCTCCCCCGCAGAAGCTTTGGACTGCTTGGAAACTGCAATCTTGAGAGTAGAGTGCAGAAGAGATACTTAGCCCAGTTACTCAGGATATATAATAGGTTGAACCCCATATTATTAGGAATAGAAGCCCTCAACCCCATGGTTGGGCCCAGTAGCCCCTGCGTGCCCCGTGGCCCTTTGAAAGGGGTTCTGACACACCCTCCTCCCCTTTTTGTTGAATGGACTCAACTAGCCTATGTTAATAAGATTCCAATCCATTCGGCACATAGGTGCAATCTGATTTCCAGTAGCTTCATGTCTGACAATGTGGGCAAAGATAAGAAACAAACTGATCTCAGCACACAGAGGTAGCGGTTATTTAGGGGCTGCAGTGTCACATTAAGGCTCAGATGGACCCGACCTCTAACTGCATGACACCACCAAGAAAATCGCAGAGAAAGTTCTCTGAATCCAGTCTGGTGGCTTTTCACAAGGTGAGGAATCTGCAGTTAGTGTATCTACCAGAAATAGCTTTACCAAAGGAAGTCGCTTTTTCATCTTTACCACATACCAAATATCTTGGAAGACAGTAACACAAACTATCCCATTTAGCACTTTGTGTATGACACCTGGAAACACTTTTGAAGCAAACGTCAAACTAAAATGTACTTAAACATACCTACACATGATACAAATAAAGTCCGATGACTACTGTCAGGATGTAGCATAATTTGCTGATAGGTGTTGGATACTTTTATTATTAAAAAAAACCTCTCCCTTTCTCTAACATACTCAACAACTTGTTGATGTACGTGTCTGTCAACCAATTGCAGTGAATGAGGTCACGTAAATCTAAGCACATTTGATCTTTACAACTGAATTGTTGCACTGAAACTTTAGCGACTCTATCAGTTCAATTACTCCTTCATTACATAATGTTTACAGTTAGCTCTTGATACTCCCTTAATGCCTCGCGACAGAGCTTGACTCTCCACATAGGCTACTAGTGGAAGAAAGTGCTTAATTTGTAGTGCTGTTTCAGAGGGCAGCCAAGGTAGTAGAATTACAGCTACCCTCAACGGACACTAAAACAAATGTTTTGACAGATATTCCACAGCCTGGGATAGCAACATCAGAGCCCTTTGTCCTATTTATTGATGTGCTCATAGATACTCTGATGAATACCTGGTGGAAACAATATTCTTGGCCATCTATTAGTCGGCGCATGGACAGAGATTTACCAGTGCCGAGTGATCTGGATTTTCTCACCAAGCACCCTATTCCGGAGAATCTTATTGTTAGACCTGGCATCTTTTGGTGTGTTTCCCCTGTCTTTTTGCTTTCGTACCTCCTGGTTTTGACTCTGTTTTTGCTGGTTTAGTGTCTCACACATTTTCTCACTGCTGTCCAGTGTTAAAGTGCAAGTGCTCCTATTGTAAATTGGATTATGGATTGGTGTTTCCATGATTGACATATTTGATTTACTGGCAAGTCCCCAGTGAAGTGCACTAAGAGTGCCAGGGCCTGTAAATCAAATGCTGCTAGTGGGATTGCGGTACAAAAGGGGGTGGTGATGGACGCAGAATCTGAACCAATCAAACACTCACACCCAGTCAAAAGATCTGGGTTTGATCCATCACCGTTCTTTAGCCCACTCTGCCACCCCAGTTCAGACATGTCTATATGCAAATCAGTCTGACCCTGTGCCTCATGGGAACAGTCCAGCCCGAACTGCCAAGCCATGCCTTCCCTGGACCGGAAACAAGCTTCCGAGGACCGGTTTCTGGCATTCCAGCCGTCTTCAGCCCGGCTTGCTTGAATCCAGTGGCAAAGTGAGCAAGGGACTCACGTCTGAGCATACCCTGCTACACTTATGGCGGCCAAAAGCGGTACAAAAGGCAGTGGTGATGGACGGAGCATCTGAACCAATCAAACACTCACACCGAGTCAAAAGATCTGGGTTTGATCCATCACCGTTCTTTAGCCCACTCTGCCACCCCAGTTCAGACATGGCTATATGCAAATCAGTCTGACCCTGTGCCTCATGGGAACAGTCCACCCAGAACTGCCAAGCCATGCCTTCCCTGGACCGGAAACAAGCTTCCGAGGACCGGTTTCTGGCATTCCAGCCGTCTTCAGCCCGGCTTGCTTGAATCCAGTGGCAAAGTGAGCAAGGGACTCACGTCTGAGCATACCCTGCCACACTTATGGCGGCCAAAAGCGGTACAAAAGGGGTGGTGATAGCCAGAAACCGGTCCTTGGATTCTTGATTCCGGTCTAGGAAAGACATGGCTTGGTAGTTCGGCCTGGACTGTTCCCATGAGGCACAGGGTCAAGGCTGATTTGCATATAGCCATTGTCTGACCTAGGGTGGTGTGGAGTGCAAAAAAACTATGTATTTAGGCCCAGATCTTTGTACTGGGGTGAATGTAAGACATTGTTCTGCATTCTGTCCATCAACTGTGTTTTTTGCAATTTTCACCCCGAGTGGGCTGGGTATGCTCAGACGTGAGTCCCAGGCTCTCCACATCATTGGAGTGAAGCTATCCAGGCTGAAAAAGGCTGATAGCCAGAAACCGGTCCTTGGATGCTTCATTCCGGTCTAGGAAAGACATGGCTTGGTAGTTCGGGCTGGACTGTTCCCATGAGGCACAGGGTCAAGGCTGATTTGCATATAGCCATTGTCTGACCTAGGGTGGTGTGGAGTGCAAAAAAAACGATGGATTTAGGCCCAGATCTTTGTACTGGGGTGAATGTAAGACATTGTTCTGCATTCTGTCCATCAACTGTGTTTTTTGCTAGTGGGATTGCAGCACTGATTGTGCCATCCAAACGAGCAGCCATTTAAAGGGTTCTCAGGCCTGCAACTTCAGTGTCTGCGCTCAGTTTGTACTGCCCTGTGGACTTGGTAAGTGCACCCACTTGCCAAGCCCTAACCTTTTCTTTTACTACATGTGAGTCACCCCTAAGGTAGACCCAAGGTACCCCTTTGGGCAGGGTGCAGTGTATGGGAAAGGTAGGACATGTCCTGATGCTGAACCACAGTGTAATTTGTTTTTCACTGTTGAAAGGCTATCTTTCTCATAGGATAGAATGAGGAATACTTGGTAACATTTTGCAAGTATATCTTCCCATTGGGACAAGATAGAGAATTGGAGTTTAGCATGCTTGAACTCAGAATGTAGAAATGCATCTTTTAGTAAAGATGATTTTTATATTCTGTGTTTGAAAATACCACTTTTAGAAAGGAGGTATTTTCTTGCTTAGCCATCCTTTGTGCCTTTGCTGGGTTGTGGATTTACTGTCCGGCTTTCGAGTGACGGACACTCTCTGCCCTGGAGAACAAAAAGAAATGCAGTATAAATATTGAGGTCCAGACCCCAGAACTTTAGATCTTGCTTGTATCAAGGAACCTGACAAGAAGAGCTGGGAGAACTGCCAGGAGGAGTACTACTCCTTCAATCAATCAATCAAGAAATTTATATAGCGCGCTACTCACCCGGAGGGTCTCAAGGCGCTTGGGGGAGGGGGTTCTGCTACTGCTCGAACAGCCGGGTCTTGAGTTGCTTCCTGAAGGAGAGGTGGTCTTGGGTCTGACGGAGGTGGATTGGGAGGGAGTTCCATGTCTTGGCTGCTAGGTAGGAGAAGGACCTTCCTCCCATGGTGGCTCTTCGGATGCGTGGAACGGCGGCGAGGGCGTGGCTGGTCGATCGAAGCTGGCGGTGGGAGTGTAGAAGGTCAGGCAGTTGTTGAGGTACCTGGGGCCCAGGTCGTGGAGAGTCTTGTGTGCGTGGGTGAGGAGTCGGAACGTGATTCTCTTGTTGACGGGGAGCCAGTGCAGGTCTCTCAGGTGTCCGGAGATGTGGCGGGTACGGGGGATGTCCAGGATGAGTCGTGCGGAGGTGTTCTGGATGCGTTGGAGTCTCTTCTGTAGTTTGGCTGTGGTTCCGGTGTAGAGAGTGTTTCCGTAGTCCAGTCGGCTGGTGACGAGTGCCTGGGTGACAGTCTTCCTGGTTTTGGTGGGGATCCATCGGAAGATCTTACGGGGCATGCGTAGGATATCTGACAGAGACACGTTAGTGATAGATTCCTTACCTTAGAATATCCCCAGGCGTCAGACTGGATCCGGAAATTTTTTGCGTAGCAATACCCCTGCGCGTCGGTACGCGTCGTCTGCGGCTCCGCGTCCGTCGTCGGCGCCGTGAGCGCCAGAATGACGTCGTCGGAGTACTTAGACGCCACCCATGCGCGCTGACGTCAGTTCTTCTTTTTTCCGCGCCAGCTAGCGCAGATCCGGAAGAAGCTCTACCCCCAGTCATTTTTTGACTGAACTTTTTGGTGTTTTGATCACTCTTTTTTGTCGAAGTCTTTGACTCTATCGGTGCCAGGGATGCCCGGGTTCAAGCCTTGCTCGAAGTGCGATCGACTCATGTCGGTCACGGACCCCCATCGCCGGTGCCTGAAGTGCTTAGGCCTCGACCATGACGATCGAACCTGCTCCAACTGCCGGGTCCTGACGTCGAAGGCTAGGCGGGAGCAGTCCCGCAAGCGACTCGAGCTGAGGCAGTCGGCCCGCGCCGCTCCAGGTCCCGGTCCCACGGGAGGTCGAGGGACAGGTTGCGAGGTCTGAGTCATTGAAGCTCCGGGAGTGCACACCGATCGTCTGGTTCCAAGTCCTCAGGTAAGAGGCATGAGATGTCGGAGCGACGTCATCGATCCTCCGACCCACCCCGACGCTCGCACGATGCAGCCGGGGGCTCGGGCGACACCGCCCACGCGGCTCCGCGGGAGTCGCTAGCGTCACCACCTGCACCACACCTTCGGGTCCCTGGGCACGGCACGGCGCGACGCCGGAGGAGGTCGAGAGGTACCTCATGGCCATGAGGGCCCTCCCTCCTCAGTCGGTTCCTGTGGCACCTTCGTGCCCAACGGTTCCGTCTGGAGGTCCTAACTGGTCGGGCGCTTCGGCCCGACGCCGTCGGTTGCTTCGGCCCCGGCGCCGCCGGCGACTTCGGTCTCGGCGCCGCAGGACCTCGCCGGATCCGGCTCCGGATCCGGGACGTCGCCGGTCGACCTTATGACCTCACCGGCGCCGTCCCCACGGGTGTCGCCCCCGGCGCCTACTGTGGTTGCCGCCCCGAATGTTTCCTGCGGTCCGACTCAGGCGCCAGAAGGGCGCCGCTGGGCGCCGATACAGTCGGCCTTTCGGGATTTTTATCTCCACGAGGAGACCCTGTCTGCTAATCCTGGTTTACAGGACACAGGTGACGAGGAAGATTGGGAGGGGTCCGAGGACCCTCTGGCACTAGATTGCCAGTCTCAACAGGACTGGACATACGAGCTTGGGGAGGCCAGTGGTCTTGACACTTCGCCAGACACTGGATTTAGCTCACCTCCGACTGTGGCTTCGGAGGCGGGCTCTACATATAGTGTAGTGTTGACGAAGGCAGCTAAGGCCTTAAACCTTAAGCTCCCCGTCGCGGCCGTGAGGACTAACCTCCTCACAGAGGTTCTCAAACCGCAGTCAAGCTCCAGTGAGCCCCTGCTGCCGTTCAATGAGGCCTTGTGTGACGTTCTTGTGGGCACTTGGTCCAAGCCCGCCACAGGTCCGCCTATGGATAGGAACGTGGCCAGACGCTACCGCCCGGCCCCGGGCGACCCATGCTTTTTGTCCACCCACCCCACCCCGAGAGTCTGGTCATACAGGCCTCAAACTCCCAGACCACATTCCCGTCGGCCCCGCCCGACAGGGAATCCAAGAGATACGAACAGTTCGGGAAGAAGGTTTTTTCGTCTGTTAGCTTAGGGCTGCGGTCTGTGAATACCGCCTGTCTCTTGGGCCGCTACACCCACACTCTGTGGGACACGGTTGCGGAGGTGCTGCCACAATGCCCGGAGGAGGTCCAGGCTAAACTCTGCCAAGCCCTTGCGGAAGGCCGAGATGCAGCACGCTTTTCTATCCGGTGTGGGCTGGATACAACGTACTCACTGGGTAGGGCGATGGCAACGACAGTGGCGGTTCGACGCCACGCCTGGTTGAGGTCCGCCAACTTCTCTGCCGATGTCCAGGCCACACTCCTGGACATGCCGTTTGATGGTCGTCGCCTCTTCGGCGACAAGGCAGGCCATGCACTGGAACGTTTCACGGACTCCAGGGCTACGGCCAAGTCCTTGGGCCTCACGGCCCCACGCCAGCAATCGGGTGCCTTTCGCTCCTTTCGTGGCCACGGAAGGGGCGCCCCCCCACGTACTGCCAGCCACGCGCCGCAGAATGTCCAACAGCGCGGTGGCGGACGTGGAAACCGCCGTGGCGGCGGTCGGGGACCACGGCGTGGCCAGTCCACACCTCCCTCAGCAGCACCTGCCTCAAAACCTTCCGAGTTTTCAGGCCCATGTGACGCCTGTGGGAGGCAGGGTTCGCCATCACCTCTCCCACTGGCGCACAGTCACTTCGGACAGGTGGGTGCTGCAGATTGTCCGAAGGGGCTACTCCCTCCCCTTCGAGGCATCCCCTCCATCCATGCCACCGCAATGCCACTGCGTGTCGGGGGATCACTTGCAACTTCTGCAAGAGGAAGTCACGGCCCTCTTGGCCAAGATGGCCATCGAGCGCGTTCCTGGGCCAGAAGTAGGGTGTGGATGTTACTCCCACTACTTTCTGGTGCCCAAGAAGGGCAAAGGGGGCCTACGCCCGATCTTGGATCTGCGGAACGTCAACGGCTTCCTCCGGAAGGAGAAGTTCAAGATGCTGACTTTGGCTCAGGTCCTGGCTGCCCTGGACCCGGAAGACTGGATGGTAGCGTTAGACCTGCAGGACGCTTATTTCCACATCCCCGTCCTTCCAGCCCACCGGCGTTACCTTCGGTTCACGGTAGGCCAGGAGCACTTTCAGTTTACCGTGCTTCCCTTCGGCCTTACCAGCGCCCCACGGGTGTTCACGAAGGTGATGGCGGTGGTCGCAGCTCATCTGCGCAGGCAGGGGGTATCAGTCTTCCCCTACCTCGACGACTGGTTGTTGAAGGCGGGCTCGCCCCAGGTAGTCGTCACCCACTTCCAGACTACGGCCGACCGCCTGCACTTGCTGGGGTTCTCCATCAATGTGCCGAAGTCACACCTGTGCCCCTCTCAGAAGCTCCTCTTCATCGGAGTGGTTCTCGACTCGGCGCAGTTTCGGGTTTACCCACCCGAACAGCGGGTTCGGGATATTCAGGCTTTGATTCCCATCTTCCAGCCGTTATCCCGAGTCTCGGTCAGGTTGACGCTGCGGCTTCTGGGGCTGATGGCCTCCTGCATCCTTCTGGTGCATCACGCCAGGTGGCGGATGCGGGCTCTGCAGTGGGACCTGAAGTTTCAGTGGGCCCAGCATCAGGGCAACCTGTCCGATCATGTCTTGATCTCGGAGGGCACTGCGAAACAACTGCAGTGGTGGCTCACGGACCGCAACTGGGTCAGTGGCAGATCCCTCTCCCTACCCCACCCGGAGCACGTAGTTGTGACGGACGCGTCCCTCCAGGGCTGGGGAGGCCATATGGGAGAGGCGGAGATCAGAAGCCTCTGGTCTCCGGCGGAGTCCCGGCTCCATATCAACATGTTGGAGCTGCGGGCGATTCGTCTAGCACTGAAGGCATTCCTCCCCTCCGTTCGGGGGAGTGTGGTGCAAGTGTTCACCGACAACACCACCGCCATGTGGTACTGCAATAAGCAAGGCGGAGTGGGGTCGTGGACCCTATGCCAGGAGGCTCTGCGCCTATGGCAATGGCTGGAACATCAGGGCGTGACCCTGGTGGTTCAACACCTGGCAGGCTCTCTGAATGCCAGGGCAGACGAACTCAGCCGTCGGTGCATTATGGATCACGAATGGCGTCTGAACTCGGACGTGGCGCAAGGTCTCTATCAGCAATGGGGAGAGCCTTGGTTAGATCTATTCGCCACAGAAGAGAACGCGCAATGTCATCAGTTCTGCGCGTTGGAATCAGTTCTCCACTCGCTCGGAGACGCTTTTCGTCGCGAGTGGAGTTGCGGTCTATTGTAAGCCTTTCCGCCTATACCACTTCTGCCCAGAGTGCTGAAGAAGATCAGGCGCGACCGGGTCCAGGTTATCCTTGTGGCTCCGGACTGGGCACGAAGATACTGGTATCCCGAGCTACTCAGCATGTCAATCGATCCCCCGATTCGTCTGCCTCTTCGGGAGGACCTTCTGTCGCAGCAGCAGGGGACGGTGCTGCACCCGAACCTGTCCAGTCTCCACCTACAAGCTTGGAGATTGAGCGGCGACAGTGGAGGCCATTTGACTTGCCTCCTGAAGTCTGTGATATCATTCTGTCAGCCAGGCGTCCCTCCACAAAGTCGGTATACGCCTGCAGGTGGAACAGATTTGTGGCATGGTGCACAGAAAAGGCTGTGGATCCTCTCTCTGCACCCCTTTGCGGAAGTGCTGCTCTTTCTTCTTTCCCTTGCCCAGCAGGTCTCTGCTCTGGGCACTCTTAAAGGGTACCTTTCTGCTCTTTCCGCTTTCTTAAGGCTACCTGATCAGCCTTCTTTATTCAAGTCCCCCATTGTAAATAGATTTCTGAAGGGCATCACACACATGTTCCCTCCTGTTCTCTTTGTGATGCCCCAGTGGGACTTGAATCTTGTTCTCACTTATCTGATGTGTGCTCCCTTTGAGCCGCTCCATAACTGTCCTCTCCCTCTTTTCACTTCGAAGACTGCTTTCCTGGTCGCCATCACCTCTGCCAGGAGGGTGAGTGAGCTCCAGGCTCTTTCTTCTACTCCACCTTTCCTATCTGTTCATCCTGACAAGGTGGTGTTGTGTACATGACCTTCCTTTCTGCCCAACGGTTGTCATGGCCTTCCACATCGGGCAGTCCATTACTTTGCCCACCTTCTTTCCGCCTCCGCATCCCTCGAAAGAGGAAGAGAGGCTCCACCGGCTGGATCCAAAACGTGCGCTCTCCTATTACCTAGATCGCACACGCCAATTCCGGGTGGATGACCAACTCTTTGTTGGTTACGTGGACGCGAAGAAGGGAAAGGCGGTACACAAGAGGACCATTTCGCGGTGGATCTTCTTGTGTATCCAGGCATGTTACTCCATGGCAAAAAAGGAGCCACCTGCTGGATTGCGGGCTCATTCCACTCGTGCCACGGCAACAACAACTGCCCTGGGCCGAGGAGTCCCTTTACAGGACATTTGCCAGGCAGCGACGTGGGCCTCGCTGCACACGTTCGTAGGACACTACTGCCTGGACAGTCCAGTCCGGAGGGATGGCTTCTTTGGCCGTTCCGTCCTCCAGGACTTTCTGGTGTGATATTGGTTCGTAGACCCACCACCGGGGTTGGTATTGCTGGGGTATCTATTCTAAGGTAAGGAATCTATCACTAACGTGTCTCTTTCAGATGCACAAGTTACTACTTGTGTAACGATATATCTGTAAGAGACATTAGTTAGTGATAGATTCCTTACCAACCCACCCATCCTCCCCGTTCTGAGAACCGATATCTAGGGTTAAGGTCATCCCCTTTCAGGGCCCTAGTTTCATGGCACCAGTGTTGGTTCTATCATAGCTCTGCGTATCTGGCGCGGAAAAGCTGTGTATCAGAACTGACGTCAGCGCGCATGGGCGGCGTCTAAGTACTCAGACGACGTCATTCCGGCGCTCACGACGCCGACGACGGACGCGGAGCCGCAGACGACGCCTACCGACGCGCAGGGGTATTACTATGCAAAAAATTTCCGGATCCAGTCTGACGCCTGGGGATATTCTAAGGTAAGGAATCTATCACTAACTAATGTCTCTTACAGATATATCGTTACACAAGTAGTAACTTGTGCGTTGAAGCATGAAGATGAGACGGCGTTGACTTGTCTGGTCATCGAGAGGGAGGAGTCCAGGATGAAGCCCAGGTTGCGTGCGTGGTCCGTTGGTTTGGGTGCGCTGCCCAGGGCGGGGGGCCACCAGGAGTCTTCCCAGGCGGAGGAAGATGGTCCCAGGATGAGGACTTCCGTCTTGTCTGAGTTCAGTTTCAGGCGGCTGTTCTTCATCCACTCGGCTACGTCTTTCATCCCTTCATGTAGGTTGGTCCTGGCGGTGGCTGGGTCGTTGGTGAGGGAGAGGATCAGCTGAGTGTCGTCGGCGTAGGAGATGATGTTAAGGTTGTGTTGGTGTGCGATGGCCGCGAGGGGACTCATGTAGATGTTGAAGAAGGTGGGGCTGAGCGACGATCCTTGTGGTACGCCGCAGATGACTTTGGTGGCCTCAGATCTGAACTGGGGGAGGCGGACTCTCTGAGTTCTTCCGGCGAGGAACGAGATGATCCACTGCAGAGCCTTCTCTTGGATTCCAATGTTCCAATGTTGCTGAGGCGTTGACAGTGTCGAACAGGCTTGCTGGGATGGTTTTTCAGGGGTGCGAGGTCGTCTGTGCAGTTGGTGATCCACTGGTTGAGGCTGTCGGCTGCTTGGTTTGGGTTCGTTGATCTGGCGGGAGGATTCAGGTTCAGGGATGTGGAGAGCTGGTCGGAGGGGATCTTGTTCCAGCTCCTACGGGGAACCTGTTGCGGGTGGCGGTGTGCCGTGGTCCTTCTGAAGCTGAAGTGGACGCAGCTGTGGTCTGTCCAGTGGAGTCCGGTGGAGTGGCTGAAGGCGATGTCCTTGCTGAAGGAGAAGACGGGGTCAAGCGTTTGGCCGGCGAAGTGGGTGGGGGTGTTCACCAGTTGCTTGAGTCCGAGTTGGCGAGGTTGTCCAGCAGGGTGGTGGTGTTGCTGTCATTGTTGTTCTCCAGGTGGAAGTTGAGGTCCCCTAGGAGGATGTAGTCAGCGGAGGAGAGGGCGTGCGGGCTGATGAAGTCTGCGATGTCTTCGCTGAATTGTGCGAGAGGTCCCGGGGGTCTGTAGATGAGGGTGCCTCTGAGGGTGGTCTTGGGGTTGGTGTGTATCTGGAAGTGAAGATGTTCGGCGGCTGTGAGGGTGTCGTCGGAGTTGGTCGTGATGCGGATGGTGTTCTTGTGGACGATGGCGATGCCTCCTCCAGTCTGGTTAACGCGGTCCCTCCGGGTGATCTTGTATCCGTCCGGGATGGCGATGGCGATGTCGGGCGCTGAAGAGGCGTTCATCCAGGTTTCCGTGAGGAAGGCGATGTCTGGAGATGTGGTGTCGAGCTGGTTCCAGAGTTCCACGGTATGTCTGTGTACGGAGCGGGTGTTGAGCAGGATGCACTTCAGGTGGTTGCTGCTGGTGCTCGGCTTGGCGGGTGCGGTGCAGGTCTGGATGCAGGAGAACTTGCAGGAATGGCAGGTGAAGGGTCCATGGGTGCATCTCTGGGTGGCACGGTAGCATCCGGCCTGTGTTGAGTGTGGCGGCGTCGTAAGTCTGGCGGGTGGGTAGGCGTCTGCGGGGGCCAGGGGTTCTGGCGCTGGGCGCGGTCCAGGCGCGGACGGGCTTGCCTTTGGCGCGCCCGCTGCACGGGCGCGTCATAAGTAGGGCGCCAGGAGGACGGGTCAGCTGGGTGGCGGGAGCGGGGCGGCGAAGGGGCTGGCGGGGGCAGGGCCGCAGGGAGGCAGCGGCGGGAAAGTCTGGTGCGGGCGGGCGGCTCAGCGGCGGCTGGGTCGCCCGATGCAGGACAGGATCGAAGCGAAGCGGCAATCAGCGGAGGCAAAGGGGAGCAGGCAGCAGGAGGAGCGTGGGGGCGACCAGGCCTGGGCACAGGCACAGCGGTCGCTCCCGAAATGGTGGGCGCGGTCCCCTTAAGTAGGGAGCCGGGAGGGAGGGTCAGCTGGGTGGCGGGAGCGGGGCGGCGAATGGGCTGGCGGGGGCGGGGCCGCAGGGAGGCAGCGGCGGGAAAGTCTGGTGCGGGCGGGCGGCTCAGCAGCGGCTGGGTCGCCCGAGGAAGGACAGGATCGAAGCGAAGCGGCAATCAGCGGAGGCAGAGGGGAGCAGGCAGCAGGAGTAAAGTGGGGGCGACCAGGCCTGGGCACAGGCACAGCGGTCACTCCCGAAATAGTGGACGCGGTCCCCTTAAGTAGGGAGCCGGGAGGGAGGGTCAGCTGGGTGGCGGGAGCAGGGCGGCGAATGGGCTGCCGGGGGGCGGGGCCGCAGGGAGGCAGCAGCGGGAAAGTCTGGTGCGGGCGGGCGGCTCAGCGGCAGCTGAGTCACCCGAGGCAAGACAGGATCGAAGCGAAGCGGCAATCAGCGGAGGCAAAGGGGAGCAGGCAGCAGGAGGAGCGTGGGGGCGACCAGGCCTGGGCACAGGCACAGCGGTCGCTCCTTTGCTCTGTTGTTGCTTTACTGGGTTGGCCTGCAGTTGCTGCTTCTGCCTTGGGCTGTGAAAGGACTGGACTGAACTTTCTTCACTTGTCGCTGAGTATCTCCAAGTAAAAGACACTCAATTGATGGACAGAATGTAGAATAAACCAAAACATTCACCCCCAGTCTAGAGATCTGGGTTAAATCCATCATTCTTTTGCTCACCATGCCACCCCAGTTTGGACCAGGTCATATGGAAATCAGTTGTGACCCTGTGCCTTATGGGAACAGTCCAGGCCGAACTGCCAAGCCAGGTCCTCCCTGGACCTGAAACAAGCATTTTAGGACCAGTTTCGGGGTGTCATCCCTCATCAGCCAGGATCGCTAAAATCTAGTGGCACAGTGAGCCCGGGACCCACATCTGGGCATACCCCCGGAGCACTTAGGGTGAGGAAGCAAAAGACACACAATTGATGGACGGAATGCAGAACAAATCAAAACATTCACCCCCAGTCAAGCGATCTGGGTTCAATCCATTATTCTTTTGCTCACCATGCCACCCCAGTTTAGGCCTGGCCTTATGCAAATCAGTCTTGACCCTGTGCCTCATGGGAACAGTCTAGCCAGAACTGCCAAGCCAGATCTCCAAGTGCTTGAGATAGAGCTTGCCTCCTGTTCACAAAGTGTCAGGCCCTGCAAAGACTTCTCTTTCCTCTAGGTACTGCCTCTGGGACCGCGTGTCTTCGTGGCCACAGAGGGGAACCTCAACCGGACGCTGCCAAAAAGACCGCCAGCGGTTCCGTTACCTGAAGGCAATGCAGAGGGCACTGACGAACTTCGCACCGCAACCCTGGTCTCACCAACGACGACTACGCCGCCGCCACCGAGCCACTCCTTGCAACAAGGCCTGGGGTGCACCGCATCCGCACCTCCTTGCTTCACTCCGCCACACTGGTCCCACCGACGACACCGTTGCCAGCTGACATCACCCCCGTGGTCTGGAGGCACCGCTCGTAAGCTATACGTAACACCGCTCGGTCGCACGCCACGTTCCACTGACGCCAGCCCTATCGACCGCCAATCCGAGACAGCTGATGAAGCTTGCACCGTGATGGTCAGCACCGCTTGGGGAATCTCCGCACTTCGCACCGCCAACCTGGTCTCGCTGACAACCACCACTGAGCTGCTGCTTTCAGTGCGACCTATGGGCGCTGCACTCCAACGCTTCACTTCACACCGCAGACTTGATGACCACCGGCGCCAGAGCACTCCGCCATGGTCGGCTGGAACAAAAATGATATTATTTACAAGTATGAGAACAGACGCCGGTCCGCCTCGACATGGTCAACGGACCCTGGTGGATTTGGTTGTTTTCAGCACCACTGTAGTACCGGATGGAGCTACTGCCTTTTAGGAAAGGCATTTATAAGGTTATTCCAGCAAAATACAGTTTCTGAATAATGTATGTTGGTCTTTTATCATTTTGGTCTTGTTTGCACAGATCAATTTTGTTTATTTTTAGTGCTTTCACTCTATTACTGTTGGTTATGTGCAAATGCTTCACTCACTGCCTCTGAGATAAGCCTGACTGCTCTTGCCAAGCTACCAAGGGGGTGAGCAGCTGTTATTTCAGTGGTGTATCGCCCTTATCCAGACTGGAAGGAAGGGTCCATATTTCGACAAAGGTGCAAACTATTGCCAACTAGAGACCCCCATTTCTAAGAGTGTTTGTCAGCAGTGAGGATAGGATTTGCATTTACACTTGACCTACAGTGATAGGTGTACACTACTACCATATCTCAGACCACTACGTACCACATACGGTTTCTTGTTGGTCTATTTTTGTTTTGAACCTTTTTTTTTTTCCAACTTGAACTTCTTACTGTATCATGCCTGGTACAGCAGCAGCATCAATTGCATCTCTAGAAGTGGCCTTTGAGGTGGTAAGGTTGGAAACTTACAACGTCAAAGAATTGAAGGGTATTAATAAAAACCTAAAGGTCCAAGTCAAAGGCCTTACCAGGAAGGAGGAGCTACACAAGGGGCTTAGGGCCTGGGTAGCAGCCAGACATGTCAGTGGACAGTCTGGAGCTCTTAGTGTGGAGGTGGAGGAGCCCATTCCTAGGGGAGATGTGCTTTTTGGAGGGGGGGCCTCCAGGCAAGGCAGCAGTGGTTTGTGCCCAGGGGAGCTGGAGGCCAGAAGGGAAGCAAGGAGAAATCAGATAGAGCTTGAGAGGCTCAAGATGGAGTCACAGAAGATGGTTTATAATGTTTTAATTTAGACCATGAGCTTGGGCTCAAGGAGCTGGAGTTAAAGATAAAATCCAGTACTGCTGGTGTCAGCAATTCCTCACTGCACTCAGTCATGATGGTGCACATTCCCTGGATTGTAGGCAAGGAATTAAAAAAGGGTGATGACATGCAAAGGTGGATTCTGGGCTATGATGCAGCTATACACATGAACCCCTGAAAAGCATTAGGGGCCAGAATTGTGGCCTTGTTTCTCAGAAGACAGAAGGGACACTTTGTTGGCTTTGGTTAAAGGATACAACCTCACCTACACTGACCTGAAGGAGGCCCTTCTCACTAGGTATGGCCTCACTCTTGATAAATAACGGGATCAGTTTAGGTCCAGAAAGTAAACTGATTCCCAGACATGGTTGGAACAGACTTTCATGGGCTCTACAATCTGATTGTTTGGGAGCACTTGTCTAGTCTGTTTTGCAGAGCTGCGCCAGCACTTCGCTGGTAGTAAGCGGACTGACCCCAGGAAGCTTGCTATGAAGGCGGACCTCTGGGTGAGTACCTGGGTCCACAAGAAGGTGTATGGCGGAGACTTAGCCAAAGGTGGACATGGTACCCAGCAGAAGAGTAGGGAGGCACGGGTAACGCACAGGAGTTCTCTAAAGGGCCCAAACTAATACCCACGGTAAAGGTTCCCATTTCCCAGGAGATAAGAAACAAGGGGTCTCTACAGGGAAACCAGCAGACACTGGCCCTCGCAAGTGCTATGCCTGTGAAGAGGTGGGTCACATGAAGGGGAACCCCAAGTGTCCCGAGAGGGCACAGCCACCCACCAGTGAGCAGTCCAAGGTGTTGGCTAGTGTAGCGCTTAGGGAGGAGGGGTACCCACAGGAGGATCCCGCAGAGATGACCCTCGTCTCCCTAGGGGAGGGTGAGATGGTCCCAGGAAACTGTGTGCCTGCTAACACTAAAACATACAGTGTCTGAGTGACCATCAATGGGAGAAGGATAAAGGCTCTCGGATATAGTGGAGGCAGTGTGACCTCGGTTCGGTGTCACCTGGTATCTGAGGAGCATGTAGTCCCCTGAGCATTCCACCAAGTAGTTGCTGTGGACAACTCGGAGCACCAGTGTATGGTGGCGCAGGTTCCCTTGAAATGCCCGGGGGAGGTCTCAGGTCCTTTAAGGGTGTTTGCGAGCCCTTCCATGCCTGTAGATTGCCTGCTAGGTTACGACCTTGAGCAGTCCTTGTGGAAGTATGTTGAGCTCAGGTCACACTTGGAGATGCTTGGGTTGCCAGGCTGGGCCTGCGTGATCACTCCGTCAATAGCAGCCGGGAAGGGTGACCAGTAGGACCTGGAACGTGAAGCCATGTCCCAAGCTCCTGGCAAGAGAAAGGGCAGGGGGCGTGGGAAACCCTTACCCGAGGTTCCCATGGTCCAGGAGACGGCTGACCTACAGGGGAGCAGGTAACTGAACTGAGGGACTAATCTGAGCTTACCCATTGGCAGCAAGAAGCTGGTCCCACCAGGAAAGAATTCTGCAGGGAGCAAAAGGAAGGCCCCTCTCTGGAGGGTTTGCAGCAGCAGGCTGCAAACATGCAGCTGGTGATCAGTCTGGATCACACTTGATTTACTGGGAGAATCGTCTCCTAAACAGTGAACCTAAAATCGCTGCACCTGGGTTAGCCCATATTCTGGTGGTACCCCAGCGCTTCAAGACCTTCCTACTGTGTCTGGCTCACAAAGTACCTTTGGCAGGACATTTGGGGCAGGCAAGAACACGATTGTCACCCGCTTCTTTTGACCCCAAATGGGAAGGTAGTCAGATGCGCATTGTAGGTCTTGCCAGACTTGCCACGCAAGTGGTTAGAGTGGAAGGAAGTGTAAGGCTCCTTGCCAACCGTTTCCAGGTGTAGGAACCCCTTTTGAAAGGGTGGGGATGGACATTGTGGAGCCACTGGATCCCAAAACAGCCATGGGCAACAGGTACATCCTGGTCTTGGTGGACTATGCAAACCGGTACCCGGAGGCTTCTCCCTCTTAGAACAACGACGGTGCCAGTGGTGACCGGGCGCTAATGGGGATCTTTTCCCGTGTGACTTTCCCCAGAGCGGTGGTATCTGACCATGTGACCAATTTCGTATCCAAGTATATGACATCTCTGTGGGAGGAGTGGGGTGTAACCTGCAAGTTCAACCACTCCTTACCACCCAAAAGGAAATGGTTTGATGGAGAGATTCAACCAAACCTTGAAGGGCATGATCGAGGGTCTAACAGAACCCCTAAGGCATAAGTGGGACTTCCTCTTACCATGCCTTCTCTTTGCATACAGGGAGGTACCACAGAATTCCTTGGGGTTCGGTCCCTTTGAGCTTCTGTATGGGCACCCTTTGAGAGGACCTCTCGGTTTGGCCAAAGAAGGCTGGGAGACGGCTCCCAGGAAAACTCCACAGGGTGTATTTAGCTACATGCTGGCCTTCAGAAACCAAACTTCCTGCTTCAGAAAACTTGCAAAGGTGAACCTGGAAGCACCAAATAACAACGGAAGTGTGGCTACTTGAAACAGCTAATATAGAAGGGACACACACAAGTTTGTTTTAAGGACCCTCACTCACCAACCTGGTGGTGACATGCTTCATCATGGGGTCCCCACCATGGAAGCCGAGTGCTTCCCTCGTGTGCCACAACACCTGCAGCTGCAGCAGAGCTGGTTGTTTGTGTATTTGGGGGGGGGGGTTCCAGTGTGGATTTAAAAAGTCGCCAAATACTACCTATAAAATAATTCATTCCAGGCGATTTGGTTACTATTAAAAACTGGTGACTGATCTGTACTCGCTAATAAGTGTAGCCAGGAGGATCATATAAATTAAGAACGTGGAAAACGGTCAACATGTTTCTGCTTATACATGCACTTTCTGCAAAGCTTTCATCACGACCAACTAGAGAGAGACCATGGCGGTATACGCGCGCTAAGGCGTATCCTAACCTCTGGTCTTCAGTGATGGCAAAACTCACGGGTCGCCACTTCGATCTTCAGGAATTTCCTAGATCGGGGTAGTCTGAAAAATAAATAACAGCAAACCACAAGTATATACATTTGAACTAATTTTTGTGGTCGTGTCTTCCCAAATGAGTGACTTTATGAACAACATAGTGTGTTCCCTTGTGAATTTATTAAAAGGAACAAACAACACCTGGCATTCGATTGTGAGCAGGCGTCCTACCACAACCACACCATGCTTTTAAGTGTGGGAGGGAAATCACTCAATTTACTTTCATGCATACTGAAGACACCCTGGAAACTATTGGCGTCCTGTGCAATCACCCTCCTCTCGAGGGTAGAGAGAGATTCGAGTTACGATCGCTATTTGGAATGCTTTCCCAGCGTGTGATGTAACAATACACACAGTGTATTCTAAAAGCCCCTTTAACCATGGCTTTGATCGTGTAAGCGCACATGGAACAGCACGAAGTTATCGTGCAAGGTGTAAAAATTCACAGCGGCATGTAGGAGAACGGCTTACTTTAAAAACAGATGCAACTTCCATCATGGGTCCAAGGCGGGGGAGCTGCCAGGAAATTCTAAATAAAAGGGAAACATAATCAACTATTGGTGCAACAACATGGCCAGGGACATAACGTCCCACTGTTGCCAACCGCTAGCCAACTTACTTCCAGGTTAGCAGAATCCCGCCGTCCATCTAATGAGACACGCCTTGGCCCGAATGTTAGGGAATCTAATGTTTCTCCCGTACTAGAAGCAAGCCTGGAAGAGAGGAAATGCTGGTATGACCAGAATGCCTTCCTGGTAGAGTTTCAGCCTGGCCAGAGTGTGGGTCATGGATCCAGTTGAAGCTGTGCCTTGCAGGACAAATGGACTGGGCCTTTTGTGTTGGTGGAGTGCAAAAGTAATGTCACCTACCTGGTGAATTTGCAGCTCCTAGGAACCCTTTAATGGTCCTACATGTGAACCGCCTCAGGCCTCACTTTGAGAGGTCCGAGGTGAGCATGCTCCTAGTGACAGATGGTTGGGTGGAAGAGAAGAGTGAACCTCTCCCTGATCTCCTGTCTACCAAGGAGCATGGTGGGTCATTGAAAGGTGTGATCCTCCCCCCTACACTGACCGCAGAGCAGCAGAGTGACTGTCACCATTTATTCTCGCTCACTGGTGTACCCATGATGGGGACACTGGTGACAGCCCTCCTGTGAAACACAGGAGTTTACAGGTTGACTGACGAGGTCAGAACCAGCATCAAAGAGGAGGTCATTAAGATGCTGGTGTTAGGGATTATCAAGTCCTCCAACAGTCCTTGGGCCAGCCCGGTGGTCTTGGACCCAAAGACTGCTGCACCTGGTGCCACTCCTGAACTGCGGTTTTGTGTGGACTACTGTGAGCTCAATGCCGCCACCAGGACAGACGCGCACCCCTTCCCCAGAACTGATGAGCTCATTGATCGGTTGAGAGCTGCCGGTTGAGAGTTGAGAGCTGCCAAGTTCCTCAGCACTAGCCTGATGTCTGGGTACTAGCAGATTGCCTTAACTGAGGGGACCAAGGAGAGGTCAGCATTTCCAAACCTAGAGAGGCACAACCAGTTTCGGGTGAGCTTTTGGGGTTGAAGAATGCCCCTGCCACCTTTCAGAGGTTGGTCAACCAGGTGATGGCTGGGCTAGAGGATTTCAGTGGTGCATACCTGGACGACATTGCAGTGTTCAGTTCCAGCTGGGAAGAACACTTCAGCACCTCTGGGGGCACCGCACTCGCACCGCCTTGCTTCACTCCGCCACACTGGTCTCAGCGACAATGCAGTTGCCAGCTGAAATCGCCGCTGTGGTCTGCACTGTTGTCTGGGGGCACCGCTCGTAAGCTACACACAGCACCGACCGGACCCACACCCCAGCCGCGGCTTACCAACTCCAGCCCAATTGACTGCTGATCCGCGACGGACGGCGACGACCGCCACCGAGCCGCTGCTTGGGCACTGCACTCCGCATTGCTCTTCTTCACACCACAGCCTTGACGACTGCTGCTGCCGGAGTATAGCGCTGCGGTCGGTTGGAGCAAAAAGATGTTTACAAGTCTTCGAACACTGATGCCGGTCCGCACCAAGGCGGTCGACCTGCCTTGGTGGATTTGGTTGTTTTTAGCACTGCAGTATAAGTTTTAAGCTTATTCTTGCAAAGTACAGATTCTGATTACTGTATGTTTGTCTTTTATCGTTTTTTTCTTGTTTGCACTGATAAATATTGGTTATTTTTCTAAAACTGGTGTGGTGTTCTTTTGTAATGTTTTCGCTGTATTACTTTTGGTTAAGTGCAAATGCTTCACACACTACCTCTGAGATAGGCCTGATTGCTCGTGCCAAGCTTCCAAGGGGGGTGAACAGTGGTTACTTCAGTAATGTATCCCCCTTATCCTGACTAGAAGGAAGGGTCCCTATTTGGACAAAGGTGCAAACCATTGCCAACTATAGACCATCATTTCTAACACTTACTGTACGGGCCTCGATCAGTAGGATGAACCCTAACTCATTGCCAATCAGTCTTCAAGATGGAGAATCCAAAAGGATTGATGCTTTTGGAAAGCGTATGCTTTCCTTTGCCAGACTGGCATGGCGATGCATAAACCTTGTTTGCATATTTGGCCAATACATACATGCCCGTTAGGACTTGTCCAGCAAGATTTTGCAGGCAGCCCTGAAGACTCATATGGCCTGTCTAGCTCAGACAACTCATGGCGGGCAGAACCTAGTCAAGTATGTTGTCCTGAAGGAATTGAAATTTTACAAGGCCGGGCTATACTTACCAATAGCCCATATACACTATAAAGGAATAATAAGGCAGTCGGCAATGGAGAAGGTCGAATCGTTTATTCAATCAAATACAAGCCCTGTCAGGGGAGCCTCGGTCTACACGACCCATGGAGGTGCGCAGAGGAGACTGACGAAGTACAAGTGATACAAAGCATATATACGTTTTCACACATTCAGGTTAACACCCTACAAGGAAAAACACAAGTTGTCAGTAAGCCAGCAGGAAGACCCATATAAGGCACCATTAACTGCTAGTAGCTAAGCCGGAGCTATTCCGGGGGCAGGTCGGTGAGGTGCCCTCTTGTCTATCTAAAGCCCAGGGAGTACAGGAACGGGCTCTGCTAGAATGCACGCATCCCACAAGAGGGGCAGGTGCGACCTTGGGTTTCCCTGAGCTATACAGAAAAGATCAGAGAAGCAGGCTAAGTGATTCAACATGGTTTCGTACCAAGAACTAACCCATGTGACTTCTGGGAAACAGTACATGAACAAGGGGAAACTAAACAAGGTGGCCCTAGTTATATCAATAGGTCTAAATGGGCCTACATGAATCTATCGTAAAGCTTACATATATGTGGTTATTCATATGCATATACAGTTATATGGTACATAGTGGGCCAATCATGAATATATATAATTGTATATCCCAACAGTCCTTCCCAGTTTAGATACATTGGCCTACCTTAGCAGGCTGGTTGGTACCAGTGTTGTCCTTTGTATATTTATGAGGTCCACTGGTTTCTTCCTTAATGTGCAGGCTTCTCTAATGGAAATGCCCTTTAATGTGTCTCACCTCTTTGGAGCGAAAGCAGACTCCACTTTAGAACACTTTAAAAACAGCACTGCTACAGTATGTGCCTTGTGGCTTATGACCCCTGCCAAACAATTTTCAGTGAAAGAAATTTAGGGGTTATTCCAGAGGACTGGAATATAGGCAGAGACCGCCTTATCAGCCAGCTATGCATCAGACAACCCACTTTCAGTGGTGTATGCCCAGCAGATGTACCAGGGTTCAATTAACTTCCAGGTTGGCTATCCATCACATCTGACAGATAGATCTTATAAATTATTTAAAATGTGTATACCTTGCCTTTTCTCTCTTTTTTCACCCTCATAAGGGATTTTAGATGAGCACCTATACGTCCTGTTACTATTCAAAGGTGCCATTGAGAGGGTACTGGACTCTGAAAAAGGCTGTCTGTTACTCTTGTTATTTCCTCCGCTCGAAAAAAGACAGGCTCCTTAGCCTATCTTGGGTCTTCACCCCTCTGAATGCCCTCCTGTGGTGAGACACTTTCAGGATGCTGGCACTGGCCCAGATCCTATCTGCTTTGGACCTGGGCAACAGGATGGTGTCCTTAGGTTTGCAGAACACTTATTTTCATATACCCGTCCTGCTATCCCGCAGGCATTACCTGTGGGTTTTGATGCAATAGGAGCATTTTCAGTTTACTGTGATCCCCTTTGGCTTCCCCGGCACAACTCAAGTGTTCTTGAAAGTGATCGCAATGGCTGTTACCCAATTTTGTAGGTTGGGAGTTCCTGTATTCCCATACCATGATGACAAGCTGTTGATGACTGGCTCGCCACAGTCGATCATGGACCACCTGTAGACAGCCGAATTCTTGACATTGTTGGAGTTCAGCAATGAATGCAGGACATTCAAACTATGATCTTAATGTTTCAGACTCAGTCCTGAATCTTGGTGAAATAGACTCCTAGGCTTCATGGCCTATTTGCTTTTTGATTCCTCCTCGTTACCTAGGCCAGGTGGCATATACATTCTTGCAATGAAACCTGGAGTTGCAGTAGGCCCAGCATCAAGGCAATCTTGCTAACACCATCCAGGTCTTGGAGGAGGTAACCCCAGTTTTGGCATTTGTCCAGTGGCATGCCATTCTCCATTCCCCACCGGGAAGTGACTGGGTGTCAACGCTGGGTTTTTGAAGTCATTTGGAGGAGTTGGTGATCAGAGGACACTGGTCTCTGGTGGAGGGTCAACCCTACATCTGTCGGTTAGAGCTGTGGGCCAGCCGTCTGTCGCCGAAGACTTTCCCGCTGTCCATCAAGGGGAAACTGGTGCAGGTTCTCGTGTACAACTGCACCAATACGTGATACTGCAAATGATATTGTGGGGTGGGGTCATGGTGCCTTTGTGAGGTGGCTTTGCATCTCTGGGGCTGGTTGGAGTGCCAGGACACCTTCCTGATTGGAATTCACTTGGCCTGGCCCCTAACTGCCAGAACAGACTAACTGAACAGACAGAGTCTTGCAGACCTGAAGGGGCACCTGTATCCTGAGGTGGTACAGTCAGTCTTTCAACAGTGGGGAGAACTTTGGCTAGATCTTTTTCGCCACCTTCTAGTAAGTGCAATGTCAAGACTTTCTACGTTGGAGATTCCGCTAGAACACAAATTATGAGATTCATCCCAGCTGAAATGGAACAAGGAACATCTGAACGCCTTCCCGCTGCTTCCTGTTCAGTCCCAAATTCTGAAGACCACAAACGACTAAGTCATCTTGGTGGCTCCAGATTAGGTCAGAAGATTTTGGTATGAAGAACTTCTGCGCATGAGCATCTGTCCTCCGATCAGACGGCTTCTTTCTGAGGTTGTCCTTTCTCAACAACAGGACAGGGACCTCCACCTATGCAATCTACTCCTATGTGCATGGACAGTTGACTGTATTTGCCTTCTGAAATGGTTGATGTCCTCCTTGTTGTCTTGCACTCAACCTCAAAATCGATCTTAGTTGGGCCCTGGGACAAATGTGTTACCTATTGTGGTGTTGGTAACAGTGATGCTTTATAGGCAATGCTATTGACCATCCTTTTGTCTGTCCTGTCTTCAGTTCATCAAGGACTTGCAGTGGGCATGGAGAAAGGTTATTGTTGCACCTTTCAGCCTTTGTACGTTTGCGGGACCAACTGCCCATGTTCAAATCATAAGTTGTGATTAGGTTTATAAAAGGTTTAACACACGTTTCCTACCATGCTGATTAGGTTTATAAGAGGTTTAACACCCCATGCTGTTTGTGATGCCACAATGAAATCTTTGTCTTGACATTCTGCATTTGTTGGCCATTCGAGCAGATTCATAGCAGCTCTTGGCATCTTCTGACCTTGAAGACTGTCTTCTTCATTAATGTTACATTACCTTATAATGTGAGTGAACTACATTGCAACAGCCTTTTTCCTAGCCAAATTGGTGCAGAGGACTCCTGGACTGCCTAAAAGTCGTGGCTTCCTTTCACGTTAGGCAAGCCATCATTTACCAGCTTTCCTTGCTCCTGATCACCTCTCCAAAGGGGAGGAGAGGCGCCATTGTTTACTACCTAAAAGGGCTTAAAGCTTTTCATTGAGCGTACCAAGGGCAATACATTGAGTGAATGATTCGCTTTTTGTGGCGTTCTCAAGGGCAAAGAGGGGGAATGGTGTTAAAAAAGCACACATTGTTGTGGCTAGTCCTGTGCCTTATTATCTGCTATGTACTGGAGAAGAAACTGCCTCTGGAAGGCCTGAGAACCCATGCCACAAGCAACCAGTGTGTATATTGTTTCGCAGAGTGCTTGTACTTGACATCTGCAAGGCCAAAACATGGGTGTTATTGCATACATTGAGGAAGCACTACTGTTTTTACAAGCAAGTCCGGCAGGCGAGACATTTCACCTATTCGGTCCTGAAAGGCGCTTTAGCCTGAGTCCACTTCACTGACCCACAACTTTGGATAGGCACTGCTTTGGTATTTGTTCTAAAGTGAGGAATCTATGGTTAGAAGTATCCCTCAGAAGTTACTTACCTTCAGTAACGCTCTATCTGGTGGACACTGCATCTAACCACAGATTCCTCAGTGCTCTTCCACCTCCTTGTTCTACGGAGTCACCTCTTGTTAACATCTAAAAGCGGTCTCCAGTTAGTACTTTACTTAATACACTGTAACCAGCAATTGCCCACACTACGAGTCTGAGGATGTAGAAAGGGTAGGATAAAAAACTGAAGTCAGAATGCGGGGGATAGGGCTTAAGTACAGATTGCGGGAGGACTGCTGTGAAAAGTTTCTGTTTCCAGTCCGGGCCTAGGGAATATTTTAAGGGTAGGAATCTACAGTTAGAGTATCTACCAGAAAGATTGTAATTCGAAGGTAGGTAACTTGTTCAAGCTGGATGTTTCTTGCAGAAAGATAATAATTTCTAAAATAAGTCATTACTACACAAAACATCCGTCAGTGTTTTACGCATTGTTTTTGTTTGGTAATGTTATAACATTTTTATTTTCATTGATCATTCCATGGGACAGGCGCCAGACTATTCAATCTGGTATGAGTTCATCTTCATCTCCACGACTATCCATTTCACCATGAATATGCAGGCTGCTAAGTCATGCTAGTAATTTAGCAAATGTTTTTCAAAAGTAATTGACATATTGGATCATATTTACCTTGTTCTAGCTTTTAGTGAAATCCATTTCATAAATGTGTATATTTCATGGCTGTTGTAAAGATTTCATGAAGGCCAATCAGCGCCCTTCACTATGAACCCACAGAGGCACATGCCACTTGTTCTTATATATGTTCATAAGAGTTCCTTGCAGACAGAAGTCAATAACTGACTTCAGATCTTTGAAAGAATATCCAACATTGGCTCTTTTATATATTCACATACTTGAATTATTCCCAGTCGTCCGACTGGGAATCCCTGCTACATTAAAAGTGAGGCAATACAAGTCCCTAATAAGTATGATGGCATCATGTATAGGTGTCATTCCGTTTAAATTACGGATTGTCACGAGCGGGAATTGGAACGGAAACAGGTGGATCGGCCGGTTTTCGGCCGATTTTGGTACAGGGCCGATTTTGCAGCTATGCTGCAAAAACGGCCCAGTAATAAAAACGGCCCCCAGGGGCCCAAAACCGTCCCCCACCCGTGTGGCGCACCGGGGGATTGCCCGGTGCCCGTTCTGGCCAGTCCGGCCCTGCCGGTGAGCCTGCTTCCCGCTTTGTTGTATTTCATAATATGTACTGCTTGCTGTTCAGATTCAAGAATGTCAATATATAAAAGATACTACGTTTGAGAAGAAATTATTATTTACCTGTAACTCCAGTTCCCCATCGTGTATCTTTTATATATTCACATTACCCTCCCACATCCTCGGTCGGTGGCTCCTTATATTTTATTCCAGACTTGTGCTTTGAAATCTGAGCAATGTTGGCCTCTCGGGGGAGTAAGGGTGCTTAAACATCCACCTCATTGGTCGAAGTTTGGGGTCTTTCAAATAAGGTGATGTATTAGTAAACATACTATGTTTCAGGTCTACGGCTGTTTTGCAATACGTACATGTTTTTTTTTACACTGTATACTGATATTTTAATGTATGGGGTGTTCCCAGCCTGACGATGGGGAATGATTCAAGCATGTGAATATGTAAAATATACCAATTTAGGAGAACTTGAGTTACAGATAAACACAAATTTCGTGTACACTGATCCCAGTTCAGCGGAAATGGAATATATTGTCCAACAGTTAATAGCACATACCCATTCATTCATACTAGTTTAAGATTTATTAGCCCTACTTCTCTACTTCTACTGCAGGCCCTTGCACGGTTTTCAGGCCAGGAAAGTTCATCTGTAGATGGGCAAAAACATTTTATTTTAGGAATATGCACTTTTCAACTTAAACACTGTCACTTTAAATATGATATTGTCATTCAGTCAAAGAAGAACTTCACAGTTGTATGAAATATTTGGCATGCTTTCATAGCAATAAGGTTTATAAAGACCTGCCATTCAAATTGTGTTACACATTTACTCTTTCAAGTCTTTGATAGTCTGTCTGACTTTCATGGCCCTCAAATAGTGCAGCACATTTGTATAATTGCCCTTGTCGCCTTGTGTGCACTTCTGATTTATGGACCTGTTTCAGTTCATGTACTTTTATCTGATATTTCTTTTAGTTCTGTTTAAGTCTACATTGACAGCTCAGCTGTCGCCCAACCGTATGCGGTCAACAGAAAAAGAGCTTCCAGAAATGCCACTGAGGGCTTAGGCTCTGTTGTATATTTATCTTTCCTCTATTTCCATGCTCTACCATAGTTCTTACCTGTGTCACTCATTCCAGAATGTAGATGGCTCTGCCTCCTCCTAGTGTTCTAGGTGGTGACAGTTTGTGCCTGGCCAGCTTGTGTTGAGGTTGCTTTACGCTGTTCTCCTGCAATAAACCTCTCGTGGTACATCTGTGGTCTCCAGCTATTTACTACAATTTTGGCGACGTTATTTGCTGGCCAGTACCTTTGAAGACCTCATCTTGATGCCTGATTCCTTCAAGATTTTGTACCAGAAAGCGGATTTCAGCGGAGCACCCTCAACAAGAAACGAACCTGCAGCGTGTTGGCTTCGTCAATTTCTCCTTGGTCCGCTTCAATCCCGAAGGAAGACGCCCATCTGGGGTAATTGTGAGTAATTTGGGATTGGATCGGGGAGCGGAGCTCGAGCGCAACCAGCGCTGACGTCATTGTTGACTGATCGGCGAGCGAAGCACGAGCGCAATTGTTGCCTAGGAGACGTCTCTGGCTCGCTCTGACAACGCTGTTGTCTGCCGTTACCTGGAGACGCTTCCTCTCTTTGTTTTGACTACGCACACTCCCCTGTGCGTTCCAAGCCTCGTTTGGGTGTATTCCTAGCCTCGTTTTCAGCGGCGGCCATTTTTAACTTCAAGTGTTTGCTTTCCAAGCCTCGACTTCGATCGGCGGCCATCTTAAGTCACTCTAACGCGGATTTAACGCGGATTTTCCTCGTTTCAAATCTAAACTCCTGCCTATTCCTGTCACAGCGCTCAAACATCGTTTTGGACATTTTTTTGAATGAAAAGAGGTATGTTACTACTGTAATTTAACATTTAACCAGTTGTGCAAAATCTTTGCTTTCCTTTACTTTTGACTCTGCCAAATTGGTAAATATGGCACAACAATTTGTAGTTACTTTACCTCCTCAGTTCTTACCCGAACCTGGGGTTCCTGACATACCTTGGGAGGACTGGTATATAATGTTTGACAATTACCTGGAAGCGCTGGATGGACAGGAATTTTCAGCCAAAAGGAAAAAGGCTATCCTTTTGAGCACTCTGGGCAAGGAAGGGCAGAGGGTTTTTAGATTCCTACCGATCACACTTGGAGCTAGTGGACAAGACATTGATGAATTTAAAGAAGCGGTTGATCGTTTGGAGATCAGATTCACAAAGGAGGAGAATCTGATTATGAACCGCTATAAATTCTATACACAACGCCAAAAAGATTCAGAAACAATAGATGATTTCGTGGCCAGACTTAGAGAGCTGTCTATAAAGTGCAAGTTCGGTCCTATGAACGACGAGCTCATAAGAGACCAATTAGTTGTCCAGTGCTCAAGTAAAAAAATCCAAGAGAGGCTATGGCTGCTAAGAACCCGACCTTGAAAGATGCTATTGATCTGGCCAAAGTAATTGAGGAGTCTAGTAAATGCATGAAGGTCCTAGATTCACACAAATCTTCTCCTCATCAAGAAGTCTCTGTGGTTTCTGACAAAGGTGGTGTTGCGGAGTGTGAACACTGCTCTGGAGACAATGTTGCTGTAGTGAAAAACAGACCCAGACCTTCTGCCAAGAAAACCTCAGTGAGCAAAGTCTGTAACAGGTGTGGCAGTAGTAGTCACTCTTCCGACGCGAGGTTTTGCTTTGCCTCTAACAAAGAGTGTTTGAAGTGCGGGAGAGTTGGACACTTCTCCAAAATGTGCAAGGCCAAAGCCAGACAGAGAGTGAATATTGTTGATGACTACGTTGATGATTCTGGAGTTGAGCCCGATAGACTTCTGGTCATTGATGATGTGGATGTCATCTGTGATGATCCAAGACAAACCAGACCCAAAGCCATTTTCAAGATTGACTCCCACGAGGTGTTGTTGATGGTTGACACTGGTTCTCGTCATACCATTATACCTAAGTCTACCTTTGATGCCTTTTGGGAGGGGGTGAATTTACATCGAAGTGATATTTCCCCTAAGGGTTTCAATGGCCAGAAAATTGAAATCCTTGGGTTCTTTGAATCTGAGATTACCTTTGAGAAGAGGTCTATCTTTGGGAAGGTTTATGTTTCTATTGATGGTCCTCCCATCCTAGGGTGGGTACATCAATATGACCTTTACATTGTTATCAATCCTAGGGCAAAGAATCAAATAATGGTGGTAGATGATGACTCTATTGAGTTTATTCTTTCTGAATTTGGGTCTGTGTTCAGGGAGGAGTTGGGTGAGCTTCGGGGGTATGCCCATCTTATAAAATTAAAGAAAGATAGTTTGCCTGTGCAACATCGTGTAAGGAGGATTCCCATTTCTATCCGCAATGAGGTGAAACTCCTAATTGAAGAGATGCTCCAATCCGGGGTAATTGAACCCACAGAAGCATCAGCATGGGTTTCGCCCGTCGTGATTTCTAAAAAATCAGACGGAAAATTGAGATTCTGTGAGGACCTCAGGTCCCTAAACAAGTGTGTCGTTGCAGACACCTTTCCCTTACCCAACATTACGGAGATGGTTTCCACTCTTCAGGGGGCGAGATATTTTTCCAAACTCGACCTGAAGAGTGCCTACCATCAGGTTAAGCTCCATGAATCCTCGAAGCATCTTACGGCCTTTATCACCCCGGAGGGGATTTTCCAATTTACTCGTCTCCCCTTTGGGTTGATTTCGGCAGCGAGTGTCTTCCAAAGGTTGGTCAGCGAAATTTTCAAGGGGCTCAAAAACGTGGTGTTCTTTCAAGATGACATCTTGGTCTTTGGAGACTCCGTGGCAGATCATAACCTCGTTCTTAGGAATGTCTTACACAGAATCTGGGACACTGGCCTTACATTACGTAAGGAGAAGTGTTCTTTTCTTGTGGAGAACATTGAGTACTTGGGACATGAAATCTCAGTCAATGGAGTCAGACCAAAGAAGAATCTTCTTGATGCAATACGCCTAGCCCCTTGCCCGTCTGACAAGGACCAGTTGCGGTCATTCATGGGCTTAATCGAATACTACTCCAAGTTTGTGGAGAAATTCTCAGAGAAGACCTTGCCTTTGAGGGCTTTGTTGAAGAAGGGTTGCAAATTTTCCTGGGGCCCTGAACTGGAAGTGTGTTTCAATGGGATCAAGGAAGCCATCTGCAATGCTAAGGTGCTGGCACCCTTTGATACTGCCAAATCCTCCACTCTGTTGGTAGATGCCAGGGCCCATGGTCTTGGTGCAGTTTTGCTTCAGTCTCACAAGGACGGCGACAGGCCGGTTGCTTTTGCCTCACGCACTCTTTCCAAATGTGAACAGAATTATTCTGTTATTGAGAAAGAGGCTTTGGCTGCTGCGTGGGGTGCTCACCACTTTCGACCTTATCTATGGGGCATTTGATTCAATCTTAGGACTGACCACAAACCCCTTATCCGCATTCTTTCTCCCGGGGGTGGGGCATTTGGTTCTCCAAGGTTGGCAAGGTTGGCCTCCAAACTCCAGGAATACCATTTTGACATTTCCCACATCTCTGGGTGGAGAAATTTCCAGACTGACTGCCTGTCTAGGTTGCCTGTTCCGTCTGGTGCTGATGTTGGATTCAGTCTAGAGGGTTTTGATGAGAATGTTGCCTTGATTGATGATGTTCTTCTACTAACTGAGGGCTCTTTTTCTCGGTCTGAGTGGGTCGAAGCTATGTCCAGGGACAACGTCTTACAGGAAGTCATCCAGTTGATAAAGTTGGGTTCTCGCAGGGAGAGTTGTCTCCATGTTTCTGTTCGCCCTTTCCTTAAGGTCATTGATGATTTGTCTGTTTGCAATGACAACGTTATAATGCGTGGCAACAAATTTGTGCCTCCTGTTGATTTGAGACCCAAACTCATTTCTTTAGCCCATGAGGGTCATCTTGGCCAAACCCTGACGCAACAGCGTCTCAAGTTGAACTTCTGGTGGCCCGGTATGGACTCCATGGTTTCCTCTTGGGTTGAGGACTGTTATACTTGCAAGGTGGGTGAGAAGAGACTTAAGGTTTCTGTGGGATCTGAGATGGGTGTGCTGCAGTTCCCTGAAATTCCGTGGCACACCATCTGTTTAGATTTAATAGGTCCCATGGCTGAGCTACCTCTTTCCCAGAGGTTTGCTGTCGTCATTGTGGATTGCCATTCCAAGTGGTTGTCTGTGGAGTTTCTTAAGGATATCACTACGGTCACTACTATTAAACATCTTAGTTCTGTGTTTTTTAGGGAAGGTTTTCCTAGCGTTCTTATAACTGACAATGGTACACAGTTGGTCTCGCATGAAATGCAAGCCTTTTTGTCTGATTGTGGTATTTCTCACCATAGGACTTCCCTCTACAACCCCCAGGGGAATGGTCTTTGTGAACGCCTTAATAGATTGGTGAAAGGTACCGTTCAAATGGCCCTCTCCAGTGGTTCTTCTGTCTCTTCCCTTGTTAGTGAAATGGTCTATGCGTATTGTACCACCCTTCACGGCTCTCACCTCAGATCCCCTTTTGAGATGATGAGGGGTAG